>NC_136481.1:0-697700 GCF_902686455.1 Sciurus vulgaris
ATTGAAGGTGGGCCTTTCTTGATCATTTAGGTTACAGATACATCCGTGTAGCATGTTGTGTGCTTTTCAAACATTTATGATTGGCTAGGGCTAGTTTTTCTGTTTTGTTTTTTGTTTTGTTTTTTAATAATAAAGTGCATCGAATTGTCCTGTCGTGACCTTTGCACCTGATGGCTTTGTGTAGCTAGCTCTGTATTTTGGTGACCACCGGCTTCTGGTGATTGTGTATTACTGTTGCTGGTCTCTGGTTGCTGTTTGTACTGCAGAAAGTGTAACCACCCTTGGCTGTGCAGTGCAGATTCTCTAGAAGGTGTAGACCTTCCTCTGAAATCATATCCAGTACTTTGCAAAGAAGGTAAAGATGCTAAGGAAGAAAAGAAACCAGGGTTTCAGATAAATGTGTCATAGAAGGAAAAACTCAAGTCAGAAGACGAATGTCTGAATTCTAGCACAGATTATTGAGCAAGTTACTTTAATTTGTGAAACTCTGGTGGAGTGCTCTTTTGTGACAGGAGGGTGACACGTTCTCTTTCATGCTTGTGCCATGTAAGGGAAGTTGGCAGTGAATTGTCTCTGCTAAAGAGTTTAGAAGTGATCGGCTTTGTTTTTACATGTCCCTTTTTGCTCTGACTAGCAGGATACCCCGGGTCTCAATTGAGGCACAACTGTGGTCCTTACATACAGTCTAGGTTCCCCTTTTTTGGCCAGTTCCCCATGTTCCTTTCTGCTTTTTGTTTACATTATAATGGTTTTCACTGAATATTTCTATGTTCATTTTAATGCTGGTGTTGTGTGTTATTTCCCCTGGGTCAACTACCTCAAAAGGTTTGCTCATTCAGAGTGTGTAAATTCATAAAGCAAAACAGAAGTGGTCATGTAACTGTAGGTACAAACACAGTCTAAAGAGAAAGGGGCTTCTCAATTCCAGTTAATATTTTTGTTACAGATATCATTTTATGGGAAAATGTAATTATTTCTAATTACCCTTAATAGGCAAGTAAGCCTAACCGAGTCTGTCCATTGGATTTCTGCAGTAATGATGCAAATGTCATGTTAAATTGGAAGAGGGCTGTAAGATGTGTTAATCAGCTATTTATTGCTATGACTGAAATACCTGACATCAACAACTTAGAGGAAGAAAGATTTATTTTACCTCACATTTTCAGAAGTTTCTATTCATGGACAGCCAGCTCCATTTCTCTGGGCCTGAAATGAGGCACAACATCATGTCAGAAGAGTATGGGGGAGGAAAGCTACTCAGCTCATGGCAGCCAGGAAGTAGAGAAAAGAGAGCAAGCTGGCATGCAAGGCAGGAGCCAGGGACAAGATATAGTCCCCAAGGGCACCCCTCCCCCTGTGACCTACTTCCTCTAACCATGCCCCACCTTCCTCCAGTTACTACCACCTCCCTATAGTCATTCTGCTATCGATTGTTTAATTCACTGATGAGGTCAGAGCCTCATGATCCAGTCATTTCCCTAATGCCCCATCTCTGGATATTGCTGCATTGTGGACCAAGCCTTCAACACATGATCTTAAGGGGTACATTCCAAACCCAAACCATAACATAGCAATTCAGCTTGACCTGACTACAGCCATCTTGAATCATTACTGTCAGGTTCCCCATGTACTTCCCCAGCATACCATAAATACCCAGAACCTTAGAATAGTATGTGGAGCTTTATGACTGACTGGACCCTGGCTCTGTGATGTATCTGACTCTTTTATATTAGCCTAAGATATTAGCAATAAGATAAGTTACATTCCAATCAAGATGAAGTCGCTTTTGTCCTAACCACTAAATATGTCCTTTCCAACCCAAATAGCAGGGATCCAACAGGTTTTGCTGTTGCCCATCACTACCTTGCTGTTGATAAGCCTCCCAGTAAATCGCACTTTGCATAGTAGCACTTTGGGCAGATTCTCATACACTTGGACTAAGTTCTTTCAGAACAGTGTTTTCCAGTAAGACTTTATCTATAATATTGGGTATCAGTGGGGATTTGACGCTGGGCTCTAAATTTGCAATCCTGTGGTCTAGAAGGCAAGACAGGTATTAATTTTAAACATCACAAATTTGTACAATAGCTTATTTCAATAATCATTATGAAGGACATAGACAATGCTAGGAGAAAAGATACAGAGGAGACTATGTGATAAGGGGGTTCCAATGAGTGCAATGAGTGGCTTTTTTTTCTTTCTTTCTTTTTTGGGGGGAGGGTACCAGAAACCAGACCCCAGGGACACTTAACCACTGAACCACATCTCCAGCCATTTTTGTATTTTTTGTTTTGAGACAAGGTCTCACTAAGTTGCTTAGGGCCTTGCTAAGTTGCTGAGGCTGGCTTTGAACTTGTGATCCTCCTACCTCAGCCTTCTGAGCTGCTGGGATTACAGGCATGTGCCACTACGCCTGGCACCAAAATTAATTTTGAAACTATGATTTTATAACTTTTCCTGGTCACTTTTTAGTTGGTTCTGGGAGCAGTGGTCCATCTTTGTGAACCCGAATGGAACTCCACAAACTCCTTCTGAAGTCCTTACCAAGATGGCCTGGCTCAGGGCTCAAGAAGCCATTCTGGGAGGAGGAATGTGAACAGGTCCCTCCTGGCCTGCTTCCTGGGAGCATTCTCCACAATTTTTGCAGATGATGACTTGCAAAAATCTCAACCATTTCTGCAGATGATAATGATTAAATTTGAGAGAGAGGTGTGCCGAGGCCTAGGATTAGAACATCAGGGAAATAACTTTCAAAAATCAAATGTAGTGGGCAGAAAAGTGGGAGAGAAGGAATTTGGGAGAGGAGGTTTTATAAAGCAGAGATTTTGAATGCCTGCATGACATCTAAATTGCCTAGAAGGCTTGCCTTGAATACAGATTCACAGGAATGTCATCTGTCCCTCACTGTTCCTGCCTCTACCCAGACCTTGGCCTTCTGATTGAGTAAGTTTGGGGAGAACCCGCTCCTGTGATCCTTGATCTTGGGATCAAGAATGAGGTTTTTTAGCTGTAGAAAGAAAAGGCCCCTTGAAGCAGATTCTCAGAACATGTATCCTAAAAGTATTAGTCCATAGTGGTATACTTGAGCATTTAGTCACAAATTGTAATCTCCAAATCTAAACTGGTACAGTGGCAAACACCTGTAATCCCAGTGGCTCGGAAGGCTGAGATAGGAGGATAGCGAGTTTGAGGCTAGCCTCAGCAATTTAGTGTCTCAAAATAAAAAAGGGCAGGGGATGCAGCTCAGTGGTAGAGTGCCCCTGGGTTCGTTCCCAGTACTGCAACTAACCCCTGCCCTAAACAAAAGAAAAAAAAAAAAAAAAAAAACCAAAACAAACAAACAAAAACACCATTACCACCTCCACCTCCACCAAAAAACTCCAATCTAGGCTGGACATTATGGCACATGCCTGTAATCCCAGCTACTTGAGAGATTGAGGCAGGAGGATCACAACCTAGGTAACTTAGCAAGACCCTGTCTCAAAATAAAATGGCTTGGATATGCTCAGTGGTAGTGTACCCTTGGATTAATTACTAGCACCATGGGGTGGGGGGTGGAGGATCTTCCAAATCTAAGAAATCTTTATTACTGATTGCTAACCCCTCAAGAAGTCAGTGCCTGTTAATTTGCTTTTGGATCATCTGCAATGGGAATTTCTCTTTTCATCTGTTGTCCCTACCCCCACTCCCTTCCCTTAATCACAAATGACTTATCAGCCTGTCTAATTCAACTTCATTATTGTTTGGCATCCAAGTCCCTGCAAGCAAAATAATACCCCAAGGAAGCTGCAAATCCTTTTATCCATCTGTGAAGACATTGAAGAAATAAAATTCATCTGAATTTCTCAAGTAATTTCTTTTCCCATGTGGCTTAGGATCTTGGAAAGAGCCTGTTTGGGCCTGATACAGAGAGGGAAGCTGTGGCATAGATGTGGTAGTAAAGAACCAAGTAGCTAATGGTGACTCGGGGGTTATGTTCTCCCAGAAGGTCATTCTGCAAGACACAAGAATTTGAACGAACCTGTGGATACAGCTCTCTCTTGTCATCATTAGCCCATTTGTGCATTCAGTAAATACAGGGCTGATCATCCCTGACCCCAAAATCTGAAATCTGAAGTCCTCCAAAATCTGAAGTATTTGGAGTATTGACAAGCTGCCACAAGTGGAAAAGGCCTGTACTTGACCTCACATCACACTGTGACGGTCATAGTTAAAATGCAGGCACACTAAAAATGGGTCCTATATGATTACCTTTGGACTCTGTTATGGTTTGGGTCTGGAATGTCTCCCCAAAGCTCATGTGTTAGGGAATATACCAGTGTTTAGAGGTGGAGTGGTCAGCTCATGATGGCTCTTCTCACGAGTGGGTTAGTACATCCACATCCATCAGTGGACTACTGGGAGGTGGGACCTAGTTGAAGAAAGTAGATCACTGGCGGGGGAGAGGGTTTATCTTGTCCCTCTCTACTTCCTGCTGCCATGAACTGAGTTGCTTCCCTCTGCCACAGTTGACTGAGGACTGAAGATATGAGCCAAAATAATTTTTTTCTCCTTGGTTGTTCATGTCAGGTATTTTGATCACAGTTATGAAAAGCTGACTAACATAGGCTGTGTGTGTAAGTTTTATAGAAAACAAATTAATTTTGTGTTTAGAACTTGGATACCATCCCTGAGATGTCTCATTATATATATGCAAATATTCCAAAATCCAAAACACTTCTGTTCCAAGCCTTTCCGATAAGGGATCCTCGGACTGTATTGTTTCATGCCTGGAAACCGGGCATACAGAGATGAGATAAGCCCCCCTACCTTATGGCTGTTCCTGCTCTGGGAAGTCCTGTGGTAAGTCGGCATTTCTAAGAAGAGAGGGCCAATGCCATTATTCTTGGGTGCTCATGCCATTGAAATGTTTGTCCACCTCGTTGATCAGTTGCTTAGTGGCTGCCTCTCTTGGGCTCTGATGTCTTCCCCCACCATATCCTTTCCCCACTCATTTGCATTTATGGGGCACTGTGTTGATAGAGAGCCTTCTGCCCATTCTTTACCAAGGAGTTGTTGGTCTGTAAGAACAAGCCGGGATGTGAGAAGGGAAGGGGGAAGACCGGGGGCTCATCTGGGAGACGTGTTCATGGAGCAGTGTGGGTTGTCCTATCTTTTTAGCTGCCTGACTCCTGTCCAAAGGTCCAGTGGCACTGTTGCTCTTTAGCACCAGATGACCTGCCTGGCAGTGCCTGTCGCATCTCATGAGGCCTAAAGAGTAGATGAGCTCTCATGATTTCTGTCAAGTCTGCATTTTACAAAATCACTTTTATTGATACCCACACCAGTGGAAGTGTTCTTTCTCTATTCTAACCTCAAATTGTAAATGTTCAACTCTGGGTAACATTTGAGACATTGAGTAGTCCGTGTCTGCCATTCATGGAAGTCTGGCTCTGGGTCTCACCCCAGTTGTCCCACGAGGTAACCAAGCTCTGTGTACACCACTTAGGCTACAAACCTCTCAAGTATGATTCTTGGGCCACCACAGATGCAGAAATACCCCCCATTGCTATTCTTGACAGTATGCTGAGGACACTCTACGTGTGTATGGCACAAAGTTGGCATTTTGCATCATAGTTAAGTGAAAGGAGGAAGGGATTCCGTGTTATCTTTGGAAACATGTTCACTCTGTTTCCTCTTTCTTTTGCTAAGATAAGGGGCTCCATTGCCCAGAGTTCTTTCAGTGTGCTTGGCACCTACAGTCACCCCTCAACTGGCTGGTGTGGACTGCCTTGAGAATGCCCTTCCCAACTTGGAAGACTGGACTGTTCCACATTGGGCGGATTGTGTTGTTTTGGAAGAGGTTGTGTATATGTTGGTGTCATGGAGACCTACACCTGGGTCTGCTCCACCACAGAGTAACATTTTTGTCTTAGGTATTTAGCCTAGAACCTGGCTTTTAGAACCCCACACCAGTCCTCCTACGTCATGGGCTTTATGTGCCTCAAACGCCCATTGCTACCCCATGTGGTATGGGCTGTGACGATGGTGCACAGGTGAGATCATGACACTTTCTGAGGCGTGGTTGCTGATCAGATGTCACATAGCTGGTTCGTGATGAATATGATTGGAAATGGCTGCCCAGTGAGACCCCAGATCAGAGGGGGCCCATACGTTACAAAGGTCTCAGACACCAGAGTGCCTCAATGCCAGCATTTCTGTGGCCGTGTCCCACAGGATCAGTATGGCCTCTGTATCCTTATCCCATCATTGACACCAAAGTGGTTAAGAAAGACGGACCCTGTGGTGTGTGTTCCTTAAGTCTTCTGAAAGATTCAGACATTTTCTCCATCCTCCTTGATGAACACAATTGTAAACCCTACTCTAAAAGAAATGGTGAATTATGGAGCGATTACAGGAGCAGTCCAAAAACTGCTGGGACTATTCCTATACAAGATCATTTCACTGAGGACTTAGCCACGTGTGTCTTTTGGGGGAAAAATGCAGTTTCCCTCCTTAACATCTGGACGCGCCCCCCTCCCCTTTTGTTTGAAAGTGATTGACGGCAACAAGTGCATTTACGTGTCTAATGGGCATGCAGATGACAGCATTACATGATGCATGGTTTAATAGTGGCCTGCCAGGCGCCAAAGAAACAGCCCAGCCCCCTGCCCTTTCTGTGGAGGTGCCTAAAGTCCAGTGAGTAGTGGAGCCAGGGCAGGGGAACAATAAGATAATTTGGGAGTTTGATGCTAGGGCATGAGCTGGAGGTGGGATTTGTGGGTAGGAGTTAGTTGGGCAACGGAGGTGGCTGCAGACAGCAGAAATGAAGGCTCAGAAATGGCCCAGTGCTTTTGATACGGGAATGGGAACTTTTGACTCAGGACTGTAGGAACCAGAGAAAGCCAAGTGAGTGCGAACACACACAGGCAAGACTTTAGTTAGGACTTCAACTGGAGGGAGACAGGGGACCAGGCTACTCTTCAAATCAAGGGAGATGCAGACCTTTATGGATTTTTCTGGGGTGGGCTAATGTCTAGTAATTTTCATTGGTCAGGGACATTGTTTTATTTTTCTGTGCAAACATCCCCGTCTTGAGGAACGGGTGGTCAGTTTATCCCAGGAGCTGTTGTGTTCCTTCTATTGGTGCCAGCATCCTGCACAAATTTCTTGGCCTGTGCTAAGGTGGGGCTGTTGTAGCTGCTGAGAGAGCACACGGGTGGGGGAGGAAGAAAACATCATACTTTTAACAGGTAACAGGGTAAAAGCCCAGAAATATAAATAAGCCTCTGCCCTTTTGTGGTCATCCCCAGTGGTCTTATTCTCTGATTTAGTTTATCTTAGAGTCTTGGCAAAGGTTCCCTGGATTTTATGAGCACCTGGTTCTGTGGTTGGTGAGATTGTTTGTGAGAAAGGAGTGGGGGTAGGAAAGGACATGCAGCATGCTTTCATTTGGTAGTTTAGGTAGTAGGTCATGAGTTAAGGCCTTGGGAGTGCATCTGCCTTCTGTCCCTGACTCTCATTTTCAGGGAGCATGTGGTGAACAGATGGAGTCTGGAAATAAAACAGTCACCTCTCTTATATGGAAACCTCACACTTAGACATTGGGGCTGGCCGTCTTCATAGCAGGAGCAGAAAAACGTCAATGTGAATAATAGTGATGTTGATAGGATTTCCCCCTAACTGTAGTCTCTGCCCTATGACTGTGTTGAACCCTTCCCCTTTGCTTGTCCTCTTTGGATTAGTTTTGTTTGGCTTTGTGGGCCTGTTCCAGAGCATCCAGCGCCTGCAGCTTTCAACAATGAGGCCAGTGCAGTGAGATCCGAGCTCCACTGGCAGGTCCCTGGAACCCTCTGCTGCTTGGATACTGTCAGCCCCCTCCCCTCTCAGAACTGGCTGCCACTCTGTCCTTGGTAACATGTCATTAGCATGTTTTGCATGAGAATGAACAACCAGCCCAGCCTGAATAGCAATTGCCTCTGGAATGCGGCTTCTTTGAAATGCTTCTTTGTGTGGCTTACCTCTCTGCTCTGGGGCCATTCGTGCTGAGACGGAGTTTCCCAAGTCATTTTATTGTCCTGCTTTGTCTCTGGACCTGCTATCACTACTTACTTTATTATTGACAGTACAAAAAAGGGATAAAACATTTATTTAAGAATAAACTGAATGATAGCAGGTCCAGAGACATATAGATATAACACAGTCACGTGAATGTGTTACAAACACCCCCCCAACATACAGAACCATACAGGCACCTGTATGTGACAACACAGGACATACAAGTGTGGGCACGCAGGCTCCATACATCTGCATACACACACCGTCTGTGTCATACAACTTAGACGCGCCACACACATACAAATACTCATTATCTACCAAGTTGTCTCTTGAATCCCTAAATTCCTGGGGAATTTTTTTTTTTTTTTTTTTTCCTTTTTTTCATAATTGTCACCATGACCTGATTGCCTGGTTTCTTAACTAGGACAATTAAAACCAGTTATTGCTTTTATAGTTGTGAGTTTGCAAGTTTGAGAGAATCAAGGAAAAAGAGGAAGGTGAGGAACAAATGACCCAGAGGTTATTGTGCCTAGGTACCTCTAAATAGAAACATCAAGGTGGAGCACCGTGTTTCATGCTTCTAGCATGGAAGGGCTGCTGTAGCTCACACCAGTCCCCTAGAAACAGAGCCTTCAACTCCTGCGCGAGATGTCCCTTTAGTAAGGCAGGAAGGAGCTGTGGAGTCATCTGATAAGGAGAGAAGCCAGGAACCAGCCCAGTTTGTGAATTTTTAGTGGATCTTTTGCTCTGAGTCATTATGCACTTCTCAAAGGTACTTTGCCCCCAGCAGGTCAGTTTACCTTTGTCAGGTGAATTGCCTTCCGTTTTTCTGGGGTGGATTACAGAGCATTTCAGTTTGAGATCAGAAGTTAGCAGTAAGAGATCACTTTGTAAGTAGAGCTCCTTTTTAATCTGTATGCTTTGGGGTAGCCATAGGCATGTAGATTTTGGGCAAAATTGCAGCTCATTTAATTCTCCTTCATATAATGTGGTGGCTATTTATTAAATAACAGATACCAGGTGCTTTTAGTGGGTCTATGGATCCTAGACTTTAGGAGTTTTAATAGGAGAGAAAAAATTCAAGTACACCTCAGCTTTTTGAAATGAAGTGGAAATGGGGAGACCTCTAACCCATGAGTGGCACCCCTCAGAATGTGTCCTCAGTTTGACAGTGTCGAATGTCATCCTGTTCTACAAACCAGACATTCATTGTGGTGTTCAAGTTTTTGTGATAAAACTTAAATTAGACAGTTCCATGTCTATCTAACATATGTTAGAAATCAAACTCGCGAGTTCGGTTTGCTACTTTCTTAAGCTCTTGGTTGGGTTGCTGTGTTGCAGCAGAACATCCATGTTTTCTTTCAGGGTTCAGTGGGACTCAAGCTCTTCTGTCCTCTAGATTTTGAGCACTTCAGCCCTGGCTTTGGAGTAGTAGAGTCCCAGCTCCCTCTGAGCCTGTGGTGATACAGGGGAGCAGGAGGGCACTGGTCCCTGGTCTCTGTTCTTTTCTAGAGCATCCATTAACCCTGGTGGGAACCCTTTTCCTCCCTCACCCCAGGACATTGCAAGACTGGCACCCACAGGGCTCTAGATTTCCAGTGCTGCATGTGCCATCTGTAGCACCCAGATTACCACGCATCATGTTCAGATGGCTCCAAGACATGGTTCAGAGGCAGGTGCGTCTCCTGGCCTCACGGCCAGCCCCAGAGTGAAGCTCCTTTGCACAGGTTCTGGTGGGAGGGAGGTTTCCACTGTTCTGCTCGTTAGTGAATAAGTTATGTCTCTTATTGATGCTGATGCCTGCCTATTGAGTGTCTGTTTGCTGCCCTTGTTGGGTCTCCTTTAACAACCCAGAGGTCCTTTTATTGGGTAATGCGGGGGTTCAAACCCAGGGTTTGCCTTGCTCATGGGCAAGTGTTGTACTGCTGAACTACATACCAGTCCTCAGGTCTTTTTTTTTTTTTTTAAGTGGAAATAGTTCCTTCCTTATATCAGAGTTTGTTTTATACTTTTGGAAGGAAGGAGTGTATGGGCAAAGGTATGCCAGCCTGTTGTTGCAAGCTTGATAGTTGTTAGCCCATGAACTTCAGCGGATGAACATGTAAGCATGTGTGTGAAGCCTGCCTGTGCGTGTGTGTGTCAGGCACGTTTTATATACGTATGTATGTGTAAACACCTGTGTGTTCATAGTTCATATGACGAAAGATTGATGAGACATGGCTGTTTTCAAAAGAAATCACCAGTGGAGGGGAAGGAAGATAAATAGAATGAGACAGACATCATTACCCTATGTACATGTATGATTACACAAATGTGTGATTCTACTGTCATGTACACCAGAGAAATGAAAGTTGTAATCCCATTTGTGTACAATGAATCAAAAAATAATTTTAAAATTAAAAAAAATATGTTTTAATAACAAAAAAACAAGAGATTGCCTTTGTTTTTCTCATTTATTATGACACATGACCGATTTTGTTTTAAAGTCATCTTTATTATTTTACTTAGTATTTAATTTTTTAAAATTATTTTTAAAATTTTTAGACTGCATTTTGATTCATTGTACACAAATGGGGTACATCATTTCGTTTCTGTGGTTGTACATGATAGATTCATACCATTCATGTAATCATACATGTACATAGGGTAATGAAGTCTGTCTCATTCCCACCATTTTTCATATACCCCCTCCCTTTTTTCGAGTGAATTGATTGGCAGGCCTGAGAAAGGTCTTCCCTTGTGTATATTACAGGTCCCATAAAGCCACATGAAAATACTGCGACTTGAAGTACACAGTTCTGAATAAAGCTGTATATGAGAATTTTCATATAGAAAACTTTATTTTCTAAAACTTTTGTGTGATATTTATTTAAAAAGTGCAGTTGGTATGCGTTCTGGTCAGTGTACTCATGTGTCCTGATGCCTCATGCTCTGTTGTATACACACCAACATATAGCTCATGTGTCTATTGTGTGTTAGGGATTGTCACCATACAGGAAGAGTGGCAGTGAGGACGAGGTATGAGAGCATATGTGGATTTAACTTCTTAAAGCGGTTTTAAGGGGGACTGTGGAGGGTTGCAGGTGCACGCAGGGAGATGCTAATTGGAATTCTTGACTTACTTCTTCTGCATTCTTCCTCTAGGCAAGCAGATGCCCAGTGTCCGGCAGTCAGCTCAGGAAGCACCACAGGGACCCATCAAATCCAGAACCCACAGACCCCATCCACATTGTCTGAATCATCCCACACTTCGGAAGCCCCAGAAGCTGCCCCTGGAGGCAGGGGCCGAGCGGGGACTCTACCTCGTGATTATCGGTACTCAGAGGAGAACACACAGGCAGACTCAGGACCTCAAACCCAGGGTGCCCCTTCACCCCACATGCTCAGGGACAGCATTCGTGGCCAGTGAGCACAACAGCACTCCCCAAGAGGCCAGCCCCACAGAGGCCTCCACCGCCCAAGCGTGAGCCCAGGAAGTGACAGTGTACCTGCAGACACTCAGCAGGCTGCTCCTGGCAGGCCTTTCCCAACACCGTCTCCTGTGTCCCTAGAGGTGTGTGTGACCCACCAACCCCTCTCCCCACAGCCCCTCTGTGTTCAGCAGTACCCAGCCCCAAGACCCCCAAAGGCCACCACCCATGAGTGTGACAGCCAGCATGTGAATGAGGACACATCCTGTCCTAGGCCGGAAGCACTGCTCACTTCCAGTTCCAGTACCTGCAGGCATCTGCCATGGAGACCTCTCGCTCCCCCTCACCTCAGTTCGCCCCCCAGAAGCTGACAGACAAACCTCCCCTGCTTATCCAGGATGAGAATTCAACAAGGTATTGTTCTGTGATTGTGGTGCATGTGTTCATTCTGTTCCTTCTGCAGGTGTTGTTTTTGGTGGCTCCTTCCCAGGTGGTTTGCAACTTACCGTAGCTTAAGACACTGAATTTAAAGTTGGTCCTGGGAAGTAACTACTGGAGGGAAATCAGTTGGACTTTTAACTCAGGGGCTGCCCTTTTCTAATGAGAATGACCATTCTCCCCCTCCTCTTCACCCACAGGCATCTGCAGACTAGGGGTGTGTTTATCTTGCACATATAGTACTTAAGACCAGAATCAGGTTTGACTCCAAGCATGAGACCTTAAAGTGAAGTTGGTGTTTTGCATAATGTCTGGTATTTTCAAACTCACTTTTTTCTGCATTTTTTTTTTACATGTTAAAAAGCTAAGCAGCCAGGTATGATGGTATAGACCTGTTATCTCAGCAACTCAGGAGACTGAGCAGGAGGATTGCAAGTTCCAGGTAGAGCCCTTGTCTAGAGGCCCTGGGTACCATTCTCTGCACTCATTAATAAACAAACAAACATTCTTTAAAAATTAAACACATTCAGGGCTGGGGAGATAGCTCAGTTGGTAAAATGCTTGCCTTGCCAGCACAGGGCCCTGGGTTTGAACCCCAGCACCGCCAAAAAAGAAAAAACAAAACAAAAATTAAATAGATTTGAGTTTGAGTTGTTTGTTTGGCTAGGTTTTTTTCCTCCTGACACCAGTAGATGGCTCTCTTTCTCCAGGGTGTTCTTTCAAAACACTTAGGCTCCAATAGCCCTTGTGGGCACAGTCCCCACGTTCATGGCCCCGCTCTGTACCTCTGAGAGCAGCAAGCATTTGTTGCCCCAGGTGAGACCCTGTGGTGCTGACCAGGAGGTTTCTTCCCATTCTCTCTCTCTTTGGGTGCTGTAGGAGCTTCCCCTGCTCCTTTTATCAGGACCTCCCTCCCCCTTTTTCTAAAAATGGAAACATGTGCCCTGTGTGGGGCAGCAGGTTCCCTGTTTATTGCCAGGATGATCGTCACACTCATTTGAAAGTCTGTGCAAAGGGTGGCCTGAGGTGTTAGGTGGAGGGTGGAATTCCCTTGAAGAAGCTTCAAAGTGGGACTGGTGGGCAGAAGTGCCCAGTGCTGAATCCAGCTCCATAGAAGCCTTCATGCCCCTGAGGATGTTCTCACTCAGGCAGGTGTGCACCAACCTGCCCTGAGAAACCCTGACCTGAGACACTCGCGATGATTCTGTGAAAAATGCCTATTTGCTACAGGTTTCTCCAACAAAAGGAAGTTTAACCGAGCAGGGCCTGTTAAAGTTTGCACTATCATTGGAATTTTAAAAAAGAATATTAAACAGACCTCATATTCCTCAAGACACCCCAGGAAGATCCCCTCAGATGCCTGTAGGTGTATGGCCGTTAGTTTTAATTGGACTGCTAAGGGTCTAGAGCCCTATGAGGGATCAGATGGGGACAACTTCTCAGCCTCCTCTGTCTTGTCTAGGACATGTATCTGGCAGCTCCTTGCAGCTGGGTGGTTGACCAGGGAGGGGACCCACCAGTCTGAGTCCTGGGTTGGAGTCCATCTGTTGCAAGGATTTCAGAGGATGACTCTTCTCTTTCCAGAATTGAGCGGGTGATGGACAACAACACCACTGTGAAGATGGTGCCCATCAAGATAGTGCACTCAGAGAGCCAGCCCGAGAAGGAGAGCCGCCAGAGTCTGGCGTGCCCGGCCGAGCTGCCCGTGCTGCCCAGTGGGCTGGAGAGAGATCAGATCAAGACCCTGAGCACGTCCGAGCAGTGCTATTCCCGCTTCTGCGTGTATACGCGCCATGGCACCGAGACCGAGGCCCCTCACAAAACCCATTCGCTGGAGCCCCAGACCCCCAGCACCCCTGCACCACCTGCAAAAGATGGCTGTGCCTCCCCTCCTGTGCTCAGCTACATGAAGACCAAAGAGAAGACCATTGAAGACCTGAAGTCGGAGGAGCTGGCCAGGGAGATCGTGGGAAAGGATAAATCCCTGGCTGATATCCTGGATCCCAGTGTAAAAATCAAAACCACCATGGACCTAATGGAGGGAATCTTCCCCAAAGATGAACATCTCCTGGAAGAAGCGCAGCAGCGAAGGAAGCTGCTCCCCAAGATCCCTTCTCCTAGAACCACAGAGGAAAAGTGAGTGGATGCCACTTTCCAAAGGGTGCATGATTCTGCCCGGAGCCTCTTAGGCTTAAAAAGGGAGGAGGAGGGCATCTGCTAGTGAATTTTTGTGATTCCTATCTCTGGGACACAAATTTTCATAGCTGCTCCCATTGCTTAGCACTTTTGTAAGCATCCCAGTAGAGAAGATAGGAGTTAAAGGCACTCACCCTGGGCGTGGTGGCTTTGGGGCCTGGCAAAGACACGATAATACAAGCTGCAGCAGCCAAGCTCCTTCCTTGGCTTAGGGCCGGCACGATTATGACGATGAGCACAAGTCTCCTTTCCTCTAAGACGGATTCTCAGTGGAGACCATCATCTGCCCCAGAGGGCAATTGGCAATGTCTGGAGACAGTTTTGGCTGTCACACTGGAGGGGAGGGGGTGTTCCTGTCAGCTAGTGGGAAGAGGCAAGGCATGCCGCTCAAAAGCCCACAGCACACAGGATGGCCCTGCCACATGGAGTCAGCCAGGCCCACATGCCCTTAGTGCTGAAGCTGAGAAACCCTGCCTCAGTATGAGAGGCTGTCTGTCTGTCTCTCTATCTCCCTGTCTTCTGTTGGCCTATCATCTAATCTTTCTGTTTAATTTGTATATTGTATGTCTGTCTAACTTTCTGTCTGTCATTCTGAAGCACATCACAAATCCTGCTTCTTGGCTAAGGATGGAGTGGATATTGAACATCTCTTTCTTTCCTTAGAGATTTTTTTTAAGCATTTCAGTTAACTAGGGGTTGAGGGTATAGCTTGGTAGTAAGAGCTAGCATGTGTAAGACCCTGGCATCAGAAAGCGCCCGTGTGCATAAACACACACGCACAACAACAACAAAAAGCTGTTCCATAGACTATCCATTTGGTAAGATGTTTTGTTTTGTTTTAGTTTTAACCTCATCACTATCCTTTTTCCACCTCTGTGGCTACCTCATCTCTCTGGCTTTTCTCTCTATTAGTGCCAACTTTTATTTGTCACAACCCAGGGAACAAGTCCCAGGGGCACGTCCATACATATGGTTGCAGTTAATTGAAGTTCTCATCTTCCTACCCAGGAAAGAGGAGCCAAGTGTGCCTGCAGCCGTGTCTCTGGCCACCAATTCCACCTACTACAGCACATCAGCCCCCAAGGCGGAGCTGCTGATCAAGATGAAGGACCTGCAGGAGCAGCAGGAGCCTGAGGAGTACTCTGGGAGTGACTTAGACCACGACCTGTCAGTGAAGAAGGTAGGAAAGTGGAATTCCAAAATACAACTGTACTTGAGACTGGGTGCCATGGCATGCATCTAGAGCCCAAGCTACTCTGGAGGTTGAAATAGGAGGATGGCTTGAGCCCAGAGTTCAAGGCCATTCTAGGCAACATAAAGAAACTATCTCACAAAAAAGAAGTGCACCAAGAGAAACAGGCAGGCAGGAGGCACTGGGATCACACATTTCTACCCTAGAACAGACTCTACACCACACATCTGAGGGCATTGTGTTTGGCTTTCACGCAGGACAAGGAAATGTGGGACAAAATTAGTAATCCCTTTGTGGTGAATTCTTTGTTCTTATTTTTCTATAAGGGTCTTTCTGCTATCTTTTTCTAATAGAAGTCAATATCAAATTAGTTAGAGTGGATAACAATCGCTGTAATTTTAAGTTCAATAGATAGTTCCTTTCTACCACAACTAAAATCTAGGGGGACCTAATTGGCCATCAAATGAGTCACCTGTCTTCCTTGAATTTTAATATCAATTTCAAATATCTGTAACTAGATGTTTGATCATAAATCAAACAGTGGATCAGAAAGTACCTTGTCAGCCCAAAGCCATCACGTATTCAACTCCCAAGAATTCACTCAGGCCCTTGAGAATGCAGAGGAGACGAAATACTTCCGCTCATCACATGGAAGAAATAAACAGCCGCCACAAAGACAAATATACGATACAGGCACAGCAAACTTGGCCTACCACCTGCTTTTATAAATAAAGTTTTATTTACACAGCCACATCTATTCACCACAGGGTCGATGGTGTCTTTCATACGATGGCAAAATTGACTTGTTACAACAGTGATCAAATAGCCTGCAAAGTCTAAAGTATTATTTTCTGTTCCCTGACAGAAAGTCTGCTGATCCTTGATACACTATGTCAACTGGTAAGACAGCTGAGACAGGGTGAAGGGACAGAGACAAATGAGTGCAACCATAGAGAGGGCTGTAATGAAAGGATTATTGAGCAGAGCCCAGACTGACATGAGGGCAATCTCTGGGATGTCATAGAGGAGGGAGGGGTCTCAGTGGGTGCAGAGGTCTGGTGGCAGGGCAGGCAAACCTGGGAGCAAGTTGGAGAAGTAGAAGAGGTCAGGGGCTAGAGCTACGAGGATAAGGGGCCAGCTTGGAGATGAGGTATGAACAGGATTCAGACAAATTGGGGGCAATCATGACAGTCACTGTAGGGACAGAGTTGTATTAGTGCCAATGTCGTCACCACTATGTCAACTTTAAACCTCCACACCTATCAGTAGCCAGACCTGAGACATTGGAGTAGTTACCTGATTTATACAGGAAGGACTTAGCATAAAGGCACTGTGGCATTGCCAAATAAAGTCAGGATCAAAGGGCAGCATGTGGTGTTTATTCCAAGGGCCTTGAATTTGCCTTAGCTATCAGTAATGGGGTAAGAGAAGGAGGTAACCAGAATTTGGGGGAGGGAGGAATCTACTTTTAATGTAAGCTGAGGGCCCAGCATGATGGAAGGAATTTGTATAAAAAGTACTTTTTTTTTTTTTTTTTTTAAACAAGACCTTTGTAAGCAATTATTTTCAGAGTCTGCGTCATTAGTGATTTAAAAATATTATTAACTGGTTTTAATTATAAAAATATTATGGAGGGCATTATTTTCACTTTAGGAAAACAATTTTTTTTTTTTTTTTTTTGATTCAAGGAATTAAATAGGGAAATGTTAAGTGAATTTTAGACTTGAGGCTTTTAGAGGTCTCACTTTGGCTCAGGGTACCATTTGCTTTATTCTGATTGCAGATCTCCTCTAAAAAAAAAAAAAAATCAAACTTTTTCAGTTTCTCATAAAACAAGAAAAGTCAGCAAGGCTGGTTGCATGCCTAGTAATTCCAGCTACTCAGGAGACTGAGGTAGGAGATCACAAGTTCAAGGCCAGCCTGGGCAATTTAGTAAAACCCTGTTTCAAAAAAATAAAAAGGCCTGGGGATGTAGCTCAATGGTAGAATGTTACCATGTTTAATCCCCATCACCAGAAGAACAGCAACATGTACAAGAAAAACCATACAGTCTGGGCCATTTTAATTTAGGCCCCAGCTAATATAGAGGACTACCTCCTTTGCAAGTATGCTATGACTTTCCATGATGTAATGGATTTTGTAAGTGCATGCCTGGGTGCCACTCTCTCCCTGTACTCTGGGAGGCACAGGGTGCTTGGGATGCTTCCTTACCAGAAATGACTGCTTTGGGACTGAGTGAGTTACTGTGAGGTTGAAGCCAGCTTAGATTTTCAGTTCAATAAACATGGGTTTGGCTGTTGTACAAGCTATATAAATCATAGCCCTCTGTGCTGTCAGCACCTCCACAGTCCACTTTTTTTCCTTGATTTGACACGCCACTGCTATGCTCTTTTCCCCCTTGTCCAGCATCCACACATTCACACATGATGTCACACTTCTTCACAAAGTGTACATAGGTGGAGGTGTGTTGAAGGAAGTGAGCACAGTGCACATCAGGATTTGATTGACCACCTGCTCTGCAACTGCTTAATGGAAAAATAGAAAAACCCCAATTGCACATTGACCTCCATTTTTGCAGTGCTGGGGTTGGAACCCAGGGCTTCAAAGTGCTAGGCAAAAGCTTTACCACTAAGCCACACGGCCAGCTTCCTTTTATATTTGTTTGTGTGTGCATGCACGTGTGTGTGACATCTGTTTTCCATTGCCATAACAGTATACCACCAACTACAATTTATGAAGAACAGAAGTTTTAGCTGGGGATTCTGGAGGCTGGAAGTCCAGCATGGTGCTGGTACCTGGTGAGGGCCTTTTTGCTGCATTGTAACATGGTGGAAGGCCTCATATGATGAGACAGGGTAGGCTGCTAGCTCAGATAGATCTCCTTTCCTCTTCTTATAAAGCCACTTATGCCATCACAGGGATCCCGCTGTCATGACCTCCAACCCTAATTACCTTCCAGTACCAGTCCTTCAAACACCATCAATATATGAAAGTGTGAGGAAGTGGAATCCCCCAAGCAGGGATACAGTGAGGGATTCTGGTGGCCTGTAAGGAAGCATCGTGCTAGGTGGGCTACATAAGTTTCTACACCAGTGGCAGCTCAGGTGGACTCTGCCCACCTAGAGTTAAGAAGATTCTTCAGGAGAATCAAAGATGGTGGTTTAGTTTGAATTTGGAATCTCTGAGGATTATAGCTTCCCTCTAGAGCAAGGAAGTGGATGCAAGGCCCAGAACAAAAAAAGGCCCTGCTTTCTCTCTGGAGTGGAACCAAAGGAGGGTGTCTGGGTCTAAGCCAGTTGGAGAAAGGGAGATGCCCTGGGGTGTAATCCCCAAGGTTTGGTCCATCTCAGTCGAGAGGTGTGAGAGGCAGCATAGCATGCACCTGGCCACCACACACTCTTATCTTGGCCTCCTGGAATGCTGCATGCTGCAGGAAAGAAGTGGATAGTCTTGTCGGGCAGCACGGTTCACAGTGGTGAAACCTTTAGCACCTTGCCTGATGTTGCAAACTGTTTATATTTGTGTGCCACCCTGAGTCAGGGCTTGTCTCAGAATCCTTGAAAGCCAGCATCTGTACTTTTTAATTGCCCTTTAACAAAGGGAATGTATTTGTAAATAAAAATTTGTATAAGACATCAAAGAATTAATAAAGGAATTTAGACTCTTTTTCAGAGTGCCCAGTTTCAGGGCAACCCAGTTGAGGTGGGCCTTGAAGGACAGTTTTCATTCACTGGTATGACATCTTCATCACATTCATTCTTCAATTGACAGCACTGAATAATTACTGAGGGGTGGGGGTGTAGATAGCTCAGTGGTAGAACATGCAAATAGCGTGCCATGCCCCAGCATCAAAACGAACACATAATGCTGACTAGGGGTCCTCTTCTATCTGAGGTATCTCCATTGCCTGAAGTTATTTATTAGGTCAGTACTGGCATCAGGCAAGAATCTGGAAAGTTCTCTATTTTCTGTTTTGTGCTTTTCTCTCAAATGATCAACATATAAAATATGGCCATGTTCTTAGCTGTGGGATATGAAGGTGTGTTTTAAAAAATTTATGAGTTCATTTTAGTTATACATAATAATAGGGTTCATCTTGGCATAATTATACAAGCATGGAATATAATTTCCTCCAGTCCAGTCACTAGTACTTCCCCTTTCCCTCCCCTTCTTTCTCTCCATTTCCTTTTCTCTACTCTTAGTGCTCTTTCTGCTATTTATATATATATATTTTTTTTTTAATTAATGCATTATGGATATACATGAAGGTGAAATTCACTGTGATATATTCATACATGTACCTTGGAAAGTTTGTTCAGATTTATTCCAGTGTTCTTCCCTTTTCGCGCAGTCCTTCTCTCCCCCTCTTCCCAATTCCTTTCCTCTGCTCCACTGATCTCACTCCTATTTTCATGGAAACCACACCATCCCCTGCCACTGACTTTCTTTTTTCCTTATTTTGGTCCAGCTTCTGCATATCAGAGAAAATATTTGACTTTGCTTTTTCTGAGTCTGGCATATTTCATTTGACATGATGAAGGTGGTTTAAATAATCTCTGCAGATAGGCTGGTGAGCAGACACACAGGAATGTGTGTGCGTGTGCACGTGTGAGCACAACATAAAAGACGGGCTGGGTGTAGAAGGTCTGGCATGCATGAGGCCCCACGTTTAATCCCTAATATGGGAGGGAGAGAAAGGGAGGAAAGAATCTGGACGCATACCTGATTTGGTGTTTTGGGTTCTGTCGTTGTTGTTGTTAATTATGAGGAAAAAATGTCTTCACATCCTGACCTAGAAAAGCCAAAGCAATTTATAAACTCCATGTGGTCCTTCTTAGGAGAACTGTGAGGATTAATCAAGTGGACTGCCTAGCTGTAAAATAGCTTACCATTTAATCTGTGGCAAAGCCATCAGACATGCTGATCAACAGAAGGCAAATTGAAGCTACAGGATACAATCCCTTCTCATACCTTTCACGTTTTGAGAGCTTTTTAAAAAATGCTTGATGTTGGTATGGGGGCTGGGATCTAGAGTTAGTTACTTAACATAATTACTTAACATAATTTCCACTGGGGAAGGGGAGGGAGCTGTGGAGGTGGGTTGCTGGTGACTTGTTGCACAGCAGTGTGAATGTTTAAATGCACACTTTAAAACTGGTTAAGATGAGGACTGGGGCACCTCACACAGGAAGCCCTGGGTTACAGCCCCGCACTGCAAAAGAGGGCAGGGGTAAATGGCAAGTCTGACATATATTTTGCCATAAAAAAGTCATTTGTTAATATTTCAAGTCAAAGTCAATATGTTATAAAGACCGCCTTTTACATTCACTGACATTCCTTTGTCTTAATTTTTAATTACTAATTATACATAGAGGGCACTTTTGAATCCTGGGATTTAGTACTAGACATAAAACTCAATAATTTCTTTGTATGTAAATCTTTAATTGGGAAACTTCCAAAGGACAAAGCATAAAGTATCACATGAATTATGTGAATCCTTGCAAAGATATAGGTTGGAATAGCATCTACTTTGAATAGCTGGGAGAACTTCAGTATTGTCTGATAGGACATTAACAGAATAAGAATAGGCTATATTACATAGATATTATATATCTATGCGATTTTCATATCTAATTCAAATCTATGTAATTTTATGTATTCATTTAATTTATCAAATATCAATAATTTAACCAGGAGTCCTCCTCTTTCCTCTAGTCTTATAAAAGTCCTCCATCGTTTACTGATGCAAAAATTGATTTTCAGTCAGTTCTGCTGAATTCCACCTAGGCAGTATGTGCTGCGGCCACAGTAACTAGGGGCGCCTGGCTTGGGGCAGTGCTAACGAGTGTGTCCATGCCACCCTGTGCCCCAACAGCAGGAACTCATCGACAGCATCAGTCGCAAACTGCAAGTGCTCCGGGAAGCCCGGGAGAGCCTGCTGGAGGATATCCAGGCCAACAACGCACTTGGGGACGAGGTGGAGGCCATCGCAAAAGATGTGTGCAAACCCAATGAGTTTGACAAGTTCCGGATGTTCATTGGGGACCTGGACAAAGTGGTGAACCTTCTGCTCTCGCTGTCAGGCCGTCTGGCCCGGGTGGAAAATGCCCTCAATAATTTAGACGACAGTCCATCTCCTGGTGACCGGGTATCTACAAACACATCCACCTGGGAAATGGGAGCAGGACAGTCCTATGGGAATGCTGTCCTTGGGGTGTTGGGAAAGTCAGCTTTTTGAAGCCTAGCACTGTTTGTACGTGGCCTTTCCATCTCCCAGTGCAGGATGGTATTGAGATGTCCAGTGCCCACTTACCTCTCTTTCCTTTTAATGTAGGGAAAGAGAATGCTCTAATAAGATGCAGGGAATGGGGATGGGGGTGCAGGGAGTTGAGCCATGTCATTGGGCTGCTGGGATCCTCCCAAAGAACCATTGCCTCTTTTTGACATCTTTTCACGTACTCCCTCTGATCATTACTCATAATAATCTCTTCTTGGAACACAGTCTTTCTTTTTAACTTTAAACGCATGTCCCTGGGTGGAACTTTTCCTCCTCTTGACAAGTTGTCAGTACTCAGCTATCGATGGTGTTTTGTGATCGCTGCTGCTGTGATTTAGCACCAGTGTGTCCAGATGTCTAGAAAAAAGCAAAGGACTTGTCTAACATTTCTCCCAGTCCAGAAGTATACCACTCTGGGGACAGTTCTCACTGGGTCTTTTAATTCTGTTACATGCAAAATAAGGGAAATAATATCTACTTTGTTGGTTTTACCTCATAGGTTAAGTATCAGTAAAGCATCTAATTTCATTGTTTGCACACAGTAGGCCTTTAAAATAATCACCCTTACGATTAATAAAATACCCACCACTCCATCCATCTCAATAGCTTCCAGGCACTGGTGAGCCCTACTGATTTTAACACCCTGAACTACATTGCTTGAACCAGTTAATATCTGTTTCCCTTTTAATTGGAATGAATTGGCCTCACCTGTCCTCTTTCCATTGTCTCCTTGTTCCACGCACACCCGAGGACCCAGGTGTTCCTCTGAAGCTGGCAGGACACTCTGAGTGCTTGTTGTTGTGGGCACTCTGCAGGAGTAGTATGCCAAGAGCGTTCCTGGTTTGGTCATCATTTAAGAACAGTGATAATAGGCGGGTGTGGTGGCGCATGCCTGTAATCCTGGAGACTTGGGAGGCTGAGGCAGGAGGATCACGAGGATCACAAGCCAGCCTCAGCAAAAGTGAGGTGCTAAGCAACTCAGTGATGAGACCCTGTCTCTAAATAAAATACAAAATAAGACTGGGGATGTGGCCCAGTGGCCGAGTGCCCCTGAGTTCAATCCTCAGTAGCCAAAAAACACCGTGATTAATAACTCTTCTTCAACTGATCTTTTGTGTTTGGCATCTTGCAAAGTGCCACTGGGTCCTTGTTTTCTCCCCTTTGGCCACTGGTCAGTGCCCACTGCAATAGTGCAAGGCAACAGAACAGAATAGATATGCTGGTGCTTACGGAAGTCAGGAACTCTGTCTGGGGATGTCACCCAGTGGTACTGGCTTAGCATGAGCTTGGCCTAAAGTCTGCCTCAGAAAAGAAAGGAAGAAACTTGCTTCTTACAAGTGAATGGCGTCTGCCAGCCTTTTCATGAAGACAGAGAAAATGTTCACCTCAATCCTATCTTAGTTTCCCTTCAACTTGGAGTTGTGTTCTGTGAGCAGAGAGTGATTGTGAGTGTCTTGTATTGGGAACAGGGTCTCCTGGTCCCCAGAACAGGGTCCTTGTAGGGAGTGAGGGGACAGATCCCTTTTAGTCCTCCCTCCTCTCCTGCTCTGCTCCTTCCTTTGCCATTGTCTGCCAATACACGACAGGGTCTCTCTGACACAAGGGTTACAAATCCCACTCTGGAATTCCTTTAGATCATTTCCTTTTCCCCAGATTGCCCACAGTGTTGTCAGGGAACAGCGTTGACACAGAATCCCCAACTTCTTGGCCCCTTATGAACATCTCAGAGGTCTGTAGTTTCTGGTTGCCTGATTACTCTTCTGCTTGCCACGATTTCTGTTGACCATTCAAGGCAGACAGAAGAATGAGGCAGACCATGGCAGGAGACCCACAGGGGCCCAGAAGCTGTTCCTTGGAGGACTGAGGCAAGAGCCTGCCACAGCCACAAGGCACTTGCTGCTCATATCCCGAGCATTTCCGTGTGGGTTCCATCAGATAATCTGATAGATGGCTGTAGGACCAGTCCCCCAAAGCTGCTTGGTTTTCAAGGGGTTAGCTGGAGCGCCTGGCTTCGTCCTGGACTTCAACAGACTCCTTTCTCTCCCTGTCCCTCAACAGCAGTCCCTGCTCGAGAAGCAGAGAGTCCTCATCCAGCAGCATGAGGATGCCAAGGAACTCAAAGAGAACCTAGACCGCCGCGAGCGCATCGTGTTTGACATCCTGGCTGCCTATCTCAGTGAGGACAGCCTGGCGGACTATGCGCACTTCGTCAAGATGAAGTCGGCCCTCATCATCGAGCAGCGGGAACTGGAAGACAAAATACACCTCGGCGAAGAGCAGCTGAAGTGCCTGTTTGACAGTCTGCAGCCCGAAAGAGGCAAATAAGAGAGACCTGTCCCCAGCAGAGGGAGGACACAAAACCTTCAAGCTCCATTCCCAAGGAAGCGAGTGGAAAACCCCAGCCTGTATTTATGTTTTGGAGCGAGATTCCTCCATATAGCACAGTGGCTAGTAGAAAAGCAATAATGTCTGTGTTTGTGTGGGATGTTTATTTAATTTTTTGATTTTCCTTTGGAATGCTGAGCAGAGTTTGCATCATGCATGACTCCACGTCACACCGGCCTCTGCTGGCTGGCGAGGCCCAGTGGAGGCTGTGGGCTGGGCCTGCGGTACATACAAGCGGTCATTTTCAGCAGTGGGGCTGCTGTTCTTCCTGTCCTCAAATGCTGAACCAGCTCCTCGGAAAGTCACCAAGCATGTCCTTGAGGTGCTTGAGAGGGGAGACCCTGGCGCACTTCTCTTGTGACCCATCCGGGCATGGGCTGCTATGTTTTGTCCTTGCTCATTCAACTGTGTGACCATTTGTTGTATCTGTCATCTAATGATGTTCTCTGACCCAGCAAAACTCATGATGATGATGATAATTTATTAATGTGTGGGAAAGGTGAAAGGTTTCCTAATGGTTAAAAACCAGCTGTGAAATGAACAACCTACATGTTGGCTGCATTCAGTCTAAGATTAAAATTACCCCTTAAAGAAATCACATGCATGCTTTAAAACACACCCACACACAGAACAAATAGCTATAGTCCTCACTGACATCAGTGTGATGTTTTCCAGCCAAGTAAAATGACCTGATTAAAAAGTATGTCCAGTAATAATGTTCTTGTTAGTTTCCCAAAACCTATGGAATATTTTTTAAGTGACTTTTCCACCCAGAACATTAGCTTTGTGTGCATATGATCATTAATGATAATTGGAGCCTTTTCTCTTTTCCTCTAAGTCTGTTGCCTGAGGGCCACATTCCTCGTACTGGAAGACTTCTTTCTCTGGTTTTTCAGAAGTCCTGTGGACTGTCTAACTCCCACACTTGATCTTTTTCTGCCACAGTGTTTAAAGATTCTGTGCCCTGTGTCTTGGTTGTAATGGCAGGTTTCTAAAGAGAGTCTTACTCATTAAAACACTGTCATGCCTTGATTGACAAGTCACAGACTAGGAGAAAATACTTGCCAGCCATGTCTCTGACAAAGAATTTGTATCCAGAATGTACAAAGAACTCTCAAAACCCAACGGTAGGGGGGGAAAAAGCCCAATTTAAAAAGTGGGCAAAAGACTTGCGCAGACACTTCACCAAAGAGGATATATGCATGGCAAATAAGCACATTGAAGAGATGCTCAATCACCGGTGGCTTGGTTATTACTTACTTATTTTATGTAGTAATTGTAGGTCTCGTGTGTTTCTTCAGAACATGTTCATCGAACTAGATGCATGGTTAATGGTAAGCAAGTCCCTTGGATGACTTGATGTTTAGGGAATATTAGAACATTTGTTTTATCAAAGGATCCTTTGAATCTTAATTTCCTCTTAATCCCTTAAAGGAAGTTTCTTGCTGGTGGGGAGAGTTCCTCTGTTGGCAGTGACCACAGCCTTCCCAAAACACTTATTAACACGCGTGTGCGTGCGTACCCACACACACACACACACACACACACACGTCTTAACCCAAATCTACACTTCCTGAGCCAGCATTGCTGAGCTGGACTCCAGAGGCACTGTGTTGATGCTATAGTGCATTCTGCACAGCAGAGTCCAAACTGGCAAGCTTCAGTAGTGCAGGCAATAAACCTTGCCTTTGTCACAGCCTACCCATGCCAAAAAGCTGAAGGCCTCTTCAGAAGTGTTTGTTCCTGTTGAATTCAACTAATTCTAACTTGAAACGTCCCTGCTCTACCATTATTTTGCGGCATCTTGCTCCTTCCCACTGGGTAGTACCTTGCTGTTGATGTTGGTCACAGCAGAAAAGCCGAAACTGGCTGTCCGTAGACCTATCAAGAAACTTCAGAGTGTTGTATTTTTAATTTAGACAAAGCTTTTTACCTGTGATCCTTTCCCCTCACATACAGTATTGCGATCATTTTAATGATACGTGTGTAAAATGTGAAAAATCAAATGTGTCTGCACCTAGCCCTTTTGTGTCTTTTTTAGAACTTTCTTCTACATAGCAATACATAGTGCTCTAGTATCCTTTTAGTAAAGCACACATAATCACAACCTTCCCATCTGTTCCCCTGTTTGCCTCTTAAATGTCTGGTTAGCGGGGACCCAAAGATTCCAGTGAGTCGGTGTACATATCTCTGTATATAATGATCTTCTTACATATAAAAACAATCTGGTGCTAATGATTGGCCCTGGGCATTTGTAGATGGTGGCTGATCCTCGCCCTCTTGTCATAGCACAGCTGTGGGACGCTCTGTGTAGCAAGCTTTCTTTTGGTCAGGGGTGTTGTCTGTGACTTGTATCCAGCAGTCCACCATGGGAAATGTGTGCAGATTTCATGCTTGACACTTACCACTTACTATCAACAGATCATCCTGCTTGACTTTAACAAAATAAATAATGTCTCTTCGAGTGACTGGAGCATGTCTTTGATTTATCTATGTTGCAGCTCTTTTAAAAAAAATCAATATGGGGTGTAGCTCAGTTGTAGAGCACATGGGAGTCATGTCAAGATCAATCCCCACCACCAAAAGAACATGACACACACATACCTCATTGTATATCAGATTCTTAAGCCATTTGAGTAAACTTTAGTATTGAATCTATGCTTGTATCTTGTCTGGTTAAGGCCCATCAGTTGTCAGAAAAGGTCAAGAGCACAGGTTGTATCAGTTAGCTCTTGTACCAACACCGATGTGTAACAAATAACTATGAAATCTTAACAGTGTAGAGTGCACATTGTTTACTTAGCTCATGTGTTTGTAGTTCAGTGGCTGATCCAACCTGGGCCCTGCACCAGGCACCTCTCATCTTCCTCCTGGTACCAGCAGTCAGGCCTGGGCATGGCCTTGGCAGATGCATAAGAGAACAAGCCCAGTCATGAAGGTGCTTGTCATGGCTTTGGTCATGTCACACCTGCTAACTTTCCAGTGGCCAAAGCACATTCCATGGCCAAAGTTAAATGGGATGGAACAGGCCCCTCTCTTAAGGAGAAGGAACAGTTGAGTCACGTGGTGATGTGAGATGAAGATAAGAATCAGGGCCCTTAATGGGCTTCATCTGCCACAGCAGTGTGCCAACATGGATAGCATCAAAGCATCCAAAGCCACACAATTTCCCCGCAGCAAAGTCACCTGTATCACTACTTAGTTTTTTGGACATGAGCAAGTGACCTAGCATCATTGAGCCCGTTTCCCCTCTGATTGGACATGTCCTGTGTTGACATAGTGTGCAGATGTGCTGTCCAAGCTGTGATTTGAGTAGTACACTGTTACCTATAGGAGATACTTTCCAAGTCCCCCCGCCACTGCCACCTGCCCTGGTCCTCCAGTGGCTGCCTGAAGCCACAGGTAGTGGTCTAGGTCCTGGAGGTGAATTCATGAGTCTGAGTTGTTTTTCTATTTTAGAAGATGACCAATAGTTGTTCCAGAAAAATAAACACACTGCAGGACAATAGAGAGCAGATAGAATTGCTTACCGCCTCAGCCGGGAACCGGCACTGAATTAGTTTCCTGTGACTGCTGTAAAAAACTGCTATGAACTTAGTGGTTTAGAACATTAATTTATTACCATTCTCAAGGTCAGAAGTCTGGCAAGTCTGTCATCATCCTTACCGAGCTAAAGTCAAAGTATCAGCAGGGCTGTCTTTTGAGGCTCCGAAACACATCATTTCTTTGTTTCCAGCTTCTAGAGACTACCCCATTCCTTTTCTCATGGCCTCTTCCTCCACCTACCAAGTCAGTCTCTGGCTCTGTTTCCATCATCTCATCACTTCCACCAGGACCCTCCTGCTTCCCTCTTTAAACAGTGCTTGTGGTGACAGGGAGCCCACTCAGAAAATCCCAGGTAACCCCCACATCTCAGCATTATTAACTGTCCACAAGATCTTCCCTGCCCCGTGAGGTAGTATGTCCATACTCCTCCCTCCATTTCTCCCTTTGCTCTTTACTTTTTAACAAATCGGAGGTAGACTGGCCACCTGTTTTTGCAATCTGCTTTTTTTACTTTGCAACATTTGGAACGATTTCCTTAATTGTTCAACGTGATTTTTAGTGACTGTGTGCTATCCTATTTCAAGGGCGTAATATGGCTTACCGGACTAATGTTCTAAATGTACCTGAAAGGAGTTTTTCCCTTTTGTCCTTGTTATAATTTGTCTTTTAAATCTTCACACACAGCTCTGATAAATTCCTTACCATGGAAATAACTGAACAAAACATTCCCATGGAATTTTGACTTCTGTGTAACGTTCAGTACCGAATCCTGCCTAGCTGCTGTTCTTTGCCTGCTTGGCAGCTCTGTTTCCTACAGAAGCTTCACTTGAAGTCTTCTGCAATCTTAGAAGGGTTCCTCACAAATTAGGGGTCTCCTTCCATGTGTTCATGTCTTACCCATGTGGACATGTTTCAACAAGCCTGTAACTCAAGATCCAACTTGGAGGTTGTTTCCCATGAGTTGAACAGTGTGTTTCCTGATGTGAAAATTGTTGGTGGGCTTTGACAACTAGATGCCACTCATCATTGTCTTTTCATCGTATTATTTTTGGTGATACTGGGGATTGTATCCAGGGGCACTCTACCACTGAGCTGTACCCCCAGCCCCTTTTTATTTTGAGATGGGGTCTCATTAATTTCCAAGGCTGGCCTTGAACTTACGATCCTCTGCTTCAGCCTACCAAGATGCTGGAATTACAGGCATGTGCCACCCTACTCCACTGCCAATGCCTTTAAAATGAGTGACCTTACTGCTGGGTACTGTGGCATATGCCTGTAATCTCAGTGACTCAGGAGACCCCGGCAGAGAATCACAAGTTCTAGGCCAGCCTTGACAGTCAGCGACACCCTGCCTTAAAAATAATGAAAGGGGACTGTGGATGTAGCTCAGTGGTAGAGAGCCTCTGGGCTCAATCCCCAGTACCACAAAATAATTTTAAAATAAAAATGGCATTACCTCCAAGTGAGTTAGAAACTTTTGGGGGAGAGGCATGAGAAAGTGATGGGAGACATGTCAGTCAGATCATCTTGCAAGTGACCTCCTGTGATCCTTTAGGACACATATCCACACCCACAGGGGCTTTAATAGACCACAAGGACCTGGGATGAAGACAAGAAACCAAAGATACTGGAGACCACCAGAGGGATGGTGGCTGCCCTGCCAGTGGTGAACTAGCAAGTGAGAATTTGGAAGGTGAGGACAATGAGTGACAGAATGTGACGACAGAATGTGGAGCTGAAGGGCTTGGCATTGAAAGGCAGGCTGTGGTGTGGATGGGACCCCACTGCTGCCTGGCCCAATAAGCCAGTGACCAATAGCCAGGAGGGACCTAAGAGGAGCCGTGTCCTCATCAGCCCCGCTGGCCCGAGTCACTGACCATCGTCCTGAGCTGCCAGTTCACTAGAACAGTGTACTGCTGGTTAGTGTAGACTCTGTCCTTTGTTTTATATTCGTGTGTGTGTGTGTGTGTGTGTGTGTGTGTGTGTGTGTGTGTGTGTGTGTAATACACACAACATAACATTCACCATTTGAAACATTTTTAAGGGTGTGGTTCAGTCCCGCTGGCCCATCACTGACCATCGTCCTGAGCTGCCAGTTCACTTGAAGAGTGTACTGCTAGTTAGTGTAGACTCTGTCCCTTGTATATTCATGTGTGTGTGTGTGTGTGTGTGTGTGTGTGAAATATACACAACATAACATTTACCATTTGGACTATTTTTAAGGGTACGGTTCAGTGTCATGAAGTACACTCCATCTCTCCATTCCTTCCTGCCCCAGCCCCTGGCAACCGCATTCTACTTCTGGTCTCTATGGATGGAGTCCTGCAGGTACCTCATTTAAGTGGAAACACACAGCATTTGATCTTAGTGACTCCTGTTTCACTAAGGTCTTGAGAGAAATACAGACAGGATGGAGCAGGTGTGAAGCAAAGGAACTCATGCACCCTGGCATGTCTGCAGTTCTCAAGGAAGTAGGCAGGGAAAGGGAAGCAACTGGGCATCACCAGGAAGGAGTACAAGAGCCAGGAGGCTCTGTGGCCAGGGCCTGCCATGCCATGCCCATTGAGGGGAATCAGGAGCCACTACTGCACCTAGGAAGTCCTCTGTTCCTTCATTCACCCATACTTTCTCTGCACCAAGCAATGTCTACAGTTATCGCTCAGTGATGAGCAAACAGGTAAAGGCAAGGAAGACCAGAAACAAGGAAGGAAGGAAACAAATCCATACATTTGGGATGGTGACAAAGTGAAGCAGGGAGGAGTGGGGAGCAATGGCATAGGGAGTGCCATTTCTAGGAGACAGGTGAGGACAAGCCTGATTGAGAAGACGCTGTTAGGAAGAGGGGAGCCTGGGGAAGAGCCAGGGAGCAAGTTTGGGCATATTAAGTGTGCATACCTATTAGACAATCAAGTGGAGATGTCAGGTGGACGGGTGTCAGGCCAGAAGTCCAAGAAGCATGGAAGAGCCTAGCTAAGTCAGCTTGGTGAGTCACTTTCCAAGTGGACATTAGTCAAACTAAGGCATTTGATTTATAAGTCCCCTGGAACCCCAAGAAACTAACACAGATCAACCCTTCTGAACAGGTCAGTTCACAGCATGCCAATACAATTCAGCTGAGTCCCACTGTTCTCCAGTAAAAGTAACCAGGACTCTTCAAAAGAATAATGGTTCCTTCCTCTGTCAGGACAGAGGAAATGCAAGCAGGAACCTGTGGTACCAGGAAGTAAGCAAGTGCTCAAGAAAGAACTCAGTCATGCTGAAAAAACACCAGAGCAGGGGATCTCATGGCACCTCCTTGGCCATGAGACCATCGCCAATAATTAGACACAGAATCATGGACCCTGAATGTGATGCAATGTGAAGGACACAGGTCAGTCCTGGTTGTCTTAACAGATATGCTAACGTTCATTTCAATCATGAAGAAACTTCTGGCAAATTGAAACTGGTAGATATTTTACAAAATAACTAGGACTTTTAGGAATGTTGAAATCAAGAAAGACAACGAAATACTGAGGAACTTTCCTAGACTGGAGGAGACTTAGGAGATAAAACAAAGACAAGGTGGGATTCTGTACTGGGTCCTCAACTAGACAAAAGAGGGGAAAGTGATGGAATTCAGTGGAGACCTGGATCACATCAGTGTTACCAGTGTTTTGGTAGTGGTACCGTGGTTATTTAACATCTTAATGTTAAGATCTCTATTTGGGGAATAGTTGGGTAAAGATTAATAAGAATTCTCAGTTCTATTTTGCAACCCTTAAATAAGTTTGAACTTTTTAAAAACAAGTTTTAAAAGTCAACATGAGTCCCAGCTTTCCTGATAAAAAGCCTATTCAAGATGGTAAACCTTGTAACTCTCTGGCCTACCCAAGTCATTGTCTGTGGTATCAGAGGTGGTAATGAAGTATATAGCTGGAAATAGAAGCATTTGAAATCCTTGGTTAATAGTACCTTGAGAATATAGGGCTTGGACTTGAGTCTCCATAACTGCATTCATCCATAAATGTACATATCTGCCTTTTTTTCTCACTGGTGAGTTGTTGATTTGACTAGGATGACAGTAGTCAGCAATGGATTCTCTCAAAGGTAAGACATGGTGCTGCCATTAACAATAACAGAAGAGATACCCAAGGGCACATGGAAAGCGTACCTTAAAATAAAGCCCATAAAAATTGACACTTGCCCCCAAATGGAACATTCTTCTCTTCACTGCTGAAAGATTGGAACACACACACACATACACACACACATGCACATGCACACACACACACACACACACAAAAAAAAAAAAAAAATTGTGGAAAGTATTTACAAGAAACAACATTTGGAAGTACTGCCTTCCAAACCTTTACATGTGTACAAGTGCATGCATGTTAGAAACAAAAACCAGGTCTTATATAGTCACTTGCCTGAGGATATATTTAACTGTATGTGTATACATGTCTGCAAATTCTTTCCTACTTAGCATACAGTGAGGATTTCCTGTTATTAACACATTTTTGAGGATTTCTATGTTGAATTATGGAATTTACTTAAGCAGCCCCCATTGCTTCACATGCCAGATGCCTCCGGATTTTCTTTATTCCTACTGTCAATAACACTAAAGGGAACATCAGTACCCAGGCACTTTGACCCCACTTATTGGATTTGTCCATTCAAGTAGGTTCCAAGAAGTGGGAGATTGAATGGGAAGACCCCCATATTCCTTAATTCTCTTCTGCTTTAACTCTTGATAAGTATTATAGTGAATGGGTTACTGTAATATATATTAGGTGCTAAAGTATCTGTATGTACTAGATTAGTTAATCCTCTATTGCTTGACAACTTTTTAATGAAGTATTTTTTTTAAATATTTTTAGTTGCCAAAGGATTTTTATTTTTATACAGTGCTGAGAATCTAATCCAGTTCCTCACACGTGAGTCAAGTGCTCTACCACTGAGCTACAATCCCAGCCCTGTATTGTATTCTTATTTTAAAATAATCCCACTCACAATAGAAATATCCAAAAATATTGAATATCTATGCACTATTAAAAATCATAATCTTAGACTGGGGATATAGCTCAGTTGATAGAATGCTTGCCTAGCATGCACTATGCCCTGAGTTCAATTCTTGGCATGACTCACATGCATTCACACATACATACATACATACATAAATACTTAAAACAAATACTTAAAAAAATCATAATCTGAGTGTCATAAATACAATATTGTGTGAAAAAAGCCAGTCACACATGAATGCCTACCACATGGTTCCCATTTTGAAAAACAGGCAAAATTATATTAAGATGTTTGGGTTGCACACAGAGTTAATACAATGGTAAAGAAAAGCAAGAGAATGGTAAATTGTGTACCTTTATCAGAATGGTAGATACATGAATGTTTTCCAAATGATAATCCATTCAGGTATGCAATCTAGATTTTGTGTGCTTTTCCATATTTATGCAGTGCTTCACAACACCAATAGCTTTAAGAACCCCTCATAATCCTTGAAACCCTTTCAAAAATTTCTCTTAATAACTTAGCATATAGCCTTCCAGTGGTAATTCATGTCTATTAAATCGACTACTTGGTAGCATGTTGTTGATGTATTGTGAGCATCTTCTCTTTGGTCACATATAATGGTGACTAGAATGGCAATAATCAAAAAGACTACAAATACCAAATATGGTAGAAGGTATGAATGAACTGGAATCTTCATCCATGGTTGGTAGGAGCATCCATGGTGCAGCCAACACTTTAATTAAAGTTATGTATACAATTACCATATGACTCACAAATTCCACTCCTCAGCATCTACCCAAGAGAAATGAAAACATATGTGCAAAGTTTTATTTATTTATTTTTTCTTGGATTCATTTTACACAAATAGGCTAAAACTTTTCATTTCTCTGGTTGTACACAAAGTAGAATCACACCATTTGTGTAACCATACATGTACCTAGGGTAATGATGTTTGTTTCATTCCTTTTATCTTTCCTTCCTCCTGCCCCAACATATTATATATACATGTTTACAGTAGCATTATTTAAAACAAATAAGGCAAAACATGGAACCCACCCAGATATCTAAAACTGATGAATGAGTGAACAAATCATGGTATATACATGCAAAGGAATACTACTGGGAACTAAAAAGGGACACGTTTATACATGCTATAGCATGGGTGAACCTTAAAACCACTGTACTAAGTGAAAAAAGCCAAGTACAAAATATTATAACTTGTATGATTCCTCTGATATATTTTTAGGGTTGGCACACAGCTCCATTGAGTGGCTGGAGTATAAATGATTTAACTAATTGTTGGGCTTAAAGTGGTTTCCTGTTTTTCAGTATTACAAAGAGTGCTTTCCTGACCATATCTGTGAATAAATGTTTTGGCCAGAACATTTGATTGTCTTTGGGCCAATGCTGGGAAGTGGAACTGATTGAGGGTTTGTCCATTTTAAAGCTTTGGGCAAATTTTGCCACACAGCCCTCAACAAAGTTTGTTCAACCTGCACTCCCAGCAGCTGACTGAGAGGGCAAATGCCTCCTTTGTTGGATATATTCCTTCTATCTGAATACTATTCCCCCAGGGGGGTCCATCCCAGCAAGAAGATCCCATGCTCACAATGCCCTTATTTGTTTGCAGCTGAAGCATACATATGCTGCCGCCATGGTCTGGCTTGTCAGTAGTGCCAATCGCCAAGTAGCAGGCTTTGCCATTGCCACCATAGGATGCATCCTGTCTGGCATTTCCATGGGCCTTGTGGAGTGGCGAATGTGGTACATAAACCAACCCCTTCTCTCCCCCTCTGGTGTCGCCTGTGTGGGAATGTGGAGAGTCTGCATTTACCACCACCACTACAGTAACATCAGCAATGCCAAAGTGTGTTACCGATACACCTACCATGATGACTTCCTTCCACCTGATATTCGTGTTTCTCAACATCTCTTGCTGGCTGCCAACATCCTGGGGCTGTTGGGGAAAGCCTTCATCATCCTCGCCCTGAGGAACGTGTACATGGGAATCCTTCAGAAGGACGACACTTGCAATCCATTCGTTGCTTCAGGAATTCTGAACATCGCTGCTAGCGGCTGTATCTCAATTGTCGTGCTCTGGAATTACTACTCCATCATGAGCATGGAAGGGATTGAATTCCCTTCGTCTTTCCGTGTGCCCTTCAAGCCAGATGTTCAGGAAGTTGGGAGTGCCCTTATAGTGGCAACACTAGCTGCCTTCCTGTTGTTGTTGAGTGGGACAATTTTCCTCTCTTACACTTTTCCCCTGGACATCCAAATGCATCCTGAGGTTTGAAAATTGAATTTCCAGGTTGCATGGACTTTGCAAATCCATTCTTTCCAGGAGTTTATGGGAAATATCATCTGAATGTTCTACTAAATATTTCCAAGGATTCAAGACCATAGCAAAAGTGATCTGGGAGGACAGAGGTCAACTAATTCCTTCCATTATTTTTTGCACCTGAATTTGGTTCACTGAACTTCCATTAAAATAAATACTGTCCACCTGCCAGTCTTGTGGGTCTGGACTTTAATTATCATGGCCTACTATAAACGCAGTGTGTGGAAATACGTATCTGAGTACTTTGAAACCTTTCACATCTCCTTCTGAAACTTGTCCTAAAAACAAAAATAGACCTCATGCCTTCTCTATTCTCATGATAAAAACATCTCTCTTCCCTATAAAGTTTTCCAAAATGGACAAAAGTAGATGATTAATATAGGGATTCTCCACACACCCATCCACACACCCATCACCAGACTCAACAGTTCTAAAGATTCTGCCATATTATCTCCACTTTCTTCCTCCTAAGTATTTTAAAGCAAATCTCAGACATCGTATTCTTCAATACTATTCTCTTTAAACTGATATTTCCTTACATTACTTATGGCTTCTAATAAACCTCATTATTCCTTGTTATCAAATACTCAGAATTTTAAAATATCTCCAAAATAGTTTTAGTTGTTGCACAGAAGCTGCTCTCCCTGCCTTTGATGCTGTAGTCTCCCACACTCACCATACACATACAGCTGCATCACACCCTCCCTTTCATTTACTTTAAATGATTCTGATGGTTGAGGAATATGGGTCATTAGTCCTGTTCGTTAACTGGTTCTCTCTGGAAGTTTGAAGAAATTTCAGGTCCATTGTTTCAGGAAAAGTATTTCCTAGATGATACCATTTACTTCAAAGTGTGGTACCACTTAGCACATGGTAACTACTACTTTTAGTGACACTAAAATTGATGAGAGAACCAGGTGTGGTGGCACACACCTGTAACCCACAGCTCCCAAGGCTGGGGCAGGAGGATCTCAAGTTCAGCATCTTAGTGAGGCTAAGCAGCTCAGAGAGACCCTGTCTCTACATAGAACATGTATGTATATAAAAAGTGGCTGGGGATGTGGCTAGGTGGTAAAGTGCCTCTGGGCTCAATCCCCAGGACCAAAAAAGAGAAAAGATTGATCAGTGACTTCATGAAGGGAAAGGGAAAGGCCTTCTTGTCAACTCCCTAGTCAAACTCCACCTAACCCTAATGATTTCAGCTCTGGATTCCCTGTTGGAATCAGTTATCACACTGAGGATTTCAAGTGGTTGGTCACTTGCTAATGTGAACATTCTTGCCAGAGTTATTAGCATGGAAGCTTTTGTAAAGAGTTTTAGCTCATCAAACACAGTCATTTGGTGTCTCAAATTCAGTGCATATAGAAGTAGTAGGGTGTGGGGGGGGTCCCCAACCACTGAGATTGGAGAGAAGACATTCTCTCATTCTCCAATGAACAGTCCAGTGATGGACAATATCAGGGGATCATGACCACAACATGAGTCAAACCTCTCCAACATGGGAGGTACCCAGTTCATTCCACAGGACTCCCCCTTAGGTTGCTACATAATAAATAAATAAATAAATAAATAAATAAATAAATAAATAAAAAATTAAGGCCCAAGTTCAGAACCTTTGATCAAAAAATTCTCTAATGGGATGGGGATGTAGCTCAGTTGGTAGAGTATGTGCTTTGCATGCATAAGGCCCTGAGTTCAATCCCTAGCACCAAGCATACACAAAATATCTTCTTCAAGATTTGGATAATTTCTTCCAAAGAAATGGCAAATGGTCTGAAGTGCTTTACCTCTAAGACTTTTTTTTTTTTTTTTTTTAAATCTCTGCTCAAAACCCTCATTAAAAACCCTTGCTCTACTCTACAATTTATTCTCACTTAACAGTCCACTCCATAAATCAGGTCCTGAATCCCAGCCCTCTTCTTCAATTACTGCCCCCAAAATAGCAGTGTGCCAGACCAGCTTTTGCCTACAGGTTGCAGGCAGCAGCATGCCCACACAGGCCAGTCCTGCTTACTGGATCACCCACTGCAAAAGCCCCTGGCACTACCAGGTGGCCCACTCTGTTCTGATATCACTACCAACCATGCCCATCCAGCTTGCACCATGGGAGAAAGTGCACACTTGGGGCCATGCCCACAGGGATGTGTGCCCTTGTGGTAACTCAGGGCACCACAATGTCATCTGCCATTACTAGTCAAAAGAGGTAGACTGGATTCTTCTAACTTGCTTCAGTTTCTTTTCTGTAGGAGAAATTTGGTGCATGGGACATAGGAAGGTTTAAGACAACTAAAGGCAGCTGGTCAGAGCCATGCCCCCATGCTGGTCTGCTGTTTTGAATCTGATCCACATTCCTGATAACTATGGCAATGTATTTTGTATTAATGGCATTCCAGTACTCATATATTTTTGTTTCTCTCATAGAAGTACCCACCCCCCAAATGTCTACAACCTATTATTTCTGAACCAGATCTTTGCCATGAACTCCTCAATTGACAGCAAACATTCTTAAACATTCCTTAAATGATCCGGCATTGTCCAATTTCAGCTCAAAGCAGCCAGTGTGATTGTAGTCCAGTTAAGGTAGGTAATAAATGATTGGGGCAGAAAGATGGGGGCTAATTTAGGAGGAAGTAAAATGTTAATTCTCAGAATACTTATGCCCCTTCTCCACCTGTTACCAAGGTAAACTGCCTTCAGGGAATTGTTCATTCCTAAAAGGAATTATTAATGAATGATTGTCCGATGGGCCACTCCCCTCCTTCCAGTATCCCTGGGCAACTTCCTTCCTACCTTGAATCACTCCATTTCTAGTGCACCTTTTCTCAGGCTAGCGGGGGAGGAGAAATACTGACACCTACAAATGCTTTCTTTTCCAAGAAGCAATTACCTATAGTTTTTTTTTTTTTTTTTTGTTTTTGTTTTTTTGTGGTGCTGGGGATTCGAACCCAGGCCTTGTGCTTGCGAGGCAAGCACTCTACCAACTGAGCTATATCCCCAGCCCACCTATAGTTCTGATTGACCTCTGAGGGCAGGTTATATTACATTTCTTAGCAAAGTATCTGTTAACTGCAGAAGAAATGTAGTCCCAAAATAATGTTGATAAAAGGAACCAAGTTTCCCTGAAAGAGGAATCTTTTGTGATCAGATCCTCATCTGGCAGGAAAAGACCAACAATTTTGTCTCGGTTAGAATACAACTAATTGTCCCTCATGTCCTAGTTCAGGAATCCAAATTACTTATTTTCTCTAGCGGAGACATCACCCAGAGCACTAACAGGCTTGCTTCCTTCTTCAAGTTGAGTAGCATAATATGAAATCTTGCTTCTGTGGGTAACATGTAAGAAATTTTAAGGGCACGGTTATCTGGCAAATGTCCTCCTTTTAATTAAAATAATTATCAAAGTTTAGTTAGTATTAGCACAAAAAGACCAGGGTGTAAACATACTTCACAAGTCAACTCAGCTGTTTATTCAGAAATGAAGTTTCACATAAGAACCAGAGATGCAGGAATGAAATGGAGTCAGTGAACCCACTTTCCTGGTGGAAAATGAGCCACTGAACAAAGAAAGGGACTGAGTTTATATAGGTTATTTCTCAGGGATGGGCTAGTGAGCATATCAACTTTGGGCATTCAGGAAATAGGTTTGTGAGAATTTCAAAATTTGTTTTTACTGGGCAATACTCTTGGAGAAAAATGGAGGGTCTGGGATTAGTATCAGTGTTTATCTCTTTCCCTTCAGGGTCCAATTGTACTGTCATGGGAAACAATTTATTTGGGGAAGGATCAATGCTTTGGTTTCCTTTCTAGGGACTGCTCTATAATTGGAAAGGAATGCACTGAGAGAGCTATCCATGTATAGCTTCCTTTTTCACTACCTTTTCTCAGGCCTCACTCATTTGTGTTTTTTTTTTTTTTTTTTTAATTTAAATTTTCCATATCTAATAATTAGTATTCTCCATTCTGAGTGAGACCCCAACCAAAGGTCATGGAAGGAAAGGAAGAAACTGCTGACCCCTAAAGGCTCTGGGATTGGGGAGCTGCACCCTAGTCAAAGAAATAGTTTTCTGCACACAGGGCACCCATGTTTCTATTTATTAAAAAGAGGCGGGCTGGGGAGATAGCTCAGTTGGTAGAGTGCTAGTCTTGTAAACAAAAGGCCCTGGGTTCAATCCCCAGCACCCCTCCCAAAAAAAAAAAAAAAAAAAAAAAAAAGAGAGCCTCATCCTCAAATGTAATAGTAGGTTATTTAAACTATTACTATGTTATTTTTTTCTTTTCCCACTGTTGGATATGGAAAAAGACAAATTCCAAAATAATGTGACCCAGGGAGAAGGAATGAGGTAATCACTGACTTTCCCAGTGACAAGATAGACCCCAGGATGAAATTTCCATCAAGTCTGAAATGACAGTTTCTGAAAAGAAGCCAAAACAGTTATCCCACCCTAAACTGACCCCACACCCACTAACCCCACATTCTGCATCTGGACCAGTAAAAACAGCCCAAACCGACATGTTCATGAATTGGGTCACCTTTCAGTGAATAAGCCTAAATCCTTCCTTTAGCAGGGGGCTCATTTACCATCAGGAAAGTGAGTCCTTAAGAAGCATTACTCCATTCCAAAATAAAAGCTGGACTGTGAAGCTTGCATCTGGCCAGGTCCTTTGGCACTAACCCGTAGTGAAGACTTTAAGATATTAAAGGGGGGGGGGGGTGCTTATTTATGCCCCTTCACTCAGTTTACCTATGGAATAAAATTTAAACTGTCATGAAGGAGGAGAAATAGCCCCAGAAATAGCCACCCAAAAGAACAGCCCAGCTCATTAGCAAATGACTTATCTTAATAAGGTGTTTGACATAGTAGTCATGTTAGGTAGTAGCTAGTAATAAACAGTGAAATGCAGGCAAGGTCGCAAGTTTTCTTTTCTTTCTTTTTTTTTTTTTTTTTTTTTGGTGCTGGGGATTGAACTCAGGGCCTTGTGCTTGCGAGCAAGCACTCTACCAACTGAGCTACATGCCCAGCTCCACAAGTGTTCTTTAAATTACTTTAGGGTCCTTCTTTAAACTATTTCCACAGTAGAGGAGAAAGTAGTTAATTTGTAGAAAATAAACTTATTTAGCAAAAGGAGATAACTGGGAAAGAAATACGTTAAAAGGATAATGGGATTATGTATTAGTGTTTTCTAGAGGAAAAGAATCAATAGAAAGTATGATTATAAAAAGGGGATTTATTAGATTGGCTTACACAACTAGAAGCTGGATAGTCCACAATGGCCATCTGCAGCTAGAGAACTGGAAGAACCAGTAGCTATGCAGTCCAAGATGCAAAAGCCCCATAACAAGAAGGATCAACAGTGCTGCCCTAGTCCAAGACGAAGGCTTCTGGAAACTACTTGAAGAATCACTGTCAAGAGTTTGCTATGGAAGAGTGAAGAAGCAAGAGTCTGATATACTCAGAGGATGAAAGCAGTGATTAAGAACCTGTTCAAGGGGCTGGGGAGATAGCTCAGTTGGTAGAGTGCTTGCCTCGCAAGCACAGGGCCCTGGGTTTGATCCCTAGCACCACACACACACACACACACACACACACACACACACACACACCCCCAAAAAAAAAAAAAAAAAAAAAACCTGTTCAAGAAGAGCTAAACTTGCATCTGCATCTATATTTGCTTCCTCATTCTTCCAGTTTTTTATTCCATCCTATTGAGTGGTGCCACCCATGCTGAGGGAGGGTCTCCATTTCAGTTCACTATCCCATATGCCTATCAGTCCTACACATGCCCTCATTGACACACCCAGAAGCCTCCTAATCATCATCTGCATTATTTCTTTTTTTTTTTTTTTTTGCGGTGCTAGGGATCAAACCCAGGGCCTTGTGCTTGCAAGGCAAGCACTCTACCAGCTGAGCTATCTCCCCAGCCCCTGCATTATTTCTTAATCAAGTTGACAATTCAAATTAGCCATTACAGATTTACTCTTGACAGGGTTCATGGACACTGACATAAAGCTAGTCTGTATCTAAATGTAAGTGTATTGCAATAAGTGTCTCCAGTTGTCTGGGTAGATTTCTTTAGTAGCGCAGATGCTTCAAGGTAACTTCTGACCTGCTTTGGACTCTGCTGCCCACATTAACATGGGATTGACTTGAAGATGAAGACCCTCTAAATGGGATGGCCACCATGACCAAACAAGGTAAAAAACTCCACGGCCCAATGTGAAGGAATTTAACACCTGATTGACAGAGTACAAGTGGTGGTCCCTAGTTTTTCTGGTAAACATCAAATAGTAAAAAAAATTGGGGATAGTATTGTCTCTTTTGACATTCTTTGCTTGGAGATTCTCTCAAGACTGCTTTTTGCATAAGCCTCATTTTTACTTTATTTTCACCTCACTTTCACTTTTGATAAAGTTCTTTTGCATTACTTTTGGTGTCTGACTTAATTTTCTTTCGTTAGAATACAAGAATGGAAGTTTCAGCTCATGGTCTTCCTGTGACAGCATCATTCTCAAAAGTAATGGAAAACAATGTTTATAATTTTTTGCATCCAGACCTGGTCTGATTACCAACTGAGGAAATTTAAAAAATGGTTAAAATGCCCTAAGCATGAGTTTTTTTGCTCAAAACAGTAATTTTCCTCAGCTCCTGCCAGATCTTGGCCATGGTTAATATTGAAATGTAAATGGAAGAAGCCAGCAGGCTCAGCAGGGGACCAGTTTGAGAGCGAGGGGGGGGAAAAGAAAAAGAAAAAAGAAAAAGTGTCTTTTAAATCTCAGCAACTTGGGAGACCTTAATCAGCTAACTACTGCACAGGGAGGAAAAATGATCTCAGGGCTGACACTATTGCTGTCTCGTTTTTTTTCTCTATTTCTCTCTCTCATTCTTTCAGTATCTGAACTCATTTGAGCCACAAAATCAACCATATGCTGCTATTTGTTCTTTTGAGCCATAAAATCAACCATATTGCTGCTATTTGTTTACATGGTATATCAAAATCAGCATACAGGTGAGTGCTCAAAACTTGAAATTTAAATAAAAAATGGATTAAAATACCTTCCATTCTTGTGATTAAAAAAGTTTGATTTAAATTAGGTTAGCAAATAAGAGTAGAGATGTCTTTAAAATTACTAACTTACAAGTCTTTCTAGGTGGTCAAACAACTAATGAAACATTGATGTTCAAATCCACTGTTTCTAGGATTTTTCTCCAACAAGGAAGAGATGACTAATTCTATTTAATACATTTGTCTGATATCTTGGGTTTGTACAGTTAGAAATAAGTAAATTAGGGCTGGGGATATAGCTCAGTTGGTAGAATGCCTGTCTAGCACGCAAAAGGCCCTGGGTTCAGTCTCTAGCAAAACACACACACACAGAAAAAAACAAAACAAAACGTAAACTAGATTAATGTTCACAAATGTGTTAAGAAGACATCTGGTTAACTTAAAGTGCCAACTTTCAAGTTAAAATGCTATTATATTACAAAGGGTGTAACTTCCCATTCTTGTGATTGTACATGATATGTATTCATATATATATATATGAATTCATATGTATGTTTGCTTTTACTCCTGCACTTTGTCTCAGTGTCTCTCAGGTGTTTAATCTTCAACACCAGGAAACATGATCCCATTCGTAACCTCCAACAGACCAGAATCAATTGAGGACTTCTGCCCAGGACCACCACCAAGCTTAGCTCCTTTGCACCTTGTGTCTATTTCCTTCTGGAAGACAACTGTGGGTACCCATCAGTCACTTAAATGTGATAAAGCATGGCTGCCAACCTTAAATATCAAGTGAAAGGCCTCAAGACTTTTTGTGACTCCCAACTTTTGAGCTTTAATTACTTATGTCATTTAATATTTTGTAATTGGATAAAAATAACCTGGCATCAATATGTTATATAACATTTTTGTTACTTTTTACACTGGGATGGGAACTTAAATATATTTTTGGAAGGTAATAAGGAGAGCCCAGTTTATTTAAAGGTTGAAAACGTGGAATATGAAGACTTTCCCTCAAAAAAGGTTTAGGAGTTCTCTTAGCTTGTTTGATTCATGATTCAGATGTAATGTTGAATTGTGTTAACTAATACTTATATAGACTCAAAAAACAATATGAGAGGGTTGGGGATATAGCTCAGTTGGTAGAGTGCTTGCCTTGTAAGCACTAGGCCCTGGGTTCAATCCCCAGTACCGCAAAAAAAAAAAAAAAAAAAAAAAAAAAAAAAAAAAAAAAAAGAGAGAGAGAACATTATAATATTGAAGACAAAAAACTCAGCTTCAGAAATAAAACACTTTACCCTAAGATTTAATCACAAAGACACCTCCCCTGAATTAAGACTCTGCCTTTTGCCTTATTCCATACTAGCATGATTTCAAAGTAGGCTAGACTTAAATTCATTTCAAAAGTTCAAATGATAGATTTTTCTTATAAAGATTATTGTGATCTCAAAATAAACAGGGGATATAATCATGTAGAGGTTTGGGATTATAGCAATTGTTTCTTGATTCATAGTTATTATATAATGTTTTTGCTCTTATTCATTCCATTTTGAATTTTCCTTGTCAAACTTTATAATGGTTGTCTGAATACAGAAGTATAACTTTTTCTTTTTTTAAAGAATTTTTTTTCAGTAGTAGCTGGATACAATACCTTGATTTTATTTTTATGTGGTGCTGAGGATCAAACCCAGTGCCCCAGACATCAGGTAAGCACTCTAATACCCCTGAGCACAACCCCAGCCCCAGAAGCACCAGTTCTAATATAATAGCCTGAGTTAGTTTGAGATAATAGGCCATTATCTATAGGACAAACAGGATATAAAGCTGACTTCCAGTACCAATACTGACCCCAATTAAATGGAAGGGGTAAATAACTGTAAAATTATAGATATCAAAGTTAAAACCCAGTAATCCTACTTCAAGACTGGTGAAACTGCTGGATGCTTTAAAACCAAAATTTGGAAACTAGTCAAGAAAAGAAAAGGCTTAGAAAGAAAATGTTTGACTCTTGGGCTCTGAGGTCAGCTTTGCAATTCTGGGCCACACAATCTGCATATTAGGGGGATCAAAGAGACCCTAGACAACAGGAAGTCAAACAATGTACATGCTGCAAAGAGGAGTGTCATCAGAGAAGGAAATGTCCCTGATGCTTCCAAGGGAAGCCATATATGGTCAGCAAGACCTCAACCTACCCTGGTTGATGGCATTAGAGAAACTAAGAGGCTTCTTCCAAGTTCCCAAGAGTGACACCCTGAGGTATCTCAGGTGATTCTTAACAGTAATAAAAACAAGGACAATTTTGACCAACTTGGTTTTAAACACCTGGAAGTAGTTTAATAACCAAAGCACAGCCATACCTGAGCATTTAAAAGGAAAGAATAGTTCTTTAAATGTAATTTAAGATGTATGATTATGTAAGCTCTGCCAAAAGTTAAGTAAAGCTGGAAGGTATAAAGGAAGAGAGAGGAGTCCCTGATAACTATCAGAAGAAACTGTCAAGTCATTTTTTCAGTCAATTTGATACCTGTGAATCTTCTTAAACTCCTTGTAGGCAGGCTTGATATATGTTTGCTACTATAATTATCTAACCCCAGTATTTCTCATTTTGGTCCAAAAGGTGTATACAGCACAGAAAAGTCTTAACTAACTTTACCAAAAAGATCCAAAGTAACAAAGAGAAAGGAATTTCTACTGAACACAGAGATAATGTCAGTAGAAAGGTATTTTACCAAACTTAGAGGGCTTTACATATATTAACTACAGCTCATGAGGACATCTGTGACATAAAAACTAAATGTTTTGCATATTTCTAAAAACTGTTAAGCCTTATTGGCCTCCACTGACAAATCAGTGGCATGTGGATCCCATCTACAACTTTGAGTTCCTATCTTTATGGTTTTCAGACATCAGTCAAGAAGTGATTTGTGTGTGTGTGTGTGTGTGTGTGTGTGTGTGTGTGTGTGTACTAACTGCAAAAAACAATGCTTTACTGTCTTATTTATTGTTGTCTTAGCATGATATCTGCTATGTGTACATCATATCTAGTAACCCACCAACTGCCACCATGGACATCTGGACTGCCCTGATGCCTAATACCCTTAACTCTCTATGCCCCACCTGATGGAGAAAAAGGATTTGGTCACTTGCTGAACCTGAGAAATCTGCAAGGGGCGAAGGGGATTAAGACACACACACACACACATTAAGATAAAAGGCTGGGATCAGGTGGAGCACTGATTTCAGATGGAGAAGCAGTGACTGAAGAGTTGACTGAACAAGTTTATTTATATAGGATCTCATAATCAAGAAAGGACTTTGCTGGGGCTGTGCAGCTCAGTGGCAGAGCACTTACCTATCATGTTTGAGGACCTGGGTTGGATCCTTAGCACTGCATAAAAGTAAACAAGTAAAGTCATGCTATCCATACAGATCTACAAAACAAAACAAACAAACAACAACAAAAAAGTAAAGGACTGCAGAGGCTTAAATAATATTATTATGGCATTTGCAGACAAGTGGATGGAATTGGACACTATTATGCTAAATGAAATAAGCCAAGCCTAAAAACCCAAAGGCTAAATGTTTTCCCTGATAAGTGGATGATGATACATAACGGGGGTGGCGGGTGAGAGATGAATGAAGGAATCTTAGATTATGTAGAGGGAAATGAGAGGGGATAGGAGGTGGGTTATGAAAGATGTAGGTAGACTGAGACAGACCTCATTACCCCATGTAGATGTATGATTACACAAATGGCATGAATCTATATCGTGCACAGCCATAGAAATGAAAAGTTGTACCCCATTTTTGTAAGGAAGGAAGGGAGGGAGGAAGAAAGGGAGTTAGTTACAGGGCTAGAAATATTCTTGTAGTATTTCACTGTTGCAAACTTTGGTGGAACTTCCTGCAGCACTCAGAAAGTTCTTTATCTAAAGTTACTATTAGCTGGAAAGGCTTGGAAGTACCAATGCTGATGAAACACTGTAGTTGTCTTATGCTCAGAATTCCTCTCCCAGGGAGCTATGTACTCAAGGTCAAACTGGTAAGACTTTTTCACAGAGACTCTTTGGGTGAGGCATCACCATAGCAACAGGGCATCCTGTACCTTTGCAGGAAACATTCCCAAGCAGCAGGTGCATCATAGCCATGAAGCAATCAGGGACTCCCACTCTTAAGTCACAGCCTCCAGTTACCTCCTCCAACTTTACCTTTTAGCAGGAAGTATCCAAAATGAGTTAATGTCTGAATACCCTAAAAGAATTAGGATCCCAAAGTCCTTGAGGGGGAGGTGTTAGGAGAGAGATGAGAATGGTGGGAATATGAAGTTGAGAATAATTCTATAAAATGGGTCCACCGTGCTGATGTTCCCATGCTTTCTTTGCCAAAAAGCAATTTGCCTACAGTCCTACCTGGTCTAAGTGGACAGAATGTCACATTCCTCAGCAAAATGAGGCAGGGGAAAGATCTGACAGCACAGGTAATGATGAATGATGGGGGTTGAGTCAATGATGACTGGTAGTCAGAGAGAACATTGGGTTGCTAGTGGTTAAACTTTGTATCCCTGCTCCAGTTATCAATCTGGTAAAGAAAGAAAACAGACTAGAGAGGCTTTGGGGCAGTATAAGAAAGCAAGTTGTACAGCGCACTCCCGTAGCCTTTTGGTGCCAATGCCCCCTCCTGTTTGGAGGAGTCTGTCTTCTTTCACTTTCTTACATAAAATTTGCTTGCTGCATTTGCCTCGGCATATTTTGGTTGTTTAATGTTCAACATGGGGAACAAGAACATATTTCCAATTTGCAATGGACCAGTATGATATGAATACATCCTTGCAATTCCACTTTCTTAAAAAAATAAAAAATAAAAAATTTTAGTTACAGATGGACACAGTGCCTACAGCAATTTAAAAAAACTATGTAGATTTGGTATTATCAAAGATTATGCTAGAGCACATGAAGGACAAGTTGGTACATATATGTAATATGCACAGGATTAACATTAAGTGGTTTTGATTGATAGTATCCTCCTCTTGAAGAACTTGAACACAGTGATTGTATACAGTGAGTTTGATACCATGGAAAGGCAGGTAACTAATGGGTGAAGAACCACTACCAATAGCTGTTGCACTACCTTCTTTGTGAAGGTTTAACTGTAATTTCTATTTTCTTCATGGATCCTCTCAGTGTGTTACTTGCTGTATATGGGAAACATATGGTATCTCTGGTTCTGATAGCTAGAAGGTCCTTGTGGATATGAGGTGGTTATTTGAAGATTATTTGAAGGTGGCATAAACACGTAAGAGCTCAAGATGCCCTGCTGAGAAAACTGCATTTGATGCTGTGATGAGCTAAAGAGTGAAGTGAAGGATATTGAGAAAGTGATGAATTGTAAGCTGAGAAATTTATTTTTGAGGTTGAATGTTCTTTGGGTGTTGGTCATAATGAGGCACTGGGCTCTTTGGTGAGGATTATCATTATGTACTTTGTGCAGTTGATCTTCCTGATGAACCCTGAGGTGACTAACATAAGTAGGAGGAGATACATAGAAAGCACTTGGAATTTGGAAAAGAATTTGCAAACCTCTTTGAACTGTCTAACCAGAAGAAAGGCTTCTTTCAATACTATAACAGTAATTGGATTTGTACCATAACCTGGTACATGGATGTATATAGGAGGTGGTGGTAGTGAAGATGCTTGTATAGCCAATGGATTCATTCCCATTTTCAAGGAATATGGCTGAGGTGGCATTGAAGTTGGAGTGGCTGCATTTCTATTCATTCATTAAAAATGGATTGTATTTGGAGATTAGCAGCCACAACAGCTAGAGCTGTGTATGGTTTACGAGTTAAACATACGTCAGCTGTTTACTTGTTGTATGCTGTGGATCTGTGTGTCCACTACTTGAACTATGTACCAATATTTGACCACCATTGTATTCAGTTCCATTTCCTGGGTGATGGCTACTCAGAAAATGGACACCCAAATTAAGATACAAAAGGTTATTTCTATTCATCCTATTATCTGGACTATGGTATTCCACATGTAAGAATCTGTGATTCAGGCTGGGGATACAGCTCAGTTGGTAGAGTGCTTGCCTTGCAAGCACAAGGCCCTGGGTTCAATCCCCAGCACTGGGGGGAAAAAAAAAATTGTGATTCTCCTGGGAAAGAATTTGGCAATAACATCAAGACTGTTTTTCTGCGGGAGAAAAACATTAAGTCAATAGTTGCTAAAAGGAAAAACCCTAACCTGGAAATCACGTTTTGCCTGAGAGCTCTGCAAATTTAGTTGTCTTACATTAGAAATGATAGTTTGGCTACAGAAAAAGTAAAAATGATTGATCCTATAACGACATTAAAGGATTCAGGTATTTTACAAACCTTTAGCCCACATTACTTCTACTGCCAGAGAAATCTAATTCAAAACTCTGGGGAGGAAAGGTGTCAAAGTACAGAAAAGAAGAACATAACAGCAGTTCCTTAGACAAGACATAAAACAGGATGGCTTCTTCTTGGCAAGGTGAGCAACAAAGGAACTTCACTGAAAAGTAAACTAAAATACAATTTAAAAAACCACAGCGCTAAAGAAAATCAGTAATTTGAACATAAGAAATAATGCCTTAAGAGATGCACCAGCTCCCACCACCATCAGAGCAGAGCATGAACAAATAAATTGATGACCTATGGATAAAGAAATTAATTAAAAAGTAAAGAAAAACTGAAAAGCTGAAAGCCTTGGATTTATGGAGGAAGACTGAATTTAATGGACAAGATAAGATCTTAGTGAAAAATACATGAACATATCATAGTGAATCTCAACATCACGTACATCTACCAGACACTAATTAAAAACACACACACACACACACACACAAAAACTGTAAAGAGCAGAAAGATCAGTAGAGGGAAGAGGACAAGGGGAGGAAGGAAAGGAGGGAAAAGGGAAGTACTGGGGACTGAGTTAGAGTCAGTTATATTCCATGTTTTTATAATTATATCAAAATGTATCCTAATATTATTGTATACACAACTAAAAAGAACAAATACCTCCCACCCAAGGGGGGAAAAAAAAAGAATCAAGGACAAAAGGGATGGGGGGGGGAAATAAAGGAATGGATCAAACATCATTACTCTATGTAAATGTACGAATATGCAAATGGAATGCTGTTACTCCATGTACAAACAGAAACACATATCCCATTTGTTTACAATAAAAATAAATTTTAAAAAATTGATTTTTAGTCATTTCAATAAATGCAGAGAAAAATCTTCAACAAAATTTAGCACCTATTATTACGTAAAACCAATGCCAAAATCATAGTAAATTGGCAAAAACTGAAAGCATTTCCTTTAGGATTTAGAACAAGTCAAAGATACCCACTCTCATCACTTTTATTCAGAATAGTACTAGAATTTCTGGTCAGAACAATTAGATAGAAGAAGGAAAAAGGATAAAAATAGGAAAGGAAGAAGTAAAATTATCATTGTTTCATAATGATAGTATCCCATACTCAGAAGATACAAAAAACTTCACTGGAAGACTGCTTCAGCTAATGAACAAATTCAGAAAACTATCAGAATACAAAAACAGACAAAAAACCCAAAACAACAAGAAAAATCACCACCACAAAACCAAGATATTTTATAATATTAATTTAAGATTAAAATTAATCTGCTAAGAAATATATTAGGAAAACAATCCCACTCAAAAAATGACTGTACTGGGTGCATGGAGTACTGGGTTAGGCCAGTCTTCCAGGGAATTGCTACTCTTGGTTCTGTTCCATCCCACTTCCCTTGTTAGGTGGGCGATTTTAGTAACTTTCAGTTAGTAGTGATCAAGTTCCTTCTTGATGAAATACCGAGACATCTCTCTGGTTCTGTTTGTTGTGATCTGAAATCTCTCTGGTTCTGTTTGTTGTGATCTGAACACAACAAGATGCCATGCTGATTTATCTACGTTCAGAAGACTGGTTAGCTGTAAACTCCACAAAATGGCGCCACGACTGGCATGGCTTTCTGAGCACAATTAGGGTTAAATTGCTTGATTTCCTTTACTGACTGCATTGCTCCTATCATGTTTTAATTTGGTATGCACTTCTTTTCAGTTGAGAAGAAAGTGAGCTTACATGCCTTTCCTCTTTTCTGTTGTCCCTCCCCGCTTTGTCCACTCTGTTCTGGGTTCAGTGTTAAGGAACTATTTACTGCCCAACTCTCTGGTCAACTGTTCCTCCACTGTCTCCTTTCTAGAGCTGTGGAGTTGCTACCTACCTCCCTTCTACCATATTCTCTTCCTGGAAGTTTATTTTTTAACTAAAATATGCATTTTATAAATGACTCAGTGAATTTTCTCTTGGGCATTTATCCCAGTGAAATTAAAATGTGAATGCACAAAAATCTGTACACAAACATACAATCTTTATTCAGAATAGTCCCCAAACAAGAAACAATACATATATCCTTCAATGGGTAAATATCTTAGGTCTTTTGGTCTTCTAGTTTCAAAAGCAAACAGCAGCATTAACAATTGTGCCACTTTAAAACAAATATTTCTCACAATTTGGGGAACTAGTTACACTAGATCTGGACTCATTTCTTTAACAGAGGATATCTTCTTGCTGTTCTCACATGACTGGAAGGGCAAGTTGACCCTCTGGATTCTCATTTTTATGAGTGTAATCCTATTCATGAAGGATTAATCCCAGGACTGCTTTACTTCCCAATGGGACCTTCTTCTGTGCCATCAATCACAGGACAGAATTCCAACACTAGAATTCGGGGTGAGAGGCAGTTTATAGTAATGTCTACATGAAAGGTAGTATATCTATACAATGGATATAAAGAAGAAAAAAAACTACATAAAAGAAACTGAAGCTATATCTCCAGGGAACTCTAGTTTGTGAAAACAGGACCATCCCTACTGATCACAAAAATTTTCTGACTCTTTATAAAACATTCTTGATATGGCAAATAAAAGAGAATATATCAATATGTAACTAGGGGTGACAGGTAACAGTGAGGGACAGGAGATGGAGATGGTTTCAACTATTATATTAGGTCAACCTGAACAACACTACAGTCCTAATGCTATTCTGAATGTTTTTGATGTCAGCACTGTGACATTTTACTTTTGCAAGATGCTACCACTGGATGAAAATGAGTAAAAAGTACATATGATCTTCAGATTTATTTATAACTATATATTCAATTATGTGAAAATAAAAATTACATCAAAACATATATGCTTATTTATATGTCATCCAACTCAAAATCACCAAATGAAAAAAATTTCTTCAAAAACTGTCTTGCAAGTATTTAACAATTCCAATTTCCTATTGTGAGACACAGGTCACAACTTATGTTGGTCAGATCAAGTCTGAATCTTTATTGACCTCTCCACTTTTTAGTTCTTTACTGATAAAATAAAAATATAACTGCTATATCTTCCTCTGAGGATCACGGTTAAACAGGAAAATATGTGGAAAGTACTTAGTATGATATTTTCCAAATACACAGTAAATAGTAGGTACTGTTAAGTCATAATAGAATATATTCTTTCAAAGCAAAAATATCATTTGGATCGTTTCAAATATAGAAATGCAAATATCAAGTAGGGACTGTACGCTTGGGAGGCCGAGTCAGGACTGTGAGTTCAAAACCACCTTGTCTCTAAATAAAATACAAAATAGGACTGGGGATGTGGTTCAGTGGTCTAGTGTCCAAGTTCAATGCTGGTACTCCCTCCCTTCCCTGCTCCTCCCACCCCCCAATACACTAGATAAATACTACAAAATTTTGCTTTAAGTTGGTAATCTGATAAACCTAAAGATATTCTCAAGTTCCAGTATTTCCACAAAGACCCCCCCAATTGAAAACCTTTTCTCAATTATGGTAATCAGGTTTTATACCATGATCTCACAGAAACTGCTCAGTCTAACATCACAGAAACCTTGTGCTGATTCAAAAGAATCTCTTCAAGTTTCTATTCAATATGATGTAGGAATGGTTTTAAAAAATGTTTCTTCCTACTCTTTTGACTTTTTTCTATTATTTCCTTTGACCTATGTGCTGTTACCAGGTATACTTGATTCATCCCTCTTCACTTCTTAGATGAACTCCAACACACTAATATCTACACTTAAATTCCATAGCCACATATTCACCGTTTTCTTCTAAATTAATTAAAATTTCCTGTATATTCTCCAGGTAAATTCTAATCATCTGCTTTGAGTCTTTTGGCTGTTATTGTTTTATTAAAAGCACTCCTGTCCACTAGAAAGAGAACTAATGAAATCTGTGAATATTATTCCTTAAAATGTTTCCCAAATCTGTTTATACTTCTTTAGTCTATGATATAAATATCTGAAAGACCAAGCCATTTTTTAAACTTCTATACATAGAACAAATGGAGTGTGCTACACAGGAAGACTTTGAAATTTTCAAGATATACTTCTTTTTTTAAAAAAATTAACAGTTCTATTACTACCTGTAAGGATAATTTGAAAGTCTAACTTAAAGGGGGTTGAAGCCATCAGCTCCCTTTACTAATTTTCTGTTAATTCTCTCATTCCTTATTTATGCCAACTATTCAGATGCCTCAAGGTATGAACAGCAGATTACTTAACCCATCCTTGAATGCAAAGCTCAACAGTAATATTCTTGTTATCTGATGTATTTCTATGAATCTCCCATATTGGATGGCAAAATGTTTGTGGGTACTGAGGGTGGGGAGGCAATCTCACATCACATCTATGTTTTTATCCTATTAAAAACTAAGAAAATGTCTGAATGAATGAAAATATACAAGACTAGACAAAGGGCTCACATATTCCCAAAGAACAAAAATCTTCATTTATGCAGAAATCATTTTATCTGATTATAAACCTCAGTTGATCAAACACCAGTATTTTCAGGGCCTTATTTTATAATTTTCCTCCTTTGAAAAAAATGATGTTTAATATTAAAACAAAGAAGCAAAAAAAAATTTTAACACTAGCACAAGCAAGTTCGAAGACACAATCATGTCAGAAATGAAGCTAATCTTCAATAAAAGTTTGTATTTAATAGTTGAGAAAGAAAAAAGAATATTGCTCAGTTTCCCACTTTGTTCCTATTTTAACAAAAAGAACTGCTGCTTTAGAAACTTTTTGGATTATGGCTCTTTCCTAATACTTACTGTGATAAACATTTGCTTAAGTGAAAAGCATTTGGGTAGCATCTACTTTATCACTTAGTAAAGAACAAATCAAAGAAAACAAAGTAGGTATGTATGTCTTTTAAAACCTAAACACCCTTAGAAAGGATGATAAAGTTATAAAAAGAAACTAGGAGTTGGTGATACAGCTCAGTTGGTCGAGTGCCTGCCTTACAAGCACAAGTCCCTGGGTTCAATACCCAGCAGAGTCAAAAAAAAAAAAAAAAAAAAAAAAGAGAGAGAGAGAGAGAGAGAGAAACAAACTAGTTAATAGAGGACCTCAATTATCTACATAAATCTAAGTGATACTGATTAAAGGTTTCTTATTTCCTGATTCTATCCATTAGACTTATACTAACTTCTGAAAAGTAGAAGTATTATTTTTAATAAATCCAAATGCAGTAAAGGAAAATTAAGTGATTTTAACTCCAGAATCAGTACATTCAATTTATATTGATTGTAGTAACAAACTCATCTCAAAGAGTTGAGACATAACAATAGTGTAGAGTAATGAAAAGCAGAAATGCTTAAGAAAATTTCAGGTGTGACTTTAGTATTCTATAATCTTTGATCTCTCTGGGCTGATTTTTAATTTTTGTTTGAAAAAAGTTTGTGTTGACAATAATTTCTGAACAAGAGAATTTACAAGAAAAGCACAAGAATATCAGTATTTAAAATATCTGGAGGCATTTAGTACTTCTCTTCATTTACTGAAAATTGCAATTGTTTTCTTCTGAAGTAATATATAGGTGATTGCAGTCATGGGTTTCAATACTTATAAACTAACCAACAATAAAATGTCTCCATGTCTTTAGTCTTTAAATTTTTTTAAAATGTCAAAATATTTAAAAATTGTCTAAAAAACATGTTTCATTAATGTCATCATCCAGGTATCGTGTCACACAAGATTAAAGCTTTTCACCAGGAGTGGTGGCACATGCCCATAATCCCAAAGGCTCAGGAGGAGGCTAAGGCAGAAGGATCAAGAGTTAAAAGTCAGTCTCAGCAAAAGTGAAGTGCTAAGCAACCCAGTGAGACCCTGTCTCTAAATAAAATACAAAATAGGCTGGGGATTTGGCTCAGTGGTCCAGTGCCCCTGAATTCAATAATCTATGTTACAAAAACAAAAACAACAACAACAACAAAAAAACAGGTTGAAATGCTTCAGAAAGTATAGGCAGAAAAGCCAGGTATTATAAAATGAGATTATATTATTAAACAAAAGGTAAGATGTTCATATGAAGTAAGTTTTGTAGAACTTGTTAAAACTTTGTAGATAAAAAAAAATTTTAATGCCCCCATCCCTTGTGTTTTCCCTCTACCATTTTGTTATCTAACTTTAAAAAATAAACAGTTAATATATTTATTCTCTAAAATAAATCATCATTCTGGATATTTTTTCCATTTAAAAAAATCTTTAAATGAAAAATAAGGTTTATCTAATTTATAATGTTCCCTTTAATATCTGTACTATTTTTTCCTACCATTATTAAAATACATTTTGCTAGCAATTATTTCTTGACTATCATTGCAATAACAGCTACTTAATAAATGAGACTGAAAGACATAACTTTAAAAATAAACATACTTTTTTTTGGTAAGCAATACTTTATAGTAGGCACCTCAAAAACTATCAGAGATGTAAAAAATTTAAAAATTGCTTATACAATTATATATTGGTATTTCTGTATACATTATACATATGTGTGCATATGCACACATATATAAAATACATGTATTAATTTGATTCGATATGAGCACAAATTGGGTTTTTACAGACTTTTTAAAACTCGTAATGGTGGAAACCCTTTAAACATTAAACAATTTTAATAAAAGTTTCTGTACAATGCTAAGCAGTTTTATTTACATGTAGAAAATGTAATAGGAGTAATGTTTAAAATTACAAAACTCCTTAGTATTTAATGGCAAGTAAATCTGAAAAAAATAACAACATTTCATCCACAAATATTGTCAAGCAATAAATATGTATTTATATAAATAATTTAAATCTGTATCAAGATTAGAAATAAAATCACAATCTGAAGTTTATTCTTTAGTCTACATGTAATCCATTACTTTTGTATCTTGGCAAATAATTTTTTGTTTTGTTCTGAAACCAAAGGATAGTCATCATGGTCTCTAAACTTTCATTGAAACAAAAAATCTTTCTCATCCAAATTTTTACATTAAAATAAAAAGTTGATCCAAAAAATATTTTTAAAAATTTGTTAGCCATATTACAAAGAAATGACCAGTCAAGACATAATTTTTAACCCCAGGAAAATCCTGAAAAAGTAAAATGCAGATGAAAATTTATCCATAGGCCTAGAAATGCAGACACAGAAAAAAGGTTATTTTTCAAGTTAGTTCTGTGTAACACTGACAGTTTTGTCAGATACACACAAAACATATCATGACGATGATGATGATGATAATTTTTTTGAAAAACATCTGGGTCAGCTTTCTGAGTCTTGGAGTAAAGGCAGCACTCTTCCTGTCCATTTGACTGACCCTCTATTCTTGGAACATTGCATAGACAAAACTTTGAGTCAGCAGTTTTATGCAACAGCTATAAAACCTTCAGCTACAGGTATTTCCTGAAGAGCAGAAAGGTCTCATGTTTATGGAACAGTATTAAGATGAGGAAGATGTTAATGAAGGAGCCTGAAAAGAAAAACAAGGTTATAAAATTGTTTTGTGATATAAATCATTAAGAAAGTCTGTAGCTCGTGCCTACAAACAACATACAACTTGTTCATAAAATGAGTTTGGAAAAAAACAGCAAATCTCAATAGTCTGCTGCTAAGTAAGATATTATATACCAGAATCTTTTCCATAACTCCTACACCATTACCTCCACCAATTTTTGTACTTCATCACTTAAATCAAAACTTTAAGAATATTAAATTGACATATTTTTTAAAACACTTAAAAGTCCAGTCTTTAAACTACTACAAGAAAAGTTGATTACAAAATAACTAAAAATTTTCTTAAAATTCTTCTAACAATCAACTTATGATTATGCTCAGCTACTTTACATATATTTCATATTCCATATAAGTTTTTTCTTCCTCAAATAAAAAGATCATTAAATAAGAACTATTAGGAACTAAATTTCAAATTTAGAACACAGGCCACATATGACAGTACCAAGAATTCATGAATTACTTTGTTTGTTTCTGTTTATAAAAAGTCATCAGAAGTCAGAAGTAAATGGATTATCCCAAACTTTGTCTCCAAAATTAAAAACTGCACAACTGACTATGAATATTATTACATGGGTATTATATATTGTATCATTATCAAGGTTAATCAAATATTAACATGAGGTCGATTCTTACAGGAAGGATTACATTTTAAATAAATTTAATTAGCTTGGAAACAAGTGTATTTGAAAACACATATACAATCACTATTTCTATTACTATACTATTTCTATTACTATATATAATATACAATATAGAATACAGTAATAGAAATATAATGATTACTATAGAAGAACTAAGAAACCTATCATCAAAAGTTTTATCATTTAGGCCAAATAATATAAAGACTGATAATATCCAAACAGCACAAAAAGATTTTAAAATAATTATTGTGACTAGGACATTCTTATTAAGGAGGAAAAAATAGTAAAACATGTCAATTTCAAATTCATAAATTATTTTGAAGTATGAAGGAGAATATTTTTCCTTACATACCATGTGTTAAATCAAAGGAAAATTTAAATATATTAACTTCTATTTATTAAGCAGCACAAACACTACTAATTCACAACCCAGCTAACTATGTTGAATTCACTTACTAACGTAAATTGGTCATAGACTTGCATCAGGTCCTCCATTTTGTACTGTTCTAGCACCACAAAATTTTCCAAATTTCCACTTGTTTTTCGTGCACAATCTTGGCAATGTACTATGTAGGTCTTTTGAGAATTGCTTTCATTAGTGACAAAAAGCAGATTAAAAACCTCCACCTATTTTTATACAGGAGAAAAAAAGCAATGTATAGAGACAGTTGAATTTTAGCATAAATTATTTACATTTTACTATCACTACAGGATTGTATCTTACATGAAATTGTGGGCAGTGGTTTAGGTTATATTCAAGTGCTTAAAAATTATACTTGATGTGTGAGACACTATTTTGTTCAACACCCAAGGATAAGAATAATGCTACATATCTAGAAACTAAGAGAATTAAATCTACATTTGATAAAGATCAATTTATTTTTATTTTATTCCAAATTATTAGGGTGCAATTAAATAAAAATGGTTATTATTTGTCTTTTAGTATTTCTATGATAATGTACTATGCTTGAATGTTTGTATTCCCTCAAAGCCTGAACTCTATAAGGAAGTTATTGTATTGTATTGAATAAATATGTATTTATTCATATTTTGATCTTTAGAACATTTCACAGTGTTAATCTTTAATAAGAGATAAAAGAACAAAGGTTTCAATACATACAATCTGATTTTTTTCAAGAACAGGAAACTGATAGGTGAGTAACAAATTATATTCAACTGTTTGCCTTAATATGCAAGTAAGTACAAAATATGTGCATTCATGAGCATAAACATATGAAGATAATAATTCATCTTTTACAGAAAGACTGATGAATTACAAAGAATCAGTCAGGATAATAGATGGTATTATAGTATATAAAATTGTTTGTTTTCAAATATTGGAAATATTCACTTTTCTGAAGTATAGCATTAACCAGAATCTACCTGGTCTCATAATAAGACTCTATATAAAAGTAACCATTGGATTGAATTAATTTATCTCAGAATTACAGATATTCAAGTTTTAAGAATGGATCTTTAATTTCTCAGTCAAGTGGTCCTCTGACTTCTGGTTAATTTCTTCAATAACTTATTATTTCAAGTCTTACTTAAGCAGTTCTGTTAAATTTTGGAATTTATAAGGTTTTCCATTACAATCTATAGGCTGTAACAATAGTCTAGTGGCCTGAGTGAAAAATTTGGGATCTCCAGTTTGTCACTGTTCTCCATTTTATTAACTGTATTGTTGTTTGTACTTGTTACATTCTTTGCAACTACTCCTTTGTTTTTTTTGCATTTTTAGGGCCACCTTCTAGTCTAGATTCTTCAACACCTCTAAAGAATATTCCAACAACTTCCAATGGATCATTTTGCTTTCTTTCTAAATACTCTCCAATTATTAATAACTTCTCTCTAAAACATGTATCTTCATCTTTTGTTCAAAAGCCTACAGTGAGTTTTAATTATTTAGAATAAATTGCAAGTGCTTTCAATGAATCATGATGATCTGTAAGATACACTCAGCCTGCCCTTGAAGGACTTTTAAGAATTTATAGTCTACTTTTCAGGTACAGTGGACTGACTGCTCAACTTCACTGAAAACCCTAGTATTTTTTCCATCTCCAGAGTGTTTGTTTCCAAAGTCTAATAGATGTTCTATAAACATCAAACTTTGGCCATTTTGGACAGTTGAAAGTTAGCACAATCCTCAAAGAGATTCAATTTTTAATAAATGTGAATGGTCATAAGATGCCAAAATTAGAAGATGATTTTCCTCAGTGTTTAATAATTTGTATGTATGTTCAAGATTTCATATTCATTAAATTTGTACATCGTAATTATTATACAATTGTTATAATCCATCATCAAGTAGAATGTAAGTTCCTTCAAAGCATGTATCACACATTTATTTCTGTACCTCTTGCAAATCTTAAGTCACAATAAAAAAAATCAATAAATTTAACAAAGTAAGTATCCCTCACAGATAATAGAAGTGTTTTAGATTTTAAAATAATTTGCATATATATAAAGAGATCTTGAGTATGAGACCCAAGTCCAAACACAAAATTCATTTATGTCTCAGATACTTACTATACATATAGAAAAAAAGTAATTTTATACACTATTTTTACTGTGTCCTTGTTTTTACTAAAGCCCTTAAGGTCAGGTGTGGAATTTTCCATGTGACAGCATATTACTATTCAAAAGATCTCAAATTTGGAATATTTTAGATTCTGGATTAGGGATACTCAGCAAATATTTTATGAAATGAATTAGAAAGGACTTAATACTGATCTTCCAGGACTAAATGTGGCTTGTTGGCATCTATATTCTTATTATGGATTCTTCCTACTTTAAAATCTGAGATGATTATCATCTGCTAAGCATTTATTACACGAATGTCTCTGTAGGAGATACTTCTAGGTTAATAAACGTATTAGTAAAATATTTTACTTTCAGATGAGAATTTAACATAATAGCCATAATAGCTAGTTCTAGTCAAAAATCATTATATGAAGGTATAGGCAAATTTGCAACTAAGAGAAAGGAAGAGTGAGAAGGGAGTAGATGGAAGAGGAAAGAAAGAACAAACAACAGAACTTGGAGAAGCAAAAATAAAACAAAACAAAAACAAGAACAAAAACCAAAAAACAAAAACCAAGAGGTAAGAATATTTACTTACCTCACAGACACTACAGTAATGAGCTGGTTCGTTTTTTGTCCGCCCATGCCATAAAACCTCTTTTCCTGCTGCAACAAGAGCTTCTCTCAATGTCTGACATTGCTTTAGAATTTTCAGAAGACAATACCTAACATGGAGAAAAATTGTGGCAACTAAATACTATAACAAAAAGTAGCATGCCAATTAAATTATATAAATTAATATACCAATTAAAATAAGTCTTATTAAACAAATAAGAATAATTCAATTAAAGAGCAATGAAGAATGACTAAAAGGAGAGATTTGGGGTATAGTAAAGATTAAAAATTATGTATTAGACTTAACACTTTGGCTAATCTTTAGGTAGATGGGTCTACGGCACTGAGTCACACCCCCAGCCCTATTTTTGTATTTTATTTAGAAACAGGGTCTCAATGAGTGGCTTAGGACCTCCCTAAGTTGCAGAGGCTGGTTTTGAACTTCAGATCCTGCCTCAGCCTCCCAAACCTTTGGGATTAAAGGCGAGCACCACTGCACCTGGTTGAAAAGAATTTTTGAATGTATCAAATGACTAAAAAAATGCTAAAGAAATGTATTGTGATTTCTCCCCAAAATTTTAGTTTTGTGTACTTTAGTTTGAGAAGGATTCAATATGAACAACCTATATTCCCCAAATTAGTATTCAAATGTGAAGACAAAAATAGACACTGGGTTGGATGTAACTTGGGCTGAATTTTTACTGCGTCCTCCTGAAATCTTTTTTGGTGCTGGGGATCGAACCCACGGCCTTGTGCTTACAAGGACAAGCACTCTACTGACTGAGCCATATCTCCCCAGCCCCTGTCACCATAATCTTAACAGATGATAAGCAAAGTAAAGAAGCAAGAAATGCCCTGCCTTCCCCATGTGGAAAAAGTAACCCTGATTTTTAGAATAACTGTGAGAACAATAAGCTTTCTGATAACCTGTTAACCCAGAATTGTGTTCACTTGGAGTAACAATAATTTTTTATTAACAGTTTTATTTATATCAACCACAGGACTGAGGAAGGTTGAAAAAAAGAAAAAAATTTTTTTTCTGGTATTTGTTTTTCTGAAGCTGGTGACTGAAAACAGGGCTGCATTTATGCTTAAGCATACACTTTATTCACTAAGTTATACTTCCAAACATTTTTATTTTTATTCTTTATTATGGGAGTAGTATCTCAAAATAAAATGAGGTAATTATTTCATTGCAGTTTTGATTTACATTTCTTGATGGTTAGTGACATTCAGACCATTTCTCTCATATATTCATTTCAGATATTGGTCATCTGTATGTCTTCTTTTGAGAAATGTGAATTTAAATCTATGGGCCCATTTTTCAACGAGGTTATTTGATTTTGCCTTAGAATGTTTTTAGAGTCCTGTCCCCCAAATTCTCACCCATTCTAATGCCTTAAAATATTCCCCTATGTTTTCTACTAGTAGTATGATAGCACCCAGTTTCAGATTTGACATTTGAGCCTTTAATCCATTCTGAGTTGATTTTTGTTAACTGGTCAGAGATAGGGGTCCAGTGTCGTTCTTTTCCATGTGGATATCTAATTTTCTCAGGAATATTTATGGAAAAGACTGTCTTTTTACTGATGGATATTCTTAGCACCTTTGCTGAAAATTATTTGGCTATAAGTTGGAGTTATTTTGGGGCACTCAATTCACACATACTGAAAGAACAAATCTTGTCTTGTGGCTATTTAAAAAAAGAAAAATTTGGGTGAGAATGTGGAAAAAAGAGAATCCTTACACACTGTTGGTGGGAAAGTGACTACAGCCATTAAGAAAAACAATATGGAAGTTTCTCTAAAAATTAATTGAAAATTAAAAACAAAACTAGCATGGGACCCAGCAATCCGCCACTGGGTGTAAATCAAAAGGAAATGAAAGTATCTACTGAGGAGATATCTGTACTCTAAGGTATATTGTGACACTGCTCACAAAAGCCAAGAAATGGAAATAACGGGTCTACTTGACTCTATAAGAAAAATGTGGTCAACTTACACATAATGGAATATTACTATTCAGTAACAAAGAAAGAATAAAATCCTGTCATCATGGCTACAAGGATTGAACTATACAGTCTTCTGTTAAGTGAGATTTGCCAGATACACAAAGAAAAGGACCACATGATCTCACTTGTGGTGAATCTTAAAAAAGCCGATCTCATAGACATTTAGTGTAAAACAGTGGTTATCAGAGGTTAGGCAGAGTAAAAAGGAGGCAGGAAAGGAAAAAACAGTTGAATGCAGACCAAGTTACACTTAGGAACAAAAAGTTCTGATGTGTCACAGTTGGTGACCACAGATAAAAATACTGTTCTTTATTTACAAAAACACTAGAAGAAAGGATTTTGAAAGTTTTCACCACAAATAAAGGTCTGTTTAATCTGATTTAATCATGGAGTGTATGTGTGTATTGATTCAGCAACAGTTCTCTTCTGATATGTTCAAAATTGGTTTTTATGTATCACTGAGAGTAAATTTAACTTTTAAAAAATGCTAAAAAAAAAAAAAAATCTGGAATAGTTGCTACTTCTTAATCACCAGACTCAATCATGATTAACATTTAACAAACAAGTGTGTTATCTTGTGGGAAAGGCTACAAGAGTCCTGAGAATTCAAGGGGATGGAGCTTGATTATGTACCTCAGAACAGATCAGTAAAGATACATTGTTTGCTTTTCTGCTAAAGTGAAAGTATGGTGAAAAAACAATTTCTAGGTCACTGTCTGCATATTAAGTACAAAAGGATAATTTTTCTCAAGCATCTTGTACTGCAACTACAACTGAAGTCACCATTTGGTCAAATTTACAACAAATCACAGCCATCTTCCAAGACACACACTTTTTTTGCAGAGTGTACAATTACCTCCCACCTTGAATCCTTCAAGCCCTAGATGCTGGCATCACTGCAAACCCTCCAGGAATGTAGTGCTGCTTTATTCTTTCTTTTTTCATGGGTAGAGGGAGTTCTAGGCAATTACATTTTTCATTCCCAACCTAAATCATCCTCCCAGTATAAGTAAAGAACAAATGTTCGGTTGATGAGTAGGTCTATTCCACTTGTATATCCAGGGTAAGTTTAGTGACTCACCAGGTCCACCCTGATGTGGACCTGAGCTAAGACTACATTGACTAGCAAACGGTACTATTCTTTTTGGTTTCCTGGAATTACTGTGACTCAGAGATGGTGCCTAATAATCCCCAAGGTATGAATATTTCTTTTTCCCTAATGTATTGCTAAGAGTTTGTAGGCCTTGATGGTACAGAATGGGAGAAAAATTAAGAGTATAAATAATTGGCAATACAGTGAGAGTATTTCCTTAAGTTAATCCAGCACTGGTACAAGTAAAAAAATTGTACCAACAATTCTATTTTTGAGTCAAGATAAGAATTTTGTTCACTAGAAATAGAACTCTTCCACTTATACAGAAAAAAGATTTGGCAGGAGTCCTATTTATTTCATTTCCAGAAACACCATGATCAGCTAGTAAATTCCATAGGTTTCTGTATTTATAATAATCCTATGCTCTCTTTAATTTGTTGATTAAGTGCCTCCATTTGACCCATTACCACAGCATCCTATTTACCCCATTCTGTTTAGTTTCACAATTCAGGATCTGAAGAGAGAAATAAATACTGAACTTTTCCATGATGTTGGGAATCGTCTCTCAATATTATTATCCATGCTAAAATTCTATTCTCCTAAAATATTCAAATTGTTTCCTCTAAAGTATACCATGGTAAGTTTGGAATTTCAGATTACTTTCTGTGGGGCACACTTTACTACATTTCAGTCAACAAACTAAACAATCTACAGACTAAGAAGTCCATGATTGAGAAGCCAACATCTCATAAGAGGATCCTTGAAAAGTCCATGCCAAAAGTAGGAATTGAATCCATGGGAGGTTAAGAGAGGGCCAAACTCACTTAGAAAATGGATCTGTTGCTCTACCACACATTCTCTGCCATGATGTTCAGTATTATGGAGTTAACCCACCATAGACTGAAATCACTGAAACCATGAGCCAAAATAAACTATCCCCACACTTTAAGTTGATAAATGTCAGGTGTTTTGTCAAAGTAACAGATGACTGACTAATACAACAATTCCTGAGATAACACTCCCACATTCACCTCTTAGAGGTCCTACTTTGCAATCCTGTTGCATGGGGAATTAAGTTTCCAACACATAAACTTCGCAACACACTCAAGCAATAGAAAAATTGAAATGTATTATAGAGAATAATCTTTTTTTTGTTCAAATTCTTCTGATTTACATGTTAATTCCTTTAAAAAATAATCTTAGAGAAGGAACTAGAGTAGTGCTTAACCAAATTACCTGGGTATCGTTGCCTTGACAACTTGACTCAAAAGGAAGTGTCATATATAATTAATAATACATAACAAATATGATCATATGGTACTTCACAACAGTAATACTAAGTATATACAGAAGTAAACTAATGGAAGAAACAGAAATTTCTTAAGAGTCAAGAAACTTGACTATTCCTTCAATAGTAGAGGAAACTATGAGAACATAACAACAAACAAATATGGGCTATAAATACTTCTATTAAGAAACAGCTTAGAGGGCTGGGGTTGTGGCTGAGTGGTAGAGCGCTTGCCTAGCACATGTGAAACACTGGGTTTGATCCTTAGCACCATATAAAAATAAATAAAGGTATTGTGTTCATCTACAACTATTTAAAAATTTTTTAAAAAAGTTTACAAAACAATAACCTAATTCTACACCCAAGAAAGTAAAGAAATAGCAAATTAAAAATAAATCTGGCATAAGGAAAGAAAGAAACAAAGATTGAATAGAAGACTGAGGGAAATAAAAAACAAAAAAATGATAGTTTTTGTTAGAATAATTAACAAAGTGGGAGTCTTAAATTATTAAAATTGGAAATCAAAGTAGAAACATTGTTATACAACTGTAGAAATAAAAAGGATTATAACAGGATGTTAAGAACAATAATATACCTACTAATCAGATAATCTAGATAAAGCAAATTCCTAGAAATATATAAACTTAGAAAAAATTAGATTAGAAAATCAAAACTTAAATTGCATAAGTAATCATGCACCTACCTACAATCAACATCAATAAAAAAGCTGAAGACTTTTAACAATGTTATGAAAGACAGTACATGAATGTATGCAAGAGACAGGTTAATTAACTTCCAAAACTCCAGAAATAAATGACTTCACTAATGCATCCTATCAAATTTTCAAAATTTCTTCTAATACTCTTTAAAAAAAAAAAAAGAAAGGCCATTTTCAAACTCAATCTATGAAGGTGAAATTATCACATGAAAGCAAGTAAAGGAAACTGCAAACCAATATTCTTTATAAATATGCAAAGATCTCAAAAAATACTTGGAATGTGACTCCTACAAATATTAGAAGGATATACATCCTGAATTCTTGTCCTAAGAATTCAAAGATAGTTCAAAATGTGAAAGCAAATCAATATAATTATGGTAATGGAATGAAGGAAAAATAAACGACATATCATCTCAATTAATGTTGAGTAAAAATCTGACAAATGTTTTCTCAAGTGATGCAAAAGGAAGATCCTTAAAAAAAAAAAACAGGCATTTATGAAAATCCAGTTAACATCACATTGAAACTTTTAGCTGTAAGGTAAGAAGTAAATTGAGGATGGCACTTTTACCATTCATGGAGTTAGGACTAATCAGAGCAAGGAACCAAGAGAAAGAAATTAAAAGCATCCAAATTAGAAAGGGATGAAAAATTATCACTTCACAGATGACTAATCTCACTTAAAAAAATACAAAAGAACCTATAAATTTGAGTTAAAAAAAAAAAAAAAACCAGCAGAACACATACCAAAATGGAAAATTCAATTTGCATTCTACATATCAAAAATGAAAAAAAAAAAAAAAAGAACAAGTATAATGTATGCACTAACAATGCGGGTATTCTCAGCACACTGATTGTTTTAACTGAAAGAATAATTTTTTACTCAGTAATTATAAAACTTGTATTAAAACATGTCCAGGGGGCTGGGGTTGTGGCTCAGTGGTGGAACGTTCACTTAGCATATGTGAGGCACTGGGTTAAATCCTAGCAGCACATAAAATAAATTGTCATTGGGTCCATTTACAACTAAAAAAAATAAAAACAAAAAAAATAAAACAAACAAAAACATGTGCAGGATCATTATTGTCACATTCTTTCCACTTGCAGATGAACTGAACAGTACACTTTTGAACAAACTGAGTCCCTGAAGAAATCGGAGTAAGGAAAGGATTAAAAAATTCCTAGAATCTAATGAAAATGGAAACAACCTACCAGATTACGTGGGATACAACAACTAAGGAGGGCCTTTACAACTATGATTACCTATATTACAAAAATTTCAAATAAATATAATGTTGCAACTCAAAGCCTTAGAAAAGAAACAAACAAAACCCAAATCAGTGAAAGGAAACAAATGATAAAAATTAGAGCAGAAATAAATGAAATACAAATGAAAGAACAATCCAAAGCATCAATAAAACAAAGAGCTGGTTGAAGACAAAAGTAAAATAAGACACCCATAGGCAGGCATCATAGTACCTGAATTAAAAGATATACTATAGAACCATTATAACAAAATTGGACTGCATTGGCATAAAAGTAGACCTGTAGACCGATGGAACAGAATGAAAATCCAGGAATAAAACCACACACTGACTCCCATCTGATTCTAGACGTAGGTGCCAAAAACATGCTGGATGATCTCTTTAATAAATGGTGTTAAGAGATGTACCAAGAGAAGACAAATTAGATCCTTATTTCCCAACTCAATAACTCAAAATTGATCCAAGGCCTACATAAGACCTGAAACTTTGAAACTACTAGAAGAAACCAGGACAAACACTTCAAGATATAGGTCTAGGAAATTTCCTAGGAGTCCAGCAACCCAGGAATAATAGCAAGAATTGACGAATGGGATTATGTCAAATTAAAAATTGTCTTCATGGTGAAGGAAACAACAAACAGAATTTAATGAGAGCTTCTAAATTGGGAGAAAAATTTTGCCTGCTATATGTATGTATAAGATGCTTGTCTAAACATAAAAATAACTTAATCTTAACACCAAAAGAACATGTAATCCAATAAATGAATGGACAAATGATCTGAACAGACACTCTCAAAGGAAGACGCACCAACAACTAAAAGAACATATGGGGAGAAAAAAAAAGAGCTTAACAGTTTAGACACTGGAGAAATGCAAATCAAAACTACATTGAAATTCCTTCTCACCCTAAGAAGAATGGGCTGAGAATGTGGTTCAGGGATAAAGTGTTTGCCCTGGTTCAAATCCCCCAGCACTAAAATAAAATAATAAAATAAATAAAATACAATACAATAATAAAATAATTAGTAATTAGTATGGCAACATGGAAAATACTACAGAAGTTTCTCAAAAACTATAGGACTATCTATGATCTATCTAAACTACTTCTTAGAATATACCCAAAGGAATCAAAGCATACTACAGAAACACCTTCAAACCCATGTTTACTGGGGCAATATTCATAATAGCCAAGTTATAGAAAGAGCCTCAATGAATAAAGAAAATGAGGTAATAGATACACAATGGAGCATTTTTCAGCTGTAAAGAATGAAATCATGTCATTTGCAGGAAAATGAAGTGGCATTGGAGATTAACATGCTAAGTCAAATAAGTTAAACTCATAAAGATATGTTTCCCTCTCACATGTTGAATTTGGGAAGAAAAAAGATTACATGAAAATAATAGGGAAGAGAAGATGGGGAGAAGGAAAGGAGGTAAAAAAATCATTACTGATTCCATCAAAGCACCTGGCACCTACACAGCACACTGACACTAGGGAAATACTCTCCCAATATATAATTGAGGGCCACACAAGAAAGCCATCTTGAGAAATTCTTGACTGCACTTAGTGTTTAGTTCCTACATTTTCTTTGGGAAAAAGCAGTGTACTGATTCAGCAGCCTTGATAGCTAGTTTAGCTATGAGAGGGCAGTGTCTGGGGGCAAAAAAAAATCCTGTGAGTTGTATGAAGTGGGAAGCAAAGGTATGCCAGAGCTAATAACTTCAGCAAAGTAGCAGGTTACAAAATCAACATACAAAAATCAATATCTTTCCCCACATATCAATAATGAATGAAAATATGCTGTTGGAGGAAAAGAGGAGAAACAAAAAAAACTGGGAAATTAGGAATATTAAAAGATCAAATGTTTGGGTTTGAGGGGCTCAAGAAGGACCTGAGAATGCCAAACAGATAGCAAGTTTATACCAAACTTAGAAAAGGATACAAATAAATAGGAAGATCAAAGATTATTAGATTTAACTCAGTCAAGTCTACTCCAAGACATACCCAAATTCCAAAGCATAAGAAAAGATTCTCAATGTGGCAAGAGAAGAAGCAAACAACATTCTGGGTTATCCCTACTGACTGAATGTAAACATCTCAGCTGAAATAGTAGGCCAGGAAAAAGTGGCATCAAAATTTCACAGTACTGAGGGAAAAAAAATCTACTAGTCAAGAATATGGTATCCAACAAAGTTATCCTTTAGAAATGAAGAACTGATAAATACTTTCTCAGATAAAGCAAGACCTGTGATATAAGAAATACTTCAAAGTGAAAAAGAAATGTTAATGAGAAAAGAAGAGTAACAATATAAACAAATTCAGAATAAGTATGGTACACTATTTTCAATGTATGAGAACTAAAAAAAAACCACAATGATTAAAAACTGTAATAAAAACTATAGTGTGTTCAAAGTTAGTATTTTTTTTAAATATTAAAAAAATCAAAATATAAAAAATTGAAAATGTGGGAAGAAATGGAATGAAAGTGGATAGTTTTCTTATTACATTTTTTTCTCTTTTGTTGTTTCTGTTCTTACCTTCACAATCATTGAATTGCTATAATTTCAAAATAGCTGTTATAATCAAAAGATGTTTTTATTAGCCTCATGGTTACCACAAAGCAAAAAGTAACTAAATAAAAAACAATATAAAGTGTCAAAACACAGTACTAGAGCAATTCATTTAGTTACAAAGAAAGATTAGAGGAGAGGGAGAAAGGAACTTCAAGAAAATTAGAAAAGTTAAATGATGGCTTACGCCTTAATAATCAGTTATTGCCATAAATGTGACAATGTACAAGAAAATAAGATTTAATTATATGTTGCTTATCAGAAACTCATTTTACTTCTCAGGATTTGCATAAACTGGAACTGAGGAATGGGGTAAAAAAACTGCATGCAAATGGAATTCAAAAGAAAGCAGTAATTAAACCATACAGCTATCAGATAAAATAAACTTTAAATCCAAAGCAGTAAAAAGAGATAAGGAAGGTCAATATATAATGATAAACAAGTAGATCCAACAAGGAAAAATAACAATTCTAAATGTATGTACACCCAATATTGATGTACTCAAATATACAAAGCAAATATTAATACAGACAAATGAAGAGAGGGTTACAATTATAATTAAGGATTTTAACTTTTTTTTTTTTGGATACTGGGGATTAAACCATGGCTGCTTTATTACTGAGTTATAGCTCCACTCTGTTTTTATTTTGAGACAGGCTAAACTGCTTTAGATTTAGATTGCTGAGACTGGTCTTGAACCAGTGAACTAACTTTCTCAGCCTTCCAAACTCACTGGGATTATAGATTTGTTCCAGAGCTTAAGATCTCACTTTCAGCAATGGACTGCTCATCCAAAGGGAAAAATCATCAAAAAAAACAGCAAAGTTAACAAGCACCCTGGACCAAGAAGGACCTAAGAGGCAAATACAGAACATTCTATTCAACAGTTGCTGAATATACTTTTTTTCCCCATCAGCACATGAGTCATTAACCAGATGGATTGTATGAAAGGTCACAAGCCTCAAGAAATTTTTAAAAACTGGAATCATATCGAGTATCTTCTTAGACTACACTGAAATAAAGTAAGTCACTAAAAAGAAAAACTTTGAAAACTATACAAACACATTAAATTAAGCAACTTACTTCTGAACAACCAAGTGACAAGGAAGAAATCAAAAAGGAGATTTTAAAACTTCTTGAAATAAGCAAAACTATAGACAAAACATTCACAGATATGAGATGCAGCAAGTGTAATGAGAGAGATAGATACAGTGATAGTAGTACTATGAGGAAAGTTTATAGTAATCAATTATCACTTTAAAAAAAGTAAAAAGGTCTCAATTAAACAAGATAAACACTAATCTTATAAGTCAAACCTAAAATTAGTAAAAGAAAGGATATAATAAGATCAGAGTAAGCCTAGCAATGATAGTGTTCTGCTCTCCCACACTTGTCTTGTACAAATCACCTTAACTGAGAGGAATTTTACCTGGCTCTGGCCATAATCCATTCCAACTCAACCCCTGGTAGGCACTGCAAACAAGATAAGAGTATGAGAAGCAAAGTCTCTGGAGCAAAATCACCCCACCCTCAGGTATGTATATCCTATAAAGACTACAAGGAAACTTCACCTAATGTTTACCATATTCTGTTTGTGCTCTCACCTGAGAAAAATATTTTCAGTTCTAGTCACTTGATCCTTGGTGGTGGTGGTAGTGGTGGGGGGACTTCAACTGAAAGAATGTGAGGGAGAAAAGTCACCCAGGCCATTCTCCTGTACCTAGAATGTTTAGTTGGGTACAGGGGGATGGGAGACAGAAGACCTCCTCCTGAGTAGATACAATCATAGTAGCAACAGGAAAAACACCCATTTTTTTTTTTGCTTTTGTCCCTAGGCAGGTCCCATACATCAGTTGCCCTGCACCTTATCTGATAAAACAGTTAACAAAACTGAATCTGAATGCCACAGAAAGAAATACTGTCATTACTGATCCAACATCTAATCAAAGAACAAGTGTTTTAGGCCCCTAAACACTAGTGGAACAGCCAGTAAGAGACTCTTTCAGATCACACAGCCAACATCAGCAGTCCCCAAGAGAACCCCCATAATCCAAAAGAAGTCACCTCTCCCATCACAGGAGTAACCACACAGAATACAACAACCCACACAAACCTGCTTAAGTATTCCCTCTCCTGCATGACCCACAGAGAATTTCCTCACCTCTGATACAGCACACACTGTACCCAAACTTACTAACTACAGCAAAGCAGCTATAGGGAGATTATGCTTTGACATCCAGGTAGAATAAATTTGACATTTAATAACAATAAAATGACTCCTCAAATGTGCTTATTCAGACAGCCTTCCCATAAATGGGGTAGATACCTATTTCATCACATGCACGAATCTTCATGTAGGACATAAAAAAATTACAATAAAACAAGTAAGAAGGTAAGCCTGAAAGTTCCTAGTAAAGTCTCTAGTAAAATATTCTAAAGTTATCGGAGTGGATAAATAACCTGACAATTCAAAACTGTGACTTTTTTCAATAGTCAATGAGACTAAAGAGAATATAGAAATACAGTTAAATAAAACTGGTAAACAATGTGGAATATGAATAAGTAACTTGACAATGGAACATTTTTTTGAAAAAGAGTTAATTAATGGTTCTTTTCCAAATTGTTCTTTTTAAATGTGCAAAACTGGATATCCACATGAATAAGAAACAAAATCATCCATTACAAAAATCAACTCAAACTGAACTGGAAGACTTAAATGTAAGATCTGAACATATGAAATTACTAGAAGAAAACACAGGGGTAATGGTTCAACGACACCAAAATGAGCAAGGATTTTTAAATTTTTATTTATTTATTTTTTTGGCAACATTACAAATGGAAAAAATACAGATGAAAGAAATCACATGAAACTAAAGTTTTTACACAGTAAAAGAAACAATCAGCAAAGTGAAGAGAATGAGAGGTTATGTCTGCAAGCTATACACCTCAAAAGGGGTTGATATCCAGAATTAATAAGCAATTAAAAGAAAAAAAAAAAAAAAAAACAAAAGAAAAACTACTCAGATTTTTAAAATGAACAAAAGAACTGCACAGAAACTTCTCAAAAGACACAAACAATGTATGTATGAGAAAAAAAAAAAAAAAAAGTTCAGTATCATTATCATCCCAGGAAATGGGCATGAAAACTACAATGAGACAGAATCTCCTCACAGTAAGAATGGCTACTACCAAAAAGACTAAAGACAAATCCTGGTAAGGATATCAAGGAAAGAAAACACTTTTACTCTTCCACACTGTAGGTGTGAAAATTAGAACAGGCAGTATGGAAAACATTATGTAGGTTAAAAATGGATATTAAAAATAGATCTGCAATGTGATCCAGCTATCCCACTAACAGGTAGATAGCCAAAGGAAATGAAAGCAGTATGTTAAGGAGGCATCTGTACTGTTCAGGGTACACTGAAGCATTATTCACAATACTCAGGAAATGGAAACAACCTGTGTCCATCATGTGAGGAACAGATAAAAAATACACACACACACACAATGGAATACTATTCAATCATAAAAGGATGAAATTCTGCCATCGGCAACAGCACAGACAGAATTAGAGATCATTATGTTAAGTGAAGTGAGGCACAGAAAGGCAACTAAGTACTGCATGATCTCACTCATGTGGAATCGCTCTTCTGTAAGTTGAGAGTAGAATGATGATTGTCCAAAGCCAAGGCAAATGGGGGCAGGAGTGGGGAAATGCTGATTAAAGGATACTAAGTAACACACAGGTGCAAGTTCTGTTGTACTCTCCCACAGTGAAGAGTAAGCATTGATAATAATGACATAAAAATGAAAATAGACCCAAACCGATTAGTTATCACTTATCATTGATTACCCTAAATAAAAATGGATTAAATTCATCAAATGAAAGCACAACCCCTTTTGAGGTGTATAGCTTGCAAACATAACCTCTCATTCTCTTCACTTTGCTGATTGTTTTTTTTACGGTGAAAAACTTTAGTTTCATGTGATTTCTTTCATCTGTATTTTTTCTTGGTTGTCTTGGTTACAAAACAAGATCCAGCAATATGCTGTCTACAAGATACCCATTTCAGGTGGTTTAAAGGTGACAGAAAGATATAAAGGAAAGGAATGGAAAAAAATATTCCATGAAAATATAACCAAAATAAAGTAGAACAATTATACTTAGAAAAACACTTTCAGATCTAAAATTTCTCTAGACAAAGTGAAGGTCATTAAGTAGTAACAAAAGAGTCTATTCTAGTAGGAGGCACAGCAATTGTAATACATGTAATATATATGTATACAACATCAGAACACCTAAATGTAAAAAACAAATACTGATAGATGAAAGGAGAATTTGACAGTATTACAATTATAGTGTATCATTTTATTGCACAACATCCTCAAGTTGTATCTTAAATATGTACAATTTTTATTTGCCAACGTAGATCTCAATAGCTGGAAAACAGAAAAAAATGGCACGATAATAATTTTAAAATAATAAAACAACTTGAATTGTCCTGGGAAATACATTTTTTCAGAGTTCAAACTGAATTTGTGAATTTACTGAAAATAAGCTGTTTTTATTGATCCTTATAAGAATCCAGATTATATGACAATAGAATTATTTTGATAAGTTTTCTGGGTCATTTTATCATTTAAAGTCAGAATTCTTTGATGGGGAGAAAATAATTAAGACCCCTAGACCCCCAAAATAAATTACAGCAGTTAGAAAGTACTCACTTCATCATTTCAAAAAGCTTTGGATCTGAGACTTTAATGTTTCGTGCCATATTCCAGGAAAGATGAACCATGGGCACAATTGACTTCACATTTTTCAACTTGTTCCATTCGTAGCGTTCCACTGCCAATTTATACTGGCAGGCTAAGGGGGAAAAAGGCAATTGTCAAAAAGTAATCCAAAGTAACAAATAATATGAAGATAACTATTATTACACCTCAGGTATAACTTCCTTACCAATTCTAAAAATCTTAAAACATGCAGGAACGTGTTTTATGATGATTGAAAGTATTCTATCATGTAAGAAACAAAGTAATACATGCAGCATTATTGTTTTTACACCTTATATTATTTCATCTTTGCCTAGTCATCTACATTTTCCAATCCATATTTTGTAGATGATAAAACTGAGGCCCCTGAGGATTTTTTTTTGGAAAAACTTACCTAAGTAAGGAAGTTAAAGATGTACAGTCAGGTAAAATTCGGATCCTTCTGGCTTCAAAGGCCAGACTATCTTACATAAAAGCTTATATTAAGTTTTTTAATGTTTCATCAAAGCTGTGGTTAATTCCAAAACTTGACAAATAATATATTTATTTCAAAGTGTTGACTACAAAAGATTGCAGCAAGAACTGCATTTTCTAAACTTTGACACAATTAACACTGCCTATGAATCATGTAAATAAAAATTCTTAAGAACAACTACTATGCTTTACTATTCCATAAAAAACTCCCCTTATAAATATAAAACATGATATTATAAGATATTAAAGTGTATCTCCCATGTCTAAAGAGAAATATACTTATTACTTGTTGAAATCTGTCATTGAATTGACATTTTAAATTTGAATTTAATCTCACTACTAACAATTAAGACTTTTTCTACTTTTTTGGGTTGATATTAGGGATTAAACCCAGAGGCACTTTACCACTCGTTACATCGCGACTTTATTTTGCAACAGAGTTTTGCTAAATTGCCTAGGGTACCAAATTGCTAAAGCTGACCTTTAACTTCTGAACCTCTTGCCTCAGTCTCCAAGTTGCTCATATTATAAGTGTGAGCCACCACCATACCTGCTGACTTTCTACCTTTTTTTGGTGGGAACTGGGGATTGAACTCAGAAACACTCAACTACTGAGCCACATCCCCAGCCCTTTTTATGTGTTTTATTTAGAGACAGGGTCTCATTGAGTTGCTTAGCACCTCACTGTTGCTGCGGCTGGCTTTGAACTTTCTATTTTTAACGGATTACTTTTTTAAATATTTTTTTAGTTGTCAATGAACCTTTATTCTCTTTATTTATATTTCATGCTGAGAATCAAACCCAGTGCCTCACACGTTAGATAAGCACTACCACCGAGTTACAACCCCAGCCCATGAGATGCTTTTTAATAGAAAAATATATAATGGAAACAATCCCTTAAAATGTTAAATTTTGTTAGTGTATAACACACAATACCTGTAAGTGGTCCAACATTCCAGGCAATGTTGTTACACCATCCAATAGCCTGCACCCAATGCACAGTGCCTGCATTTATCCAGACCAAATCTCCAGGTCGCTGAATAAACCTATACACAGGAACATTTGCTTCATAAAGATCTTCAAGGTTGGGCCACCAAGAACTCATTAGAAAGTTCAAATTATTTCTGGGGGAGGTGGGATAAATAACACAAAGAATCATTTTATAATATTTCATTAAAGATGGGAAGAGAATTTTGAAAGTGTAAAAAAAAAATACTTGCATTTATTTCATTAAAGTGTTGAACTGTAAAAGCACTGTAAAAAGAACTCCATTTTACAAAAGTGAATACTTCAATGTGAAAGGATCAATTTTTGGCAAGATTAATTGCATGTGATATTGGTTGGCTTGGACAACATCAATTACTATAACCTTAAACTTACTATATTTAAACTTACTTAAATTACTATAACCTAAACTATTCAAAAATTTAAAATTAAAGTTACATTTAAAATAGAACTTCCTATTTCATTTCAACTGAAGAAACTTTTAATATCTAGATATCTCTAATACAGAAGGTGAAGATTACATCAAGTCACTTAAACTCTTAACCAGAATCATAGTGACAGCTAAAAGAACTAGGTTCTCCCTTAATTCCTGAGCCAAAATGGAAGTCAGAGTTTTCCTCTAATTGTTCTGAAGTATAAGCTGAAAAGGGTGTTTCTTAGCAATTAGTTGACTAAACTAAAGTTGCTGAGAAAAACTATCAAAAGAAACACACATATATGCACTTATTAGATTAACATATCCTGGAGATTGAACCCAGGGATGTTTTCTTCTTTTAGTGTTTTGGTACCAGTGACTAAACCCAAGGGCACTTTATTAGTGAACTATATCCCTGACCTATTTGTTTGTTATTCTGATTCTATTTAGTTACACATAATATAGGATTCATTCTGACATCATTAGAAAGTACAGAATATCATTTGTTCTAATTGTCCCTAGTATTTTTCCCTTTCCCTTCCCTCCTGTTTCTTCCTTCATCCCCATTTCTCTCCCTCTCTTCTACAGTTGTTTTTTCTATTTATTTATGGTCTTTTAAAATTTTGAGACAGGGTCTCATTAAGTTGCTGAGGTTGGCCTTGAACTTGCAGTTCTCCAGAGTGTCACTGGGATTATAATCATTGCCACTAGGTGCAGCAAAGGCTTAATTCTGAAGTCTGTTTTTTTGTAGTTAAAAAATTTTAAACTAGGTTTTCTCAAGAAGAAATAGAGTAGAAATGTTTCTTAAGATATAAGAAACAGCATTTGTTAAAATGATAAAGGTGCTTTGCTGACATGGAATCTTACTGTTTTCATTTTAAAAAATACTATAAATCTACAGGCTGGGATGGTGACTCAGTGGTTGAGAGCTTTGCTCACACATGTGAGGCACTAGATCATTAGCACCACATAAACTGAACAAATAAAATAAAAGTATTGTGTCCAACTACAAATAAAAATAATTTTTTAGATAATTAAAAAAATAAAAAGTCTAAGCCTAGAAGACCCTGACAAATCAATAAAAGACAGATTGAATATCAAACATCAAAACACTGATTTTATGTGCAGATCCACAAACTACATAAATCATGAATTTCAGAAGCATTGATCTACATGAAAAATAAAGTCAGAGCCACACTGTAAAGAAGGCATCTAACATTTCTGCAAGTTAAGGTAAATTAGTCATTTTAACTTGTGACAGTTAAGATAAGAGGAGTCATTTTTACTTGATATTTTTATTCCAAAACTTTTTGGATATCACTTGTGGTTTTCAATTATCTATGAAGGAGGGACTCCTCTCTCAACAAATAGGAGGAAAACAAAACTTTGATAACAGTTTCAACCCAGAAATAATGAATCAAATCAAGACTTAAGGGTAATAAATACAATAATACATACACTAATTCTTTCTTTAGCACATTGACCACTGCCCATATGACATTTTTTTCTCTCTTAGGTTATCAGTTTCCTCCTTCAAATAGTTCAGATTAAAATGTATGCTGTTAATTTTTAAACTCTGAAAAACTTTATCTTTTGTTACACTGAGAAAAACATACAGAAATAAATAAATAAAAGGTAAAAATTTGGGTAAATTATCTTTTTAAAAAAAAATTTGATGAGGGGCTGGGGAGATAGCTCAGTTGGTAGAGTGCTTGCCTTGTAAGCACAAGGCCCTGGGTTCGATTCCCAGCACCCAAAAAAAAAAAAATTTGATGAGCTTTTGACACATTTAGTATTTAGGTCATACTTGCAGTTTAAAATACAAGTTACTTTTGTGAACCTACAATGATAATATACTACATTTTCCAAGAAACTCTAAAAGAAAGAAATTTGAATATTTTTAGCCAAAAGAAATAATGTTGAGACAGCTATATTTAACCTCATCTGAACATTATACAATATATACACATATTAAAACATATGGTACCCATAGTACATTTTTTTGTCAATTAAAAATGAAATTTTAAAAATTTTAATTTAAAAAAATTACTGAGTTTGGGGACTATCTCAGTGGTAGAGTCATTGCCTAGCATATGTGAGGCTTTGGGTTGATTCCTACCACTGAAAAACAAAACAAAACAAAACACTGCATGATAGACATCTGAATTGACTTTAAAATAAATCTCACATGTGAATGATTATGAGGTTTTCAACTCATTTTATCAAAATGTTGTAAATATATAATACAAGTATTTCTCCCAATACCATTGCCAACTTTGAAAAACTAATGTGGATCCCTTGTTATAAGACACTGATAATTTAGGATGACTGATAAAAATACACAAAACTTAGTTATTAACAAGCTATGAACAATGTATTCTATACTTTTTGTCATTTTAAAAACAATTATAATAAAGCCTTTTTTTCCTTTAAAGCACATCTGTCAAAAACATCTTTACATCTATTTCTTTCTTTCTTTTTTTTTTTTGGTGCTAGGGATCGAATCCAGGGCCTTGTGCTTGCAAGGCAAGCACTCTACTGACTGAGCTATCTCCCCAGTCCCTACATTTATTTCTTAACACTAACGAAAAAGTTTACTTACTACTTTCCGTTTCTATTACTTGTATAGAGACTGGTTTTATGATACTAGCATTAAGGCTGGTTTTTAAATACCTTCTCATTAAGTGTTCCATGTAACATAAAAGATTTGAAATCAAGTCACTTAAAATAAAATTTCTGGTAATAAGTAAAATCCAGTATTTGTATGAAGAAACTCAGTTTTGTGTTTTGTCCTGTTCAACGAACATTTTTTTCACAATTATATATTAAAAGAAACTTTAATTTCTGAAACTTACTTTTCACAGAATTCATTCAGAACACCCCAATAATCTTCAGGTACAACAAACCATTCACAATCACCTGGGCCAATGTTTATGTTAACGGAACAGAAATTGTTATTTTCCTGGTGACCTAAAAAGCAAAAGAAAATTGAAGTCATTATCATATTAAAAATTTAGTGGGGAAAATTGCCTTTAACTCACTGGAAAATTTTGAAGACTGAGTGAAAAAGAGACATTTAGAATAGAGAAAACCACATTAAATGCAACATATATCTTTTAATTAGAACTTCCTCTTCCCTATAAATACTTCTGATTCTAACAAATAGTATCAAAAATTAAATAATAAAAAAAAAGACTTAATTTTCAAAATGTAAATGAACTTTTCAGTCGTCTAATAGCTACTATCACATCCCAATGTGATGTTACAACTTGATATATGGTAATTCATTGACTTTTTTACTATGGGTAAGAGGATAATTATGCTCATGGTTTGAGGCTTTAAAAACTAAAATTAAGCTGGGTGCAGCTGTGCCCACCTGTAATCCTAGTGACTCAGGAGGTTGAGGCAGGAGGAGTTCAAAGCAAGCTTCAGCAAAAGTAAGGTGCTAAGTAACTCACTGAGACCCTGTCTCTAAATAAAATACAAACTAGGACTGTGATTGAGTGCCCTTGAGTTAAATTCCCAGTACCCTCCTCTCCCACTCCACAAAAAAATAAAATAAAATAAAATTAGTGATTGTGCACACCTGTAATCCCAGGAACTCTAGAGGCTGAGACAAGAGGATCACAAATCTAAAGCCAGCTTAGGCAACTTAATGATACCAAAAAAATAAAAAGTGCTGGAAATAAAATTCAGTGGACAAGCACATCTGGGTTCAATCCCTCGTACCAAAAAATAAGCATAAATTAAAATGAGAGTAGTTGGAACACCATGGGAAATTACATTCACTTACCCATAACGGAAGAGCTATAAGTACTATATCTATATATCCATCTATATCTCTATCTATATCTATATCTATATATGATCTTAGTTAAAGGTTTGTAAGCAATCTGAATTTTTTTGAACATACAAGAGCATTCAGATTGTTAACTCTTACAATAAGTACCATTTGTATTTCTGTAACAATATAAACAAAATTCACATAAAACAGCAACACAAAATAATGCTTCTTTAAGTTATATTTAGCAAACAAAACATACCAGATTGCTTCTAAGAAATTCCTTAATGTTCCACAGGAACCCAAGTTGAAATATATACTATCTTTTTTTAAAAATATATTTCTTAGTTGTAGATGGACACAATACCTCTATTTTTTAAATTTATTATTATTATTATTTTTTTGTGGTGGTCAGGATTGAACCCAGTCCCTCACTTGTGCGAGGTGAACATGCCACTGCTGAGCCTCAGCCCAGCCCTAATATTATCTTAATAAATTAAAACCCCAAACATTTTAGATACATGACAAAAAGATATATCCTTTAATTCCCCTCACTAAATTTTAATGAAAAGAATACGTTTTTTCATTTCATATAATTAATTTCATTTTCACCTCTTGTGAAAACACAAGGTTTTCAAAACTTATGGTTACTGATTGTATTATTCATTGGTAGATATGCAAAAATATTTTTATCTTGTGCCATTTTCAAAGACCTACTGAATATCAGTACCATGAATTAATAAAAGCTGAATATTCTCACTCATTCTACAAAACAGCAACAGTTATGTTGTTTTCAAATAACATCGTAATTATGAAGTTTTATTCTTTAGAGTTCAGCTATGAGATGGAAATTTTTCTGAACTGACTCAAGAAAAACCATCATCAGTTACTGTCATTTGAATACTGCTGGCCATGGAAATTTGTTGCACCCTTCAAAATTTTTCCTAATTTATTAAAATCCCAAATAAAACAGTTCAGACAGGACTACATGAGAAATTTATACTAAAATAACCTTATTTTAAAGACAAAAGCAATTTCTCAAATCAGAATTAATGCAAATTATAAATGTTTCATTTCTTCATAAATTTCAATTTCTGTAAAATAACATGCTAGATATCCATTCTCGTATATATTTGCAACTTATAATTTTTGTGTTCAAACTACAGCATTTTTCCAATTGCAAAGAAAATGCAAAAAAGCTACTTATACAGCTTTCCAAATGAAGATACAACTATCTTTGAATTACAAAGGATCAAACTGCAATGCTATAAAGCCCAAATGAAAACTATCAAGTAAAAACTTTGATTACTCTAGCCCTTTAGAGTTTGTTGACTCCTAACTTACAGCAGGAGTCATATGTTGAAAGACTTTTTAAAAAATATGAAAAACATGGAACAGAAGAGTAAACGGCAACACACTGTATTTTAAGTATCGTCAGAATTTTTATTATATATGAATCAAATAAAGTAGCTCATGATAAAATATGGTTCTTTCTCACAATAACTGTGGTGAAAAAACTTAGAAAAACTTGACAGTTTTCAGTCAATGGGATAACAAATGTATGGACTTTATTCATTTAAGTGACTTAATGCCTCTTTCCCAGTTTAAATTTTTCTGATTACTTTACTCTCTAACATAAAAGAAGTTAAAAGAATACTGAGATTAGTTATTATTACAAGCATTTATTCCACAGAAAAACAACTTAGTTTTATTAATTATAAATGGATATAAACCAGTCAATAAATGGGCTACAGATCTGGATACTTCACAGAAGAAATAAAATCGATCAACAAATATATGAAAAAATGTTCAACATCTCTACCAATTAGAGAAATGCAAATTAAACCTACACCAAGATTTCATTTCATTCTAGTCAGAATGGTAATTATCAAGAATACAAGCAATGATAAGTGTTGGTGAGGATGTAGGTGAAAAGGTACATTCATACATTGCTGGTGATACTGCAAATTGGTGAAATCACTGTGGTAAGCAGTATGGTGATTCCTTATAAAACCTGGAATGGAACCACCATTTGACCCAGCTATTCCACTCTTTGCTTTATACCAAAGGACTTAAAATCAGCATACTACAGTGATGCAGCCACATCAATGTTCATATCTGCTCAATTCACAATAGCCAGATTGTGGAACCAACCTAGATGTCCTTCAATTGATGAATGGATAAGAAAACGTGAAATATATACACAATAGAATATTACTCAGCCATAAAGAAGAATAAAAATTATGGCATTTGTTAGTAAATGGATGGAGTCAGAAAGTATTATGCTAAGCAGAATAAGCCAATCCCAGAGAACCAAAGGCCGAATGTTTTTTCTGGTATGCAGATGCTAATTCATGATAAGGGCAGGGGGGTTGGGGAAGAATAGAAATACTTTCAATTAGACAGAGGTAAGTGAAACAAGGGGAGGGGTTCTGGGGATAGGAATGATAGTCGAATGAATTGGACATTATTACCTAATGTGCATATGTGATTACAAGATCTGTATAATTCTACATAATGAACAACCGAAGAATAAAAAGTTATACTCCATTTATTTATGATGTGCATTCTACTGTCATATAACTAATCTGAACAAATTAAAAAAAAAAAAAAAGAATGGGGCTGGGTGTGTTTGAGAAGAGCTATTGCCTAGCATGTGTGAGGCACTGGGTTCGATCCTCAGCACCATGTAAAAGAAAAATAAATAAAACAAAGGTATTGTGTCCATCTACAACTACAAAATATTTTTTAAAAAAGAAAGAAAAATAAACAGAAGGAAACTGATTCTGTGTGTTTTTTTTTAAGCTTTAGTTTTTCAACTACATAAGATTTATTAGTTCATAAAAGTCACCTGGTGTTCTACTCCCTGGAACTTTCATATATAGTTGAACTGTATTCATGCCCACGATGGTATGACCAACATGGCTTAGAAGATTTCCTGCTGATACAACACGTACAAAAGCAGGAAGTTTAGTCAGCTCATGTAATTGCAACTTCCACCTGCAATAAAGTAACAGATTGAAAGTGAAACCCTTTGCAAACACTGGTGAGAATTAATCATGTACTCAAAATTCTTATGATTCAATCATAAAATGTTACATATACAAATATTTCACCTTAACAGCAATAGTAAAGTGCTTTTTAATTTTTTCCATAGAGAAAAGTCCTAAAATAGAGATCAGTAAATAAAATCTCACACAAATTTGTAATAACCTAATAAGTGAAATAAAATATATACTATTTTCAAATTTATAAATTAGCATGTTTTTTCAGAAGAAAAAAATTCTAATTTAAAATCTTATTCCATAAGGTTATCAGAGTATTAAAGGTTTTATCCAAAACATAGATGTCAACACAACAATGGCGAGGGATGGAAAAGAACAGGAAGGTAGGTAATTCTCAATTCTGTAATCCCTTTGCTTCAGTTAATGAACTTACTTTTTGTTATCAGAGAGGTCAATGTTGGTCCCAAATTTTATGGTTTTAAAAGGTCCTTTCCTTCTCCTTCCAGAACTTAAAAAAAAAGAAAGTATTAAATCCATGTCTTTTAGACAGAAAAAGAGTGGATGCTAAAAATTACTTACTTATCTGAAGATGTGGATTCATTATCTGAATAGTCTTTAATTTGTGTTTTTCTTTCATTTTCTTCCTGTAATTAAGCAGATTTACCCTTAATATCCTATAAGATCATTAACAATGCAACTGAATAAAGTACTCACATAACTACTAATGTCCATATTTTTAAAATAGGAGTACATACATGCACATTTTGTAGAAAATGTTTTCAATTATCTTCAAATATTTTCAAATTAAATAGAGACCCAAGAAATGTTAAAGTGCACTGACCTGGTACTGTACTAATTTATAAGAAAAGTACAAAACTCTTCTAATTTTCCTCGGTTCTAACAAAGTTTCTAAGTGACAAAGGGAATGTATGAGAATTAAAGAGAGAACTAAAACAATATTTTATAGGCAAAAACTGGCAAACTGTTAGGAAAAAGTTGAAAAGAAAACACCAGATAAGATGACCCAATATTCTATTATAACATCAAAAAGGTTTGTTTTGGGGATCAGGGATGAGAGAAGAGAGGAATTTAGCAGAGATCCCTGATGTCTCCATAGCCTGGAAAAGAGGGAATGGTGGAAATCTGACTTGGGAGAGATAGGTGACAGAAAAAATGCTTTAAGAATCAAAATGAATAGTCTGAGACCTGAAGAAACTTGAAGTTCAGTTATTGGAATACAAAATAAGGGCATAATTCCCCAACTCCAAAATCAACCATGATGGGAAAAAGAGAAAGAGGAAAAGCACATAAGTACACAAGTTCATTTCCTTAACTATTGCTAAAAATAAAAGCAGAATTAACATGTGACAAGAGCAGTGGGACCACTGAAGGAGATCAAGCAGGTGAAAAACAAATTGTGGTCTGCAAGCCAGGTATGGCATGGCAGCCATTTTGTAGAGTTCACAAAAGATCAGACATCTTTTAAATCAAAATGGCATTTTCTTCCTCAAATAGCAACACAATAAACCAGATAGAGAATGTGTGCAATGGGATCTTTCAAGAATTCACCTAGAAAGAACTTGCAAGCAGGAGCACCTCTAGCCCAAAGTTGAAAGTTTCTGAAACTCACTTCCCCCTGACTGTGAACAGAGAAATATGTAGAGCGGAACTCTCCCAGGCAGTGTTGGCAACCCAGCACTTCACATAGGCTTCACTGGAGCCTGGGCAGAAGTGGAGGTTATGTGTGTGATTCTTGACAAGAGGAAAGTAAATCTTAAAAAGGAAACCTTAAAAATCTTTAACCATAAACAAAAGATGTTAAAAGAGATCATTTCCAGAATAGTCAAGATATCAAATTTAAGAATCACTGGGATAGATGAAGGCCTCAAAATACAAACACAAGTAACATATGACCCATTCAATGAAATAATACTAGAAAATCTTAAAAATCTTAGGAATGAGATGAAAATTCAAATACAAGACAATAAATAACTCCAGATAGGTACGACCAAAACACGTACTCTCTAAGACACATTAAAATGAAAATGCCTGATTTATAGACTTAGGATCAAATTTTTAAAGCTATAAAAGAAAAATGGCAGATCATACTGAGAGGTAAACTAATTCAAATTTCAACTGACTTCTGAGTCCAGGTCCTAAAATCCAAGAAGGCTTGGAATGATATATACCCAACTCTGACAGAACATGGGTGCCAACAAGATTACTATATTCAGTAAAATTATTCTTTACTATTGAAGCTGAAATAAAACCTTTCTTAATTCACAGAAACTGAAACAATTTATAACTACTAAGTCTGTACTACCAAACATAATGAAATAGTTCATGCAGAAGAAAAGAAAAACCATTTTAATGATACAAACTGGAAAAAAATTAAAGGATACTCAAATCTAAATTAAGCATTAGAAAAAAATCAAAATGGCAGGAAACAAAAATCATCTCTCTGTAATGACACTGAACGTAAATGGTTTAAACTCTTCAAACAAAAGACAGATTGGAAAACTGGATTGCAAAACAACATCCAACAATATGTTCTCTGTAAGAGACTCACCTCACAGGAAAAAGACACCCACAGACTGAAAGTAAAAAGACAGGAAAAAAATATACCATGTCAATGGTCAGCAAAGTTGCTATTCTCAAATCAGGCAAAGCAGATTACAAGTCAAAATTAATCAGAAGAGGGCTAGAACTGTAGTTCAATGATATAGTGCATGCCTGGGTTTGATTCTCAGCACCACATACAATAAATACAAAAAGGTTCATCAACAACTAATAAAAATATTCTAAAAAACTTAATCAGAAGAGACAAAGAATCCAAGAGACTGGTTAATAAAATCATCCAACAAGAAGATATAATGATTTTAACTACTAATGTCCCAAACAACAGTACATCTATGTACATAAAACAAACCCTTATGAAAAAGATAATATTTTAGGTCAAAAAGCAAATCTTTGCAAAAACAAAAAAACAATTCCTTGCATCCTATCAGATCATAAAGGAATGAAACTAGAAATTAACAAGATAAATACAGCAAGCATTCTAACACCTGGAGATAAAATAATAACCTCTGAATGATGGACAGCAGAAAAAAAATCAAAGGAGAAAAAAAAATTCTTAGAAACAAATAAGAATAGTGATAAAACATGTCAACGTCTCTGGGAGAACGTGAAGTCAAATGATCTCTGTTTGCTTATGACATGATCCTATGTTTAGAAGATCCAAAAAACTCCACCAAAAGACTTCTAGAACACATAAACAAATTTAGTAAAGTGTCAGGACACAAGATCAGTATACATAAAGCAATCACTATACTCCACTAATGAATCTGCTGAAAATAACAACATATAGTAACCTCAAAAGGAAAAAAAAAACAAAAACAAAAACAAAAAACTGGGAATTAATCTTACAATGAAAATTACAGAATACTGAAAAAAAATTTGAAGAAAAACATAGAAGCAAGAAAGACTCGCTGAGATGTTCATGGACAGGCATTATTATTAGTGTCAAATGGTCATTCTACTAAAAGCATTATACAGATTTGATGTAATCCCCATCAAAATACCAATGACATTCTTCACAGAAATAGAAAAAATAGTTCTAAAATTCATTTGGAAAAAGTAAGAGATATAGGATAGCCAAAGCTATCCTGAGCAAGATAAGTGATGCTGGAGTCATGGTGCTTATAAAACTGGAAACTCAAATGTAAAAAGAATAACACTTGACCTCTTTCACTCTGCACAAAAACCAACTCATAGTGAATTGATGACCTACAAATTAGACTAGAAATTCTGCAACTGCTAAAAAAAAAAAAAAAGGTAGGCACCACACTCCAACATATGCACAGGCATCAACCTCCTTAATGAGAATTCTTAAGTGGAAGAAATAAAACCAAAAATCAATATATGGAATGAAATAAAAGTAAAAAGCTTCTGCACAGCAAAAGAAACAAGGATATATAAAGAGAGCCTGCAGGAGATCTTTGCCACTTGCTCCTCAGTAGGGGGTTAAATATCCAAAATAAACTCAAAAAAACTTCACACCAAAAACATCCCAATCAATATACAGGCAAAAGAAACAGACACTTACCAAAAGAGGAAATACAAATAACCAATAAATATATGAAAAATGTTCAACATCTCTAGCAATCAGAGAAAAGGAAATTCAAACAACAGTAAAATTTCATCTTGCTCCAATTAGAATGACAATCATCAAGAATATAAATAATAATAAAAGTTGGTGAGGACTGAAAATGAGTTTAATTCTCTGGAAATCAGCATGAAGACTCTTCAAAAAATTAGGAAGGGAATAGTGATCCAATTATCCCACATCTCAGTTTATATAAAAAGGACTTAAAATCACCATACTACAGTGATGTAACCAAATCAATGTTTATAGCAGCACAATTACCAACAGCCAATGTAGGTGTCCTTCAACGGATGAATGGATAAAGAATCTGTTTTATGTAGTGTATATGTGTGTGTGTGTGTATATATATATATACACACACACACACATATATACACAATGAAGTATTAATCAGTCATAAAAAGTGAAATTATGGCATTTGCCAACAAATGCATGAAACCTGAGACCATCGTGCTTAAGTGAAATATGCCACACACAGAAAGTCAAAGGGTGAATTTTTCTCTGATGTGCAGAAGCTAAATCAAAATAAAGAAAAAACAGAAAGAACAGAAAATAAAAGGAGGATTAAAATAAGAGAAGGAAATTCCATTAAAACAAAGAAAGATCAGTAGAGTAGTTGAAGGAGACTGAGGAAGAACAGAAGTGACAGGATAAAGGAAGAAGACTGCAATGAATATGACCAAACTTTCCTATATACATGTATGAATACAGCACAGTGAAACATCACTAAAGGAAAGGGAACAGGAGGAAAAATGGGGAGGTAAAGGAAAAATATTGGGACTGAATTAGAGCAAGTTATGTTCTTTTATAATTATGTCAAAATGAATCCTGATGTTACGTATAACTAAAAAGAACTATTAAAAAAAATCAAGAATGAGTACTAGCTAATGCTACCGGGATTACACTGTTACTAATATGTGTATGAACTAACGATACATATATGTGCATCTATGAATATGTGTATGTCTATTTTAAAAAGGCTTTTTTTTTCTTTCCCTATGGCCTTATTCTGTAAGATGGAAATCTTATTTTATAAGATCCTTATACCTGTCCCAAATATGAGAAGAAATTAAAATAAGACCAAGAAGGGTTAGAACTGTCAACATGAGTTTAAAAAACCAAATGGTGAAGTAATGATTCACATTTCAAAGTAGCAGGAGTGTGTCTGCACCCACATATCTATTGAAGTATACAGAATAAAAAAAGTGAAGATGCTCTATTTCTGATTATTGTTTTATTTAGTCACTCTGCCCTTTCTTGTGTAAATAACACTAACAAAAATAAGGGCTAGGGAAGATGTTCTTTCTAGAGCTTCTGGGTTTTTTTTTTTTGCAGTACTGGGGATTGAACTAGGGCCTATGCTTGCCACGCAAGTACTCTACCAGTTGAGCTACATTCCCAGCCCTCTGAATGTTTTGATACAATGAATTATGAATAATGAAATACTTCCATAGCACCAGTAAGTAAAATGTTGAATGGAAAAATGTGTGATAATTTTTAGAACGATGACAAGACTATGAAACAGGGAGTGACAGATGAAATTCACATGAAAATGAATGAGTTGAACTTCAACCTAATTTCATGTGGTAAAATGAACTCAAAATAGATCAATAACCTAAATATAAAAGGTATAACAAGAAAACTCTCTAAGAAAACACGGCTAAATCTGCTTGAGTATGTATCATACAATATACTTTTAGTAATGGCAATGAAAGAACAGCAACCCCAGAAAGCCAAATGAATTGGACTGTAACAAAATTAAAACTTGTACTTCAAAGACCATCATAAAAAAATAAAACTGTAATTTGTAATAGAAAATATTGCCCTTTAAAATACTTGCCAATGAATTTGTAATAAAACACCAAAAGACCATTAATAACTCAGTAGCAAAAAAGACAGTCCAATTAAAAAATGAACAAAGAAACTGGACATATATTTCAACAAAAATGATACATGAACAATATGTCCACGAAAAAAATTCTTAATAGCATTTCTTTCCAATTTGCAAATACAAATCAAAATTGTACCAAGTTATTACTTCATAAACACTTCAGTGTCTAAAATAAAAAGTTAATATATATGTAACAGAAAGAATGGAGAAATGAACACTTACAAATTAAGGCTGGAAATTATGCAGTCATTTTTAAAAGTAAACTAGCAGTTCCTTAAAGTGATAAATACGGGGTTACCACGTAACCTAACAATTCTACTATATACTACCCACAAGCAATAAAAGTAGATTTCCACATTAATACCTGTATATAAGTATTAAGAACAGTATTTGAAAATAGTTACAAATAAAATGTAACTGAGGCCTGTTAACTGATAGAAGACAACGTTGGATATCCACATGCAGAAGAATGAAGCACAGCCCTTACCTCAGACCACATAGGATAATTAACTCAAAATAGATCAGACCCAAATGTAAGTTGAACCTACAAAATTGTAAGAAGAAAATAGTGGAAAAGCTTTGTGATATGTAATTTGGCAATGATGCTTAGACTTCAAAGCACAGACAAAAAAAAAAGTCAATAATCACCATTGAAATTTAAAATGTGTGTATCAAAGAACACTACCAAAAGAGTGAAACGGCCACCAACAAAATGGAAGAAAATAATTGCAAATCATATCTAATATAGAATAATATTCATTATCCATAAAAACTCCTAAACTCAACAATAAAATAGAAAATCCATATTCCAGCAAAATAGAAAATATCAAAGACATTGACAAATTTTTAGAGACATATGAACCTCCCAAACTGAATTGGGAAGAGGTACATAATTTAAACAGATAAATTTCAAGCATCGAAATAGAAGAAGCCATCAAAAGCCTACTAACCAAGAAAAGCCCAAGACCAGGTGGATTCTCAGCTGAATTCTACAAGACTTTTAGAGAAGAACTAATACCATTACTCCTCAAGGTATTCTAGGAAATAGAAAAGGAAGCAAACCGTCCATACTCATTCTATGAGGTTAGTATCACTCTGATACTCAAAACCAGACAAAGACTCATCAGGGAAAGAAAACTTTAGACCAATATCCCTGATGCACATAGATGCAACAATCCTTAACAAAATACTGGCAAACAGCATATAAAAATATATTAAAAAGATAGTGCACCACAATCAAGTGGGGTCTATCCCAAGGATGCAAGGTTAATTCAACAACCAGAAATCAATCAATGTAATTCATCACATCAATAGACTTAAAGTTAAGATTCATATGATTATTTCAATAGATGCTGAGAAAGCATGTGATAAAATATAGTACCCCTTCTTGCTTAGAACTCCAGAAAAAATAGGAATAGTAGGAACATACCTCAACATTGTAAAGTTTATCTATGCAAAGCCCATGGCCAACATCATTTTAATGGAGAAAAACAAAGTATTTCCTCTAAAAACTGGAACAAGAAAGGAATGCCCGCTTTCACCACTTCTATTCAACATCATCCTTAAAACACTTGTCAGAGCAATTAGACCAAAGAAATTAAAGGTATACAAATAGGAAAAGAACCCAAGCTGTCACTATTTGCCGATGACATGCTTCTTTATTTAGAGGATCCAAAAAACTTCAGTAGAAAACTTCTAGGCCTAATAAATGAATTCAGCAAAGTAGCAGAATATAAAATCAATATGCATAAATACAATGCATTTCTATTCATAAGTGATGAATCCTCTGAAAGAGAAATTAGGAAAACCACTGTATTCACAATAGCCTCAAAAAAAAAAAAAAAAAAAAAAAAAAAAAAAAAACCTTGGGAATTAATCTAACAAAAGAGGTGAAAGACCTCTACAATGAAAACTACAGAACATTAAAGAAAGAAGTTGAAGAAAACTTCAAAGATGGAAAGATCTTCCATGTTCTTGGACAGGCAGAATTAACATTGTCAAAATGGTCATTCTACCAAAGGTGCTATACAGATTCAATGCGATTCCAATTAAAATCCCAGTGACATTCCTCATAGAAAGAGAGAAAGCAATCAGAAACTTCATCTGGAAGAATAAGAGACCTTGAATAGCCAGAATGAGGCTAAGCAGGAAAAGTGAAGCAGGAGGTATCACAATACCAGACCTCAAAGTATACTACACAGTGATAGTGACAAAAATGGCATGGCATTGGCACCAAAATACAGGTAGACCAAAGGTACAGAATAGAAGACACAGAGACAAACCCACATAAATACAGTCACCTCATACTAGACAAAGGAGCCAGAAACATACAATGCCTGTTCAACAAATGGTGCTGGGAAAACTGGAAATCCATATGCAATAAAATGAAACTAGGCCTCCATCTCTCACCCTGCACAAAACTCAACTCAAAATGGATCAAAGACTTGGAATTAGACCAGAGACTCTACACCTAATAGAAGACAAAGTAGGCCTGAATCTTCATCATGTTGGCTTAGGATCAGACTTCCTCAACAAGACTCCCAAAGCACAAGAAATCAAAGCAAGAATCAACAAATGGAATGGACTCAAACTAAAAAGCTTTTTCTCAGCAAAGGATACAACAAAGAATGGGAAGAGAGAGCCTACAGAGTGAGAGAAAATCTCTTCCACATGCACTTCAGATAGAGCACTTATCTCCAAAATTTATAAAGAACTTACAAAACTTTACGTCAAAAAAATACAAAGAACTCAACCAATAATTGGGTCAAGGAACTGGACAGACACTTTATAGAAGACATACAGGCGATTAATAAATATATGAAAGTGTTCAACATCTCTAGTAATTAGAGAAATGCAAATTAAAACAACTCAAGATTTCATCTTACTCCAATTAGAAGGGCTATTATCAAGAACACAAATAATAACAGATGTTGGTGTGGATGTGGGGAAAAGATACACTCATACATTGCTGGTGGAGTTGCAAATTGGTACAGCCACTCTGGAAAGCAGTGTGAAGAATTCTCAGAAAACTTGGAATGGACCCACCTTTGTTTTTTTTTTTTTTGCGGTGTTGGGAATGGAACCAGGGGCTTTGTGCTTGCAAGGTAAGCACTCTACCGACTGAGCTATCTCCCCAACCCTGGACCCACCTTTTGACCCAGTTATTCCACTCCTCAGTTTATACCAAAAGGACTTAAAATTAGCATACTACAGTAACACAGCCACATCAATGTTTATACCAGCTCAATTCATAATAGCTGGATTGTGGAACCAACCTAGATGCCCTTCAACAGAGGAATGGATAAAGAAACTGTGTATATATACATGATGGAATATTATTCAGCCATAAGGAATAATAATATTATGGCATTTGTAAATAAATGGAAGGAACTGGAGAATATTATGCTAAGTGAAATAAGCCAATCCCAAAAAATCAATGCCCGAATGTTTTCCCTGATAAGTGGATGATGATATATAATGGGGGTGTCTGGGTGGGGAGTGAGAGAAGAATGGAGGAACTTTGGATTATGTAGTAGGAATGGGGGGGGGATGAAAAATTATGGATGAGACAGACATCATTACTCTGTGTACATGTATGATAACACAAATTTCTATGTGCACAACCACAGAAATGAAATGATGAATCAAAATGCAGTCTATAAAAAAATAAAGAAATAAAAAATAAAAAAAACTGAAATAACAGATAATCAGGCTGAAAATGAGTATGTAAATTTCTCCAAAGATGATATCCAATAGCTGATACACATGAAAGACCTCAACACCACAAATCATGAAGAAAATGTACTTCAAAGAATGAGATAATGTCTAATATTTAACAAAACAAAACACTCAAGGAAATTGTTGAGAGGATGTAAGAAAATTACAACCTCTACACAACGCTAATGGGAATTAAAAATTAATACAAAAAGATCTTTATTGCACCCTTAAAGGAGTATCTTTCGGATAAAACAAATAAAACATTTCTTCATTGGCTGAGTGAACATTTGGGCTGCTCCCCCAAATTTTCTTCGCATTATTACCATTCTCCACCTATAACATAGGCTTAGTTTTATTGTTTTAAATAAATATATTCCAAAATCAAAACAGATGTAAGATAATAAATACACATTTTATTAACTATAACCTTGCTTAATTTTTAGGTTTAATAAGGTTTAAGTACTTACAAAACACATAAGAATAAACACCAAGTACTGAAAATAATGTGCTCTATTAAAACTGGGGGAGTAAAATCAAATAAACTGAGAGGGATAAAAGTAAACAACTTACTCTCAATGACTCCTGGAAGGAAGAGGCTTGATACTGTGCATATTTAGCAATTGTGGTATGTGATCTATTACTTTCATAACGCCAGATTTTCTTTGTACCAGTGGGATCCCAGTTTTCATCGGCTGGTTGCAACAACTGTGTCCTCACTTCTACCACATGTTCATTATTAGCTTCTACCAAAGTTTTCGTAGAGAAAAGTCCAAGATCTTCATAAATAAATAAGTTTTGTTAGTAAATAAAATTACATTCAGTACAATAAAAATTTAGTCTTTAAAAAGTTTTATCTTTATGGAATTCCATCAGTTTTCCTTAAGAGAAGTCACTGGGTACAAGATTTGCACACCAGACCCTGGATTTAACCAACAAATTGTAACAAATGAATTGTTTGTAAGCAGAATTAAATATTCTGTTTATTTCACATAAAAACTTATATAACCTAAATCTTTTGTGTTTCATAACTGGTAATTGAAACTTCACCACAGAAGTTGCCAGTAACCAATATCAGTATATGTTAAAAACATTAAAATTCCATGTAGATTGTCTTAAAACAAATCTAATTGTTTAAAAAACTATCAAATTTTAATAGGACAGGAAAGACAAAGAGATGGGAAGTGAGAGAAACAGATAAATGAAGACAGAATTAGGATAAAAATTCAAAATGATAAAAATAAATCGGAATACAAATAACCCAATCAACAAATGGGCTAAGGAAATGAATAGACACTTCACAGAAGAAGATCTACAAGCAATTAACAGATATATGAAAAAATGTTCAACATCTTTAGTAATAAGAGAAACGCAAATCAAAACTACACTAAGATTCCATCTCACCCCAATTAGAATGGTAGTTATCAAGAATACAAGCAACAATAGGTGTTGGAGAGGATGTGGGGAAAAAGGTACACTCATACATTGGTGGTGGGACTGCAAATTAGTGCAGGCACTCTGGAAAGCAGTTTGGAGATTTCTTAGAAAACTTGGAATGGACCTACCATTTGACCCAGCTATCCCACTCCTCGGCCTATACCCAAAGGACTTAAAATCAGCACACTACAGAGATACAGCCACATCAATGTTCATAGCTGCTCAATTCACAATAGCCAGACTGTGGAACCAACCTAGATGCTCTTCAGTGGATGAATGGATAAAGAAACTGTGGTATATATATACACAACGGAATATTACTCAGCCATAAAGAATGATAAAATTATGGCATTTGCAGGCAAATGGACGAAATTGGAGAATATCATGTTAAGTGAGATAAGCCAATCTCAAAAATCCAAACGAGGAATAATCTCACTGATAAGCAGATGATGACACTTAATGAGGGGTGGGAGGAGAACAAGAATGGAGGAAGGAGGGACTGTACAGAGGGAAAAGAGAGGTGGGAGGGGTGGGGGGGAAGGAAAAAAATAACGGAATGAATCAAATGTCATTACTCTATGTAAATATATGAATATGCAAATAGTATGCTGTTACTCCATGTACAAACTGAAACAACATGTATCCCATTTGTTTACAATAAAATAAATTTAAAAAAATAAATAAATAAAAAATAAAAAAAGGAATTAAAAAAATAAAAAATAAATAAATCAGCAAGTTTCTATCAGTGTTCTTTCTACTGATGTTCTTAGTTCAAATGTGATGAAAAAGAAATGTTCAAAAAAAATTTTTTTTTTCAATGCTTACCTAACTTAAGAGCTCCAGCTAGGCCTCGTATTACTGTTACAGGGTTTTTTGGGTTTGTACAAAATTGATGTAATGGAGGAAAGAAAGCGTCACGCTTATTTTCCAACTATAAAATTAAAATATATTGTTAGATCTCAGGAAAACAAACATTTTTCTGCAAATTCATATCATTTTTCAACCAATTCAGCAGCTTAAAAATCAGTGAAATTCAGACATTCAAGAAGAAATGGAAGCACATTTGGAAAGTATACTTGGGAAATACTTGAATAGTTAAAATATTTAAAAATGTCATTTTATGATCTTTGATGGAAACATTTATGTATATTTCTCTTTTAAAGAAATACATTTAAATATTTAAGTGTCCCTCATCTCTTTCATCAAAGATACATAAAGATTTAAGAAGATTTCATTCTTCTTGAATTAAAGTAGAAAATCAGTGTCTTACATTACTCCGAAAATTTAAACAGGAATAAAATTACCCACAAAAAGTGAATCTTAATTTTGTATTCATTTCTTCAAATTTAATTGAAACATTGTTTTGTCTCTCTTTCAATCCTTAAAAAGTCATCAGATTTTAACTGAGTAAGGAATTAAGATAACGTGTAGTAGAGAAAAAGTCAAATCTCCAAAATTGTCTTATAATGTAGATCTTTTCTTCTTAGCTTAGAATTTTTTCTTTTCTGACTAGGAAGGGCAGTGAAAACAATGGAAGGCACAAATTCTTCAGGAGAAAACACAAATATCTGAATTTCACTTATTTCAACCTTCTGTATCAAATATCTAAATTGATGAAATATAGAAATGGTAGAGTTTCAAATTCAAAATTTAAAATACCTATTTATTTTCATTGTGAACTTTTTAATAACATATACTTATTTTTATTCTCAACTATCTTTTTTGAAAGTAGAAAAAATTCTTTGATTAAAAAGGAATAAACAATGAATTTTTAAGCAAGATGTGAAATGAAGAATTAAAAACTTGTTTACTAAATGCTAAAACTGGAACAACTATCTTTGGCTGTTCTCAAAATCCCAGATAATATCTGGAAATAGATTAAAAAACTCTTCTTCGCAAAATACTGTTAATAATAAATGATCACAAACTTCTTTTCCAGAGAATAAATAAATTAATATTTTTTTACTTTACAGACTATTTAACACTGAAGAACAGAATGTAAATAAATCAAGGAGGGTGTGTTCCAATAAAACTTTATTTACTAAGGAAAAAAAAGAGGTAGGCCACATGTAGATGAAGAACACTTATTTATCATTCCTTGGAAAATAAATATATTTTTGATATATTCAGTCTGTGAGAGTAAATTTAATGTTTCCTAATGGGCATCTGACTTGATTTTAAAATATATCATCTACTAAAGGCAGACAAGTTAGTTCACACACTTGATTTATTTCTAATTAATCAACTGAGACTCACATAAATACTAGGTGTGGGTGGATTCAACTTCTCTTTCGGTAAGGGAGGGTATGGTGAAGCTGGTGGTCGTGGAGGTGGACATTTATCCAACAAAATGTGACTATTAGACAAGCCATTTTTACCTAGGTTCCTTAAAAAAAAAAAAAAAAAAAAAAAGGCAGAAGAAACAAATCAGCAATATACTTATTTTGAAAATAGAAAAAAATCTGCATTGTTAGGTATAAGCCATTTATAAAAACAATCATTCTGAGGCAGGTTGATTCAACTAAAAATAGAATGGTGTCAATTTCAGTAGATATTCACTTTGATTCCTTATATCATTAAACAAAATATCCACTTTTAGTCCATGTGTCATTTTAATTAAAATGTACTATATATGACAAAATTTCTTTTATTGTACATAATTTCTAATTTATTTTATTACCTTAAGAATAGATACAAACTCTTAATTTTCTAACACACTGTACCCTTAAAAATTTTCTCCATTAAATATTAAAATACTTGACCAAAAGAAGGTTTAGATATCCATAAAAATAACACAATTTTTTAAATCACATCTTACTAATTATTTCCAAAATATCTTTGTGACAACTTCCAAACTCAGCAATTCATTAGTTCTTTCTTTTCAAAACTTATTTTCTATGTATTAGTTGGCTAATATGTTCAGCAAGGTTCCAAAATTTACAAATTTTAATAAGATTTTAAAATATGCTACTTATCTTCATATTATATCTGGTTATTACTTAATAGCATCTGAGTAATTTTTTCCACTATTGAAAAGTATCACACTTACTATACAACAAATTCATAAAATGTGGTAAGAATTACTATCAAACTCAAATTCTTTTTAAGGTAAAAAGGAGTTAGGATAATATTTCAAAATCCTTAACATTTTTTTAGATTTGATTTTTAGTTGTAGATGGGCACAATACCTTTTTTTATTTATTTTATTTTATTTTTTAATGTGGTGCTAAGGATTGAACCCAGTGTCTTACAAATGCTAGGCAAGTGCTCTACTACTAAGCTACAAACCACAGTCCCTAAGTCCTTAACATTTTAGTAAATTCAGAAAACAAGTCTTTCAAATGATTCAAGCTGTCTTACCTAATTAAAATTTTAGAAGAATCAACATGGTCAAATACCAAAGGAAAAAGAATTTTAAAATATTATGAATAAACCTTTATTTTGGAAAGTAAAAAACGAATCACTAACTAATTTGCTTCCAAAGTAATTACAATTTATAGAACAATAAAAATCTGAAAAAAATGATCCCTGCTATATTCTTCTGCACAGGAAAATTCTTATAAGACTAATGAAACTGGGCTTATGAAAAGTAGAACTTGAAATGCAATATATTCAGACGTTTGAAATATATTAAATAGTCCATAATATGTATAACATTTCTTAACATAACAAAGAATTTATGATGGATTTTAAAGTTAAGAATTACGTTTAAAATTGACTTCTCTAAAAAAGTGCAGAGATGCACTAAGTCAACATTTTTAGAGATAAATTTTATACTGGAGTTTTCAGTAATTCTCCACAGAGCATTAAAATCTTATGTTAAGAGTTAGATCTGACATATTTTAAGCTTTAAAAAAAATAAAAATTGATCTTAATTTACACATTCCAATAACTTTTAATAAACAGGAAATATATGGCTTACCAGACAATTCAAGTATCCTCACTAGGACAGTTTAAATGCCTTCAATGATGAATTATATATCAGTTACTCTTTACATTTTAAACAAAATATCATTATATAATCTCACTGGCAAGAAGGAAAAGTCATTTATAAAATCATGCATTTCAGTCAATAAACTACATACTGAATTATACTTCCCAGTGAAGTCATGGCCATCTTAGTCTGTGTACATCCACCTCTAATGTTTCCACAGCCATCACCCAATAACCGTTTGACACATGACTAATAAATATTATTTTAAGCTATCTCAAGATATGAGTTAAGTATTTAATTGTACTAGAAAAGTTTCCTGAGCTAATTTATTTATTTTTAAATTTTGTTGTTGTTTTCGATGGACCTTTATTATTTATATGTGGTACTGAGGATCCAGGGTATCACACATATAGGCAAGTGCTCTACCAATGAGCCACAACCCCAGCTCAAGCTAATTTATCGTTGAACTAAAAGTTAAACTTATTTAACATCCTCAATATGAACATCGAGCTTAAGAAATAAAACTTTAGAACTCTGTTTCTACAGTTCAATAACAGAATTTTAAAAATGAATTTACTTTTATGGGAAAGCAAAGGAATGGGAAAATGTAGAGACTGTTTCAAAAGAAAAGAAAAAGATAACATGAACAAGGAACCTATAAACTCATTCTATCAGTTGAATGTTAAAATTACAATTTTAAATCTTAAAAGAAATATATTTCTATACAGTTACCAAGATATATTAAACAACAGATTTAAAATAAATGATTAAAAATAAGAATTGCAGCATACACCAACAGTCTCACCCAACTAATACTGAGTTTGAGAGATTACTTGAAACTCAGGAGTTTGAAACCAGCTTTGACACCATAAAGCAGACCCCATTACAAAAGAAAACTGACTAGAAATATAGAAATAAAAGGATTCTCTGCATAAATGGTGCAAAAAAAAATCACATCTAATAATTCCTAATAGGGCAAATCACAAAGAAGGAATTTATGTAATTAAAAATACAAGGTAGAAAACAGTAGAAATGCAAGGTTTTTTCCTCTTAAAACATCTATTATCCAAGTCTAATGCAAGTTAATAGACCTGCAGACAACAAAAACGATTATCTTCGGAATATGTATGTCCCCATATTGTTCAAGAGAGAGAATTAAACCTTACTACAAAAGTCCATTACAGAGGAACAATGAAGCAGTAGAAAAAGTAGGTATGGGAAAGACTAAGTTTACTTTATTTGAATAGCTTCTGGACTCAGTAATTTGCTTATTGCAGAAATCTATAAATATGTAAAAATGCTTTTTAAATGTTTGTTTTAAAGTAGTTTACTTCAATTTTCTTTCACATTTGCTTGTTGTTTAGTATAGAATGAAAGATACTATCTAGATAAACTCATCAAATAAGTATCATATACAATATCATTGTTTTTAGGTCTCAGTATAATTTTATCCCCAGTTTTCAGAATTGAACTTTCTCTCTTCCCTATCCCCTTTTAAAAGTTATTACTTTAATCCTCAGAAAAAGGTCAATCACACTGAAACTGACAACTTTAATAATAATAAAAGTCAGCAATACTAAACAAAAACATAATCTCAGGTAATATTTTATAAAAAAAATGCTTCTTACACCTGGTAAAGTATAACCACGACTTTCAAACATAACAACACTCCTTATGAAATTATTTTAGATATGTAACTATGGTCTTTTGCTGTACTCTAAAGAACAAAATTCTATCTTCTTTTTTTTTTTTTTTAAGTTAAAAATCACCATTTCAAGTTTCAAGACTTTTAAGCTGGCCAACAGTCACCCATTTCCACTTTTTGATAAACTTTCCCACACTAACCTGCATGCCTTTAGAACTTCTGTTGAACTGGAGTATATGGATACAGACATTGATGGTATGATCTGAGGACTAGATTTGTGATTAACTACAGGCAGATCTACTTTTGTAGAGCTCTGTGAGTTCTCTAGCCCTTCTCCATTAATTGTGTGTAACCCACTGTGAGGACTATTAAGGCTGGTAACACTGTGTGTGCTTGTCGGCTCAGTAGACTTTGGAGACGGTGTAGCTGTGGAAATGACTGAAGAAGGTGAAGAAGCAACAGAATTATCAGTCTTTGTATGAATAACTGGATGAGTATTATTGACTTTTCCACAGGTTCCAGTGTCCACATTGTCATTGGCTTTTCCAATTAACAAGGCAGAAAGCTGAGGATTGTCCGCAATTATTAAATTTGGTGACACAGACTCTCCATGGTTAAGACTGGAAATAGCAACTGTCGTCACCTGATGGACATGATTAGGAAGTTCCTTGATACCAGCACAGCTATTAGATGTATCTCCAGCATGCCTGCTTGATTCAGACCCCAAGGATCTATTTCTTGAAGGCTTGCTCTCTTTGGTAAAGGTAATACCTTTTTGTCCACCTGAGGTAGCAATATAAGAGGAGAGGTGATTGAGAGCATCCCCCTGTGGTACTGAATTTCTAGGCAGAGTATGATGTCCATTTTGATTCTGACTACTAGTACAAGCTGCCTGGTGATACTGAGTAGACCCAGTGGGAAAGAGAGGTTGTTCATCATTAGGTCCTGCCAAATGTGAACTCTGACCTTTATGAAGCCCCTAAAAAAAAAAAAAAAAAAAAAAAAGGAAAGAAGTAAAATTGGTTTAAATATCATATTATACAAGCTCAAAATACATATAAAGAACAACACTGAAGATTAAAATTTAAGTAAAAACAGTCACCAAAAATAACTAAATGTGGAACAAATTTAAAACCAAATCCTCAATCAATAATTTGATCCATAATCAACAACTTTCAGTGATTAGTATTTTATAGTAAATTATCTAATCAGGCTGCTTAATTTATTAGAAATTTTTCTCACAGAAAACTTGATAACTTTAAATGGTTCCATCTTGACATACGTATTTTCATCTCAAGAAAAATATGCCTTTCAATTTATATTTAAAAGACAGTTACATACGGCCATGCACCAAGCCAAGAACATAAAAAATAAATCAAGTCACTGATTTATAGTAGGTTTATTTGAATGTATTTATTGAACTTTAAAAATTATCAGTAAAGTTGTAATGCATGTACAGCAATAATTCTCAACAAAAATACTAACTCTAAGAATATTTTAGTAATAACTTACTTGAATTTCTACCTTCAAATCACCCACAAAGGCAAAGACATTTTAAATGGCAATGTCCCCAGATAATGATCTGATAATAATCCTTTTCCCAAATTCACAAGGGAGGAGAATATATTAAAATTGTTCAGTAATTTTAAAAGTGCAACCTATCATAGATAATAATATTAAGTTTCAGATGAAAAGTCATTTCATGGACTGAAGTTTGCCTGATGTTGCAAACTGCTTTATAATGACTCTCATTTAAATGACTTAACTCCAAAATAATTAATAAATTAATTTCTCAGGTACACTTATAATTAAGGAAATACTAAAACAATAGTTTGATAATTTCCGAAAATAACCTACTATTGATATATAAAACTATTACCTTTTCTGGGGTAAAATTATAATTACATATTATTTAACTTTCAACACCAATATTTTTGTGGAACCTTAGGAAGGCCAGAGAACATATTTAAATGATTGCTTTCTGCATTGGGATTTATTCAGTAGCAAGGTAAAAGTATTTTTGCTCAATGTGAAATGAAATTTGTCAGAAACAAGCTCTGATTTAGAAAAATTAAAGTCACAAGTTTACTTATACACTGAAGTGACTTTCAAGCCTCTAAAATTTGCTGGTATGACTCTGAAATCAATTTGTAAAACTGTAAAGACCCTGAAATAACAGAATGTTTCTTATCAGAAATGTAATATATATATATACATATATATATATACACACACACACACACAATGGAAATATACAAATACATTATTTTAAATTTTGGACTCATGAAAAATGACACAGAATGTCAAATGTTTAAGGAAGCAAAAGAATAATCTAAGCAATAATTTAGATAAAATTCTTAAGTAATGTTAATAATTCAAAAATTTACTAATTATCAAAATTTACTCATAAACTATCAGAAAATAGGTGAAAAACAATTTTATTACTTCTGCTGCAGTTCAAAGCATTCTGAATTATAAAGTCTTATAGTTGTAGTTCACTGTGTGATGAAAGCAAAGGGAAACTGGAGAACCTGATTACAAGTTTGAAAGTGTTCCTTAACTCACCCAAAGATCAATAGTCACATGACAGAAACCTATGATCTATGGACATGAATTTGGCCCTAATAATTAGCTGACCTCTGAATTTTATGAAAAAAATTAAGAATCCTAAGTTACCAAGCTAAAAATTAGTATGAAGAATAAAAGCAAAAGACAGAATCTATATCACTTCAGGAAATAATGCAAGTAAGTCATTTAAACAGAATGAAAACAGTTCCAAAAGTATAAAAATATACTATATTTAAATGCCTAACTTCCATTCAAATTTGCCAAACATGCAAAGAGAGTCTCAAAAATATATATTTAAAGAAATTCAGGAACAACAATTTTCATTTGACAAAAAACTTTATCACATAAGGAAGTTCATTAAACCTCCAATGGAATAAATATAAAAAAAAACTACGACACAGTCATCACAATCAAATTGCTAACACTACAGTACAGACAATCCAAACAGGAAAATGACTTATTACTTTAGGGAGAAAAGTGAAATGATTCATTAAACAAACTTCAATTTAGGAAGAATGACAAAAATGCCAAATAAACAAACTGGTAAGAATTCTATGTCAAGTAAATAGTACCTCAAAAACAAACCTGAAACAAAGACATTCCTAAAAAAGTACTTAGGAGTATAGATGTACACTAAGAAAATACTAACAAAAATCATGTAGATTAGATAATAAGTTAGTCTACAAGAAGGAATGAATAGCAATGCAAATATTTTAAATGCTATAAATAAAAAAAAATTTTAATATATGCACATCTTGTTTTTAAGACAATATTTAAAGCAATTACGATACTCTTATCAGACAAATTCATATTTTATGTAAAAAATGCTTAATACACATGCACACACAGTAGGGAAGAAAGAACAAAAAAAAAAAAGAAAAAGAAAAAAAGAAAAGGGTGAAGAAGTGGTGGAAATTAAACCATCTTATATTAAATACAAACAGACTGTATTTTTCTCAAAGGGCAGAGATTGTTAGGCTGGATAAAAAGACCAAAATCAACCACAATCATGTGTTGCATAACAATGGGGATATGTCTGAGAAATTAGTTCACAGACAATTCTGTGGGTGAATATCAAAAAAGTGTGTTTGCACAAGCTGCAATGGCTATATCACTAGACAATATAATTTCATATGATTAACATCTTCTATGCATCTCATATGACTGAAACATTATGCAGTGTATGACTCAACATGCTGTATATACTATATCCTTTTCCTTCAAATATGTAGAAAAGTTCAAAGCAAAGGAATGATGAATGATCATAATGCAAATAGTAATGGAAGAAGTTGGAAAGGAGATATTAGTATAAAGAACACATTAAATAAAAAGTCAACTAATGAAAAAGAGTAAAACTTCACAATGGTAAAAGTCAGCATCATGTAATTAAAAAAAAAGTACTAAATAACAGACCTCAAAGTATATGAAGAGAACCCTAACAAATGTGAAAAACAATTACATAATTCAATATTAATAGCTGGAGACTTCAATAGTTCATTGTCAATTGTTGGTAAAGCAGACAGTCAAGAAATACAAATAAAAGACTTTGGCAATAGTATCAACTATTTTAACCTGTTATATATAAAACACTCCATGTGACACTGACAAAATATAAATTCTTTAGAAATTCCCATGAAATGGCATCATTCATACTGGTTAGAATAGGAGGGAAAAAACCAAAACAAGTCTCAGAAGCATCAGAGAAATCAGATTATTCAAAGGATAGTCCTAAACAAAATGGGTTTACATTAAATAACTGACATAAAAATCTAATAAATAACCAAGTATTTACAAAATAAATTATAGATCTCTAACAATTACATGAGTCAAATTAACGATTTTTTTAAAAATTAGAAAATACCTTGAAAGATAAAAAAAGTCAGATCAAAATTTACACTTAAAGTAATATTTACACTTAAAGTAATAATTTACACTTAAAATAATATTTAAAGGTTATTTATAGCTTTTAACATTCATGTTGTGAAAGAAAGGTCTAATACCACCACAGTAAGCTATCATCTTAAGAAGACAGGAAGGAGATATCAAATCAAAATAATTACAAGGAAAGCAATAACACTGGTCAGAAGAAACAGAAAAATCAAACAGGGAAAGCCAGTTTAAAAAAAAAAAAGAGAGAGTTGCGTGTGGTGGTGCAGGTATACATCTGTAATCCCAGCAGCTTGGGAGGCTGAGGCAAGAGGATTTCAAGTTCAGAGCTAACCCAGCAATTTAGCAAGGCCTTAAGCAACTCAGCACCACCCTGCCTCTAAATAAAATATAAGAAAAAGAGCTGGGGATGTAGTTCAGAAGGTAAGTGCCATGGGTTCAATCCCTAGTACCAAAACAAAGTGTGCGTGTGGGGGAGGAGCGGGTGAGAGAGGGAGATGGGGAGAAAGAGAGGGGTGGGGAGAGAGAGAGGAAAAGAGAGAGAGGGAGAGAGAGAGAGAGAGAGAGGTAATAGAACTTCATAAGCTGCTAAGAGGAACATAAAAATGGTTCAGCACCTTAGAGTAAGACTAAAAAGTTAATTAAAACAAATCTTTACTACAAAACAGAGTAATTTACATTTCTTGATAGAGAAATGAAACCAAATATTCCCAGAAACAGTTTTAAACTAATAGTCATAGCAACACTAACTATAATGTTTATAATAACCCAACTAGGAAAAAATATGAATATTTAACTGACAAGAAGATTATAAATCAACTGAGATAACACTTATACACTGAAACACTTCTCAGCAATAAAAAATTTAAAATGTATACAATAGAACCACAAATTTAAATCTCAAAAAAATATATGAAGTGAATAGTCAAATATAAAAATACTTATAATAATAATATCTTCTGATATTAAATCTTTATAAAAGTAAAGTTGTAAAGACAGAAAGTGATTAGGGTGTCTAAACCTCAGGGTAGAAGGTGGGTAACAAATGACCATAAAGAAACTGGGGAGTGGGGGTGTGTAAGTACAATAAAACAGGACTCAGATGTTAAAAACATAGCAATATACATTTATAAAAACATTAAATTATATACCTTAATTTAACTATAACTAAATCTGTACCTGAATAAAACTTTTAAAGAAAAAAAAATGAAAGTGGTTCCAAGCAGGCTCAAATATAGGTCATGTGAGTGGTAGAAACTGGTGCTATCCATATGATAATGGCACAGAGAAAGCAAGAGTTATTAAGTCATGTAAATGTCCACTAAAATTTCAAAAGAAAAGCACTGTGTGGCAGTGTTATGAGTTCCTCCTTGGCAGGAGATGCATACCTCTGAGGTTTCAAGAGTTGGTCAAAGCCACACTGCAGATTTCAGAAAGGTAGAAGCCATGAATGTGGAACATCTGCCAAGGGAAGCTACAGGCAAGCCAGCAGACCAGCCAAAGAGTATGTGGGTTACAAGGAATGGGGCTGTTCAATATCTTTGGTGCTCATATCACACCTGTATGTCCTAGATTCTGGACACAGAACACAGTAATTTAATATGTGCCCTTCCAAGTTTTGTTCTTGTTTTTGTTCTTTCTTTCTATGTCTCTATTCCTCCCTTTTGGAATGGGAATGTTAATTCTATATGAAGGAATTGTGGAAAGACAATTTCCTATTAAAGACCACTGGAGTGTATGATGAAGTACTCAATCACTACTCTAAAGTGGAAGAAACCAACTCTTATCTTGCCTTTTTCTAACTTATTCTTTTCTCTGAGTATTTCTCTTTTTTAGTCAAGAAAGATTACAGAAAAAACTGATGTGCAATCAATAAAACAACCATGGATAAGGTAGCAGTAACTTCATTATCACTGATAATGATCACCCATACCATATTTGACCAAAACTACTTGACAATACACAACTCAAGCTCTGAGTTTAATTTGTTCCTTCCAGTATTTAACCTAAATCCTCTTGTTAACTCTTGGAAACAGCAGAGGATGCCAGGTCACCAATGATGTTTTCCAAAACACCTCTACTGAATAAATTCCTTTTCTATTTCACTACTCTTCACATTTAATTTCTGGAGTGAACAGCCATACTTGGCCTGATGAACTTCAGGGGACCAAACTTACAAACTCCTTGAATTTTGTGAATTTCCCCTCCAGAAAGCCCTAACAGGATCTTAAATAATATAAAATAATCTTCTATTGTTTTCAGTAGGAGATAGGTAAAGTGACGATGTGGAAATACCCCCAACACATTCTGGTCTTAAAAAGCTATGCTTCAGGCTGGAGCTGGAGCTCAGTGGCAGAGTGCTTGCCTAGCATATGTGAGGTACTGAATTCAATCCTCAGCACCACATAAAAAAATAAGCAAATAAAATAAAGACATGCTGTCCAAACAAAATAAAATCATGCTGTCTACAACTACAAAAATTTTTTTAAAAGAAGTTATGCTTCAAGAGAGGTAAAAACAGGATTTTACTATTAATTTTTTTATTAGTGCTTAGCCAACTAATAGAATTTACACGACAGAAAAGAAATAACTCAACTCCAGGCATCTACTGTCTTCTGGCCTCATATAACTGGGAGTGGGAGAGCACAATGAGCAGTGAGAGCAACACTTCTGAAGGAAAAACCCAAGATCACTAAAACACCAAGACATGATAAGAGAACTAGAAAACATTCCCCCTCTACAATCTCATCTACACCAAACCCTATATTATATCACAGAAATACAAGGAAAAGAACTACTTGATTCAGAACTTATTTAAGAAGCCATCTCTAGGGAAACAAACGTGAAAAGGGAAATAAAAACAAAATTTAGCCTATGACATTAACAACTGTGGTATACAGTAACCAGACCAACTATGTTTACATGAAGAGAACACCTTCAACTAAAAGTCTACTTAATCTCCATGATTGTTTTGAGAGGAAAACTATGACATGTTATTTTAAACCTGAAAGGAGAGTAATCATCATAAGAAATGTGAGAATTCTTGTCAATTTTAAAGGAATTTAAAATGGTTATTATCCATTAGTTAGCTAACTGGATATGGTTATTATTAGTTAATGGAGAAAGTAGGCAAAATTTACAACAATGGATAATGTTTCGAAGAAACATGTCAACTATAAGAAAAAATCAAATACTACTGAAACAAAACTGAAGTCTGCCTTTGATGGAATTATCATCAGCAGATGAGAGCCAAGAAAACAATCATTAAGTTTGTAATATCAAAACTAAAACACAAAGACAATGGGATGGGGGAAAAACAGAATATAGAAGAATTAGAGGAAAATAGCACACATGTAACGAAATGCCAAAAAGGACAATTAGAAAAAAGACAAAAGTTTTGGAAGAAGTAATTAGTGAGAATTAAAAAACACACACACACACACACACACACACACACACACACACACACACATATATATATATAGCACCAAACCACATATCCCAGAAAATCAAAAAATATCAATGATTTATATACCCAAAATTTTACATAAAACAAATTGAAACAGAAAGACCACTCACAGTCAGTCAGGAAAAGGGTTTCAGAGAAGAGAAGAAGGGAATTAGACCATGCCATTATAAAACACTGGGCTTGGAGAACATCCTCTCACAGCCCCTGACAGTTTTGACTAATTGAGTTCTTCCTTAGTTACCTGACCCCAACCCTAGCAACAGCCAATCAGCAAAATCTTCTAACAAGTACTTCTTCTTATATTAACGAACCCTCATCCCATGCTGATGTTAATAAAGGCTTGAAAAGTATTCTCCCCATATTTTTTGAAGACAAAAAAGAGTGGTAATTGGCTCTTTTCTAAGTTTCATCCATCAATCACCTTTAGGGACAGATCAAGACCATAAGAATACTAGAAAACAGACACTCATTGGCACCCTCCCTCTTCCAGAGCTTTGCATTCCTCCCATTACTCTAATAAATCCTGTTACTTTGCTCTCACCTTGTGTCCATGGATTTAATTCTTTGGAAGACAAAGAACCCTACCAACTATAATACATGTTACAATATTATATTCAAAATGCAGAAAATCTGCTAAGCATGATGGTACACTCCTGTAATCCCAGTGGCTTAGCAGGCTGAGGCAGAAGGATCAAGAGTTCAAACCCAGCCTCAGCAACTCAGTGAGGTCCTAAGCAACTCAGTGAGACCCTGCCTCTAATAAAATATACAAAAGGGCTGTGGCTGTGGCTCAGTGGTTAAGTGTCCCTGAGTTCAATCCCAAAAGAAAAAAAGCAAAATGCATAAAATCTGAAGACAAAAATAAACAAACAAAAACCAAAAAGCTACAAAACAAGCAAACAAAAAACCCACACATATCCTGAGAAAAGTAAAGGAAAAAAACAAAACCCATAAGCCCAGGTTGCACATAGAGAAACACACAAATAAGAATTACAACAGTCTTGTCTTGAGAACTTAAATACTGTACCCTGAATATATCTATGCTATGCTTCACCCCCATAAATTTCTTTACTAAAATATAATCACTAAGGTGACAGTTTTAGGTGGGACCATAGGGTGGTGATTAGATTATGAGGGCAGAGTTCTTCTTAAAGAAATTAATGTATTTTACAAAAGAAGCTCAAGAGAAGTCCATCATTCATTTCACTATGAGAACAGAGAAAATAGGTACCAATTCAGAAACAGGAAATCAAGTCCCCATCAGACACCAAATCTGACATTTCAGATTCCACAAATATGAAAAAATAAGGTTCTCTTTTTTGCAAACTACCTACTCTAAGATGTGTTTTAACAGCCTCAATAAAGTAAGATAAGATGCCATTCAGACAATAAGAAAGTAGAGTGAAATTCTTTGCAGTATAAGAAGAAAAAACCAACATTCTATAATTCCAGAAAAAGTACCCTTCGAAAATAAAGGAGAAGGGGAGGTCTTTCTCAGACAAAAACTGAATGACTCTGCACTGGAAGGTATACTTTGAAAAACAAGTTCAAAAAAGTTCTTAAGAGAAACTTCAAACTTAAAAGGATCAAAGTGATAGTTATCACGAATTCAATAGTATATCTTGCTTCAGTGAAATGAATAGCAGTAATGATACAAAAAAGGAAAAGTGTGTAATTTATTAATACCTTGTTGTAAGGTACTCCCACTACTCAAGAAGTTATATGGTGTTATCTGAAAGTAGATTTGAATTAATGGTAAATGTCTATTGCAAATTACAGAGAAACTACCCTGGGGTAAGAAAATCTAAGGTAGAAATGTTATGCTAAGAAAGGAGAAAAAAAAAATGGGATCATGCAAAATGATCAAACAAAAAAAGGCAAAACAAAAAAACAATGGACAAAAATAAGAACTGGAAAAAAGAACAAGCACAACTAATTCAAAGCAGTAAAAAAAAAGAAGAAGAAGAAATGATCAAAAAAAGGCAAACCACAAAAACAGTGGAAGAAAATAAAAACTGGAAAAAAGACAGGCACAGCTAATTCAAAGCAGTAAAAAAAAAAAAAAAAAAATCCAGCTATATCAATAATAATTATAAAATAAGCATCAATAAAGAGATTCTCAAAAACTAAAATGTTACAGTCGAACAGAATTTAGATTGTCTTAACAGCTTTAACAAATGATAAGGAACATAACTCATGCAAAGTACAAAATAAAACTGAAAATCAATAACAGAAACCACAAAATAGTTGAAGAGTTAACAGTGAACTTTGAAAAAATACATGGGTCAGAGAAGTCTTCTCAGTTTTCTAAGATATGAGAAAATCAAATGAAAATGACGATTTACTAAATATTAAGGAACACATCAAAGAAACAGTGATATTTGTGCCACTGAATTCATAAATTAAAAAAAGATTTAAAATCTGACAAAATGACAACGTAAGAGTTCTCTGGCTTCACTGCCCTACCCACCCACTCCTTCACTACCATCACCAAATCAAAGTACCAATTACTCAAAGGCAAGATTATCAAACCCAACATTCAAGAACTTTGGAGTGGCATTTGTGATCCTGTTAGCCTACAGGGCTGAGAAAAACAACTACCAAGCAGTAAAGGGAAGAATTCTCTTTCACTGCAAGATTCCGCTGGACTAGAAGCAAACATTCATCTTCCCTACCATTCTGGGACGCTTACTCGAAGCTCAATCCTGTCTCATCCCAGAGGAAGCACTGCAAATAATGACTGTGCTAGACTACCAAGGATCACTGGAATCAACCAAGGTGCTACTTTGAAGGGTCTGGCCAGTTGTAGAAACAGACCCTGGGTCTTCAAGGTACAAATCACTACCCAGCATCCCCACTGAATATGGGGGGCTATATTTCCCAGGCTGAATATGGTCAGGCCTTGAATACAGTCAGCCTTAGAGGCAATAGGATTCCCAACTTGGTTCAAACTGGACATGGTGGTCCTGGACTCACGGGGCTTTCAAGAACTACACTGCTGCCAACAGCCACAACATAACATACAGTCTGCTCAGAATTTCTGGACAAGGCTGCTAAACCTCTCTGAGGTAAATGGGAACTGCCCATATTTATTCCTTCATTACAAGGCCACTTGCAAGTGACCTAGAGATATTACTGTGGGCTCGATTCAAAGAACACCCAGATGGCTGTACATATCAAGGGCCTCTAATAAGTGCTAGAATAAATATTCACTTCTTCAATGTGCAGTTGATACATGAACCATGGGATCAAGAAGATTTGGGGAAATGTGATATCATCAAATGAAGAAAATTAACATGCTACTGATTGACTAAAATGATGGAAATGTATGTTCTGCCTAAAAACTCAAAATATCTGTTTTAAGGAAGCCCAGAGAACTACCAAAAATACAGAAAAACTCAGAAATTGATCAGAAAAACATTTAAGAGATAAAATAATAATTTACATATATAAATTCCCTGCAGTTGAAAAGAAACCAAGAAAACAAAAAATGCAACAAAGAACATCCGTAAAAGATGTGACTGAGCTTTAAAAAGAGCCAGTGAACTAGAAGACAGGCTACTTCATAGTATACCATAAAAGAAGAAACAAGAAATAAAAGTTCACATTCAGGCCACCCAAAAAGGAGAAGGGAAAGACAAGAGGCAGTAAGTTCATGCTATTTAAAAAAAGCAGAAAACATTTCAAACCTAGAGAATGTTATAAATACCAAGGTAGAGGAAGAACAAATGTCGTCAATTAAATTCAAAGTAGAAAAGACAGTCACAAATGTATGGTCAGACTGTCAAAGTTCAAAGACAAAGAGGATGTCACAGAAGCAGCAAAAGAAAAGAAACATAACATACGAGAATTCCAATATGCCCAGAAGCAGATTTCTCACCAGAAGCTTTATAGGGCAGGATGGAATTTAAAGTAGGATGGAATTTTCAAAATTATGAGGCAAAAACAACACTCAACACTGTTCAATACTCAACACTCTTCAATAAAGAGACTGTCATTTCAACAATGTTTTTATTGAAAATAAGTTGGTTTGTGTAGGCATTTTCCACTCTTTTCCATAATAAGTTCTCTGCTTTTAGGTCAAATATCACTTTGTATTCAGAGGTGTGCTCAATACTATACTTTGAAATCTCATGTATTCCCACCATTATTTGTTCTCTTCAGTGATGAGTTGGCATCCAGGGTCCTTTATAGTTCCATGTGAATTTTGTGATTCTCTTTGGAATAACTATGAAGAATGTTCTTGGTATTCTGATAGGAGTGCACTGGTCTGTAGATTTTGAGAATCATGGACATTTTACAACATCAGTATTTTCAGCCAATGAGCACATGGTAGCTTTTTATTTACTTCTTTTTCAGTTTCTTTCTTTGGAATTTTACAATTTTTAACTGCTAGATCTTCAATATCCCTGGTTAGTCTGACCTCTAGATAATTTTTTTTTTCATTTATTTATCTACAGGAGCCACTGTTAAAGGAATAGCTTTCTTGATTTTGTTTACAATTAACTTATCACTAGGGCAGAGTAATGCCATTAGCTTTTTAAATTAATATTCTGTCCTGCAGTTTTGCTCAGTTGTAACTGTTCACTGGAATCCTGAGGTTTCTGTATATATAAGACTGAGGTTCGACTTCTTCCTTTCTAATTTGGATGCCCTTCAATTTTTTTCTCTTGTCTAATTGCTTAGGCTAAAGCTTCCCATGAGTACTGTAATTATAATTGGGCATCCTTTTTTTTGTTGCAGATATCACAGGAAGAACTGGTGATCTTCTTTAAAAAGTTTAGAGAACTCAACAAGGACCTCATCTAGTCCTGGTATTTTCACCACTGGAAGACTCATCACTAATTGAATTTTATTATCACTATTGTTCCTACCAGATTCTGATTACTTTAAGGTTCAACTGAAGTAACTGGTTAGACTGATGTGTCTAGTATTTATACATTTCTTCTAGATTTACCATTTTTGGGGGTGTATAATTATTTACCATAGTCTTTCATGATCCTAATTCTGCATATCATTTGCTAATTTCCCCTAATTCACTAAGGATTTTATTTACTTAAGTTTGTCTATCTGGTTTTCTTATTAAGCTGATTTAAATGTTGTTGAATTTTCCTATCTTTTGAATCAATTTCTGGTTTTGATTGTTTTTTCTATTTTTCTTTATCAAAACTTCATTATTCCCTAACCCAATTTTTATTACTTCTTTTGTTGCTATTGATTCAGTTTGTTTTGTTATTGATATTCAAGTTTCTTGAGATGCACCTTTGAATTATATGCAATCTTTCCCCATTTTTTAAGTAAGTATTTTATGGGCATAAAATTCCTTCTTAGTATACTGCTTTTGATGATACAAAGATAGATTCTACTTCTACTTTCTTTCCTTTCAGGAATTATTAAAATGTCTCTTACTTTTTTCCTTGAATCATAGATCTTTCTGGAGCATGTTCTTTAATTTCCATGTATTTGTACTATTTCCAAAGTTTCACTTGTTTAGTTTCTAATTTTATACAACTGTAGTCTACAAAATCAGTAAAATTAAATCAAAAATTTTTTCTAAATTTATTCAGATTGCTTTGAGGTCTAACCTGTGATTAGCCGAACATGCTAATTAAATAAATGTGTATTCTGAATATTCATACACAGAATAATGAAACCTTCATTACTCATCATATACAAATATCAACTGAATTAGATTAAGGACATGAAACTATTCAAGAAGTGGAAAAATGTTGAGGGCAAGACTCCTAAAGCGCAATAAGTAAAATCAACAATCAACAAAGGAGATGGATTCAAACTAAAAAATTCTTCACAGCAAAGGAAACAATCAAGAACATGAAGAGAAAGTCTACAAAATGGGAGAAAATCTTTCCTGCACCTCAGAGAATTTATCTCCAGGATATACAAAGAACTCAAAAAACTAACAACAAAAAAAAAAAATCTCAAAAGTTCAATCAATAAATGAGTAAAGGAACTGAACTTCACAGAAGAAACAGACTGGTCAACAAATACATAAAAAATGTTCAACATCACTAGCAATTAGAGAAATGCAAATTAGAATTACACTGAGATTTCATCTCACTCTAGTCAGAACCGCAATTATGAAGACTATAAATAACAATAAGTTGGCGAAGAGGTCAGGGAAAAGGTACACTCACATATTGCTGGTTGAGACTGCAGATTGGAGCAACCACTCTGGAAAGCAATATGGAGATTCCTCAGAAAACCTGGAATGGAACCACCATTTGGCCCAGCTAGCCCACTCCTTGGTTTATACCCAAAGGACTTAAAATCTGCGTATTACTGTAACACAGCCATGTCAATTTTTACAGCAGCTCAACTCACAAAGCCAAACTATGGAACCATCCTAGGTGTTCTTCAACAGATGAATGGATAAAGAAAATGTGGTGTATATATATATATATATATATATATATATATATATACACACAAAGGAATACTGCTCAGCCTTAATGAAGAATGAAATTATGGCAGTTTATGGTAAACGGATAAAACTAGAGAATATCATGCTAATGAAATAAGCCAATCCTAAAAAATCAGAGACTGTTCTCTGTGATATCTGGATGCTGACTCTTGATGGGGCGCAGAGTATAGAATGGAGATTCACTGGGCTGGACAGGGAAGAGTGGAAGAATGGGAAAGAGTAGAATGAATTGGACATAACTTTCTATGCAAACATATGAATATATGACCAGTATAACTCCATATCACACTCTATGAAGTTATACTATATGTATGTATGTTATATCAAATGTGTCCTACTGTCAATGTATAACTTAAAAAAAAATTAAATTTTAAGAAACCATGTCTGTGACATTAGTATGAGCAAAGAAATCATTTGACAAACCTCTAAACATCCCCCAAAAAAGAGCAAAACTAAACAAAAGGGGTAATACCACATGAAAGTTTAAAGCAACAACAACAAACGAAACAACCAAAAAGGCAAACAACAATAAAACTTTGGCAACTGATAAGTCAATCAGCAAAATGGAAGGAAAAAATGTAAGTTATTAAAAACACATCCAGCATGTATGCAGAATTCAAATTACTGAGACATAAAAATCAAATAATCCATTTTTGGTTGTATATGACATGAAAAGACATTTATTGACAAAAGAGAATGGCTAAGAAGCATATGAAAAAGTGTTCAACATAACTAATCATGATGAAAATATAAATTAAAACCACAAAGGAAATATAATGTCAACTAACATAGAATGGCTATTAACAAAAAAAATTTTAAAAACAAATGCTGGTGAGAATGGAAAGAAAAAGAACTCTCATATGCTATGGATCAGATGTAAGTTAGTATAGCCATGATAGAAAAGAGTAACCAATAAAAAATAAAAACACAGCTAAGGAATGATCCACAAATACCACTAAATACCACAAATACCAAAAGAAAGAATATAAATATACTAAAGAGACAGTTCTATCTCCCCAATTCCAATGTTTACAGCAGTACTATTCACAACAGCCAAGACATGGAATCAACCTAAGAAACTATAAGCAGATAATGGATTTTTAAAATGTGATATACGAAAACAATGGAATGTTATACAGACATAAAAATAAATCAATCCTTTTATTTCTGGCAATATGGATAAACATGGAAGACACTATGTTCAGTGAACTAAGTCTGGCACTGAAATATAAACACCACATGGTCTCACTCATATGAAATCTAAGAAAGTTGATCTCACAGAAGTAGGGAATAAAACAGAGGTCACGACAGGACGGAAGGGTAGAAGAGCAAATGGATTACAATTACCAATGTTCAGGTAAGACAGAAGGAATTAGTTCTAGTAATCTAACACAGGAGAATGATTATTGCTTTAAAAAATTTTTTTTACAATATACTTCAGTCTAGCAAGAAGAAAAGATTGTGAATGTTCCCAACAGAATGATTAATACTGAGTAGATAAAAACAGTAATGATTCTGATTTCAATCATTACATATTATATTTATGTACTGAAACCTCATAATCTCATTAATATACAAGTTAGTATTATTACTGGAAAAAAATTTTGAGCCTGTAATAAACAAAACTCATGGTATCTAAGAATACTAATCTCATCCAAAAGTCCTTCAGAAATAAAGGATAAAAAAACTTTTCCAGATAATCAAAAGCTACGGAAGTTCATTTAAGTTTTATAGGAAAGATAGGTCCTATAAAAATTGCTTCAGGGAGTTCTAAAAGAAGAGGATAATAATGAGAAACACAAAGACATATGAAGTTTATACCTCACTGGTTAAAAAAAGCAAGAGTATGGTCAAATTGAGCCTTCATGAATAACATAATGATGATGCATTAACTACTTATGTCCTTAGAATGAAGACTAAAAGGACAAAACTAGATAACAACAACAATTTGTAAAGGATATATAATATGAAATGATGTAAAGTGTGACATGAAAAATTTTAAATGGGGAGATTTTACTAAAATGTAGAATTTCAATTTTTGCAATCAAAGGCAAGTTGCTATCAGCTTACTGTAACTTCTTTTTATCAGTAACTTGGGTTTCTGTAAGCCACAAGTTACCATAAAACAAAATCTGTAATTGGTAAATTTAAAATTACTTACAAAGAAAAACCATAGAAATAAGACCTACAAAACAAGCACTGCACATTAACAAAATGGCAATTCTTACCTATCAATATTTACCTTCAATATAAAAAACTTAAATTCTCTAATTAAAACACACTGTGGCTGAATGGATCAAAAAACAACACCATCTCTCCATGCTGCCTAAGAGAGACTCTCTTCAACTATAGGGCGCATGTTCAATAAAAGTGAAGGAATGGAAAATGATAGTCCATAAAAATGGAAGATCCAGAATCAGGAATAACAGCATTTAACTCAGAAAAACTGTTAAAAGAGACAAAGATTATTATATGGTGATAAATGGAAAAAGTTCTGCAACACAAAGCAACTGTAAATATGCCCCTGCATCAGAGTACCTAAATATATAGAACAAATGTTGACAGATTGAGGGGCAGGTAAACGGCAATAAGTAATTTTAGGGGACTTCAATAGAGCATTTTCATCAATGGGAAGCTCTACCAGAGAGAAAATCAACAAAAAAAAAATCAGATTTAAACCAGACTCTACACTAAATGAATAAAAGAGGTATTTACTGAAAATTCTATTCAACAGAAGTAAAATACACAATTTTCTCAACTGCATATAGAACACTCTCAAGGTAGATTACCTGGTAAACCACAAAACAAGTCTTAAGGAATTTGATAGAATGAAATTGTATCAAGAACCTTTTTGGACTGCTAACACTGCTACCGTTTTCCCAGGGCAAGAAGCAGTAACACTGAGTGGGCACAGAGGGCCAGTTGGAGACAGTGCTTGAGTTTGGAGTGGCAACAGAGTGGGTATAGATACACGGAGCATCCTTTATCTCGCTTCTGTATTCCTGCTGACTGCCTGTGTGGCCCCCTCTCCTACTCCTTGGCTCCTGGCAAAGAGGTTAAGTGCAGCTGTTTGGGGAGCGGGTATATGGAGTCAGGTCCTGTGTCCACAGTGGCTGCTGTTGGGGATTTTTCCGATCATGGAGGTGTAGAGAGACTCCTTGGGCGTCGAGCAAATAATGGGATTTAGATGTCTGGTGTGTGAACATCACAGGTCTATTCTGAACAGCAGGGGTTTTGTGAAGACATTTATTCTTCCTTGGACCTCAAATTTCCCAGACATCGCATGGGTTTGTGGATGCATTCAGATGTTTGCAATGAGCACTGAGGCTGGCATGCCCCAGTGTTCTGCGTACCAATGCACAGGACTCCATAGTACGAATTTACCAGAGGTGAAAGTCATGAGCATAGCGATCCCACCTGGGGATTGATACAGCAGAAAAATCATACATGGAAATGGCTGTAGGGTCAAAGACTCCAGAAATTGTCAACAGAGTGCAAGAAAACAGACTTATTGTTCCTCCTTTTGCTGGCATTTCTAATGGTCTAGAAGCATTTTGTTTTTACCACTCCTGGTTCTGCCACTGTGAAAAACCCTCAGATGCTCAATAGTATTCTTATAATCTGCTACACAATGCATTTAACTGAGTGATTATTATATGGTTTTAAAAACCATTATAAATCTCACAGTTTAATTCCAGAAAAATAAATTAAATAGATTTTCTGTCTGGACTACATATAAGTTGCTTTTTGTTTTTGTTTTGGTAAATGAATACATTCCCAAACAAGGCACTCTTAGGACAACTGCCTGTCACTCATTCTGCTCATATATGGATACTGTGAAGGAAGGAAATCCAGAAGCAAGAATTGAGAGGCTCAGGGCTGAAAGTCTAAAGTACTAGTCTTTGTTTCTTTTTTGCTGTGTTTTGTTTTGCAGTGCTAGGACTGATACAGGGCCTTGTGCATTCTAGGCAAGCAGCATTTTACCACTGAATTAATACTGCCCAGTCCGTAGACTTTTCTTCTCTTTTAACACGAAGTATCTGATAGATACATATCCAAATTTAACGAGTTATAAGCATTTGGGTAATGGTAAAAAATTCTTTGCTCCCTAGAAGTATTAACCTCGACAGTCCTATTTTATTTATATAAATATATTAATATGTAAATAGTCTAGTATACAATATGAGACATATCTATGCGTTTGTGGATCTGGTATGTGTCTATAAGGCAATTAAGAACTCATGTGTTAATTATACAGTTGGAAAGGAATAACTTGCTAAAAGAGAGTAGTGGAGGGTGTAGATTTTGCCTGTTTTCTTTGTTAAATGCATTCATAGAATATTTATAAGATACTTATAGGATAACTGTGAGTTTTGTTATGGAGTCAAATCTTTATATTTTTCATTCAAGAAACGTTTTTCTGTTCCTTATAAAGGAGAATGTCCCTGAGGCATAATACAGAAGGCAAAGTACCAAATTTTCTTATGGGACCAACCATCAGAATTTTTCTAGTTTAATTTTCATATTTTTAAATCCTCCTTTTTTATATGACCTAAGCTTAAAAAGATCCTTAAGTCCCTTTCCACAAAAATATAAACTTTGAAAATCTGTTTTCCTGAGAAATTTTTATGTAACTAGCATATAGTTTCCTTTTTACTTCTAATATAGTATTAAAAGATACTAAATTATTTAAGATGCAAGAGGTTATTTGGTGTGGCACATGCCTGTAGTCCCAGGTACTCAATACTTGGGGAGCCAAGGCAGGAGAATCACTTGAACCTAGGAGTTTGAGGCGAACCTGGGCTACTTGTGAGAACTTGTCTCCCAAAACAAGCAGAAAACACTGAAAGCAAGAGATGGGGGAAGGATGCATGGAACTCCCTTGTAGGTTTCCTCTGTAACCTCTTTATGAATATAAAATTATTTCAAAATAAAGTTTTTTTAAAAAAAGAATTAGAGTAATAATAAAAAGAACCTTTTTAGAACAAGGTCTTATAAAAACAAATTAGTAACAGAAGGACCTTCTGAAACTTTAAAAAAATATGGAACTTAAACAAGGTCCTGGAAAACCAAAGAGCAATGAAGAAATTATAAAGGAAAATTAAGAATCTTTCTTGATTCTTAATGCCATTTCCAATGGAAGTGGGAATATGACATACTGAAACCTTTGGAAAGCAGCAAAAGCACTGCAAAAATAGGATTGTGCTAGCAATAAACACACGTACCAACAAAGAAATAAATAATCTAAAATTGTCCTTGAAAAAAAGCATAAACATAACTCATAACTAGTGGAAGGAAACAAAGATACAGCTTAAAAATGAGAGATTACAAAAAATTACATAGATCCAAAAGTGAAGAGTTCATTTTGAGAAAAGATGAACAAAATCAATAATCCTTAATGAGTCCAAGAAACACAGAGAACACTCAAATACATAAAAGCAGAGAGAAAAACAATACATTATAACTGATACCACAGAAACACAAATATATAACAAACTCCTTACAAGAAAAAGAAATAATATGCATCTAAATTAAAAAGGACGAAGACACATCATATCTGTCTGCACATGGCATGTTCTTATACACTGAAAATCCAAAAGTTGATACCAAAAAATATTTGGTGAATTTGTGGGATACAACAAAAATGATCAGTACCATTTCTGTACACTAATGTGACTACTTGAAGGTAAACTGTAAAACCCCACTAAGTTTCTATATAAAATAACAAAATGCACAGAATGAATTTATCTAAGAGTAAACACAGCACATCAAAAATTTAATGCACTGAAGAAAGAAACAAAGACATGAACAAGCAGGAAGATATTCCTTGTTTGTGAACTTGACAACTGTGATCAAAAAGAGTGGCATGATACTACCATAATGGGCAGGCTAGTGTGTGGGTTCTTTATGTTAGTACCAAGGTAAAACTGTCACAGAAGCACAAGTAGATTTAAGACTTCACCTCCCTCCAACTTCCAGTTCAACAGGGAAAGTGGAGGAACGAGATTTTAAGTATAATACCATTCTGGTGTGGATATGAAATATTTCCCAAAGGTCATGTGCTAAACAAAGGCTTGGTCATCTGCCTGTGGGTCTAGCTGGAGAAAGGAGATTGTTGGGGCATTACCTGGAAGGGTAGGCATACTGGGATTCTGTGCTCTTCCCTTTTTCTTGCTTCCCAGATACTAGGAGGTGAGAAACTTTGCTCTATCACACACTTCCACTATGATGTTCTGCTTCACCACAGCACAAAAACAAGAGCCAGGTGACTATAACAGGAACCTTTGAAACTGTGAACTAAAATAAAATTCCCCCTTTAAGTTGATATATGTCAGGAATCTTATCACAGTGATAGAAAGGTGACTAACATGAAGATACTTAGTATCAGTTTGTCAGATTGGAAGGAAAAAAAAATCAAGAAAAAACAAATGAGGGTTACTTTTTTATAATCAGAGTGATATGCAAAAACTCTGGAATCCAAGGGAGGAGAAAAGTGAAGAAAAGAAAGATATGAAAATAATCAGAGAAGAGGGAGAGGATTCTATAGTTTGTGAACCATGCTTTTCTACCTAACTGCTCATGCAGTAAGGCCAAAGTCCAGAAAATGTATCAGCTGGCTAAGGCTGCAGCACATATGACTCCCTCTTCTAGCCATACCCCTAATGCAAGAAACCTTATTAATTAATCCCTTATTAATCCCTGAATAAACATCAAAAGAACTGCTAGACTGCAAAAATGTTCAAACTCTGGAGATGTGGGAGAAGATGGCATTGCTTTGACTTGAAATGAAATGGGAAAAAAATTGAGTAATTTTACAACTCACCTGGCATTTAGGCATCATTTATAATTACACCAAGCATGGGGAACTTGTTCCTTTATGTACTAGATCATAATGTCAATGAGGGAGGTATGGTCAAAATACAGGGGATCTGCCAGGACAGTAAATGTGCACAGTGTTATGGAGACAAGCTACTAGTGTCTACATTTTTGAAGGGCCTGATAAGGTGTCCCTCCCTATCTTTCATACCACTGACATAAAAAATGCTTTGCTGCAAAATATTTCCTTGCTCCCCCAATAATAGTATGGTCTCCTTCTCTCTCTCTCCTTAGCCCAGCTGATACGATGTATATGTTGGGGAAGCTACAAGTGATCTGGGAGAGACTGAATGAGGTGGATAGAGAACTAGAAAATAAATGTGGCGCAATTTTCTTAGCACTGTTATTTCCTGAAAAAGATAAAGAACCAAATGCCATACTATTTGTTCTATGAAAAGATCTAAAGCCTTCTACAGAAGTTCTAACTGCTCATGCAGTAAGACCAAAGTCCAGAAAATGTAGCCACAGACATTCTACCCTCTTCTGTCTGATTCCCTTGAGTGGGGAGATAATTGGGCTCCAAATTCAGCTTCTGCAAGTAGGAAACACTTATGGACCCAAGTCATGCTGATATCTGCCCTGAGTTGCTGCTCTTGCCACAGACATTATGGCACCTTAATTGTCTTGTGGATGGTGCAGGTTTCCCATTGTAAGTCATGCTAAACATTTATTTTTCTCTTCACAGCTGTATTTTGCTATATTTTGGTGTTTTCCCTTACAGGGTCAGCTGTTGAAACTAACATTTTTCTCTTAGGACAGCGTCTTGGGGAGGAGAGGTATTATTATCAAGACAGAATGTTGTGGGTGCATCCTCAAGAAAAATGATGTGAATATACCTCATGTTATACATGAAGACCCAAAATAATTATCTCTCCAACTCCATTCCATATACGGGTGAGATGCTAAATTTGTGGTTTGAATCTTAAGAGTTCTTGAAGGAAAGCAGTAGTTATTGTCATTTACAAAATTATTCATCTCTTTTCATGCATGTACCTCTATGGCTGCTGTGGATTCTGCTTATTGTCTCTCAGGGCACTGATGACACAATGTTAAAAGCACCAATAGATTCAGGGAAGATTTCAGAAGTGGGGGCACAAGAGTTTGTAAGAACCAGTTACAAGCAGTGAAGTGTGGTGATCTGACTAGACATGACTATCACCATAGCTGCCTTCAAGCACACCAGGTGACCATAGCACATATCCCAAGCCCTACAGGATGAACAGAATTGCAAGATAGTTGAGCACGTTGTGCTGGTCACTTGTGCCCACGTGTTTCTTAACTGACATTTAAAACATATTGATCCTTTTTGAGAAAAGCCAGGTATGTTCTGGTTGGCAATGGTCATCTTTGTCTAATTTAGCATATTCTTTCGGGTATGAGGATTTATCCATCTTCTTCCTTTCCAAGTCACACTTCTGTCCACAACTGTCCAAATACATTGCACTTTTGCAATCCTAGATCTACCTGCCTCTGCATTTGGTCTCATGTCACTTTCTCCCTTTAGTGGACACTTCTCATTCTCTGAGTCAACTTTTCCAAAACAATGAGAGAACAGTATTATTTGCAAACTATACATTTACTGAAGTATTAACAGTGAAAATACACAAATAACAAATAATTCAATAGTAAGAAAAAAAACCATTTGCTCAAAAACAAAGGCAAAACAAATGAACAGCTATTTCTTGAAGGACGACACACAAGTGGGCAATAAAGGCAAGTAAAAATGTTCAATATTTCTAGTAATCAGTAAAATGCCAATCAGCCTCAGTGAGCTATCACTTCATTCCAGTTAGAATGGCAACTATCAAAAAGACAATATAAGATGTGTTGGTGAGGATGTCGAAAAAAAGGGAACCCTTTAACATAATTGGAGGGAAAGAAAATTAGAACAGGTATTATCAAAAACAGGAGATTTCCCAATAAGTTAAAACTAGACCTACCATATACCAAGACTAGGTACAGACAAAGGAAATGAAGTTACCTGTATTCTTCAATACACTGTAGCACTATTCAAAGAAGCCAAATATGGAATTAATCTACATGCCCCTCAACAGAAAAATGGATAAAGAAAAATCTGCTATGTATATAACAACTGGTACACTTATTTATCCAACCATAAATCAGGATTAAACCCTGCATTTTCCATAATATGGATGAACCTGAGAATATTAATGATAAATAAGTCGAAAGGTAAATACCACATGATTTTAATCATACGTGAAATCTTAGAGAGTTGCTCTTCTTGAAGTCTAAGTGGAATGACAGCTACCAGAGGCTAGAAACGCAGAGCAGAATGATCTTTAAGAGGAATGTAGGATTGGGGAAATATCTGTGAGGGATATAGAGTTACAGTTACATGGGAGGAAGAAATTTCAGAAGATCTTACCTATAGCAAGATAAACATGTCATTACTAAAAAAGGTATACAGTACCTTTTAAAATAATAAAGTGCATCTTAATTGGTTTTTACAACACACAAACTGATTGTGACAATGCATTTGATCAAACATTTAAAAATAAAAGCATATTTATTTTATATCAATATTTTAAAAAATACTTTTGAAATAACTAAACATTGAAATAAAAATCAGTAGTCAAAATATTGACCTTAGCCTACTAGCTGAAGAAGAACTAATTACATGCAAAGTAAGTAAATAACTAATAATAACTGCAATGGAAATCAATTTTAAAAATATAGGAAAATGGTAAGGAAAAAATCAGTGAAACCAAAAATTAGTTCTTTGAAAAGATTAGTAAAATCTGCTGGTCTATCGTCATGCAAAAAACAAAACAGGAAGAAGACAAACCACTAATATCAGAACTGGAAGCAGGTCCATCACTATTAATCTATGAACATTTAAAGGATCATAGAGAAATATTATGAGCAACTCTATACTCAAGACTGACAAATTAGCTGAAATCAGATACAATAACTTAACACATATAATCTGACAAAATTCACATAATGAAAACTAAACAATCTAATCAAATTATATTCTAGTAAGAATATTAATTATAGAATCAATAATATCCTATTCAAATAGAAAATAATGACCATTTTCTCAATGTATGACCCCAATACTAAAACCAAAGACAGGGCAAGAAAGGAAAGTCACAAGCAAATATCTCTCATGAATATTAGATGCAAACCTCCCATATAAAACATGCAAAGACAAAAGAATCAGAACAGTCAACACTATTTTAAAAGAGAATAGGGACAGAAGACTGACACCAGCTGATTGCCTGGTGCTCTTTATAAGGTAACTGTAAACAAGACAAAGTGATGTTGGTGAAAAGAACAGACAAATATGTTAGTTCAGAAAAAGACCCATATATAGAATAAATAGATCTTGGGCAAAAAAGCAAAAGAGAATTCAATGAAAGAAAATAATCTTTTTTTTTGCAAATAATGCTGGAAATACTAGATGCTGAGGTACAAAAACCAGAAAAACAAACAAAATTCAATAAAGCAACCAAAGGAGGCAGACAAAAAAAGAATCTTTAGATAGAACTTCCATTCTTCTCAAAAAGCAAATGAAAATGGATCATGGTTCTAACAGGAAACTATTAAAAAAAAAAAAATCCTGAAATATAAAACAGGAGAAAATCTGTATAGCATGGATTTGTTTTCAATAGAATAACAAAAACATGGTACACAAAAGATCTGACAGGCTGCACTTCATTCAAATTAAACACTTTTGCTCTGCAGAAGACACTGCCTAAGAAATGTGAATCAAATGCATTGCGACACAGCTTGTGTGTGTTGTGAGAACCAATAAGATGCACTTTCTTTATATTTTAAACATTATAGTTTTGCCTAGCTTAATCTTTATAAACCTGCTCATAACACCTATATCTATTTGAGCCTACCATAAGGGAAAAGTTATCTAATATAAAGTCAGTATTAAAATAAAATGTTGAATAACTTACGCAATTTAATGAATGTTGTACCAAGAGTGAAAAAGAATGCTGCATAAATATAGGACGCACACATGGATTTTGTAGGTACCATGGGATGCAAAAACAAAACATATTTTTAAAATTGTGATAAATGAAGGATACTGTACAATAACAGATGTTTACCCTCAGGATCACATGGCTGTCTAAGAGCTGGCTGTAAATTTTGCCTCTATCCAGGATCTTAAGAGACAAGTACAACATATCCCTAACCCATAAAGGATCACAATTCAAAATTCAAAGTACAGTTTCTTTCGAATGCATATGATTCATCCCCCTCCACAAAGTTGAAAGCTGAGGGATGAACTATCAGATGTCAGACACTATCTGTATTTAAAAACGTGGTTTTGATGATTTAATTAGCAACTAGATTGGGGGATCTGCAAGGCTTCTTCCCCACTTCTTTTCCTTTGCTTCCCATACTAGCTAACATAAATATATGTACACAAATCATACACTGATAAGTAAACACATTTATGTGTACAGAGTCAAAATTTAATAATAATCCTGTACTAAAAATTCTTATATGATTATGAATTATTTAAAGTTAGTTCTTAAAGATAAAACCATTCCTTAAATTTAAATTTCTTCTTCTCAAAATGTATACACAAGTCAAATAAAGATAAACTATTGTACAAGAGCTGACAAAACAGCTAGTCTTTCTTTTACCTGAGCAGAGTTAGACAGTTGTTTTCTCCATGGCTCTCCTGTGATGCTGGTCAGGTTTGTGCAGTTATGAGGTAGAGTGAATGTGTTTTGCTGCAGGTAAGGCACATTTCCATTACTTCCACTTCCTGTTATAGAATTATTGCCTACCAAAATAGTGTCTGTATTCCCTAGAGTTTCTGATGTGCCGAACGGAACATAGCCTGCAGAAAAAGGTCCGTTGGACAAAGGCTTTTCAAGACAAGCAGGGCGAACTCCAGGCTGAGAGATGCTAGGTGCTCTGGTCAGAGCTGCATGTGGTTGCTGGCTAGAGATAGAGTTTGTACGCAGTGATGAGTCAGATATTGGCCCATTAGGAATTCCAGTAGTTTGTACCTGAGCAACTCCTGTTTGTCTCATCTTCAAAAACAAAAAAGAAAACCTGCTTGTGTGATTCTGAAAATGTGTAATTGATACATCTGTAACTTTATCACAGCATTTCATCTTTCTATGTTAGAAAACATACACTTTAAAAAGGGAGAAACTATGCTTGATTTTATAGGTAATTACTATTAAAAAAATTTAAGTTTCCTTGTACAGACAAAAAAAGCAGCTGAAATTTATGGATTATGAATCAGAAATTAATAGACCTTTTTTTCCATCACAAAACAGAGGATTTCAAGTTTCTAATTCATATATACCAAATCCTTCAAGTCAAACAACCATTAAAACATCACCACCTCAATTTGTTAATTATTAATATTAAAAATAAGCACTTAGGACACAAGCAAAACATTATATATATATAAATAATAAACTATCAAGTGTTCGTTGTAAATTAATTTGTAGCTATTTTTTCCTTCAAAAATCTGTTCCTTCTGAGTATTTAAAGGTGGTATTAAATTCTGCTGAATACACATAGAAACTAGCAGTGACCACTAATATCCTCTAAAATGACACTCAATTTAAAAAAATTCCACGTGCTAATATATTTTAGAAATGATAAAAATGTACATACTCGTTGCTCCATTAAGACAAACTGATTTTCCAGCTGTTCCAGCATCAGTCTCTGAGCTGGATTTAAATTATCTTTATTTGCACGCAGCTGTTCCAAGTGCTAAAAGGAAAGAGAATATAATCTAAATTTAATCTAAAAACTAGAAGAATACAAAGTTTAATCTAAAACTACTACATAGCAATTTATCAATGGAAAGTCTGTAAATTCACCACCAGTGTGTAAGAGAACACAGTAATCCCTAACCAATAGTAACCAATCCCAAAATGAAAATTTTAATATGTGCAAGAAAGGCATAGATCTAAAGATTCATCTGAAGAAAGTTATTTTGTGAGTTTTGAATGAAATATATTAAGGTAAATGAAATTTCAGAGAGAAAACTATTTTAACACTTTTGTGTCCTTAAATAGCAGGAAATGACTTAAAAAACCAATAATAGGGATTTGGTTAAATGAAATGTAAACCTCAGGAAGCCTCAAGTGGAACATTATATCACCATAAAAAAACAAACAATATAAAGACATGGGAAAATCCCCCATGTATATTTTTTAAAAAATAAAGAGGGGCTGGGATATAGCTCAGCTGGTAGAGTGTCTCATGGGCACAAGGCCCTGGGTTCAAATCCCAGCACCCAAAAAAAAAAAAAAAAAAAACAGAGAGAGAGAAAGAAAGCAAGTGCTGTAATAAAACACACACACATGCAAGCATGCATGTGTATGGACATCTGTGTATGTAAAGCTCTGCATTTCTATTTTAAAAATGCAAAAAGGGAAATGTATGAGATAGACATATATGTACTTGCAAATTTTATCTCTCTAAAAAAAAAAAAAATTACCTATCTGTGAGAAAAGAAAACTTGGTGGCTGAAGGATAGAGAGAACAAAAGAGCTTTCACACTATCTAATATTTCTACTCTCTTGCCCCAACCACCAAAACTGATAATAATTTCTATTACTTTGAAAAATGTAAATAATAACTTAAAATTGACTGAATCCTAAATTACTTCCACTTTAAAACAGAAAAAACATATCCAAAGAATATTTCATACCTGTAATTTCTGTGGTGTCAAACCCCATGAATGAGCTTGTTGCTGTACTGGATGAAGTGAAATAGTTTGGCCACTATTCCAGTTATCAGAACCATTCTGAGAAAAATTTATTTTAGGAATATTTGGTTAAAGTCCTATAGTAATAGCTATGACTAGTGAGACACAAATGACTAAGAATTGAAATATTCACTCATATACATATAGAAATTAGGTTTTAAATATTGTCTAAAAGGCACCACTTTGTAAAAGTACAGATTTAGGTGAAAGGCTAATACCTAAATCATTTCTCAAAGAGCTAGAAAGACTGTCCACTATAACCACATTTCAATTTATTTCAATGTCAGTACAGAGGCATGGTAAAAAACTGTTAAAATGATAAAAGCAGCGAAATGAATGAAATGACTGATGAACATAAACTTATCCCTTCTTTCTGCATACAATATGATGTACAGATTATGGGATAGAAATACTTTATTCCCTGATGTCCACAAGTTTAAAAATACATGACAGGTACAATTTCAGAAGAGCTGGGGCTTCATTTTTTATTGAGATTTTTCCATATCTCATAAGTATGTGTTGTATCTGTGTATGTATATACATATATAGAAAAAAATGTTAAAAGAATATTTCATACCTGTAGTTTCTGTAGTGTCAAACACCATGAATGAACTTGTTGCTGTACTGGATGAAGTGAAACAGTTTGACCACTTTTTTCTGGAGACATATATATGAAGAGACTCAATACATAACTATGTGCTTGCTATAGCTTCGTTGGACTAAGTGTTCTTTTTCTCTTGGCAGAAGTGGGCAGGCCTTCTACTTGACTAGAAATAATCATGTGTACTGACAAGGACTGCTGTGAAATAGTGTTTGACTGAAGTCTAAAGAGGTTCAGTATTTGGACCACAAGCTTTATAAGGTTCACAGAAGTAAGACAAAAATATGATCTGCACATTCTTAATTCATTCCTTCAAATTATAAAATATTATAAGCTGCATACTTTTAAAAGTTATGTGGACATCACTAATTTAAATACTGAAAATCAAAATCAAGTGTTCAATGGACTCAGCTTTTTGGAAAAAAAGTTTTTAATTCAATAATCCAATGTAGCATAGTTACTTAAGAAATTCCTTTCAAGTCATGAGAACATAAAAAGATTTTTAACTGATACCCCAAGTTCCTTCCCATCAGAGGGAGTTTTATTTTTGACCTAAAATCCCTTTGAAATTAAATTAAAAAGGACTTTTTATAGTTAAAGGGATTTTTTTACATTTAAAAAAGTCAATCCTACATTCATTAAAAAAGGTTTGATTACTATAGATTGGAAAGAACCCTTAAAGCTGGGCACCTACAGAAGATAACCCAACTTCTCACCTGCTGTGCTGAGTTCATGGCACCCTGCCTGGAGGTAAGCTCTGCGGGGATTGGTAGGCTCCATGCCTCCTCAATACTAGGAAGTAATTTAGTTTTATTCTGTAGACTACCTTGTGGAAGGTTACACAACTGAGCCTAGGAAAAATTATGTAAAAAGCAAATTTAACACAAGCCTATTTGAGTAAGAGCAAGTCCACTAAATCTTCCTCAGTGCTATAAGTAGTTACTTTTTATAGAAATATAGTCTCAATTTGGGATTGTTGACAGATGTTAAGTATAAAGAGGGCAACTAGGATATACTTGGGAGGATCAGAGCAAAGCTATGCTCTAATTTTCAGAGTTCTCACAGGTACTTCTTGGGAAATTTCAAATGTGAAAAATAATGTCTGTTCTTTTCTCTAAAATGCTATGACAACTTAAAAATGAAGATAGCACACTGAAAATGTTCATGCATATTAATGCAGAGCACATAAATTAATATGCATCAACAAAGGACATGTGCAAAAGCATATATTTTGAATACCACATATTGTGCTTCAAATGACAAGGGAAGTAACCTAACAAAATACTGTAAGTATGGAAACAAGTTGGCATCAACACAGACAAAATTTCCTGCTACTTATCATAAGGGGGGATGTGTGTCTTTTAAAATACGTTATTTTAAATTTTTACCTGTAAAAACTTAATTCGTGCTGCAAGTGTAGAAGCACTACTACAAGTTTTGCTTCTAGTTGCATTTAAGTAGCATTTAATGGCATCCTGAGGCTGGTTGCAGGATTCATAGAGAGTGCCTAGGTCCATCCAAGCAGCTGCATGCCCATGGTCCAATTGTACAGCACAAATATAGGCCTGCAAAGCATCCATAGGCTGGTTTTGCTGTTGATAGAGCACACTGGAAACAGAAATAATGAGTTTTCAAAAACTGATTAGTTTTATAATATTACTATACATCTTTCAAGAATGTTGGGCATTAAGATACTATTATTTTTACATATAATGATAAATAACAAACATGAATGTTTAATATGAATATGAATAATAAAATAAATACACAAAAATTATTTTATACAGTCTTACCCTATTGAACACCAGGTATCTGCACTTGCTTCTGATTTATCAATAGATTGCCTATAGGATATAAAGGCATCTTGGACTTTCCCAATACTTGAATAACACCTAAAAGGAGAAAATATACCCATGAATAAACAAAAGTCCATTAACAGATAACATAAAATGGGAAACTGTATATTTAAGAGGGAAGAAGGAATAAATAAGGAATGTTTGTGTGCGTGTGTGTGTGTATGAGAAAGAAAGAGATTACAGGTATATAGACATACATAAATTTAATCTCCATTATAACGTTTTGTAATACTAGGAACTGCTTAATAAATACTAGTGCATGTTATATTAATGAACTAGCTCTACTAAAACTATTAGAGTCTAAATTTCTTCAATGCTTTGAAACTGAGTGTTAAACACACAGAATCGAATTACATAGTTTAAATTCAGGTTTTCTGCATCAGAGTAGAGAGTGAAAAACAAAGAAAAAACCACAATCTATTGGTAATGATTTCTATGCTGGATTTAATTTTCCTTCTCCAACTGATAATAGAGCAATTATTCCTTGTCATTTTGGATTATTCATTAGGAAAGGAAAATTAATGTATCATTTTCAACACATGACTCTATAACTCTATATTCTTACAATGCAGGAATATTTCCCACAACCTCATCATGTGTGCACATATGTATGCCTGTGTGCAAGTATGTATACAGGTGTCTGCACACATGGGTGTTCTTCAAGAAACTATCTGTTATGATTTCACTTATGATGACAATGAAGATATAAAACAACACGTGTTTTAATATCTTTAATGAAACAAGCACCCTATGTTGACTGCTGTACTTACTCATTGAAATCTTTCTAATTTGCATATGCCAAATGCCTGGGAAGCACAAATTAAAGAGGAAAATATAAGCAGACAATTTCATATTAGTTTAAAGACATTTCATGTAGAAGGCATCTCACATGTGCAAAAATTAGATTAAAATGGAAAATTTTAACTTATTCTGTGATTTTTCTTTACAGGCAAGTAGCATGAGAAAAGTAAAGAAAAATTAATATATTCACAATGTGTAGACTCAGCAGTCTCTACGGACATAAATTTGAAATGACAGAAGGTGAATATACACTGTCCCAGAGTATAGGCAAATTAATGAAGGGGCAAATAAGAAAAAGTGGGAAAAGAATAACGCATTTAATCATTGGTTTTAAAAACTGAATGATTCAAGTAGGAGAATAATAAATCTCTTTTTAAACATAGTTCAGCTAAAAATCAGCAGAATTTCTTTTTTTTGGGGGGGTGCTGGGGATCGAACCCAGGGCCTTGTGCTTACAAGGCAAGCACTCTACTGACTGAGCTATCTCCCCAGTCCCTAAAAATCAGCAGAATTTCTGTGATAAAATCCAGAAACTAGTGGCTGGGGCTGTAGCTCAATAGTAAAGGACTTGCCTAGCACATGTGAGGCACTGATCCTCAGCACCACGAATAAATAAAATTAATATCTAAATAAGGTATCGTGTCCATCTACAACTAAAAACACAATTTTTAAAAAACAAATAATTAGTTTGAGAAAGAACATTATGAAAAAGTTTTAAAACATGTCAAAGTACAGACTTTGGTTGTGTGTACTAAAAAGAGTGAGATGTAGTATTGAAGTTTAAGAGATTCTTTAAATTTAGAGACCTTAATTTGGAATTCACTCACATAAGACTAAAGAACACAGGATGTATACAAAAGAGGGATATAAAAAAACCTTAAAAATGGCAAATCTGTAGGAGTTGGAAAACGTAAGTGGTGCCAGAAAATGAGCAAAAGAAGGCATTTCAGAGAGTATTCACAACCTATGTAGAAGGACATGGAGAATGGGAAAATTTCAGAAGAAAGCAACAATGTAAACAATCAGAAACCAGAAAGAATGTGAATATTAAGAAAGAATAAGACATTTTTTTCTTAAAATGAACTGAATTTCAGATTATCAGACAACTCTTCATAAATGCCATAAGAAATAAGCAACATTTCATAGTCCATTCCTAAAAAGAGAAAATTAAAGCAGTATACCTGTGAAAATTTATTTATGCAAATGGAATCATACCTATTACACTCCACTAACATGGAGTTGATGGACCAAGAGAAAGGAAAACAAGTCACAGAAGGTTCCTCCAGGAATCATCTCATAGAACAAAACAAACTATCCTATGTTTAAAGCAGTAACACTCTGCAAGCCATGGTAGAACTCTGACCTTAAGACTAGTTTTACACAGTTACTTCTGACACTTGGTAATCAGAACTTGTCAGCTCCCTCAAATGCTGCAAGTGCCAATAAATTTTCTTTCACAATTCCTTGTATACATTTCTTTCTCTCAATAAAACTCCAACCTTTCCTTTGTTCTCCGTACATACTGCTACCCCAGTCTGTGCATGTGTAACCTACACTGCAATTCTATTCTTTTTTTTTTTTTTTATTTTTGAGGCAGGGTGGTATCTGGGGTTATACCAAAGGCACTTATCCACTGAGTCACATCACCAGCCTCTTTTATTTGAGTATTTGGGGTCTCACAAATTTGCTGAGGATGGCTTTGAACTTGTCATCGTTCTGCCTCAGTCTCCCAACTGTCTGGGTTCACAAGGATGTGCCACTGTGTCTGGCACCAATTCTATTTTTCATGCCTGAACAAAAGCTTCTGTATCTGGGCTTTATTTGAGTCTGACAAGCCCAAGCACAGATGTCTGAGTCTACTGACAAACCATTTTTCCTGTAATTCATCTTGTCTAGATTCCATTCAGGTAGTCTTTTGAGTAATTAAAACAACAACAAAAACAAGGTTGAACCTATGCTCCTTCTCTGAAACCAATTACTATGTAACTTTAGGGAAAACAATTATTTCTCTAGACTGTTTTCCCACAACTATGAAATTGTAACAGTGGATCTAGGTAGTTGGGTACTTGGCCTCATGAATTTAAGGAACGAAATCCACAGACAAGCAGAGAGTAATAAGTTTTATTTCAAGCAGAAAAGAGGAGACTCTTAGAGAATGGCAGGGACTACTAGGGGAAGTACTGTTACATGTTCTTTGCATGGGGTTTTTGAGAATTTATCTACCACTTCTGCAGAGGGCATTAAAGAGGGTTGATGCTAATGGGAATGCTGGTATGAATCAATCAAGCCCACTGATTTGGACTTATGAAGATAATCAGGAGTGTATAATTTAATCCCTTCTTACAGAATTAAGAAGATATGTCCAACACTGTGGTTTGATGTATCTGCAGAAAAGAGGAAGCATTTCAGGTAGGAGACTGCTTGTGGTAGTCTATCACTAGAGGAAAAAGCAAGGGCAACTAAAGAAGGGCTGCTATGGTTGAAGCTACAAGCAACAGAAACAAGAATTCTGTCTGAGGTCACTGTTGTTAACCCTGGCAGGGAGCATCAACTCACAGGATATCTTTCAGACCCACTGTCTCTTTTCAGGTTAGCATGATGGCCACTCCACTCTTGTTCTCCAAATGCCCTGATCCTATCTGCCTATGGGAAATCTACATTCCTGCCTCAAAATGAGACAATAAACTAAGTTGCTCCCTGCTCCAACCCAAATCTAACATTATACAATTCTGGGAAGCCATTATTACAGTCAGGAGCTAGTGGTAGTATAAATGTATTATCCAACCCCTTTTCATTTTTATGTATATATTCCAGTGAGCTCAATATTCAACACAGTACTAAACACAGAGATAATGTACAAATGTCTCAGAAGAATTACTGTCATCAAATTACAATCTTTTAGTAACACCAAAGGTCTTCATGCAGAACTTTTAAGTTTTAAAATACAATTTTCACAAACTTATTTGTTTCCCCCCAAGCAACAAAGCAGATTAGAAAGAATATACAGAAGAAGGTAGGAAAAGAAAATTTTAAAAAAATTTTTTAAATAAAGCTAATTAATACCTAAAACAATAATCCTGAACCTAAAACAGGTTAACATCTTCTATGTGAGAAGTCAAGAAAGTGTTCTGTTCATTTGGAAAATTTTACCCCTAAAAGGTTAAAAATAAAAAGCACTTCAATGCTTTAAATCCTGATTCACTAAGGAAAACCTCTGTTAATATGGCTATCCTCACACAGACCTGGAAAAGTACCACACTTGTGCAAAACTTGTACTTTCAAGAGTATGTTTCAGTCTATGTCTTTACAACAGTAACTACAACAACATGAACCTCTGGCACTACAAACACCTGCAGTGCTTTGATATAATATGCTACAAATCTCATTCTTGACTGAACAGAAATCTAGGTAGAAAAAATAGTTCTTAAATGTAAAACTCATATGGTAAAAAAAAAGTCTGCTTAAAAGTAAAATATAAAAGAATTTTCTGTTATGTTAAATAAACATATGAAAAAAATGTGAGAAATTAGAGGCAAAACTTTCACACTGAATTAAAAACTACTGGTGACTGCTATTTGATAAAAACTAAGATTAAGAACTAAAAATTTAATTCCAATTAAGATAATATAAAAACAAAATCTAATAAGCAAAATAAGAATAACTCAAATAGAGTAACCAAATTCATAGTTTTCCAGCTTCACCTCCCAGGAATCTTTATTATATTAAAGATAAAAAAAAAGTCTCTTACCAGACTACATCACATAAACTAAAATTTTACACAGTGTATTAACTCCAGGCAGTCTAAGTGTCCAGTCTCACCTTCCAAGGAAATACCAAGATTGGCCAGAATTAGGATCTGCCTCCAGTGATTTTTGGAGATATTGAATAGCATAGCTTTCCTTTGTGGTTTTGTCTCCTGCTAGATCCATAGTATGATGCATCCAACCTATAACAAGAACAAAAAAGTTACAAGTACTTACCCATCATTCAACTACTATTTTAGCATTAAGAATACCACATAGAAAACAAATTAAAATAACCTTTACTCAAACTGGAAACCACTGAATATAGGTGTAAGATAATCTGCATCATACACAGAAAACAATTAAGTGATGTGGGACACTAGGTTTGCAAGAGTTTATCTGTCAGAAATTCTCCTTCTCTAAATTTAGTTTTGAAAAAAATTCAGAGATGATGCAGCTAAAGATGACACATTTACTTTTCCTTTGAAAGTCACAATACACCAAAAGAATTTTTAAGAATGATTTATTCATCCTACCTTTATTACCAAAGAATAAATGCAAGGTTATATAATGAAAGATAAATTCTTTAAGTTCAACTTCTGAAACCTTACAAAAGGCCCAGCACCTTCCTAACACTGATTACTTACAGAAACATCCTAACCATGACAGTATTTGATGGAACAACTAAACAAAACAACAACAAACTTCAAGACTGTATGGAAAAACACAGTGAAAAGTAAGTTGAAAGAGCAGTGAGAATGGTACAGAGTATGTACCGCAAGTGCTAACTTAGTAACTGGATTTAAAACCATAGCTACACAGACAATTGAAAGATTACATCATGGGGCAATATATAATAAACAGAAGTGTTTCAGCTGTGTCTCAAATGAAGTGTACAAAATTTCCTTAGAAAATATATTATCTAAGCAAAATTATCCTTTGTTGATACTGAAATGATATAAAAAATAGTAACATACAAAAGCATTCCTATTACTCCAAGCTTTATTAAAACAGAAATTTGCTCAGACCAAATATAAGCAGTGAAAGTAAAACCAAACGAACCAAAAACCAAATATCAAATGTCACAGACAATACAGATGAGCCTTATTTAAATAACTACTGGAGAGAATCCTCATTATTTTATTACAATATTTTATTTCATATTACTTTCAAACACTTGATGTCTTCATTTTAATTATAAGAATGTAAGAACTCTCTTCAAGGAAATACAGAATGAGATATTCTCTAATACATAGATGAAATGTTTCTATCAATTCTATTATCAATGAAATTATTAAAGGAAGTTCAATACTTACTAAGCTGTATAAATTGTCTTAATTCAAATAGCTTCATAAAAGCCAAGCAACAGAGGTACTTAAACCTCATCCTTCCCTGGTCCAATATTAAAAGATAATATTGAGAAATAAAAGAACCAGCTGCTTTACACTTGGATGTAATGCAGGTAAAAAAATATAATAATACTGGACAAAAGATGAAAAAAATAACAACACATTTATAAAAGAAATAATTAAGGTACTCATCTTAAATTCATCACAACATAATACATGACACATTTAATCCTAAAATACAAGATTTTAGTGAAAATGAACTTCTAAGCAGAAGGATAAAAACTCCTCCCTAAGGCAAAAGAACATCATTAAATTAATGTAAAGGGTAATAAAAAGTAAGTTTTTATGTACCTAACTGTTGCAATACAGTTGCCTTAACTTGTGCAGGAAGGTTTTCTGTCTTTAAGAGTTGTTCATAGGCTTCTTTTGCAGAGTGATACTTCCTCTGAAGAGTAAGAGAGAAAAGGAATATTTAGAAAAAATCAGAATGACAAAGTCTTCAAGTGAAATATTCTTGATTTTAAACAGTGCACAAACAACAATAACTTTGCTAACTTTTTAAGCAATTAAGCAGAATGAAAACTAAAGCAATATAAAATTATCCCTTGGTATCCCATAAAGAACTGGATCTAGGATATCCATGGATACAAAAACTGGGAGATGCTCAAATCTCTTTACATAAAATGGTGTAGAATGCATATAGCTGATGCATATCCTCTCATATACTTTATATTATTTCTAATATAAAATGCCTTAATTACCCTAGAAACACTTTCAAAGACAAAGGATAATTAATTTATTAAGCAATAAAGCAAATTTCACTATCCTTTACAAAGTCTTGGACGAGAACAAAAGTAGCAGAATTTGAATTCAATTTTAAACTATACAGTTCTAGGGAATATTCTTCCAAAATGTTTATGAATGAGCTACTTTAAAGCCACTGATGGAATATAACAATGTTTATAATGTTTAAGGTTTTAGAAAATTTCAAAGTGAATCCCTTTGTCATTCATCTTCCTCAAAAACTACTAATAAAACAAAAATCATTTTTGTTCTAATCAAAAGCTAAGAAAAATGAAGTATTATCTTTAAAATAAAGATTATCTATATTATCTTTAAAATAAACTTAACAATGTCTTATGATAGCTTCATTTACCTAAGCAGCTTAGACATTTTTTTTAAAGTACAATAATGGGAAGAAAGTATCATTTCAAGGTCTACTCATGATTGTTTTAAATGAGCTGAACAATTTGATTAAATCAGTGCTGTATAAATTGTACTAGACCATTGAGTAAAAAGACTAAATAACACCTGACAAGTAAAGAAGTAGAGCAGTACATAAAACTGTATTTATGTCCCTCACAAAGTCACCCAAGCATGCCACAATCTAAACAAAGACACAATCTTCAACATTCACAACTTCCAATTTACATGGTGATGAACACATCTCAACTACACGCATACTCACACACCCTAAAATCAATAGTAAAAGTGAAAGGAAAAAGTCTTAAATTTTGTAAAATTAATGTGTAAATAAAAATTTAATTAATCATAAAACTTATGAAAGAAAATTTCAAATAAGGTACCTAAGGCCACTGAAGAACAAAGGAAATTGCAAAGCTGTAAAAAAATCTAAATTTACAATTAATGCATTAATATACAATTTTTAAAATGCTAAAGTAGCTAAGGCAGGCAAAAACACAAAATGATTACAAGGTTTAAAAAAAAAAAAGTCAAACACAAACTCAATACACCTATCAATAAATATGTCAAATGTAAAATGAAAACAGAATGAAGTCGAACATGGTGGCCCACACCTATAATCCGAGCAGCTATGGAGGCTGAGGCAGGAGGACTATAAGTTCAAAGCTAGCCTCAGCTACTCAGCAAGGCTCTAAGCAACTTAGCAAGACCCTGTCTCTATATAAAATATAAAAGAGGGCTGGGATATGACCCAGTGATTACCCCCGCTTCCCGCAAAAAAAAAAAAAGAAAGAAAGAAAAAGAGAATGAAAATACAATAACACATGACCCCCATCATATACCATTTATAACAACTCATTTCAAATTTAACAACAGACAGAAAACATGAGAATGAAAAAATGGTAACTAATCAGGCTAAAAACATGAATATACTACAGTGAATTCCACATTGATGTGTATCTATAAAGTATCAAATAAGAACAAAACTAAATGAATAGAAGGAAGACCAATAGAGTAAAGGAAGCAAAACAGAGGAAGGAAAGAGAAAAGGAAAAAAGGAAGCACTTGGGATTGAAATGGATCAAATTATATTCCACACTTGTATGATTATATCAAAATGAACTTCCCTATATAAGATGATACTGCATTTAATAAGGACATGTTTTTAAAAAGGCAAATTTAAAAATCTGATGAGATGCAATCTCTATATTTTAAAAGTTCCATCCAAAGAAGGACAAGCAACAAGATAATATTTTAAGACACAGGTATCTTAATAATGAAGAACAAAAAGAGAATATTAAAGGCAGCATAACTATGCTGCTCATTAGAAACTATGAAGTATAGAAAACAATGTAATGTCATATTTTAAATGATGCAAATAAAAACTACACACTGTAAGACAAGAATTCTACAAGTGGCAAAACTGTCCTTCAAGAATTAGGATGATTTCTGGTGCCAAAAAAAAAAAAAAGTAAGGGAGACATTTAGAACTATCAAGATAAAGTAGATCTGGCCTGACTGAATGAAAGGACACTACAGAGGAACTCAAAGTGAACAAAGAATGTAATCTAAAGAAAGCAGCTAAACACAAACATTAAAATGCCAGTATTAAGCTATTTTTGGTTTGTGACTCTTTTATCCTCCCTATATAATTGAAGAGAAATACGCAAAACAATAATTATAAACATGCTAACAAATGTTTAAAGACAATAATGACATAAAGAAGAATAAATCTACAAAGAAAAATGTGTCTATGCCTCTTAAGTTTGTACCAATTCAAACTGTTGTTAAAAAAAAAAAAAAATTAGAATGGCGATTATCAAGAACATAAGCAACAATAGGTGTTGGCGAGGGTGTGGGGAAAAAGGTACACTCATACACTGCTGGTGGGGATGCAAATTAGTGCAGCCACTCTGGAAAGCAGTGTGGAGATTCCTTAGAAAACTTGGAAATAAGAAATTTCCAGCTATCCCACTCCTTGGCCTATACCCAAAGGATGTAAAATCAGCATACTACAGAGATACAGCCACATCAATGTTCACAGCTGCTCAATTCACCATAGCCAGATTGTGGAACCAACCTAGATGCCCTTCAGTTCATGAATGGATAAAGAAACCGTGGCCTATATATACAGTGGAATATTACTCTGCCATGAAGAATGATGAAATTATGGCATTTGCAGGCAAATGGATGAAATTGGAGGATATCATGCTAAGTGAGATAAGCCAATCTCAAAAAACTAAAGGACAAATGATCTTGCTGATAAGCGGATGATGACACATAATGTGGGGGAGGGAAGGGTTAGCATTAGGGTTAGGGTTAGGTTTAGGGTTAGGGATAAGGAGGGTGGTAAGATGGAGGAAAGAAGGACTGTACAGAGGGTAAAGACGGGTGGGAGGGGTGGGGGGGGGAAGGGAAAAAATAACAGAATGAGAATGAATCAAACAACAATGCCCTATGTAAATTAATGATTTTTAATTAAAAAAAAAAAAAAAAAAAAAAAAAAAAAAAAAACCTCAGGATCATGATAAAGCCATCCCAATACAACAAAAAAGAAAAGGACAGGATGGAATCAAAATAAAACACTACAAAATATCAAATACAAAAACAAAAACTGAAGAGAAATAAGAGACCAAAAAAAGTTCGAAGAGATAAAAAAACGAACAGCAAAAGGATAGAAGGATGCCCCTTTCTTATTATTTTAAAGGTAAGAGGACTAAATGATCCACTCAAAGACAGTTAGAAGGAAGGATAAAAACAAATTCTAAGATAGCTCAAGTGTAAAGACATGAAGAGAAAATACAAAGGGAAAGGGGAAAACACACTCCACATTAAAAGGAACAAAAAGAGAAACCACATCAGTATAAGAGAAAATTAACTGTAAGTAAAAAAAAAAAAAAAAAAGGTAAAAAAGGACATCATATGACTAATTTTAAATGAGTCGATTCATGAATGTTTAAAAAATTACATATCGTAAACATACACATACCAAACAAAAATTCCAAGACAGATGACAACATGACAAAACAAAAGGAGAAAATATTTTATAATCGTAGGTGAAGACATCAAATCCCATTTTCAATAATGAATATTTCAGAACTTGAAAAATATGAACACGACTACACCAATAGCTACAAAAGTAGGATATATTTCCCTCCAACTACACATGAAATAGTCCCTAGAATACAGTACATCTAATGAATTTTAAAACATTAAAATAATACAGATTATCTTTGCCACCCACAGTGAAGAAAATAATAGAGAACTAAGAAAATTACAAATAAGTGCAAATTAAACAATTCACACTTAACGAGCAATAACTCAAAGCAAAAGCCAAATGAGAAAACAGATAAATGAAATAAAAAAATACAACATAAATAAGAATGAACAGAAGACTCAAATGCCTTAACTTTACATTGCCAAAGATAAAAATAAAAATAAAAAATTTGGAAAACACTAAATACAAAGCCAGAAACAGCAAATATCACAACAGAGAAAATTGAAACAGTCAGAAAATAACAGTATCAAGGAAACTAAACTTGAGTCTTTGAAACTAAATTTGATCAGTAAAGTTTACAAATCTATGGAGAATGACCAAAAGAAAAAAGAAAAGGAAAAGGAAATGATCACAAATTAAAGTGAGAGATATTAACAACTGACCTCACAAAACTGAAAAGCATTATGAGGATACTATGATACAATACTATGATACAATGTGACATCAAAATATTTGTAAGAAAAACACAAATATCAAAATGAACCCACCATGAAACAGCAAAGTATCAGCAAACCCACAATAAAAAAGAGGTTGTCTGGAAGGATGACCACAAAGCAGACAGTATTACTAAGTTCCACTGAAGGATAGGAACGAAGTGAAGATTCAAAGAATTAATGAAATAATAAGTTCTTTGAGGACTTAAAAATCAGCATACAACAGTAAAGCAGCCACATCAATGTTTACAGCAGCTCAATTCACAATAGCTACATTGTGGAACCAACCTAAATGCTCTTTAATAGATGACTGGATAAAGAAACTGTGGTATATATGCACAATGGAATATTATTCAGTCATAAAGAAGAATAAAACTATGGCATTTGCAGGTGAATGGATGGAATTGGAGAATCATGCTAAGTGAAATAAGTCAATCACAAAAAACCAAAGTCAAATGTTTTCCCTGATAAGTGGATGATGATAAATAATGGGGGAGGGTAAGAAAAGAATGGAGGAACTTTGGATTATATTAGAGGGAAATGAGAGGGGGTATGGGGTGGAGTTATGAAAGATGGTGGAATGAGACAGCATTACCCTATGCACATGTATAATTATACAAGTAGTGTGAGACTCTACATCATGTACAACTATAGAAAGGAAAAGTTGTACCCCATTTGTGTACAAAGACTCGAAATCAGTCTGTAAAGAAAAAAAAAATCATGTCACCTGCAAACAGAATTTTTTCTTTCTTCCTTTCTAAATTAGTTGTATTTTTTTTTTCTTCCCTTATTCTTCATGGTAACTAGAATATAGTCTGCATTCTTGTCATGTTTCTGATTATACAAAAAGAACTCAGTTTTTCATTATTCAGTAGGTTGGTAGCTGCAGATTTAGTACACATAGTCTTTATTGTGTTGAGATGTATTCCTTTAATACCTAGTTTGTTAAGAATTTTTATCATTAAAGATATTATTTTCAAAAAATCAGTAACACAAGATTGACAAATCTTCAGCCAAATTAACCCAAAGAGAGAATAGACCCAATAATAAATTTAGAAGTAAAAAGGGATAATTAGGGGCTCAGACTGTAGCTTGGTGGTAAAGTGCTTGCCTCGAATGTGTGAGGCACTGGGTTTGATCCTCAGCACCACAACATAATAAATAAATTAGTTAAATCAATAGAATAAAGATATTGTGTCCATCTAAAATGAAAAAAAAAAAAAAATTCTAAGGGACAATTAGAACAGATGCCACAGAAATCTACATAATCCTAGAGAATACTTTGAAAAGTAGTATTTCAATCCGTTGGAAGATCTAAACCCAAAATGGACAAATTTTAGATGCATATGAGCTACCAAAAATAGAACCAAAAGGTCCATTTCCAAAAGGTCTGCACTCTACCACTGAGCCACAACCCCAGCTGAGATGTTAAATTTTATCAGATACTTTTTCTGCATTTGTTGAGATGGTCATGTAATTTTTATCCCTGGCTGTATTTATTTGCTATATTACATTTATCTTTTTGTATGTCCATCATGATCAAATTGGTTTTATTCCAAGGATGCAAGGGATGGTCAAAGACATATAAAACGATAAATGTAACATAGTAAATAAATACAGCCAGGGATAAAAATTACATGACCATGTCAACAAATGCAGAAAACATATCTGATAAAATTTAACATCTCAGCTGGGGTTGTGGCTCAGTGGTAGAGTACGGGCCTAGCATGTGCGATTCTCAGCACAACATATAAATAAGTAAACAAAGGTCCAATGACAACTAAAAATATTTTTAAAAAATTTAACACCCCTTCATTATAAAAGTCCTGTACAGATTATGTACAGATAGATCATACCTCAGCATAATAAAGACTATACAGGGACAAACCCATCATCAGTATCCTACTTATGGGGAGAAAAGGGAAAGCACCAGCCAGAGTGGTCCCTCCATGAGCACAGTGTAGGGATAATGGAATTAAAGAAGTCCACATTTTTGGGAGGCCCAAGGCGAGTCTGGGTACAGAGCGTTTAGAAACCAAGGGCATGGCTCAACAAACCTGAAGAATCGGTGCATTAATATCCGTGTGCAGGGAAAGAAGACACTAACTCTCCAGGTGGCATATGAAGGAAGGACAAAGGAAGAAAATATTTTGCAGTCACAGTGCAGGGGCTGCCAGCTAAGTAAGCTGATTCCTGCAAACCTGAGTTTGGATCAAAATACAGGCCCCGTAAACATACACTGCATGACACAGGGTACTTAAGTGACCAGGAGAAAAACCAAATGTGGATAGAGGTTAACACAGGGGACAACTTTTTGCATAAACCCACCCAGCTGTACCCCTCCCCCACCAATTCAACTGCTTACAAAAACTTGCTGGGAGACTCATTTGGCTGGGAAATGGGAAGGGAAGGGGCTTAGAATTTGGCCCCCAACCACACCATTATCCCTGGTGAAATCCAGCATGAACCAGTAAGTATTAGGTGCTGGAGGAGCTCTGATTTAAAATCTCCAGACCAACTGGCATTCAGGAAAAAGCCTGGAGCCTACCTAAGCCTAAACCCTGCTTCTAGGAATTCCATCTATAAGATTACCTCTCTCGCTCCAGTCATTCAGAGGGTAGAGGGTAAAGCATCATGTTCCAGATGACCCTATCTAAAACTGCTTAGATGAGAAGCTGACAATAATTTGAACTTCAAAAACAAAAGAAATCTTTAATATTTCACCAAGATTTTTATTCCTTTTTAAAATTCTTTTTCACTGTTTAATTGTGACCTTGATGATACCTGAACATTTAGTACATTTTCATGTTTTTTAATCATTTCTAGGATTTAATTTTTTTTTTTTTTTTTGGTGGTTCTGGGGATTGAACCCAGGGCCTTGTGCTTGCAAGGCAAACACTCTACCAGCTGAGTTGTATCCCCAGACCTAAAAAAAAATTTTTTTTTAGTTATAGATGGACACAATATTTTCTTTCTACTTATTTATTTTCACGTGGAGCTGAGAATTGAACCCAGTGCCTCACAAATGCCAAGCACTTTATCACTGAGCCATAAACCAAGCCCTCAATTCTAGCATTTCTGAAGCCAGTAATTTTCATGGATTAGTTTTTTGTGAACTGGGATGTTTCATTAATATATTTTAGTTTTGTTTTGTATTCTTTTATTTTTATTTTATAATTTTTAAATATTTTACTTTAAATATATATGTGCATATGTATACTTAACATTTCTTCTTCTACCTGTTACCTTGATTTTCTTTTCTTCTTATAATAGCCGATCTCTATTGTTCTCTTTCATTTTCCTTTAACCTTTTACTTCTCTCTTTACTCCCTCATATTCATCAGATCCTGTATCACTTCTGTTCTCTCCTGTTCACCATTTGAAATTGTAAACTCTTTTGCAAACTTGCTGTTTTTGTAATAGGCAATAAAAAATCATATCACTTCTGTTTATTGTGATAATTAACAATTTAGACATCATAGTAGGAATATTTCTTTAATGCTGTATATTGCTTGCATTGGTTATCATTGCTATTTGTCTCCCACTAAATAGTAAGGTACTGAAAACCTTCAGGGACACAGTAAGTTCACAGAGTAGAAACTCTACTGCTTCATATCCATACCACTTGGTAGGTAGGCACACAAACAATATGAAAAAGCAAGAGAACAAATCACCCAAGCAAACCAAGACCCTCTAATAACTTAAACTATATACACTACAGTAGAATAAATGGCAGAGAAAGGTTTAGAATGTACATAGTTAAACTGATCTCTGAGGTAAAGAATGGTATAAGGAATGAAACCAAAGCAAAACATAGGAAGCAAAAGATCGGTTCAACAAAGAGGCAGAGATACTGGGGGAAGGGGAGGAGCAGAAGTCATCAAAATGAAGGAAACAAAAACCAAATTATAAATTCAATGGAAAGTATCATCAATAGACTAGACCAAAACTGAAGACTGAACTTAGGGTAATAAAGACAAAATATATAATCTGGAAAACAGAGTTGAGGACTGGGGATATAGCTCAGTTGGTAGAGTGTTTGCCTTGCAAGCATAAGGCCCTGGGTTCAAATCCCCAGTACCGCAAAAAAGAAAAAAGAAAACAAGAAAGAAAATAGAGTTGAACAGAGAGAGAAGTTGGTAAGAAACCATGAACAGAACTCCTAAGAATTATGAGATAACACAAAAAGACCAAATTTAAGATTTATCAGGATAGATGGAAAATCAAATACAAGAGACTTACAGGACACCAAATGTGCAAAATTACAAGAGACCCATATCAAGGCATATTATAATGAAAATGCCTAGCATACAAAATAAGGCTAGAATTTTGAAAGTGTGAGAGAAAATATCAGATTATGTATAGGAAGAAACCAATACAGATCTAAGCTAATTTCTCAATCCAATGCTAGGAGGTCCTGGCATAACATACACAAAGCTCTGAAAAAAAATGGATATCAACCACGAATCCTATATCCAGGGAAATTAAGCTTCAGATATGAAGATGAAATGAAAACCTTCCATGAAAAATGAAAGTTAAAAGAATTCACAACCAGAAAGCCTGCCTTTCAGAATATTCTCAAAATATTTCATGAAGATGAAATGGGAAGAAAAAAGGGGGAGGGGGTGCAGCAAAGAAAGGAACTACACTAAAGGAATAGTCAATCAAATGAGAAACTAATTCAAATTAAAAACTAGAAATAAGAATAAGTGGGAATACAAATCATACGTCAATAATAACCTTGAATGTTAATAGCCTAAATTCATCAATAAAAAGACATACACTGTAGACTAGTACATTAGGTTAAAAAACCAGACTGAATAATATCCTGTCTCCAAGAGACTCACCTCAAGGGAAAGATGCTCACAGACTGAAGTTGATTTAAAAAGCATATCACTCCCATGGACTGCATAAACAAGCAAGGGTTTCCCATCCTCATATCAGATAAAGTGGACTTTAAGCCAAAGTTCATCAGAAGGGACAAAAAAGGTAGTTATACAACAGCAGGTCATAAAAATCGTAATATTTATGCTCCCAATAATAGAGCATCTATGTACATTAAAATCCCTTCTGAATTTCAGGAATCATATAGAGTATAATCCAACAATACTGGGTGACATTAACACTTCTTTTCACTACGGATAGAACTTCCGAACAAAAACTTAACAAAGAAACTAAAGAACTAAATAATATGATCAATGGTTTAGACTTAATGGACATATACAGAATATTTCATCCATCAATGAATGAATAAACTTTAATCTCAGCAGCACACAGATCATTCTCTAAAATAAACCATATCTTATACCACAAAGCAACTCTTAGTAAATACAAAAGACAGATAATACCTTGCATTTTATCAGATCACAATGGAATAAAATTAGAAATCAACAACAAAATAAAAAATAGAAGCTACTCTAACAGCTGGAGACTAAATAATATGCTACTGAATGAACAATGGATAGCAGAAGAAATCAGGAAGGAAATTTTAAAAAGACTTAGAGGTAAGTAAGAATACCAATACAACATATCAAAATCTCTGGGACCCCATGAAGGCAGTGCTAAGAGGAAAAGTTCACTGCATTGGGCCAATCATTAAAGGAAGACAAAGTAAACTAGCAAATGACCTAATAGTGTATTGCAAAGCCCTGGAAAAAGAAGAACAAATCAACATCAAGAGCTGAAGATAGGAAATAATTAAAATCAGAGCTGAAGTCAAAGAAACAAACAAAAGAAACAATTCAAAAAGTCAACAAAACAAAAAGATGGTTCTTTAAAATCTTGAAGTCATCAACAAATTGCTGGAGACATCTGACCTACCCAAACTGAATCAGAAGGATATACAAACTGAAACAGATCAATTACAATCAATGAACTAGAAGATGCCATCAAAAGTCTGCCAACTAAGAAAAGTCCAGGACCAGATGGATTCACTGCAGAATTCTACAAGACCTTCAAGGAAGAATTAACACCAATTCTTCTCAAATTATTCCATGAAATAGAAAAGGTGGGAACTCTTCCAAACATCCTATAAAGCTAGTTTAACCCTCATATCGAAATGTAACAAAGACAAATCAAGGAAAGAAAACTTCAGGTGAATATCCCTGATGAACACAGATGCAAAATATTTAACAAAACACTGGCAAATTGCTCTCAAAAACATATTAAAAAGATAGTGCACCACAATCAACTGGGGTTCATTCCAGGCATGTAAGTCATCACATCAATAGCCATAATGCTGTGAATCATTTAAGTCATCTCAACAGATGCAGAATAAGCATTTGACAAAGTACAGTTCAAAACACTAGAAAACTAGGGATAGTAGGAACATACCTCAATATTGTAAAAGCTATCTATGCTAAGCCCAAGGCCAACATCATACTAAATGGAGAAAAATTGAAAAGCATTGCCTCTCAGAACTGCAGCAAGACAAGGATGCCCTCTATCACCACTTTTGTTTTTTACAGTATTTTTTAAGATGTTGACAGAACTTTATTTTATTCATTTATTGATATATGGTGCTGAGAATTGAACCCAGTGCCTCACACATGCTAGGCAAGCACTCTACCTACCACTGAGCCACAACCCCAGCCCTCTATCACCACTTTTATTCAACAGTCCTGGAAACTAGCCAGAGCAATTAGACAAAAGAAAGAAATTAAAAGAATTAAAGAGATAGGAAAAGAAAAGAACTCAGTCACTATTTGTCAATGACATGATTCTATATTTAGAAGCTTCAAAAATTATACCATAAAACTTCTAGAATTTGAAAATGAATACAGCAAACAGGATATAGAATTAACTCCAATAAATTAAATGTGTTCCTATAAATCAGTGATGTATCCACTGTAAGAGAAATTAGGAAAACTATTCCATTCCCAATAGCCTAAAAGAAGGGAGTGGGTGGGGGAATAAATCTAACAAAAGTAGTGAAAGACCTCTACAATGAAAACTACAGAAAGAAATTTAAAGAAGACCTTAGAAAATGGAAAGATCTCTCATGCTCTTGGATAGACAGAATGAACACTGCCATATGGCCAGACTACCAAAAGCACTATACAGATTTAATCAATTCAATTTAAAATTTCAAACACATTCCTCATAGAATTAGAATAAGCAATCATGAAATTCATTTTGAAAAGTACAAGACCCAATATAGCCAAAAAAATCCTTAGCAAGAAGTGTGAAGCATGAGACATTACAATACCAGAACTCAAATTATATTACAGAGCCATAGTAACAAAACAGCATGGTACTGGCACCAAAACAGATATGGAGAATGCTATGGTTTGGATACAATACGTACCCACCAAAGTTCATATGAGAGACTATGCAAGAAGATTCAGAGGAGAAATGACTGGATTTTGAGAGTATTAACCTAATCAGTGAACTGATCCCTGATGGGATTAACCAGTGGTGACTGGAGGCAGGTTGGGTGTGGTTGGAGGGAGTGGTTCATTGGGGGTGTGGTTATGGGATATATATTTTGTTTCTGGAGAGTGAAGTCTCAGCCACTGTCTCTCTCTCTGCTTCCTGATGATGTGAGTTGCTTCCTTCTAACCCACTCATCCACTATGATGTTCAGCCTCACCTTGACCCCAGAGGAATGAAGCTGGCCTTGTATGGACTAGGATCTCTGAAACCATGAGCCCTCAAATAAACCTTCCATCCTTTACAGTTGTGCTGGTTGGGTCATTTAATCACACCAGCAAAATTCTGTACCAGAGATCATTGGTACAAAATAAAAGACACAGAGACAAACCACATAAATACAGTTATCTCATGATTGACACAGTCACCCAAAACAAATATCTGGAGAAAAGACAGACTCTTCAACAAATGGGTGTTGAGAAAACTAGAAAATTCATATGTAGTAAAATGAAGTTAACCCCCTATTTCTCACTCTATACAAAAATTAACTCAACGTGGATCAAGGACTTAGACACTAGAACTAAGACCCTGTACCAAATATAAGAAAAAGCAGTTCCAGATCTTCCTCATGTTGGCTTAGGAACTAACAGTGCAAGAAGTAAAATCAAAAATCAATAAATGGGATGGAATCAAACTAAAAAGCTGTTTCACAGCAAAAAATACAATAACATGAAGAAAGAGCCTACAGAATGGGAGAAAATCTTTACCACATGCATTAATCTCCAGAATATATGAAGAACTCAGATACAGCATTAATCTCCAGAATATATGAAGAACTCAAAAAACACCAAAAAACAAATAACCCAATTAAAAAATGAGCTAATGATCTGAACAGACACGTCACAGAAGAAATACAATTGATTAAGAAATATATGAAAAAATGTTCAACGTTTCTAGCAATTACAGAAATGCAAATCAAAACTAAGATTTCATCTCACTCCAATCAGAATGGCAATTACCAAGAACATAAACAACAATGGGCTGGGGTACAGCTCAATGGTAGAGCACCTGCCTACCACATTTGAGGCACCAGATTCAGTCCTCAGCACCACATAAAAATAAAATAAATGTATTGTGTCCATCTACAACTAAAAAATATTGAAAAAAAAAATACAAACAACAATAAATGTTGGCAAGGATGCTGGATTATAGGTACACTCATATACTGATGGTGGGAATGCAAACTGGTGCAACAATTATTGAAAGCAATATGGACGTTGCTCAGAAAACTTCGAATGGAACCACCATTTGACCCAGCTATCCCACTCCTCAATTTATACCCAAAGAACTTAAAATGAGCATATTACAGTGACACAGCCACATCAATGTGTACAGTAGCTCAATTCACAATAGCAAAACTATGGAACCAACCTAGGTGCACTTCAACAGACGAACAGATAAGAAAAGGTGGTGTATATACACAGTGGAATATTACTCAGTATTAAGTCCAAAGCTTAAAATAAGTCATTTCCTGTCCTAGAGATGTACTTACAAAGAAAACAAAAGTTAGCAGATAGCTGCCCGCCCCCTCACCACCTGTTAACCAACTTAACTAAAATTTTTGTTATTCTAAGAGCCCACCACAAAGCTTTACACAGGCAGTTTGTAGAAATGGCCCACCACAATCCAACCACAAGTTTCTATGCAAGCAGGTCATACCACTTTCCACAAGCCACCCAAACCTGCCCTATAAAATACCCCAAAGTTAAGTCCTGCCTGTCTCTCTCACTTTCTTCTGAGTGATGGCCTGACAAATAAAGCTTCTTAACTATGGATCTCTCTTCCTTCCTGGTTTCTGTGCTGCTTGTGTGTTTCACTTTCCTTTCATACAGCCTTAAAGAAGAGTGAAATTATGGCATTTGCTGGTAAATGGATAGATGTGTACACTATCATGCTAAGTAAAATAAGCCAATCCCAAAAAAATCAAAGGCTGAATGTTTTCTCTGATATGCAGATGTTAATGCATAATAAAGATGGCGTTAGGGAAAAATATAGTACTTTGGATTAGTCACAGGGGAGTGAAAGAAGTGTAGTGGGGGATCTAGGGATAGGAATGATAGTAGAATTATTCAGACATTATTATCCTATACAACCTGTGCAACATGGTACATCATGTACAGTTAGAAGAATGAGAAGTAACACCTCAATTATGTAAGATATGTCAAAGTGCATTCTACTGTCATAACTAAGTAGAATAAATTTAAGAATTTTTTCAAGAAAACTAGCCAATGCAATCAGAAAAGAGAACTAACAAGCACATACATAGAAAGGGGTGCCAGAATAAACAAATAAGTGAGTATGTAAATAAGATATCTAAGAATAAATCCAAAAATGTGAAAGACCTCTACAAAGAAAATTACACAAAAATTGAAGAAAAAAATGGAAGAAAATCCTAGAAAGGGGATAGACTGCCAATGTTTATGGACTGGGCAGAAAATATTTTTCACTATACTACTGGAAGTAACCAACAGTTTCAATGGAATCCTTATCAAAATATGAATGACATCTTTCACAGAACTAGAAAAAAAATCCTAGAAAACCATGCTAAGCGAAATAAGCCAAACCCCAAAAAACAAATACTGAATGTTTTCTCTGATATGTGGATCCTAATTCACAATAAGAAGGGAAGCCTCTAGAGAAGAACAGTTACTCTAGATTAGGTATGAAGGAGTGCAGGGAGAGGATTAGGTATGGGGATAGGAAGGACAGTATAATGAAACAGAAATCATTACCTCACGTACACATAGGACTGCATGGTTGATGTCATTCTATGATATGTACAATCAGAAAAGAGAAATCATACTTCTATGTATAATTTATGATTTATGAAAATGCATAATAAATGCATTCTACTGTCATGTGTAATTAGAGCAAGTTTTAAAATTAAAAAACAATTCATATAGAAATACAAAAAGACCCCAAATAGCCAAAACGATTCTAAGCAAAAGTGCAATATCTGATTTCAAAATATATACAGATCCATAGTTAAACTACAAAGGCAGAATGATGTTGGCATATAAGCAGACTTGCAGATCTATGTGACAGAATAGAGGAACCAGAAAGAAATTTGTGCATATTCAGGGCGGCTGATTCTCAACAAGGCTGCGAAAAATAAATCATTTATGATAATACCCAGGAGAATGAAATATCTGATAAAATAACAGATTTAAAATTATACACCAACAAAAGGAAGTAAAATACCTAAAGAATTGGAGAAACATACTGTCTTATAGACTGGAGGAGTTAGTATTTTTGAGAGGACCATACTACCCAAAGTGATCCACAAACACAAGCAACCTAACTGTCATTTCCTGCAGAAATAAAAATTTTAAATTCATATGGATCTTCTTGGGGTCTGGAATACCAAAAACAGTCTTCAAAAATGAAGAATGAAGATGAAATTCCCAATTTCAGACTACCGATGAAGTTTTACTAATTCAAATAGTTATACCTGGACAAAAAATAGACACATTTAAAAAAAAAAAAAAAAAAAAAAAAGAACAAAAGTGAAGAGTCTTCATAAATAAAAGTATGTATCTTTTGCCAACTCATGTGTCCTCTGACATTGTTTCAGAAAAGTACCAAAGCTGTTCATTGGGGGGAAAAAGTGGTCTTTTCAATGAATCATAACTGAATATCCATGTGCCTCTTCCTAGAACTGCTGTGTTTGCCTTGTCAACACCTAAAAACAAACACAAAAAAAGGTGGTATTGTGACTGGGATCTTGTAGATTCTATGGATAAAACTGATAAAAAGTGATAACTTAATACTATTGTCTTCCAGTCCAACAAATGTTTTCCATCTCCATTTACAGAGATCTTTGAGAACAGTTTTCATCAGTGTTTGCAGTTTTCCATATAAAAATACTGTGCATTTTTTTATGTTCATAAATAGATACTTGCTTTTCAGGGTTGTTGGGATAAATTTTATTTCAAATTTCAAATTCCAAGTGTTATTTACAAAACGTTATGTACAAAGTCAATGTCTTCCTTTACTCAAGCACTTCTAAGTATGTACAGATCATATAGAGAAAAGGATTTGACTTGTTAGCCTACTAATATATCCTTTGACTTTCTACTACTAACTTTACTGCTAATTTCAGGATTTACTGCTAAATTTAGGATTTGTTCCTTTTTACTTGTAGATTCTAGGACATTGTTACACAGACAATTATGTTGACTGAAAATACTTTTTCCATTACAACTCATATACTTTTTAATTCACTTATCTTACATTACTACCTAGGGTTTTTAGATTTTTGTAATATATGAACTTAATATTTCTAGGAAAGATGAGACTTCCTTTCATTGATCTCGATCTTAAAGAGGACTTCCATGATAAAGTAGGACATTCACTAAAGATTTTAACAGATACCCTTTTCTAGGCTAAGGAAGTTTCCTTTTATAAAAGCATTGTTTTTGAGATTAATTTTTTAAAAAATCTATGTAAACTGTAAAAAAAACCTTGCTTTGCATTTATTCATAAGATCACATACAGTTTCTAGAATTATTAATATATGAATTTTATTAATTATTATGCAAATGTTACACCAATTTCACATTCCTGAAATAAATTTCACTTGGTCATGATTAATTGCACTTTTTATGTAATATTTTGTTACATACTTTTGTTCATTTCTTCTGTTTTTGACTTCTCTAGACATTACAGTATCTATCACTAGCCTACTGAGGTAAAATATATTCCTTCCTCTGCTCTTTTTCCAAAAGACCTTGTTCAGAAGTGGTATCGTTTCTCCCGAAATATTCTGAGGAAAATTTCACCTGTGAAATAACCTAAGTTTGATACTTACTTTTCTCAAGTATTTTCATGTTTTAATTCATTGCATGAACAGATGACAAGAGTTCTTTGGGTTGACTTATGCTCCTTTAGTGACTTTTATGTCTTTAACGGAATCAGTCTCTTTCATCTAAGTTAGCAAAAAACTTAAGGTAGGTGTGATATAATTTCCTCAGGGTACTATGGTAGGTGTGATATATCACACCTCAGTGTAGTATTTCCTCAGTGTACTAGTAAAATGTAGAGCAAGAAACAACAAACTGTTTTCCACTCTTGGTAACAGTAATTTTGTCTTGATTAGTTAGGACCAAGGTTTGCCAACACTGGTGGTTTTTTCACAGAACCAGTATTAAATTTCATTGTTTTTCTTTTCAAAGTCACTGATTACTATTCATGACTTTACTAATTTCCTTCCATTTATCTATGTTAGGTTTCTAAGGTTTCCATTTCCCCCAAGGTTAAAGGTAAGATTATTGGAATTATATATTTTTTCATTTCTATAAAGACCATCTCTAGGATCCACACACACTCTACATTCATACACACACACACACATACATTTTTATGCACTCTTCTTTGCATGAAACCATTTACTTACACCAAACATTTCTCAGTAAGCAATTCTCTACCAGAAATTGAATTATATCTTAGCTTTCATTTCCAAAAAAATTTTAATATTTGTCATGACTCCTTTTAGTCTCATGCTGTAGATCTGCACTGTTCAATTTCCAAAATTTTACTTATTTATATTTTTAGTTATCTTACCATTATTGTCTTATAATTACACTATGGTCTGACAACAAACTTTGTATATTTTGTGTACTTTTAAAACTTCAAAGTGTTTGTTTTCAATGGGTCTGAAAGTGTTTACAATAACAATGTGCAAGTAAGAACTATTTGATCTGCTTTGGTAGTGTGCTCTATATGGGTCAACTGAATTCACAATTTGATTGATAGTACTGTTATTTAGGTTGACTAGTTGACTGATATACTATTTAAATTATCTTTATCCTTACTAATCATACTATTCAAGCTATCTTTACTCATTTTCTTTTGCTTTAATTACTTAATTATTAGGTGAGGGAAGACTTCACTGATGATAATAGATCCATCTATTTCTTTTAGCAGGAATGTCAGTTTTGTCTGATGAATTTTGAGGTTCAGCTATTAGGTAAATAAATGTAAAGTTGTCTCTGTATTATAAGTGGATAGTTTGTGAACAGTACATTTTCAACAACCATGTATACAATTTAGTTTGTGTATAATCAGTAATAAGGTTGAACTCAAATCTGCATGACTAGTAAACTAGTCTCTGAAACCTCCTTCTGCTCCTCCTCTTTTTCCTTCTCCTTTTTACTTTTTAATTTTATAGGGGTGTAGGGGTATCCTTGCCTACCTTCATTTTAATTGAGCCTTATATGATCCCATCTTATTTCATGCACTGAAATGTCAATTATAGTTCTCCTTACATTTTTTAAATGAAAACCATGAAATTTACAACATACATTCTTAACAAATCTAAGTCCATCTTCAAAGAATACTGCAATACTTCTAATATACCAATACCTTCTAAAAAATTATTTCTAACTTTGTTATATCATTTTATTTTTCTGCATCCTCAAAATATTATTACTACTATTTTGAAGACAGTTAAGATGTGCATATTTTTATTATTTATGGGTTAGAAATTTTACCTAATTTTTTTCCTTTTCTGTCTCATGTACATTATTATTATTATTATTATTATTATTATTATTATTATTGTCATCATCATTACTGAAGTCAGTATTTGACTGATTCAATGTTCCTAAGTTTTACCTAAAGTTCATTTTACTGTTCCAGGATCCCATGCAGGATGTTACATACATTTCGTTTTCTTATCTCCTTGGGTTCATCTTAAGAATGACAGTTTTTAAGACATTATTGATTTTTATCAGTTTACTGAGGAAGTCAATCAGCTGGAGGTGTATAATGGTTTTCTCACCTATGGACTAAAAACATGAGTTCTGAGAAGGAAAACCAGAGGCTAGATATTCTTCTCATATAAAAACAATATGACCTAGTAGTGGTGATAGTAACCTTGTTGACTTAGCTGACATGCTGTTTATCAGATGTTTCCACTAACATCATCAACTACCTCTTTCCAATATAATCACTGGAAGGACATCAACTATTCACAGCTCACACTTAAAAAGAGGATCACCCTTGATGGAGAATTATATAAATAAATTAAGTGATGATGCTTTCTGCTCTTTTTCTCATTGGCCTAAGGTCCTAGTCTTGAACCTCCAATACTTAACTAACATAAAAGAAAAGTAGCTCTTTTTATTTGTCACTTGTTATTTTCAGGTTGTCATTTGTATTATCACATGATCTGTCTTGCACTACACATTTTTAAAATCTATGTATACTAAACTTAGCCTGTTTTTTTTATTACCTGTAGAATTTTAGTCATAATTACTTATTAGTTTTTTACTACAGAAGAATTTACCATCATTTTCAAATGAGATTTAGAGGATTTCATTTTTTACAAAGTAATTTTTAATACATTAGGAATATATTCTTGAGTATGTTGTGAAATATGGGATTAATTTTATTTTTTCCAAATGACCAGTCAGATGTCACAGCACCATTTTTTAAGATATCTACCTTTTTCCCAGAATACACCATTTTCATGTAAAAAATTTTCATGATTTTAAATCTAATGATTACTTTACCCTATGTCAGTTCTTATTTTTATATGTACGCTGCTTCTCTTTCTTTCTTAATGAAATTATATCACTATGTCTACTTTTCACTCAGGAAAAAATATTGTTAAGAGTACTTTTTTTCAAAATGTCTACATTGTTACTATTTAAGAGCCATCTTGAAAACTTTTCCTATAACACCTTTATGTTTATTTGTCCTTAAATTCATAGAATAAAAATACTTACTCATGATATTATCATCTTTGCCCTAAAAACTGGAGTTGGCTTACTTTAACTTACTTTAACTTGGAATTTCTATACTTGTCTATAGGAGTGAAATCTGTCAATTTTTTATATTAGAAATTTTAATCCTATGTTGACTGAAAAATTTAAGAAATGAAGTCAATTTTTAAATAGCTTTAATGGATTATTTATAGCAACACTATTACTAATTATTCCTAATTATGAAACTGTCAAAGTAGGTAGTTGGCATTAACAAAAGAGTAGAACAACAGTTCTATTTATACTGATATAGAGTGATTTAAAAGACACAAATCTAAACAAAATAAAAAAGGATCAAAAGAGAATGTGCACAATGGGCTACAATTTGAATTTTTAAAATATTTTTTACAGCATGCAAATAATATATGAATTTTTCTGCACAGTGAGTTTTTATGAAGAATACTCAACTAGTGTGAATTTTTCTGCACAGTGAAGGAGTTTTTATGAAGAATACTCAAAGAACTACTGACACTGAAGCTACTTTGGAGGAAAAGTATAGCTGCAGACAAAGTGAAGGAAGAAACTATATAACTCCTGATGCCCTTTCAGTTTGTTTAATCCATTTAAGTACCAGTAAGCTGGAAAAACATCATTTCTTTCTAAACTTGAAAGAATAGTTAAGACAACAATGTCTTTTTCTTTTTAAAATTTTATGTTTTGATATGCATTAATAAGAGGAACAATTCCTCATTTATTCACATAGAGTCCAGCAGTAATGCATACCTTGTTGTCATAGAAACACTGTTCCTCCATTCTCCACGGAGAGCCCAGAAGGCTTGCAAATCCTCCCATCAACATAACTTCAGTTGCTTGACTTTCCACAATGACCTCAGCAACTGTTGAGTACTGTTACCAATACAATCCCAAATCTCTGGCTCTCCAAATATAGCCCACATAAAATTCAGCAGCCCAGACAGCTCAGCCATCAAAAGAACCCTGATTCTCTCATTCCCCATTTACAGTCAGCAACACTACAAGTACTGCCATCACTGAACCTGTTACCTGTCTCTCTATAAAAACTCATGAGCCTTGGGATTACTTCCATTATAAAATCCCAATTCCCTACCTGTCAACGTAGAGTGAAACAGTCCTGGAAGTGCTGCCATCAGTTCTCACTAACGGGTGAGATAAAATTTCACCCTTTAAATTCTGCTAGGAAATATTTATTTTACATTTTCAAAATTCTTTATAATTTCATTGAATAGTTCTTAAATATCTTTCATTAAGCTTTTTGGCTATCAATTTTCTCTAGCATAACTAAACACTTTATCATTTTAAACAGATATTCATTTGGTTGTTTTCAAACATTCAACTTCTTAGTTTATTAAGATTATTACTAAAACAAAAAACAAAACAAAAAATTACTCATTTCATTAAGATTAACACAAGAAAAATATAATAGGACTCAAATAAGATGTACTTTTTTATATTAAGGACTATGTAATTGACACCAAATCTAAGTAACAAAAAAGGAGGTAATACGAAATGGTTAAATACCCCAGTTGTCTCATTAAATAAAATGATGTAAAAGGAATGGTTGTCAATCATTATAATGTCCAACAGAAAACAATTGTTTATTTAAACATACTACTGCTTGTGTTACATGCCAGAAGCATGTTTAAGAATATCTTTTATGCATTGTCCTTAAACACTTTGCTACACGCACTAAAGGCTAAATAATATCCCATTGTGTATACATTCTTTTTATAAATCATGTCAAAGGACAAATCATTAGTTTCCACATCTTGACTATTATCAATAATTCTGCAATGAACATGATAGTACAGATACCTCTTTAAGATGTTAACCGTACTTTCTCTGAATATATATCAAGAAGTAGAATAGTTGAATCATGTGGCAGTTTTATTTTTAATGTATCTCAATCCATGATTGAACCAAGTTTACATACCCACTAGTAGTACATAAAGTTTCTATTTTCCCTACATCCTCAGTAACAGTTCCTTTAACTTTTTGATAACACATATTAACAGAGGTGAAATGGCAGTTGACTGTGGGATTTTTTTTTTTTTCTTTTGTGTGACTAGGAACTGAATCCAGGAGCCACCTACCACTGAGCTACATCCCCACTCCTTTTTCATTTTATTTTTTAAGAAAGGAATTCATTAAGTTGCCCAGGCCAACCTCGAGCTTGCTATTCTCCTATCTTACATACACATGAGCTAAGATTACAGGCAGACGCTACCATTGTATGTAGGATGTCTTATTCCTTTGCTTTGCTTAATGTTCTAAGACTTCATGTACTCAACTCAATGCATCTGATCAGAGTGGGCAATACAGTTTTTTTCCTGATCTTAGAGGAAGAGCTTTCAACTTTTCTCAGTTGAGTATACTGTTAGTTGTGGGCTTTTGATTTACAGTTTTAATTGTACTGAGATACATTCATTCTTTACCTGATTTTTTGAGAATTTTTACATGAAAATATACTGCATTTTTAATCAAATGCTTTTTCTCCATTTATTCAGATTATCATATAATTTTGCCCAATCTGCTAACATAATGTACCACATTTATTGATTAGTGTATATCTGTGTTTTAAGTATTTTTTTCAGTTGTTGATGAACCTTTTTTCCATAACTTTCCAGGCATATATCCACTTGATCATGGTGATTCTTTTTTGTATTACAGAATTTAGATTGCTTCCTCCTCCTTCCCTCTTCCTCTCCCTCACCTTCTCATGTTTATTTCTATTGCCTGTGTTACTTTTACTGATATTTTGGTTGGGTATATATATTTATTTTAAGAACCAATGTAATCCATTTCAATAACAGAATGTGTAACACTATATTTACTAAAAAAGTTACAGGTGCTATTTTGTTTACTATTCATGATTTTCAAAATCCTATCAAAGCTAAAAATGTAATTATCCAGAGGTAAGACGATGACTCTGTCATGAAATGGAAAAAAACATTTTTGTATTTATTAAGAACTTTAGTTTCAAAGTAAAATTAATGGAAAATAATTTAAAAATACCTGCATATCTATTCCTAGAAAATTACTTTTAATGTTTTAGTCTACTTATTATAAGAGGACTTGTATACCTACTACATTTTTTTCTTTAATTAAAAGGAAATTCCTGCATCAACATGCAAAAGATATATACACCGAGATAAAGAAATGCAATGAAAATATTCCCTGGGCTGAATTTATCATATGAAAATAAAATACTCCCTTTTTTTTTTTTTTTTTTTTTTTTTTAAGCATATTAAGCAAGTTTTATTTAAAGGTAATGATACAGACTTCTCCCAGCAGGGAGAAGGGGGCCATGGCTGATGTTCTAAAGTTCCAAAAATACTCACATTTCTACTTTTAAAAAAAACACTAGAAATTTTGACTTCAGTCTACCATTCTGTTATTCTGGCATTTAGTACACAGATATGCTCTCATTTCTAAAGATTCAAAAAGGAATGTTCTGCAGTGGCCACTCGAGTATAATATTCATTTTTCTTGCTTTAAATTTTTCACATAAATTTAGATAATTATAGTATCCTAACAGGCACAAATCATCAAAATGGATTTTTAAAATGCATTTTAAATTGCTTTCCTTACACACCCAAGGCTTAAAATATTTTCTAAACACAAAGTATACTTTATATACTTCAGATACCTCAAAATTATGATTAGCAGGTTAAAAATTATTGTCTATGACATTCAAGTAAGAAGGGTATTAAATCCCAAAGTGCACTTTATTTTATGTAGTCTCTAGATTAGCAAATTATCCCTGAGGGCATATCAAATCTTAGTGAATTTGGGTCAATGGTTTTGTGTATGTGTGTGTGTGTGTGTGTGCACGCATGTGTGTACATATTAGGAAAAGTGTGAAGAGGTAAAGTAGAAAAACCAGATTATGACTTTAAAAAATAAAAAACAAACCTATAACAGCTCTTCCACCACCACTTAAATGATCTGTATCTTACTGGGTCTTCTAGTGATATGAATATTGGGAGACACGATACGAGCATCTTTCCTGATGTGGAATAATCTTACATCACATCTACTTTTATCACTTCATTTTATACTTAGGAGGAGGAAAGGAATAACTCTAATAAATTATTCACATACATAAAATGTTTCTTCCCTGATATGCTGCTATCAAGTATTAGATATATATCATAATTTGAACTTAAAATGTTTAGATACTCATATTAACAACAAACACTATTGCTTTAGAATCTACCAATTTCTTTCCTAGTTCCCACTACAGACTACAATTTTGTATTTTCCATAGTAAAAAAAAAAAAAAAAAAAAAAAAAAAAAACTACGTAACTGAAATTTTCTAAAAATAAAACAATCTCAAAGCAGTGTAACACTATTGGACATGTCAAATGGTAAGATGAAAGAGACTTCACAGTCTTAAGAGAAAAAAAAAGTCTTAAGAGAAAAGAAACATCTACAGTAATCCCTGATTGTAACCATTCATAGGTATCTTAAAAAGAAAACTAAACATCACACATAAAAATTGGAGACAGCTTTTTATGGCATAGCCATAGGTGCAAATCATATTAGATAACAATATTAACTATATACCAACTATTATATTTTGGAAATGAATTAAGAGTTTGAGTTTAAGACAGTTACCACAAATATTACACATATATTGAGTAAGTCTCAAATTCTTTTGTCTTAAATAATTTCATCACTAAACAAAATTTCAAAATAAAAGGATAAAGCACTAAATATATGTGAGAGTATAAGAACTCAATAAAATCATCTGATACATTCATTTTGTTTAAAGCATGAGATTTTCTTGTATATTTCACTCTGAAAGCACAGGTGAGGATTCTGATATATGTTAGTATATATGTTTTTAAGAAAGGTAAATTAAAACACTTACCTGGGTTTCATACAAGTGGGCAATATGAAACTGAACTGTAATGGATCATGGAAAAAGATCAATTTCAATACAGTCATATTTAAGGTAATAAGGTACAGCCCTGAAAAATCTATAGCAATAGCAAGTATACTTAATAAAAGGTTCACATCAAAAACACTGGGCAATACAACTTCTTCAAGTTTGTGTGTGTGGTGTTGAAAAACTTCTACAGTTTAGTAATGTTACTATAGAATAAAGACATGCTATTCAAGGCATGTGTCTTCCTTTTATATTAAAAAATCTTCCTTAAAAAATCAGATCTTCCAGGTGTGGTGGTGCATGCTTGTAATCCCAGCAGCCTAGGAGGCTGAGGTATGAGGATCAGGAGTTCAAAGTAAGCCTCAGCAAAAGCAAGGCACTACACAACTCAGTGAGACCCTGTCTCTACATAAAATACAAAATTGGGCTGGGGATGTGGCTCAGTGATCAAGTGTCCCTGATTCAAAACCTGTTACATCACCTGCCTCCTTGCCCCCCATTTAAAAAAAAAAAAAAGTCACAGACCAGAATTCTAGTAACACAGGAAATGAATTTTCTTTTGACTCTTCAAAAGACAGAAGTTATTTAAAGATTTAAAAAAAAAGGAGGTGTTAACAACCTAAAGAGCAGAATTATAACAAGTATATCTGAAAACTCATAAAAAGGCAGAATATTGTGGCTTCCTTTTATAGCACTTTGGATGCCAATTCCCTATTGCCTGAGTATGAATGGTTCAACAACATTAATGATCAACATAACTAAATTCTAATGGATAGTTACAACTAAAGTCTAGATGTCTGACTTATTGGTTTACCTATCAATGATAAAACTCTTAGTTTATTTTAGGAATCTACTTAGGAGACTCTTACAAAATTATATGCAGAATACTTATGGACATGATATATTTATTTATTTACTTACTTTTTTATGTGGTGCTAAGGATTCAACCCAGTACCTCACATGTTAGGCGAGTGCTCTATCACGAGCTACAACCTCAGCATGTGGACAACTCTTTTTAAAGAGAAGTCACAAAAATTTATTAAATTCTCAAAACTGCCCTTTTTCTCCCCTCTTCTGTATTCTCCTTCTTTACTCCTTCTTACTCACATTCCCCTTCAGTGTTGTAAAGATAAAATTCAAAGGAAGCTCAATAAAACCAATCACTAAACACTGAGTTTAAGAGATTCTGAATAAGTGAAACTTTGTAAAGGCCTGAAGAACTTCCTCTTCAACTTGCTATTAAAAGTTTCCTATTGGCATACTGGAGAACACTGTATTAGATAATTACAGATTTCTTTCTATATAAGAGAAAATACTTTTATAATTATCTCTCCAAATTCAACCAACCTTGTAGGACAACATTATGGCTTTACAGGTAAATACCACAGTTAAATAGCTACCACATAAAATAAATACTATTTATTAGAGAAAAAATATTACAAAATAATATACCATACACACACACAAGAATTCTATATGTATATTTAATATCCTTTTACCCACAAATTTTGAGATTTTCCTCCTCATCAGTTATTTTTCCCACGAGTAAGTCCAGTTAATAAAAATTTCACCTTATTTCATTATTGGAGGACAATAGAATATATGTTAAGAAAAAGGAAAAATAAAAAGTTAGGGTCCCATTTTCCCTGTACTTTTATCATCTGTTGAGGGTTACAAGGAAGGAAAGAACAGTAATAATTGGCATCTTTATACCATCAGAAACCAATCTAGAATTAGTCTCAGGGCTCACTACTCTGGCCTCACCATCCCATAAGATAGTGTCATTTTTTATAAGGTAAAAATCTCCAGTTTTAATGCTTTAATTTACAGACACACACACATACACACATATAATTTTTTTAAAACCAAGAAATTGAACCTAGGGACACTTAACCACTGAGCTATATCCCCAGACTCTTATTTTTAATTTTTATTTTGAGGCAAAGTCTTGTCAAGTTGCTAAGTTTGCGTTGTTAAATTTCTAAGGCTGGCTTTGAATTCTCAAGGCTCCTTGGCCTCCCAAACCACTGAGATTAGAGGCATGTACCATGGGGCCCAGCTCTTAAATACATTTTAAAAGAGGAGCACAAGTTGTACAACTAGGAAAATGTTGACGACTCCAATTTTTAATTGCATACCAAAATGCACAAATATATTAAAATAGGTCTTAAAATTAAACTTTAATACAAAATAGTTTAGAATTCTAGAATGATGATTTTTATCCCAATAATATTATAATATTGTTTCACATCAATTTATTTTTTGAAAATTTGTGATTTGTGCAGTTATAAAGGCAGCCAAAACACAAGGAATGTGCCAGTCCTAAGACAATAAAAGGGAAGAATTTGTTTTTATTTTAAAAGGGATACAAAAGGAAATATCTAATATATCTGATCATATCTGGTTAACAAGCTGGCAATCATTCTGTTAGTGATCTGTGAGAACTCAGACCTTCCTATAGTTACCAAATGATCACACTAATTTTCTTAAGTTAAAAAAAAAAAAAAAAAGTACTACCCAAATGAACTGAAAATGTCTTAAAGAGTCTCTGAATCAGGCACATGTCCTCCCACTCATCCTCTCAATTACCAACAAAAACAGAGATAAAGTAAATATAAATATGTACTTAGGGTCATAAATTTCAAATGCTCTTGCTCAAAAGACAAAAACAGGTATCATACTTAAAAAATACTTACTTTCTGCACTGGATAAAGTACAGGGATTACAGTCAATCAAAGCTAACTGAAAATGCTGCAAGAGGAAAGTGAAAAGATTAATGCTTAAAGTTAAGGTTTAGAAAAAATATATTTTTTTCTCTTTTAGTCTTCTAAGGTCTATAACAAAATAATGGCTATACAGTTAAAATGTAGTACTCAAAACCACTATCATTCAAAATTTATTGCTTAAAACTGAACTGAACTGTTACTATCATGAGATAGTAACAAGTGAAGACAAAAAGGAAAACATAAAGGTTTTATTACATAAAAAAATGAATTTCAAGTAAATACAATATTAAATTACAAAATGTTTAAATGGGCACAGGCACCAATTCATTTTTGAAAGTTTAGAGGTACAATATTTTCTAGAACATCAAAACTTATGTTAAAATAAGATGTAACCATTATAAATTAGATAATAATGCTATGAGAATTTTACATAAATAAAACATGTCTGCTTGTACTGATTCTTCAATGTCACTAAACTCTAAGACACTTCAGACCTATAACCCTATGTAGTATCAAATAATCCATGTTCAAATTCATATATGAAATACTTGTTTTTCAAAATATTTGTAAATTATGTGAGTAAAAATATGTAAAATTATTAATAAAGTCCAAATGTATACCACTGAAAACTCTGTCTACAAATAACTTCTAAGAACAAAGGGAAACATTAAGACACTGAAACATTAAAAACTTAAGTTATGACTAAAAACACAACGTAACATTTAATCAATAAAATAAAAGTCCATCAACAACTAAAAATATATTTAAAAAAAAAAAAAAAAGAAAATCCTTCCTTTCCCACCATTCATCTCAGTGCCCTTTGATTTAGGTGGCTGGTCCTGGTCAGTTGAAACCCCAGAGCCAGGCTTCAACCAATTCCAATAACAACACAATTGGTATTAAGATTGTAGGTGCTATAAAGAGAACTGTTACATGCATTCATAATATTTAATTATTTTCAGTAAGTAGTGATTAGAAAAACAAATATCCATATGAAAAAAGAATTATATTTTACGCAAAAGTGAACTCAAAATGTTTCAGAAACATCATCCTTAAGGGCTAAAACTATAAAACCCTTAAAACATGGGGAAAATCTTTGAGACTCTGGATTTGGCAATGATTTAGACAGGCAACCACAGAAAAAAACTGAATAGGCTTCGTAAAAAGAAGTTTCTGAGCTGGGGAGATAGCTCAGTCAGTAGAGTGCTTGCCTTGCAAGCACGAGGCCCTGGGTTCAATCTCCAGTACCTCAAAAAAAAAAAAAAAAAGTCAAGCTTCTGTGCATGAAAGGATACTATTAAGAGACTTACCAGCAAACCTACAAGACTGTGGAAAATATTTGCAGATCACAGATCTCAAACTGGTTAAGGACTAGACAGGCACAAACATATTCTATAAATTACAAAGTATTTTAGGTTGTGTTTCAGGAAAAGTCTCTATAATTCACTCAAGAACAATTCAAGAACAGTTTGAAAACAACCTTTCCAGAATGGACAAGCACAAATGAAGCTACCTCGTCTGGTTGATAAATTTTTGACATCACAGGCCAACCTCCTCTGTGCAAAACATGGTAATTCCCCAAAGAAAAAAAAGGTGACCTTTCAAGAGGTAAGATAACCACTCCTACCAGTTAAAAAAAAAAAAGCTAAAACTTCCATCTCTTACCATCCAGTCAACAAGCAAATTCTCCCCTCTCCTTCCTTCCTACAAATTCTCTGCTACAAATAGGAGCAGATTTGAGCTGAGAGATCCTGATCAATATCATGGCACCAGTTTCTGCAAAACAAAAGCTTTATTGCAAAATGGACCAAGGATCCCTCTCACCCTGTACAAAAATCAACACAAAATGGATCAAAAACCTTAGTAAGACCTAAGTCCTATAGGACAAAATTATAGAAATGTTTCAAGATATTGGTATAGGTAACAATTTCCTCAAGAGAACTCCAATAGCTCAGGAAATAAAGAATTGATAAACTGAGATTATCTCAAATTAAAAAGCTTCAGTACAATGAAGGAAACAATCAGCAGAGTGAAGAAACAGTCTACAGGGTGGGAGAAAATAATTACCAGATGTTCATTGGACAGAGGATTAAGAACCAGGCTATAGTAAGTACTCAAAAAATCTCAAGGCCAAAAGAACAAAGAATCAAATCAATTAAAAGACAAATGATCTCAACAGACTTCTCCAAGAGGAGGTACAAATGGCCAATATATATATTTTTAAAATGTCTAACATCTCTGGCCATCAGATAAATGCAAATTGAAACTACACTGAGATTCCATCTCACACCCATCAAAATGGGTACTGTGAGAATTTTGAGAAACAAAGTGATGTGTAACACATTCACCTATCCAAACCCAAAGAATGGGCTAGGAAATAGAAGATACAGCAAAAAAAAAAATATATATATATATTTTTTTTTAAAGTAAAATACTTTAATGACAGCCTTGCAAGATCAAATGTTTATGGTCAAGAACTCCCAGAGTAAGTACAATCAGCATTTCTCCTCTGGTGCACAGATTCTTTCCCAGATCTTCAATGGATAAGTACTATAAAGTCTTCCTAAATGTTACCTAGGTTTTAGTGTCTCATACTAGGATGTTTTAAAAAATATACCTTTAGTGATCCCCACGTCCCTTTTCTCTTGTGACAGGAAAGTTATCTGAGGGGTACATGCATTATGATGCATATGCAGCTCTCACGTCTTTCCTTAAGTTACTATTTCTCTTTTTTTTAAATATTTTTTAGATTGTTCATGGGCCTTTATTTTATTTATATATGGTGCTGAGAATCAAACCCAGTGCTTTTCACATGCTAGGCAAGCACTCTACCACCTGATTTACAACCCCAGTCCTTTAACTTACTATTTCTTTTTTTTTTTTTAATAATTTATAGATGGACACAATGCCTTTATTTAATTACGTGGTGCTGAGAATCGAACCCAGTGCCTCATACATGCTAGATAAGCACGCTACCAGTGAGCTACAACCCTGGCCCCTTAAATTACTATTTCTTAACAGAGAAATTTCTGTCTTTGTTAAATGGGCTGACACCTTGCCCCACCTCCTTTGACAAGGAGCTGTTCAGGTACATGGACTTTGAATCTGACCCATCCTATGATGCTTGTTGTATAACTTTCCCTTCTGTTCTACTGACCCTCTGGGAAGCCTTTCTTGCATCCAATTTTACACTGAAGACTAAATACTGTATTCTGAAAACGGACCACTGCGCTTGTGATATCTCAGTATCATCAAGGAAACAAAAAACAATGATGAGGATGCAGGGGGAAAGGAATCCTTATACACTATGGGTGGGAATATAAATTAATAAAGCCACTTTCAAAATCAGTATGGAGTGTCCTCAAAACACAAAGAACGGAATTACCAGAGGCTCCTAACCCACGTGCCCCAAGTGTTTTCTCCAGGTGCCTCAGTTGCCACACCACCAGAGAGGCCACTTGTGCCCAGAGGTCTTTGCTAGAGAGTGGGGCACAGCTGCCCCTGAGACCAATGCCCCAGATGCCAGGAGGTGTATTATCTGGGTCCACTGCTGCTCATACCACTATAGAGCAATGGAGGTCTTTTCCATAAGCACTGCTGCTGCAGTCACTGCTGCTATCATCCCAGAAGATTTCTCTTGGGACACAGCTGCCCCTGAAGCTGCTGTTGCAGGTGCCTGGAGGTCTTTTCTCCAAGGGTTGTTGCTGCTGTTGATGCTGCTGATGCTGTCAGAGTCGCTCTTGCTCTCTAGGGTCGCTCTGCTGCCCTCAAAGCTGCCTTTGATGCTAGGCTGCCACCACCTACACTGCTGCTGCCATTGCTTATACTGTCAACACCACTGCTGCTGCCAAAGCCAATGCCGTTCCCTGGAGGTCACCCAGGTGTCTTCTCTCTGGGAGTTGCTGCCCCTCAAGCCACTGCCACAGTTGCCTCCGCTTCTGCTGCTGCAGTCCCTCCACCAGCTGACAATGCCACCGAAGTCTGCAACTGCTGGTGACACCATGCCTCTGCCAGCAATTCCTGCTACCACCACTTCCACCACTGCATAGTGGTCCACTGCTAGGGAGACTCCAGGTTTGGCTGCATGTAACCACATCCATTTCGAGATGCCAGTCAGAGCAAACCAGTGGGTTTGCTGTTGCTGCCATCTTGGGGTGCAGCTGCCCCAAACTGGGAACACCAGCCAGTACCTTGAGGTTCAGTGTAGGGGTACCTAAATGTCTGGTTGCACCCAGGGTCTTCCTCCTGGGAGTGCAGGTTGCTGCCATCTAGTTACTGTCTCTCAGGATTGCTCATGCCTGTTGGTCTCTCCCCAAATTCCAGTGGTATCAAGATCTTGGGATTGCAATGTGGCCAAACCCAGGACATCTGAGGCCCAGATTGGTAAGACAGTGACTGGGTCTGCCAGGGCTTGTCTGGGCAACAATATTTGGTGGGAAGTAAGAGACAAGGCTGAGAAGCTTTTCCTGCTGGCAAAGACAGTAGTACAACTTTCCACAGAGATTTATTTTACTTTTTTCTTCTCTGGTATTGTCATCATATTTGAAACAGGGTGGGCTTTTTTTGTTTGTTTTTTGGTGCATAAGCTAGCTGAAAATGGTGATATATTCATGGTGTTTTGCAGTTCTGCTGTATATTATTTTTAATTCTTTTTCTCTTTGTATGTGTTCTTCCTCTCACTTGTCTGTCTTCCTAGATTCCCTTTATAACTTTTCTCCACCTAACAGCCAATCTGTGGTGGTTCCTCTTCAACTCTTCCTGTGAATTTCTGTTTCTGATTTCTCACTTTCTCCTTCATGAACACCATGTCCTGAACTGTTTCTGTTCTTTCTTTGCCCACTATTTGAAACTGCACACCCTTTTAGCAAATTTTCTGTTTTTACTGTGAACAGTGATTGAACCCATCATTGCTGTTTATAGCAAGAGGGCAGTGAAGACCTTCCTGGGAGCTATTAGATTTGAGGCTGTATGTTGTTTGCACTGGGTGATGTTGATAGTGGTCTCCCTTTTGAAGATTGTGATGGGCTGACAGATTAGACTCCATGAGAATGTTATAGGCCAGACTCTAAGGGAAATGACTAAACAGACTCCATGTTATGTAGGAAATAAGCTTCTCCCATGGGAACACCCGGCCTCTGTGCCCATCATCAGTTACTTGGTGTGACATGTTTAATAATATTCAATGGCAACTCCTATGTAGTGAAGAATTGCTCTCTTTTGACTCCTATTGCTCCTAAACAATGTACCTTGTGAACAGTGATTGTGTGGATGTTAGTAACCATTCTTTAGTTTGTACCTAGGTAAGGGTCATTTTGACCCACTTCCCCCTCTGTCAGTGATCTCATGATGTTAATGTATAATTTCAAATCATAGCAACAGACACTTATGATTAATGTAATTTTTGGTATAAGAACCCCTGCAACCCTGAGGCCAGGGCTGTTCTCCCAATAGCCATTTTTTGGGGCATTGTGTGAGATAGTCAGCAGCCATCTTAATAAAGACTCTCAAATTTGGATTTCTCAGTGGTGATCGGTCTATTCTTAAGTTGCGCCCCATAACAAGACGAGATAGTGAAAATCTTCAGTGGCAACATAAATCTACAGGGTAGAATCTGTATTGCCTCATATCCATATAACTAGATGGGAGAACAGACAAATAACAAGAAAAAACAAGGGAACAAAGCACCCCCAAAAAAACCAAGATGCCCCAAGAAGATAAGCCACTGGCAAGACAGGAGTAAAAATGTTCAAGGAGTTTAGAATGCACATAGTTAATCTGACCTGCAAAGTAAAGGAAGTATAAAGAGAAATCAAAGCGCAAATACAGGAAATGAAAGATCACATCAAAAAAGAGTTAGATTGTGAGAAAAAAACAAGTAGAAATCCTAAAAACAAAGGAATCAATAAATCAAATTATAAATTCAATGGAAAGTATCACTAACAGATTAGACCATGTGAAAGACAGAACCTCACACAATGAAGACAAAATATTTAATACTGAAAATTAACCATACAGAGAAGATAGTAAGAATCCATGAACAGAACTTACAAGAAGTATGGGATAACATGAAAAGATCAAATTTAAGACTTATCAGGATAGAACAAGAAGCATAGATACAAACCAAAGGAATGCACAATCTTTAAAATGGCAAAATATCAGAAAATTTCCCAAACCTAAAGAATGAAATGGAAAATCAAATACAGGAGGCTTACAGGACCTTAAATATACAAAACTACAGCAGACCCACACCAGGACATCTTTATAATGAAAATGGCTAAAACACAAAATAAGGAGAAAATCTTAAAGGTCATGAGAGAAAAAAGGCAAATTACGTATAGGGGAAAACTTATTCATATCTCAACTGATTTCTCAACCCAGACACTCAAAGCTAGAAGATCATGGAACAACATATTTCAAGCTTTGAAAGAAAATGGATGCCAACCAAGAATCCTATATCCAACAGAATTAAGTTTCAGATTTGAAGATGAAACAAAAAATTTCCAGTGTAAACAAATTAAAAGAATTCATTACTAGAAAGCCTGAACTACAGAGCATCCTCAGCAAAATATTCCATGAGAATGAAGTGGGGGAAAAAAAGTGAAAACCAGCAAAGGGAAGAACTACACTAAAGAACTAGTCAAAAGAGAAACTAAATCAAATTAAAAGCCAGAAAATAAACCAAAATGACCAGGAATACAAGTCATAGCTCAGTAATAACCTTTAATATTAATGGAATAACTCATCAATCAAAACCCATAGATTTGCAAATTGGATTAAAAACAAGACCCAACAATATGCTGTTTCCAGAAGATTCACCTTAAGGGCAAAGACATTCAAAGATTAAATTCAAAGGACGGGAAAAAACAAATTACTCATATGGATTGCACAAAAACAAGCAGAGGTTTCCATCCTCACGTCAGACAAAGTAGACTTTAAGGGCTGGGGAGATAGCTTGTTGGCCCTGGGTTCTATCACCAGTGGGCGGCGGGGAAGGGGTTGGAGTGGACTTTAAGCCAAAGGTAATCAGGAGGGACAAAGAAGGTCAATTTATTCTACTGAAGGGACTTATACAGCAGTAAGACATAATGATTTTAAGAATTTGTACTACAAACAATGGAGCATCTATGTATGTCAAACAAATCCTTCTCAATTTCAAGAATCAAACAGACCACAACACAATAATACTGGATTTGGTTCAACATCTGGAAATCAATAAACATAATTCATCATATCATCAGACTTAAAAACAAGAATCATACAATCATCTCAATGGATGCAGAAAAAGCATGTAACAAAGTACAGCACCACTTCATGTTCAAAAAACTAGAAAAACTAGGGTAGCAGGAATATAACTCAACATCATAAAAGCCATATACACTAAAGCCAAGATCAATAAAGATCTTGAGATTCATAAAGTTCACTCAGTTAGTTAATCAAATTAACTTTCTTCTCAGGACAGCAAAAAAGATGTCAATATTAATTTAAAATAGAAATTTGGTATTGAAGTCACACCAAGAAAATTGATCATTCAAAATTTCTAACAAAAGCACCAGGAATGTGACACAGTTAAAGAGAATTTGCCTAATATATGTAAGGCCCAGGATTCAGTACCTAGCAAAGTGCATAAGCATGTGCACACACAGAAGAAATGATTATAGTTCCCCTAAAAAAGGAGTGGAAAGATAAAAAAAAAAAAAAAAATTACCAATTCATTAAAATTACTATTCTATTTGCCTCACCACCAGCCAAGCCTGGGCCACTATTGTCCTTATAAATTTATGTCTATTTATTTACCTATTACGTCCAGCTAGATGACTTAATCTCTCTACCAAACACAAAGTGTATCTTCAACATCTCCAGTATTCTATAACGTGACTTCATACCTATTTAGCAGAAGTCAACCAACACCAATTTTACTAAAAATTCAGATAATCAAAATGGGAAGTAAACAAAAATGATCAGCTTTGAGTTACAAAATAAGTTAATGACAATCCAAAATTGATGTTGAGAAAATTGGGATGACTAAAACTTCAATAGCAATCATCCTGCTGATACAATTATAAAAATGAATTAATTCAAATATTCCATAAAAATATGGTAATTAAAACTCCTCTGCAACACTTTTAGGACTTAACATATTTGTACCAAGTAACTAAGATTATAATGAAAAGGCAATTACTTTTTTATTAATGCTAATTATCTTATGACTCAAATAGATTTTAAGAGATACTGACTCCTCAAAGTGAGAAAAACAGATTAAAATGCCAGTCTCTTGGGAAGATCCATATATACCTCTCTTACATCGTGTTCACTGATATGTGACTGGATAACAGATTTCATCATATTTTAATTAGAACACAAAAGAAAGTGATATACGCCTAACACAAAGGGATAATGAATAATAAAGACCCAAGACTAAATACTCCAAATGTAACCAAAAGCTCAGTCTTTGTCCCCAATGTCAATTAATGCCAATTTACTAATGAGGACACGGTTTTGAGAAAAAGGAAAAAAGTTCTACTGTTTTGTTAGCAAAGAAAAAACACAGGGGACTCAGGTCGCTATGGTTGTGATTCTGCCCTTCGGGAGGAACCTGGATTTTAAAGGAGTTATTCAAAGGCTACATTTCAAGTGTGCCCTGACAGGCTGTCCCAAGGCATATGAAGGTGTGTTAGCATTCACTTGTTTTTTGGAAGATACTCATTTCCTGGATCGCTGTGGCCTCACAAATAACTTGTTCCTCACCTTCAGATTAGGGAGGGGAAGAAGGGAGAAGAGGAAAAGAAAAACAAGTCCCTTTAAAAAAACAAGCCTCAAGGCTATATTAAAAAAGTGAAGTAGACTACAAAAACATATGGATTCATATATCAAAGTGCTTCTAATCTATCAACACTTAAAAGTTGGGAATTTTGTATCTCATTATTATGCAATGGTTTTCAAATACTTAAGAATTAATGTAATAACTTGCACTGTGCTTTACAACTTATATGTGAAATTATTTCATTTAAATTCTTGTTATACAATAAGTGTAACAGTATTAAAAACCCACTTATGAGCTTTTCTCAAAATGCCACATACAAAAAAATAAAGACTAACCTGGGAGCAGGGAACAAGATTAACCTGATTTATCTGTGCTCAACTGGAAGAAGATATCTGCCAAAGGATCTAGGAAGTGACTATTTCCCAAATTAACAAGTGAATCTTAATACACCAAAAGGGTACACTGGGACCTCCTGTCAGGGCACACCTGGAACCTGGCCTTAGCTTCTTTAAAACCTCCCTGTTCCTCCTGATGGGGAAAATCAGAGTCTCTGGAACAGGAGTTCCCTGTGCTTCTCCTTTGCTAGCAAAGCAATAAGCTTCTTTTTCCTTTTTCTCACAATTGTGTCCTTGTTAATGAATTGGCATCGGGGACAAGGACCAAGTTTTCGGTTATAAAAGCACAGAGTGAGGATCATGGTGAGTTAACTATATACTTACTATTATCGTCAAACTATTACATACTCTGTAATTTGTAATGAAGAGAAATTTACTTGGTTCATAATTCTGAAGAATGGGACATACACTGAAGGACTGTACTAGTAAGGTCCTTCTTTGGCACCTTAACATGGTAGAAGGTATTATATCACATAGTAAGGAGTTTGCAGTCTCAAGCTTTATAAATCAGCAGTACTCCTAACCAGCTTCCATGGGTCTTACCACCCAACACTATTGCTCTGAAGATTAAGTTTCTAACACATGCTTGTTGGAGGCATGAATCCATGATGAAGAGAAGAAAGAGTTAAGAATTTTTTATTTCATTTGACACTGCAGTAAGGTCCAACTATATTGCACATGACCATGTCTGAATGAACAAATTACATAGCAGACAGGTACTGTTATTAAACCACATTATGATCCAAATGTGTCATGAGCATCTAGATCACTAGGTACAGAAACTCTAGATATACCATACCATAAAATTACAATCATCACACCTTAACCTAGTCTACCTTAAACATGCTCAGTAGCTTACTATTGTGCAAAATAACTGACACAAGTCTATTATAATAAAAAATATGTATACATATAAATATATAAGCATATAAAGACTTTCTAAGAACACAATAGATCCAAATTATAACTTATGATATTCTTAATGTTAATTTTATAAGATGTACTACAAAAATACAAATATTAAAAACAAAAGCTAAATTATTGATATATTTATTTTATAATCATTTAATTTTATTAAATCCGTTTTTTTAGTTTGCCATATCAGTTAAATTAGGAAAGTGAAATTTATTTTTTATCCAAAACCAATGACTGCGTAACACAATTTACAGTTATTTTCATAAATTAAGAAAAGTCAAAGAACAAACTAAATAATGATTGAAGGGTTATAGAAAATAATATTCCTGCAAGACAGCCCCCAAAGATAAAAGGAGAGAGGAGCAGCTTGGGAGGCAGGAGGGGAAACTAGCCAAGGATTAACCTCCCAGCCAAACTTTTCCTAATATCAATGGACAAATACTGAATGCTGGGCACTGGACTTTGACCTTCCTCCATGGCAAATTAGTCCTAAATGGAGGCACAGAAAATACTGAAACTGGGAAACAATGAATCCCAGAGAAAGTAAAACAATGGGCAAGATCTGAGTACTCATATCTCAGGATCTGGACTTCTATCTCCCCACACAACGAGTTTCAACCTTTTTACAGCTGCCCTCCTAAGTTAAAGTTTTAACCTGTACAACCAGCCCCTAATTACCCAAACTGCAAGTGCAGGGTTTCCAATGATTTAACCATCTTCATTTTACCCTTTAAAACCAAAATCCCCTCTGTAACTGATGACAATTTTCGCATCTGGAAAATGAGCCCTGATGGTGCCCCAGTCTGCCAATGAATAAAAGGCTTCTCTGAATTCATTGAGATCTGCATTGGTCCTTTTGCGCTTACAATGACGTAAGACCATATGAGGAATTCCAAAGTAGAGAAGATCAAGCAATTTTTTTAAGGGGATGGGGAACTGAGGATTGAACCCAGGGATGCTCTAGTATTGAGATATCTCCTTTTATCATTTATTTTGAGATACAGTTTCATTAAACTGTCTCAAACTTGTGATCCTACTGCCTTCTGAATGACCTTGCTTCAGAATATAAATCAATACAAACTTTCTCTATCAAAGAAACCTTACTACAAAAAAAAGTTTAAAAACCCATCAACTAGACATAAACAAATGTTATTACTGATGAACTACAAAACTGTTAATGAGCTAAATTTTAGATTATTATCTTATTATGAAATGCAGTCACATTCCTCTAAAAAAAATTCAGATTTAAACAACTGCAAACCAAAAAATATTCTGAAACAACAAACCATCTGAATTGAACATATACACACCTTTTTTCTGTAATTGTTCCATGAACAATTCAACACAACTATTTACACTACACTTACACTGTATATTGTATGCAGGCAGAATTGCTTCCAGAACTCATCTATCAAAATCTTATAATGGAACACAAATAAATCTGTATGTATTCAGTACAGATATTATTTTCACCCCAAATATTTGGGATCTGCTGTTTCCTGCATAAAGTACTACAAGTGAACTAAAAATAATTTAAAATATAAGAAAAAATGTTTGTAGGTTTTAGTCAACTTTTACAACACTGTAAAATACCAGACAAAATACCAGACACATTGTGGGGGAAGAGCCTAATGGTGGAAAGCTGCTGAACTCACGGCAAGTGTCAGGGAGCACAAAAAGAGGCAGAGAAGGATCATAGGGCAGATGCACCCTTCTAGAGCACAACACCATTACTCGCCTGGTTCAGACTTGCCTACATTATCATCTAATCAATTCACTCAAACTAGGATGGAATGCAGAGGTTATAGATCTAAATCAAATCACTTTACCTCAAAACATTCCAACATTAACACATGAGCTCGTGGGGAACATCTGTAAGCCCCTGATCTCAAATGCATCTCACAATGTAAAATGCATTCAGTCCATCAGCAAGAGTCCCATAGTCTTAAATTTAAGCACTGCCCAAAAGTCCAATTCCAAAATCTCATCTGACACTCAAGGCAAACTCTTAGGTGGAAGCCCCTGTAAAAATCAAAAGCAAGTTACATATATATAGTAGCATAAACACTCCCATTCCAAGGGAAAAATAGAGCAAAAGAAAATATGAAACAAAGAAACACCAAAACACCGCCACCCCAGTCAAGTAAACAGGTACTGGTATTCCATCCATAATTCCTCATAGAAAAAAAAAAAAATTCCTCATAGAGCATCCAGTACACATGGCTACAAGATTTTATTTCCAAATGAATTTCCCCACCCATTTTGGCCTTGTTGTTGCATTTGTATACACCCTCTCTTTTCACCTGGCTCTCTCCACAGTCAGAAGCTTTCCTTGCAGACAATCCATGTTACTGATCTCCATTCCAGCTTCAGCTTAACCTTCACCATTTCAGGCATCTCCCCTTCAGGGACAACCCACAGGGACTCCAACTCAGTTATACTTTGCCTAGCCTCTCAAGTCTTCCTCTAAAATTTCAGAGGAAGCCTCTAATACATCTTAACTACCATCCTGCATTTCTGCAGCAACAGCACCAAATAGATGATGCCAAGGTCTTCTGCCAGCTCAAGCAGTAGCTGAGCCTGCTGGAATGACTACTGCAGCAGACTTTTGGGCCTGGGTAGTTGAGCCCAGTGAAAACACTTCCTGTTCCCTGGTATGCATACAGAGCACATTAACAGTCTTTTCTGAAAGGAATTTTCCCTTTTATATTCCTAAATCTGCAATGGATGTTCATTTTGCAAATTCCTGATTGTCTTTAAGTCATCTTTCTTACTGTTCCTCTGAAAAGTACTTAGAATCTCTTACAGGGGCTAACATCTCTTTAAAAACAACATCTTCCACTTCTCAGTTCTACATGCACTTTCCTGGCCAAACTGCAAGTTTTTAAAATCCTTCAACTCTGTTTTCTTCTGATTCTCATAGTACACCCCTGGTTAAAAAGCTGGCATATGCCACTTACTGAATGCTGTCCTATCTTGAAATTTGCTCAAGTCCCTCATATTTAAGTTCAGTCTCACAACCAAATCTTAGGACATGGGCAAAATACAGACAAGTTCTTTGCTAGAATATAATATGTGAGGTCCCTAGTTCAATTCCCAAGAGTGTACTCATTTCCCTCTAAAATCTCATGAGTGCAGTAAGCATTCCCATCAGTATTCTTGTCATCTGAGCTCTCCCCAGTATCATTCACTAAGGTCTGCTTGTTACATGTAAAGATTTTTGAGTCTGCATCTTTAAATTTTTCCAAATTCCTCCCACAAACGAGCTCCAAATGCTTCTAAACCACATTGTCAAGTTAGTCACAGCAATGCCTCTATCCACAGTATTCATTCAAGTTAGTCTATCCAAACAAGGATGGACTGATCATTTTATGGCTCTTACAATTCAATCACTTTACTTTCAAACATTCTTGCATTAACATAAGAGCTTTAGGGGGACACCTCATATTCAAACTTTAACAAGGTTATATAAAATACCACGGCATTGGGCTGGGGAGATAGCTCAGCTGGTAGAGTGCTTGCCTCGCAGGCATAAATAAGGTCCTGAGTTCGATCCCCAGTACCACAAAAAAAAAAATTTTTTAAATTTTTTTAAATGGTATTTTCAGGGGTCCCTATGTTTAAGAATGACTATACTATAAATAGCATCATAAATTTGCTATTATATGAGTCAAAGGAAAGTTCTAGTAATACCATTTTATCCACAAAAATGAATTGTTTTATGAATAGGAAATACTTCCTCATAGTTCTTCAAAACAGATTATCAGAGCTATTTTTTCCTCTGATGTCAGTCTGTTTTGATTCTACAATGTAAAAGCAAACTAGATGACAGAGATATTTCACAAATGTAAAAGTTTTCACTTAACACCAGACAAAATTGATATAGTTTTAAATTCTATTAACCAAAAAGAGAATATCCATAATAGTGGATCAAAAGAGATCCTGAATTCATTTCTTCATTCTAAGGTAGTTTAATTAATACTATACAGAAAAAATGTTTGGAAATGGTAAATAAAAACTTCATTTGTAATGATGGTACCACTTGCTGTATCTTAGAATAAAATTAAATGTTTCACAATCTCTTCTTCATTCCCATAAGACTATTTGTGTACATGTGTGCATGCACACAATTGCTTTCTCTATAATTCTGTAATGAACTATAAGACTTTAGACAAAACTGCCTTGTGTGATCAGCACTAGGAATTGTAATTACAAAAAAAGTATCTGTATAGAAACAGTCATTCTAGGGACTCGGGTTGTGGCTCAGTGGTAGAGTGCTTGTCTATCACAAGTAAGGCACTGGGTTCAATCCACAGTACCACATAAGAAAAAATAAAATAAAATAAAATAATAAAATAATAAAAATAAAATAAAACAAAACAAAATAAAATAATTATGTTCATCTAAAACTGAAAAAAAAATTTTTAAAGAAACAATGATTGGCTAAGTATAGATCTTCAAGGTATAATTTATAAACTTTTCAATTCTCTTTATTTATAATGTGCTAAGTATCAAATATATCAGATTTGTGTTCGTATCAGATGTATCTAGCAATTAAAATTGAATTTTATATCAGACATATATTATAATAAAAATTAGGTGATGCTATTCCTACTTTTTAATTTTGCTTTTCTGAACATTCTATTTTTTTATAAACTGCTATTGTAATTAAAAGGAAGCACAGGTACACATGCACCTATGTGCATATAAACTTGAGATAAAAGATCTATATAAATCTCACACACACAACATAAACTTCAAAAAAATTTTAATTGGTACTACAGAACATCTAATTAGTGTAAAATGAGATAGCATTTGGGAACACAAAAAAAGAAAGAAAAGCTCAAAAGACTCAAAAGGCAAGCACACATTAACCTTGGAATGCAGGATATGCCTATGAACATTTGAACTTTCAAAATGCAAAAAAATCAAATACTGAGTAACCCAGCCTGAACCTTTGTATTAGAAACTGAACCTACCTAAGTCACAGGCACAAATGGTAATATGATAAGGGCAATGATCAAGCATCAGTAAAATTGGCAAGAAATCATGTAATTCTTCCCTGACTCCACCTCTAGTCCAGTCCTTAGCTATTGTCCCTCTATAAATATTAACATCCCAAACTAAGGGGTTTCTGCTCTCATTCTTGAGATGCCCTGAATTTTCTTTGAATTCTTGGCTTGCCTAAATAAATGTCTCTGCCTCTGCCTACTGATGCATGTTAAAAATCTTGCCAAGTCAGTCCCAACACATTTCCATGACCTCCTCAGGACCTTCTTCCACTGACTAAGTGAAAGTATTTTAAGATGATAATTTCCTACCCGAAAATACTAGATGAAAATATGAAATACAGTGGAGGAAGAAAAGAGCAAAGAAAAGAAATGCAGTAGAGGGCAAGGAGTTTCTTACCTGACAAAAGAGTGAAATTGTTCTCATATGAGACCAAGGTGAAACTACTCTCATATGAGACAAAATGATTATGTCAATGACCGGAAAGAAAGATACTTTAAGTCCAAAGAAGAGAGTTGATTCATAGTGTCTTTAAGGATAACACTTGTGGAGATCTGGGCAATAAACCTTTTCTGTTTTGTAGACATACACAATCTTTAACAAATATGTAGGCAACATATCTAGCAATCAAGAAAATACAAATCAAAACTATATCTTACTTCAGTCAGAATGGCAATGATCAAGAATACAAACAACAATACGTACTGGTGAGGTTGTGAGGGAAATGGTAAAACTAAACACTGTTGATGGGACTGTAGTAAAATCACTCTGGAAAGCAATGACAATACCTAAAAAAATAGGTTGGAACCACCATATGACCTAGCTATCCCACTCTCATCTTATTTTCCCATAAGATGTAAAATTGGAACACTACAGTAATATAGTCACCTTGATATTTATAGCAACACAATTCACAATCACTAAATTATGGAATCAACCCAGGTATCAACAGATGGATGAATTAAGAAATTGTGATATACGCGTATGTGCAATACATATTTACATGTATATCACGATCACTTATTCCTTCGTCTATTATATGATATACAGATGGATGTGCTATAAATCACACAATGTTGTTCTACAGCATTTGCCAGGAAATGGATGGAAATGGAGAATATCATACTAAGTGAAATAAGCCAAACCCAGAAATTCAAAGGTCATATATTTTCCCTCAAATGTGGAAGCTGTAGTAAAATAAAGGAAAGGGGAGGGAAGGATAGGACAACGTAAAGAAAGATCAGTAATGTAGAAAGGCTTATCTAAGGAGATGGAGAGACAGAGTAGACAGAAGGGTAAGGGGTACCAATACAGAATGCATTCTTTAAAAATTCATGTTATGTGCATATATAAATATAATGCAGGGTATTTCACCCTTATGCATAGGTAGAAAGAACCACTCAAATATAAATAAGTAGAGAGGTGTGTGACTGTGCTTTGTAGCCCAGTAGACCCTTAAGCGGATCTTCACGCCAAGGTGCTGCAGGTCCACCCCATCCCGCACCTCCTGCTCTGCCTGGTGCTGGAGGACTCCCGGACAGTGCTCACTGCTACCAACGTGCTTCCAGATGCCCTTCCCCCAGGATGAGAAGCTAAAGGATGATTGCTCACTGTCAGGTGCCTATCATCCGCCATTTGCCTGCCTCTCGCCTGTCCATCGCCTGCCTTACACTTATTCATCACCCAACGCATGAGGTTCACCTCCCAATCGTCCGACAACAGTCAGCAAACTGATGGCCGACCACCAGTGGAGCACCAGCTGCCTGCTGATGCCTGGAAGTTCACTGATACAATACCTGCAGGTTTAATTACACGTGACTACCGCCATTGTGAGACAACAGCCAGGTCCTGTAGGACCCCAGGCTGGACTGACTGAGCCCTGTCTCCAGAATCCCTCAGCCAGACAGATCACTCCCTGCCTCTGGGGCCCTCACATCGACTGACTGCTCCCTGCCACCAGGACCCCCAGACCAACTGACTGCGCCCGGCCTCCAGGATCCCAAAACTACACCAAATACACCAGACCTCCAGGATCCCTGCTGGACCAACCACATCCCGCCTCCAGGACCTCCACCTGTCCACGTCTACCCCTGAGCTGCAGCTCCCCATTTGCCAACACGTTTCGAAGCCAGAGCTGCCATCTTGGATAATCCTGGAAGCCATAGCTCCCATCTTTAGGTGAGACAAATCTTATCCTGAGACGCCTGCTGGAGGCTTGAAGCTCATTGTCAGGTACCTCTCATGCATCAGGCTATTGAACACTGGAAAGTTTCATTCCTATATGACTGTTATATTGTAGATTTTCTTTTTTCTCCTTATAGAAAACATTTAAGTTTTTATTTCTTTACTTTTCTTGATCTCTTTTCCTTTTGTTTACCTGTTCCTTCGAGTCTCTTTCTCCCTTTTTTGCATGCTAACATCCAATTTCTTTTGATTACACTTTCACCTTTCTATTATCTAGGACTTCTGTATTTTCTTTTCTTATCCCATTAACAGCCACATTCTACATCCCTCTGCATCCTCTTTGTTCTCCATTAGAAACTGCAGACGTTATTGCAAATCTGTTTCTTTTACAAAAGAAGATAATCTTTGAACTCATTCTGTTTATTATGACAATTTTGTTATTGTTCTCATAGGGCTATTTGGTCTAGATTGCATAGTGTCTGAATTGGGCACTGCTAATATTGATCTCCCCTTAAAGAAAGGGTTTTGGAAACTATAGAGCCACTATAAGCCTATAGGGGGAAATCTGTAATACCCCAGATCTGCACTGCTAGAGGGGAAGATACATGAACAACATGAAAAAACAAGGGAAGAAAATGATCCAAACAAATCTAGATTCTGTATTAATAGGATCCAATGACAGTATGTTAGAAGAAATGTCAGAAAAGGACTTCAGATTATATATGATTAAGATGATTTGCAAAGCAAAGGATGAGATAAGAGAGCAAATGCAGGCAATGAATGATGACACCAATAAGCTGAAAGAGCACCTGCAGGAAGCAAACGAACATTTCAACAAAGAGATAGTGATTCTCAAAAAAAAAAAAAAAAAAAAAAAAAAAAAAAAAAAAAAAAGGGAAATCCTTGAAATGAAGGAAACAATAAACCAAATAAAAAACTCAATGGAAAGCATCACCAAAAGACTAGACCACTTGGAAGACAGAACCTCAGACAATGAAGACAAAATATTTGGGGGTTTGGGGGGGGGGGGAGGGAATAACGGAATGAATCAAACATCATTACTCTATGATAATGTATGAATATGCAAATGATATGCTGTTACTCCATGTACAAACAGAAACATGTATCCCATTTGTTTACAATAAAAACAAATTTTAAAAAAAGGAACTGAATAAACTTATAGAAATAAAAAAAAAGACAAAATATTTAATTTTGAAAATAAAGTTGCCCAAACAGAGAAGATGGTAAGAAATCATGAACAGAATCTACAAGAACTATAGGAAATCATGAAATGACCAAATTTAAGAATTATTGGGATTGAGGAAGGCACAGAGATACAAACCAAAGGAATGAACAACCTATTCAATGAAATAATATCAGAAAATTTCCCAAGCCTGAAGAATGAAATGGAAAATCAAATACAAGAGGCTTACAGAACGCCAAATGCACAAAATCACAACAGATCCACACCAAGGTACATTATAATGAAAATGCATAACATTCAAAATAAAAATAGGATTTTGAAGGCTGTGAGACAAAAGCATCAGATTACACATAGGAGGAGACCAAAACAGATAGCAGCCGACTTCTCAACCCAGACTCTAAAAGCAAGAAGGGCCTGGAACAACGTATTTCAAGCTCTGAAAGAACATGGTTGCCAACCAAGAACCCTATACCCAGCAAAACTAAACTTCAGATTTGAAGATGAAATAAAATCCTTCCATGATAAACAAAAGTTAAAAGAATTTACAAATAGAAAGCCTGCACTACAGAATGTTCTCAACAAAATATTCCATGAGGAGGAAATGAAAAACAACAATGGAGGTCAGCAAAGGGAGGAACTACCTTAGAGAAAAAACACTCGAAGGAGAAACCAAGCCAACTTAAAAACCAAAAATAAGCCAAATGACTGGGAATACAAATCATATCTCAATAATAACCCTGAATGTTAATGGCCTAAACTCATCAGTCAAAAGATATAGACTGGCTGAATGGATTAAAAAGAAAGACCCAACAATATGTTGCCTGCAAGAGACTCACCTCATAGAAAAAGACATCCACAGACTAAAGGTGAAAGTATGGAGAAAAACCTACCACACACATGGACTCAGTAAAAAAGCGGGGGTTTCCATCCTTATATCAGATAAAGTGGACTTCAAGCCAAAGTTAGTCAGAAGGGATAAAGAAGGACATTTCATACTGCTTAAGGGAACCATAAATCAGGAAGACATAACGATAGTAAATATTTTATGCCCCAAACAATGGTGCCTCCCTGTACATCAAACAAATCCTCTCAATTTCAGGAATCACATAGACCACAACACAATAACTGGGTGACTTTAATGCATCGCTGTCACCATTAGATAGATCTTCCAAACAAAATCCAACCAAAGAAACCATAGAACTCAATAACACAATCAATAACCTAGACTTAATAGACATATGTAGAATATGTCTACATATGTCTATTAAGTCTAATAGACATATGTAGAATATTCCATCCATCGATGAGCGGATTCACTTTCTTCTCAGCCGCACATGGAACCTTCTCCAAAACAGACCATATGTTATGCTACAAAGCAGCCCTTAGGAAATGCAAAAAATAGAGATACTGCCTGTGTTCTATCAGATCATAATGGACTGAGAGTAGAAATCAATGACAAAATAAAAAAGAGAAGTTACTCCAACACCTGGAGACTAAATAATATGCTATTGAATGAAACAAGGATAACAAAAACATCAGGGAGGAGATTAAAAAATTCTTAGAGGTCAATGAGAATGACAATACAGCATATCAAAATCTCTGGGACACTATGAAAGCAGTACTAAGAGGAAAATTCATTGCATGGAGTGCATTCCAGAAAAGAATGAAAAGTCAACAACTAAATGACCTAACATTACAGCTGAAAGCCCTAGAAAAAAGAAGAACAGAATAACAGCAAAAGTAGTAGAAGACAGGAAATAATTAAAATCAGAGCTGAAATCAATGAAATTGAAAAAAAGAATTCAAAAAATTGACAAAACAAAATTTGGTTCTTTGAGAAAGTAAACAAAATACACAAACCCTTAGCCACACTAACAAAGAGAGGAAGAGAGAAGACTCAAATAACTAAAATACATGATGCAAAAGGAAATATCATGACAGACACCACTGAGATTCAGAACATAATGAGAAGCTACTTTGAAAATCTGTATTCCAACAAAATAGAAACTAAAAATTTGTCTAGACATTGACAAATTTCTAGAGACATATGCTCCTTCCAAACTGAACCAGGAGGACATACACAATTTAAATAGATCAATATCAAGCAATGAAATACAAGAAGTCATTAAAAATCTACTATCCAAGAAAAGCCCAGGACCAGACGGATTCTCAGCCAAATTCTACAAGACCTTAAAAGAAGAATTCATTCCAATACTTCTCAAATTGTTCCAGGAAATAGAAAAGGAGGGTACCCTACCGATCTCATTTTAGGAAGCTAATAGCACCCTCATACCCAAACCGGGAAAAGACACATCAAGGAAAGAAAATTTTAGACCAATATTCTTGATGAATATAGATACAAAGATCCTTAACAAAATATTGGCAAACCATATCCAAAGGCATATTAAGAAAATTGTGCACCACGATCAAGGAGGGTTCATCCCTGGAATGCAAGGATGGTTTAACATATCCATAAATCAATAAAAGTATTTCATCATGTCAATAGACTTAAGGATAAGAATCATATGGTTATATCAATTGACGCAGAAACAGCATTTGACAAAATACAACACCCCTTCATGCTGAAAACACTAGAAAAAATAGGGATAGTAGGAACATACCTGAACATTGTAAAGGCTATTTATGCTAAGCCCATGACCAACATCATTCTTAATGGAGAAAAACTGAAACCATTCCCGTTAAAAACGGGAACAAGACAGGGATGTCCTCTTTCTCCAGTTCTATTCAACGTTGTCCTTGAAACTCTAGCCAGAGCAATTAGGCAGACTAAAGAAATTAAACGGTTATGAATAGGAAAAGAGGAACTTAAGCTGTCACTGTTTGCTGATGACATGATTCTATATTTAGAGGATCCAAAAAACTTCTCCAGAAAACTTCTAGACCTCATCAATGAATTCAGCAAATAGCAGGCTATAAAATCAACACGCATAAATCTAAAGCATTTTTATACACAAGCGACAAAACAGCTGAAAGGAAAATGAGGAAAACAACTCCATTTGCAGTAGCCTCAAAAAAAAAAATAAAATAAAATACTTGGGCATCAATCTAACCAAAGAGGTAAAAGATCTCTACAATGAAAACTACAAAACATTGAAGAAAGAAATTGAGGAAGACCTTAGAAGATGGAAAGATCTCCCATGTTCTTGGATAGGCAGAATTAATATTGTCAGAATGGTCATACTACCAAAAGTGCTATACAGATTCAATGTAATTCCAATTAAAATCCCAATGATGTACCTTACAGAAATAGAGCAAGCAATCATGAAATTCATCTGGAAGAATAAGAAACCCAGAATAGCTAACACAATCCTTATCAGGAAGAATGAAGCAAGGGGTATCGCAATACGAGAACTTCTACTATACTACAAAGCAATAGTAACAAAAACAGCATGGTATTGGCACCAAAATAGACAGGTAGATCAATGGTACCTAATAGAGGACATGGACACAATCCAAATAAATACCATTTTCTCATACTAGACAAAGGGGCCAAAAATATGCAATGGAGAAAAGATAGCCTGTTCAACAAATGGTGCTGGGAAAACTGGAAATCCATATGCAGCAGAATGAAACTAAACCCCTATCTCTCACCCTGCTCAAAATTCAACTCACAATGGATCAAGGACCTCGAAATCAGACCAGAGACCCTGCATCTTATAGAAGAAAAAGTAGGTCCAAATCTTCACCTTATTGGCTTAGGATCAGACTTCCTTAACAGGACTCCCATAGCACAAGAAATAAAAGCAAGAATCAATAACTGGGATAGATTCGAACTAAATAGTTTTCTCTCAGCAAAGAAAACTATCAGCAATGTGAATAGAGAGCCTACAGAGTGGGAGAATATCTTTGCTACTCATACTTCAGATAGAGCACTAATTTCCAGACTATATAAAGATCTCAAAAAACTCTACACAAAGAATACAAATAACCCAATCAACAAATGGGCTAAGGATATGAACAGATACTTCACAGAAGAAGATCTATAAGCAATCAACAAACAAGAAAAAATGTTCACCATCTTTAGTAATAAGAGAAATGCAAATCAAAACTACACTAAGATTCCATCTCACCCCAATTAGAATGGCAATTATCAAGAATACAAGCAATAATAGGTGTTGGAGAGGATGTGGGGAGAAAGGTACGCTCATACATTGCTGGTGGGACTGCAAATTAGTGCAGCCACTCTGGAAAGCAGTGTGGAGATTCCTTAGAAAACTTGGAATGGACATACCATTTGACCCAGCTATCCCACTCCTTGGCCTATACCCAAAGGACTTAAAATCAGCATACTACAGAGATACAGCCAAATCAATGTTCATAGCTGCTCAATTCACAATAGCCCGACTGTGGAACCAACCTAGATGTCCTTCAATTGATGAATGGATAAAGAAACTGTGGTGTATATATATACAATGGAATATTACTCAGCTATAAAGAATAATAAAATTATGGCATTTGCAGGCAAATGGATGAAATTGGAGAATATCATTCTAATTGAGATAAGCCAATCTCAAAAATCCAAAAGGCGAATGATCTCTCTTATAATCAGATGATATATATGATACATATGATGATGATGGGAGGGGGCAAGAATGGAGGAAGGAGGACTGTATAGAGGGAAAAGAGAGGTGGGAGGGGTGGGGGAAAGGAAAAAATAACAGAATGAATCAAACAACATTACCCTATGTAAATGTATGATTATGCAAATGGTATGCTATTACTCCATGTACAATCAGAAACAACATGTATCCCATTTGTTTACAATAAAAATAAATTTAAAAAAATATATATATATATACATAAATAAGTAGAGAAGCAAAAAGAAACCTAGTAGAACAAAGGAAGGAGAATAGGAGAGGGGAGGGAGGACAAGAGGGAAAAGGAGGAAAGAAAAGGGGATCATGAACTGAAATCAAATTCATGCACATATGGATTTGTTGGGATGAACCCCACTACTATGTATAACCATAAAGCTCTAATAGAAAACGATAAAAACTATAATATGACTTATCTGAATCTTTCTAAGAAATCACCGAACTTGAAAATCCTTCAGAATAGACAACCCTGACAGTTTCTTAAAAGCATTTATTTAGGTATTTATAAGGTACAATATGGAATTAGCCTAACATGTCCATCAACAGATGAATGGATAAAAAGAAAATGTGGTATTATAAACAATAAAATATTTATTAACTATAAAGAATGAAATATTGTCATTTGCAGCAAAATTATGGAACCACAAGACATTATGTCAAGTAAAATTAAACCAAAAAACAAGCACTCATGCTCTTGCACAAATGTAGCAACTCAAAAAAAAAAAAAAATCAAACTTGAAGTACAACAGTGATTACTAGAGATTGGGAAACAGTGCAAGTACAGTGGAAAGATATTGGGTGAACTTCATCAGTGTACACTATATGCATGTATGGAAGTACACCGAACCCCCTTAATATGTAAAATTAATATATATTTAATAAAAATATTTTAAAATAAATTTTATTGGAATACCTAAAAAAAGCATTTATTAAGCATTTTCATGTTATGAATACAAAGCAAATCTTACTATAAAAAGACACACACACACCCTACCTTTAAAATCTAGATAATCTACAAAAGATCTACATCTGTAAAAGGGCAAACATTCTTAATAGTTACACATTCACAAAACATGCTTTCCTCCAAGTGCTCTAAATCTTTCCAAAAGCAATAAATTTATTTTCAAGTAAGCTCTAGTTTCACAAAAAGCCTAAGACAAAAACATTGCGTAAGCCAAGAAAATAATTTTTTTTGAAAAACCAAACTTTTGTTAGAATTAACACATTTGAACAATAATGTACTATTTTTCCAATGATTTCATACTCACTAGCTGACAGTCCAAAGATCTCACAGAGAAAAATCTGTTATATAAATTTGCTATGACATTTGTGCCACTATTAAAGAAAGGTAGCTTCTTAATGAGCCTCACACAAAACAGAAGCCAATGATTAATGCAGAATCACTAATAAATTCATTCTCTTCTCAATGGTGGTAATTACTTACAAGAAAATAATGTTTTCTATTGAAATGAAATCAACACCTGCAATCATCTCCTGATCACAAACTTATTTAAAAAGTGAAAACAAAAATTGTTAGATTTAAGAATATTAACATACAAGTTATCTTGCAAGTCTGAGCAATTATTTTGTATCCCAAAACCCAAACTTTCTTATCTTTTAGTTCACATCTTAAATTTTCAAGTTTTTTATAGTGCTATCATAAATTTAAACATTTTCTACACACACACAGTCATAAAAAAAAATTTATTTGAAGAAAATCCCACATCACCTACCTTTAAACTAGATTCATAATCTGTGTTCACTTTGAACATAAGTCCAAGTCGTAAATGAATTTCCTTAGCCCGACAAAAGCTAGGGTCGACATAAAGCACATCCTGAAATGCTTTAATTGCCCTGAAAAATATACAGATACAAGAGATTGAGTTTTTAGTATGTATAGTAAAGATGATGGCTGCCTAATTTTTTATTAAATTTTTTATATGTTTTTTTAATTTTTATTTTTTCTAATTAGTTATATATGACAGCAGAATTCACTGAATCACTGTACATGAATAGAGCACAACTATTCATTTCTCTGGCTGTATATAATGTAGAGTTCATGCCTTTCAGGCAAACATAAAAGGACTTGGGTAAATGTTGTCAGTCTCACTCTACCATCTTTCCCACCCTCTGCCCCTTTCTCTCCCCTCCCAATCCAAAGTTCCTCCATTCATCTCCCTACCCCCATTATCAAACAGCATTCACCTATAAAAGAAAACATTTGGCCTTTGGTTTTGGGGGACTGGCTTATTTCACTTAACATGATATTCTCCACCTACATCCATTTACCTGCAAATTTATTCTCCTTTAAGGCTGAGTAGTATTCCATTGTGTATATATGCCACAGTTTCTAGATTCATTCATCTATTGAAGGGCATCCAGGTTGATTCCATAGTTTAGCTACTGTGAATTGAGTTGCTATGAACATTGATGTGGCTGCATCACTGCAGTATGAAGATTTTAAGTCTTTTAGGTATAAACCAAAGAGTGGGATAGCTGGGTCAAAGGAGGTCCCATTCCAAGTTTTCTAATTTGCAGTCCCACCAGCAATGTATGAGTGTACCTTTTCCCCCAACACTTACTGTTACTTGTATTCTTGATAACTGCCATTCTAACTGGAGTGAGATTATAGCTTAGTCTTGATTTTCATTTCTCTAATTACTAGAGATGTTGAACATTCTTTTCATATATCTGTTGATCAACTATATATCTTCTGTGAAGTCTGCTCAGTTCCTTAGGGCTGCCTAATTTTAATGGACATGCCAATTTTATGAAAATAATTATGAATGAATACTATACAAAATTTAGAAAATACGAAGTTCAATATCCCAATTATTTGACAATACTTTAAATGTTCCAGTAAAAATTTCAGTGTAACAGAAAAGAGGCATTGAAAAATTCTTGAAAAGGTGAGAGAGTGAGGATGTTAACATTGATTTTCTTTGTTCCATGTAATTATATTTTTCTAAGTTTTGCAGGGGAGGAAGGCTTTTCACATTTTCATTTATAATCCACTTAGAGGGTATTTGAAGTAGGTATGATATAGAAAAGGGTTGACTGACCCAGTCACCCAAGACAGGTTTCCTGCCTAGTGTTACAACAAAATAATGTTATCAACTTTGTCATGAATCAAGGACTCACGTTCACATTGTAATCTAAACCCAAGACCTGTATGAGCTACCAAATAATTGTCTAAATAACACTGAGTAAAAATTATCACCCATTTTCCCCATTCCAAAACTAAGTAATAGAACTAAGATCTCATGTTGTTCTAAATGTTCAGAATTGTGAATTCTATGAATAAGATCTTTAAAAATCAACAGAGGGCTGGGGAGATGGCTCAGTTGGTAGAGTGCTTGCCTTGTAAGCACAAGGCCCTGGGTTTGAGCCCCAGCACCCAGAAAAAAAAAAAAAAAAAAAGAATCAACAGAAACCTGAAATTGGTCCCAAACTACTCTTGGTTTTAAATATGGCTAACTACATAAGAAGGTAGATAGTTTAAGTTTACCATCACTTAAAGCAATGTTAATTCATGGGAAAAAAATCAGAAGCAGCTATACTCCACAAATTTTTTAACAAGTAATTCAATACTTAGAGAGCTGACATAATTAAATAATAAAATCACCCAGAAACAGGGAAAGATGACAAATAAATAGAAGCTACCTAAATTAAATATTTACCTTTTGCAGGTTTTATCAAACAGTTGTTAGTACATATTTAAGAACTATGTTACAAATAATACAGGGTGGTTACCTACACAACTTGTTTGCAATTCTTGGTCATATACTGGTTTATTTTCCTTTGAACTCTTACAGCTCTAAAAGGCAGAAGGTTGGGAAAGCATATACTTTATAACATCTTACATAATTATGATCACAGTTAATTCTTAATACTGAATTGTTACTACCAGTAGAATGTTGAAAGTTTATAATTAGGTTGCCAGTAAGAATTTATAATTTACTTACCAGTTCTTGTCTAACATATCTACCTATATAAGCAGGTACAAGGAAGGGAGATCAAACTTCATTAGAAGGCCAGAAAGTTGAAAGTGATTCTTCTGAAACTATTCTTATGGATATTAGAATATTTTGTATCATTACACATACCACAATTTATTTGGAAAACCTGGAATAAGTCAACTTACCAGTGAAATGCATTGTAGTAGAAGTAGACCAAACCAAGACCATACAAAAAGGCAGCATTCTGTTAAGAAAAAGGAACATTTTATTAAAAGTTTTTGTGTCTACTACATATTAAAAACTCAAGAACACTGGATGATTTAAACTCTGAATAGTCGACTTACCATATACTACAATATGCTTAAAAAGTAACATTGAATCAAAGAGATAACAATGAAGTAATGCAACTGGAAAAAGTATTTAGGTTTCTTTTCTAACAGCACATTTTCAAATTAAAAAACAATAACAAAAATTATCTCTGAAGTTAATAAAATAAAAAATTAGGAATAAGAAAATCGTCAGATTATACTTTCCTATCTCTCCACCTTTCTCTGATTATCTATACTTTTTAAATGGAAATCAATTTTCTGTTCAATGTTATAAAAAAAGAGGTTAGAATATAAAAGATACACAGTTACCTTACCAAAACTTTAGAATTCCCATTTGTTTACAATAAAAAAAAAAAACTTTAGAATTAAAAACAAAATATTTAACTCCCAAAAGTCACACAGTCAGGAGGTTTTTCAAATATCACTAATTCTTTTCACAGTATTAAATGATCCACATATAGATTTACTGCACTAAATTACTGTATTTCAGTACTATCCACTTTTAATATGTTAAACTTTCTCATGACCAAAGTAGGGTTTACCCTTAATAGTTTACAGTTTTTCACCTCCTCACAGGTTTTGAAGGTGAATGATCTGCCTTAATAACCTCCTGGTGATCACTTCCCTAAAGGAGTGCTAGATAGAACCTAGTTGATTCACCCAAACTTTCCTTAAACTCCACATAATCTTACATGTGACATATGAAAATCTTTTTATAGAATTTCAGAACTCCTGCCTTTTTTCTGTACCCTATTAATTAGACTTCTCCTCAGGAAACCTACTTGGGCAAGGTCTGATCCCCAACAGGCTTTGGCCCTGGTCCCTTCACTCTTGATGACTCTCACTTAGTCTTCACCTTGCTGGTTGAGTACATGTGTCTCAGATGGCTCCCTTCTTCCTGTTTGCCCTAACAAATATTCTGCCTTCTTTTCTCTGGAATCAGTAAGTAATAAGCTACTTCTGTTATTTCATGTGGCCTCCTGTCTCTCACCTGACATATAAGTTGAAGCCTAACTCTCCTGGTAAAGGATCTCTTAGAGAACAACTAACTTGGTAGAAATAAACTAGACACAGATCCAACAAAAACCAGAAGTACACCACCATTACAAATAATTTTTCTGTTACAAGATAAACTGGTTATGAGTCAAAACACCTATGTAAAAGGCTATCCATCAGAATAAAGTAAGTATCCTACAAATGGCACAATGTAGGTATCTAAAAGCACCTTTCCTGGACTACTATTAGAGCAGACTATGCAGCCAGTCACCATATATTTGGTTTAAGACCAAATATGAGGGTCTGGCATTTCAGGCAGTACAGCAGGTGGAAGACCAGGAGCTGATGCTAAGACTCTTGAGTTAGCTTTAGCAGAAGAGAAATGGAGGAGCCATAGAACATTAAGGATAATTCAGGAAGACCTGAGACCATGAAAAACCTGCCTGCTCTCTACACTATCTTCCAAAGAAAGGCTGCCATAGTGACAGACTATGGAAGCTTTATCAAAATCCCAGACTGTGAAAAGCAAGGTCTGCTCTTTTGAACTCAAATGTCCCCCTGCTGCTGGGTGGACAAGACTTCTGAAATAGACGTCAAAGACAAAGTGTGGGTGAACCTGATTGGCTAAGAGATGAAAAATGATAGGATAGAAGTATTCCTCTCCATGCAAGTTGTGAACCAAAGGACAGGGAAAGACCTTGATCCTAATAAGGTTATCAGTGAGCAAGAAGAGAGGCGGAGGCAATTCTTCCAGGATTACACTGGACAGATGAACACCCTTGAGGCCTGCAAAAAGTGTGGCTATAAAAGTCACTTTGCAAAAGATTGCTTCATGCAATCAGACAGGAGCAAATATTCTGATACCTGATGAGGAAGAGGAGAAAGATGGGACAAAGTCAACAGAATTTGAGAAACTTGATCCCATGATGAATTCTTCCAGGAAAAGAAGAAAAAGAAACACAAGAGTAAGGAAGTTGTCAGACTCTTGATAGCTCAGACTCAAGGGAGTGACTGAGAGAATAAGGAACCAGGAGTTTTGTCCTTGAATCTCTAGCTCCTAAAAAGACTCAATAGTGAGAATATGGCCTCCTGCCCAGCTGACTTCCATGGGAATGCTGCAAGCAGGTTTGAGAGGAAAAAAAAAAAAAAGACCAAATAAGAGAAAAATACCACAATTCCAAATATGGTCAAATCATTCACTGAGAATAGTAAATAAAAAATTTTATTTAGTTCCTACTATGATAATTTTTTAAGCCTTGATTTCTACTTACAAGATTTTTAAATTTTTTACAGCAGATCAAGATAGTATATTTTTTTATACTGTCATCAGACATTGAAGGAATTGAGCTCCAAAGGAGTTCACTATTGAGCTGTACTGCTCTGTTTTCTGGGGACCTTATGTGACAATATGAAATACTACTCAGAAACCCTAATGTAGTAAACCCTACATCTAGGAAGCTAGAAACTATTCATCCCAGAAGTGACAACCATCTTTTGATCCTCCTTAAGGGAAGAAGAGGTGATGGTAATGACCCTGTACTTGCTGCTTTCAAAGACAGTTGTCAGATGCTCAATGCTCACAAAGTCCAGAACTAAAAAAAAAAAAAAAGGGGGGCGGGGGAGGGGATGTGGGCAAAGCAGCAATCGTGTTTACTACATTTTAAAAAAATAAAATAAAAATAAAAATGTTTTTAATTTTAAAATATAAAAATACAACTAATTATTCCACTTAGGAAACAATGGTGAACTCAGATGACCTTCAAAAATTGAATGGATAGAGAAAACATGATATATTTACTCAATGGAATATTGTTCTGCTTTGAAGAAGAATGAAATTATGGCATTTGTAATGGATGGAGCTGGAGAATAGCATGCTAAGTGAAAGAAGTCAATTCAAAAGGAACAATGCTTGCTCTGATAAGCATATGCTGATCCACAAAGGGGATGGCAAGGGAAGAATGAAGGAACTTTGGATTATATAGAGGGAAAAGAGGGGAAGGGGTAGGGCAGTGTGGATGGGAAGGACAATAGAATAAGATAGACATTATTACCCTATATAGCATAACAAAGTGAGAAGCTCTGTACCATGGACCTACTCTCAGAAAATATAGTGAATATTTTTAAAAGTAGCATATAAAACATCTGGAAGTGGTCCCCAGGTTACATAACAATGTAGAACACATGTTGAAGAAAATATACTAAAAGTAGCTTAGGTATCTGAACACCTAGACTCCCTCCAGCCTCTCTCAGCTTATTATGAGAGAAACTTCATTTCAAAAGGGGGCAGGCTTCCTTTGCTCAGTTTTCCAATTAAAGGCTATGCGACCTTACAAGAATAGGTAAAATAACTACGAATTGCAGAGGTAGAACTCCAAGTGGATGACGTGGAGAAGTCTCTTGTGTCATGGACATAAGCACAAGAATAATTCAAATAATTATTAATTAAATTTTTCAAATACTAGAACCTCAATCCCTGTTCACCAAGAAAACAAAAAAACAAAACAAAGCCTGCCTTTGCATTCCCAAACAAAAACAATGGTTTGGAGATTTTGCAGTAAGAAATAGTCCATAATGAGATAATTCCAGAAGCACCTAGAACACTGACTGCATTTGCAAAAGAATATAGTGAATTTCAGGCAAAAGCACAGTCAAAAGCAGAGGCTACTACACTGAAAAAAAATTCTGAAGACATGAGATCTTCAAACATTGTGGAGGAGAATGCACTTTTCAAAGTGCGTCTACTTTGGAAACACTAGTCCTCTAAAAGTTAAGTTTCCATCTTGCCAAGCAATTCCATTCCCAGGAACATAAAAACATATGTTTGAACAACAACAAAAAGATTTTTCACTGCAGCATTATTCCTAACACTTAATAGACAGACACAAGCAACAAAGAGTCTACAAATGGATGATAGAAAAAAGCAATCTGAATGTATATTTAACTAAAATGTTGAAAATACATGAATACCCAATGCATGGAAATTCACTTGGCTATAAAAAATAATGAAAGGGGAAGAGAAGATGGCAGATTAGAAGAAGATACACTTCTCAGGATATCTTGGCACCAAATTTACAAAGCAAGAATACTGCCCCTCAGTAAGATGGATAATTTAGGGCATTCATTGATACTTAACTGCTGGCCTGTAAAAGAAACCATAAAGTCAGAGAAACTCACTAATTTGAAGATAATATAAGAAATAACACATTGGAAAAGTGCCAGCAACAGTAGGGGCAACTAAGGATAGGGAGAATGCAGAGAGACAAAGATGATAGCCTGACCCCAGGGGATAAAGAAATTTGTTATGGAAAAAAAAAAAAAAAAAAGCTTAGAGAGACTGGATTCAAGAAAAAGACTGATTTAATGGGCATAGAGTTGGTAAAGGAAGCAGTTCAGTGAAAGAAAGCAAACCCCAAAATTGCTCGCCTCAAATGTTTACCCCAGAGGTGGTAGTTTCACCAGAAGTGGAGATAACTGACGCGGGTTTCAAGGGCATGGAAAATACTCCACAGGGGAGGAGGAAACTGGTCCTCCCACCTCCACCTTGTGGTATAGGAAACATTTATAAGCACTGTGCAGCTTTGAGTAGAGACAGGAGTAGGTACAAAGGAATTTTATAGGCTCTATCAAGGGAGAAAACTTCCTTTATAGATGGTATCTCATAAGAAGTATTGGAAAGATACCTATCGCAACCACATCAGAGCATCTGCACAATGGGGTAGATACTTGGTTTTCATATTCATATTGGTATTTTGTATACATAGAGGTGAAGGTGAAACCTGAGGAGATTTAGTCCCTAAGCCCTACAAGTGGATTTTACTGAAGGTCAGAGAGATTCAGACATTCTCCAACTCCAACTATTGGAACTTCCAATTCAGAATTCTGCAGCACCGCCACTACAGAAATACACAGTTTGTTGGCAACCTGCCTCCCAGGACTATCCTACTTTATTATACTGGGAGACTGGAAGTTTAGATTTATTACAGCCATCTACTACAACAGCTGGCAGCTAAGTTAAGAACACAAAGGCACTGGATTAACAACCTCCAGACCTTGACTCAAAAGCTTCAAAATCAAAAATTATATATAAAGAATGCAAATCTACTCTGTCAACAGTTATGATCTCAGTGGAAACAAACCATTTATTTCTCATTAAGATTGTTTTCTCTTCCTTTTTTTAAAATCTTTTTCCCTCTTTTTTCCCTCTGTTTATCATTTTTATTGTTTTTCATTTTTTACTTTTTTATTTATTTTTTTGATTGAACTCAGGGGTATGTAACCACTGAGACACAACCCCAGCCCTATTATTTTATTTAGAGACAGGGTCTCACTGAGTTGCTTAACACCTGCTGTTGTTGAGGCTGGCTTTGAACTCTCTATCCTCCTTGCCTCAGCCTCCCAAACTGCTGGGATAACAAGTACTGCACCATCATGCCTGGTTTACTCTTTTTAAAAAAGTATTTTTAGCTGTAGATGGACATAATACCTTTATTTAATTTATTTATTCTTTTATTTATTTTTTTTTAATGTGGTGCTGAGGAGCAAACCCAGTGCTTCATATGTGCTTGGAAGCACTCTACCACTGACAAAAATCCAGTCCTTACTTCTCTATTTTAAAATTTTAACCTTTTAAATTTTTTCAAACAGTATTTCATTGTATTATACTATTTTGCTACTAACTTCTACTCTGCAAGATTTTGTGGGTATGTATATGGGTGGCGGGGGGTGTTATTCTTACAGTGTAGATAAGGTTCAAAAATACAGATTTATAAAATTTTACTTTCACTTTAATTGCTTTCCTCCAAGCATATTATTATTCAGTCTTGGTTTGACATTGGTGGAGTATAAATTATATATGCATATGAATGTTTGAATCCCTGTATGTACCTTGGTTTTTGTCCCTTAAGCTTAATGACTCTTATGCAATCTCTTCCTTACTAAGGGCCAGATTTTCCTGTTCCCTCACCCTTTTTTTTTTTTTTAATTATTTTTGTTAACTTTTTGATCCTCTTTCTTTACAGCTATTTCCTACCAATTTTGCGCCTTCCCATATACTCATTTTTAAAACTAATTCAAACTTTCTCTTGTCCTACTCTATTTCTTCTTCAAATAAGAAACTGAGATCCCACTAAGTAACAGAATTAGATAGTTTATAGAATTTCTACCCCATTCATGCTATTGTGCTTTACCAGTTCAGTGAATGATGTAGTAGACACCTACCTAATGCCCCATAGTTCTGTTTTTTATTGTTGGTACAGCTGTTAAATGCTACCACACCAATCCCAGATAGGTACTAGTATTATAGATGTCAAAACAGACAACAGACATTTATCTTAAGACGTACATCTGTTGCTAATATTAGTGCTATTTCTGGCTCCCCCTTTCCTCAAAGAGGAGCTAGAAAATGACTGGGACACTTGAAGTTCACAGATTAGAGATCCCATTGGAAAGCAATATCCACAGCTCAGTCAAATATAAGTCACCTCATATACAATCTAATTCCACCTGAACCTCAACATTACTTCAACATACATAACTGGGAAAATAGAAACCCAGACACCAACAACCAGGTCCTAAGAAGGAACAACCAGGAGGAAGGATCCTCAGGTTGCATCCTTGGACATTTACTCATATATCAAAAACAGAGAGAAGTCCCAGAACAAAAAAGAGAGTTACAAACAAAGGATATACATATAAAAAAGGAAGGAGAATTCACATCGATTCATGAGCATGCCTAAACCTTCTGAAAATATCAGGAATCATGTAAACAAAACTCATTTTAAAATTCACAATCACCAAATTCCACAGGTTTTGGAAGTACATGAAATTCCAAAGAAAGATTATTTTAAAATTATTAAAATGTTCAATGAAGTAAAATAAGATCTACAGAATGAATTAAGAAAGCAAATACAGTAGATGAAAGATCATTTCACTAAAGAAACAAAGAAACTGGAAAGAAACCAAAAGGAATTCCTAGAAATGAAAGACATAAGGATCAAAATTTAAAGTTTACCTGAAAGTATTACCAACAAGATTAGATTGGATAGGCCTTGAAGACAGAAGATACAAACCTGAATACTCAGTATACAATAAAAACAAAACAAAAAAAACACGATCAGAGTAGCCAAAAACTCTGGGATAGCATCAAGAGAGCCTCAGAGTCACTTAGACTGAAAAGAACACAGATATGTCAAGACTAAAGATGTCAAGAACACTTTCAATGAGATAGTAATAGAAAACTTCCCCATATCAGAGATGAGGTAGAAATCAACCTACAGGAAGCATATAGGACCCCAAATAGACAAGAACAAGTAAAGAATATTAAAAGTTGAAAGAAAACATGTCAGGTTCACATTAAGAGGCAAACAAATAAGGCTCATCTCTGACTTCTCTACTCAGACTTTAAAATAAAGGAGGGCTGGAATGAGATATTCAAAGTTCTAATAAAAAATAGGCAGTCAAGAATGCTATATCGAGTAAAAGCTCTCTTTCAAAATGCAGTAAGAAAATAAGAGCTTTTCATGACAAAAATAAAGAATTCATGATCATCAAATCAGCACTAATACTTAAATATATGTTGCAAAGTGGATTATAAAAACAACCCTGAAAGTCCCCCAAATAAATATAATTTTTATTTACTATTTATTTACTTATTTATTTTATTTACTATTGATTTTTATGTGGTACTGAGAATTGAACCCAGCGCTAGGCAAGCACTCCACCACTGAGCTACAAACCAAGCTACTCTAAAAACATTTTTCAAGACTCATTCTTGACATGAAATTCCAGAAAGACCTCAATAAAATAATACTGGATGATTTCAACCCACCTTTATCATCACAATAGGTCATTCAAACATAAAATCAATAAAGATTATTACTTAAATAATCATACAAATCAACTGGACCTAATAGTCCTCTAGAGAATATTTTACCATAAAAAGTTGAATTTACGTTTTTTTCAGCAGTTCATGGAACATTTTCAAAAACAGACAACATTCTAGGACATAATGTAAGTCTTAACAAAAACAAAATATTGATATCATTCCATGTATCCTATCAGATCATAAAGGAACAAAATTAGAAATCAGCAGTAAGAAACATACTGGAAAACAAACACAAGAAGATTCAACTACATTTATATTTATTATATTTACTCTTCTAAATATAGAATGGATTACAGAAGAAATCAGTAAATTCTTAGAAACAAATGAGAACAGAGATACAATATATTAAAATATATGGGACAGTATGAAAGCACTTTGAAGAGAAAAATTTATACACACACACAATGGAGTACTACTAGCTGTAACAAAAAAGAATGAAATTTTGGCTTGTGTCCATTAATTGATGGAAATGGAGAATACCATGCTAAATGAAATACAACAAACCAAAACTTAAAACTTAAATGTTTTCTCTGTGTTCGGAAGTTGGGAGTAAAATAAAGAAAAGGGGGAGGGAACAGAAAAACATTTTCTAAAAAAGTCACTCAAATATAAATTAATAGATGAGCAAAAGGAAGTCTAATTGAGTAGAGAAAGGAAAATGGGAGAGGGGAGGGAGGATAGATAGAATAATGGAAGAGAAAAAAGCAGAAATCATGAACTGAAATCAATTTCCATGCATGTATTAGTTTGTTGAGATGAGCTTTAATTTATAAATATGTTCAACATCTTTAACAGCAGGAAAATGCTAACCAAAACTATACTAACATTTCATATCACTCCAGTCAGAATGGCAATTATCAAGAATATAATAAATGTTGGCAAGGATATTGAGAAAAAGATATGCTCATACATTGTTGGTGACACAGCAAATTAGTGCAACCAATCTGGAAAGTAGTATAGAGTTTTCTAAAAGACTAGCACTGGAAATACCACATGATCCAACTATAACTTCTTGGTAAAGGAAATCAAATCAGCATACTACAGCAGCACAATTCACAAAAGCCAGCCCAAAAGCTTGTCAGTAGATGAATGGATCAATAAAATGTATATACACACACACTGAGATTTATTCAGCTATAAAGAAAATTTATGGCATTTGCCAGTGAGCCAACAGAAATGGGAGAATATCAAGCTAAATGAAATAAGTAAGGTTCAGAAAATCAAAAGTCAAATGTTTTCTCTCATATGTGAAAGATGGAGCAAAATAGGGAAAAGAAAAAGGGAGGTTGAATATCATAAATATATAGGGAAGACCAGAGGAGTAGAAGAACATCAAGAAGAAAAGAGAAGGACAGGAAAGGAAGTAAGAAATAAATTTACCAAAATCACATTATATGCACATGCAAATGTACCACAGGAAATTTTACTTTTACATATATGTAGAAAGTACCAATGAAAAATAAATAAAGAGCAAAAGAAAGATCAGTATAGTAGAGGAAGAAGTGGGAAAGGAGGAGGGAAGAGGGGAATGAGATATTTTATACTAATAATTTATCCCTAAATGGAAAGCAAAATTGGAATTCAAATTTGTACCAACCTTCCAGTAGTCAGCCTGTAAACTGTAGTATTTCTGATATGCAGATAATGCTGAAAACAAAAAAAAATAATTAATCAAATTCTGTCACATTTGAAAATCTACAACTACTATTAAGAAATACTTTAACAGAAGCAGATAAGATTGCTCATCTCTCACCAAACTGACACAAAATACCAAATAATACAAATCTTATGGCCCAACAACTGATTCAGGATGTAGAAACATGACAAAATCTCACCAATGCACTTGAAAACACAAAATCTAGGCATTTGAGAGAAAATCTGTTTCTCTGTGAGGCAATCTTGGTTGCTTATCAATCCCCTGCTGTTTACCCCATTTGTTCACTGCGATCACCTGCAGTCTGCCAGCTTATGGACTACTATTTGAGTGCAGACTACTCACTGACTGCCGCCTATGATTCTCTATTTTCCCATTTGTTTGCCTCTTGCCTACCCATCGCCTACTTTTCACCTACCCATCTTTCATCACCAACCACCCAAGGTCCACCTGCAGATCATCCACCGGTAGCCTGCAGACTGACCGTCTGAAGATCACCAGCGGATCGTCTGTTACCTACTGTTACCTGGAAATCCACTGAACAATACACACAGGTTTGGTTACACATGGCTGCCACCATTTTGAGACAACAGCCAGGTCATGTTAGATCTCCACCCAACTGAGTGCTCCACCTACAAATCCTCAAACCAGACCAAACGCACCCTGCCTCCAGGACCCCTGGCCTGATCACACCCATGCCCCAAGCTGCAGCTCCCCATTTACCAACAGGTTTGGAAGCCACTGCAGTCAAGGTAGATTATCCTGGAAGTGAAAGTCCCCATCTTTAGGTGGGGCAAATCATATTCTGAGATGCCTGTTGGAGACTAGAAGTTCACTGTCAGGTACCTCTCAGGCATCAGGCAAATGAAGACTAGGAGGATTGAATATTATATGACTGTCATAGTGTAGATTTTTTTCCTCTCCTTTTTGAAGATTTTTGTTTTTATTTCTTTATTTTTCTGGCTCTATTTTCCTTCTTCTGTTTACCTGTTTCTTCAATTTCTCCCTTTTCCAATGCTAACAACCAACTTTTTGATTACACTTTCACTCTTTCTAGCATCTAGAACTTCTATATACTCTTTTCTTATCTCAATAACAGTTACACATCCTGCACCCCTCCCCATCCTCTTTGTCCTCCATTAGAAACCACAGACCTTATTACAAATCTATTCGTTATACTATAGATAATAATTGAAACTTGTCCTCTGTTTATTATGACAATGTCGTTAGCATCTTCATAGGAGCTATTTGGATTAGGGCTACAAATTGTCTGTAGTGGGTGCTGCTAATATTGATCTCCCCCTTAAAGAAGAGGTTATGAAAACCTGTAGGGTCACTATAAGCCTATAGGAGGGAAACTGCAATAATCAATATCTGCAATGCGGGAGGGGAAGATATGTGAACAACATGAAAAAACAAGGGAAGAAAATGTTCCAAATCGTGACAGCATGGTAGAAGAAATGTAGAAAAAGAGTTCAGAATATACATAATTAAAATGATTAGTGAAGCAAAGGGATGAGATAAGAGAGCAAATGCAGGCAATGAATGATCATACCAATAAGTAGCTAAAGAGCAACAGTAGGAAGCAAATGATCCTTTCAACAAAGAGAGATTCTTTAAAAAAAAAAAAAAACTCACAAAAAAATCCTTGAAATGAAGGAAACATTAAGACAAATAAAAACTCAATGGAAAGCATCACCAATAGACTAGACCACTTGGAAGACAGAACATCAGACAATGAAGACAAAATATTTAATCTTAAAAATAAAGTTGACCAAACAGAGATGATGTAAGAAATCTGAACAAAATCTCCAAGAACGATGGGTCATGAAATGACCAAATTTAAGAATTATCAGGATTGAGGAAGGCACAGAGATACAAACCAAAGGAATGAACAACCTATTCAATGAAATAATATCAAAAAACTTCCCAGACCTGAAGAATGAAATGGAAAATCAAGTACAACAGTCTTACAGAACACCAAATGCACAAAATTACAACAGATCCACACCAAGGCACATTATAATGAAAATGCCTAACATACAAAATAAAGATAGATTTTGAAGTCTGCGAGAGAAAAGCATCAGACTACATATAAGGGGAAATCAATATGGATATCGGCAGATTTCTCAGCCCAGACATTAAAAGTTAAAAGGGCCTGGAACAACATATTTTGAGCTCTGAAAGAACATGGCTGCCAACCAAGAATCCCATATTCAGCAAAATTAACCTTCAGATTTGACAATAAAATAAAATCTTTCCATGATAAACAAAAGTCTGTAAAAAGAATTTACAAATAGAAAGTCTGCTACAGAATATTTTCAGCAAAATATTCCATGAGGAGGAAATAAAAAACAACAATGTAGGTCGGCAAAGGGAGGAACTACCTTAAAGGAAATACCAATCAAAGTCAAGTTAAAAACCAAAAATAAGCCCAAACTGCCTAGGAATACAACTCATATTTCAAGAATAACCCTGAATGTTAATGGCCTAAACTCATGAATCAAAAGACATAGACTGGCAGACTGAATTGAAAAGAAAGACCCAACAATATGCTGCCTTCAAGAGACTCATCTCATAGAAAAGGACAGCCATAGACTAAAAGTGAAAGGATGCAAAAAAAACCTACCACACTTATGGAATCGTTAAAAAAAAAAAAAAGTGGGGATTGTGGACAGAAGAGTAATGCAGCAGGTAACACAATAGCAGACAACATAATACCAGACCTTAAACTATACTACAGAGCAATAGCAACAGAACGATGGTATTGGCACCAAAATAGACAGGTACACCAATGATACAGGACAGAAGACAAAAAGACATAACCACATAAATAGTTATCTCATACTTGACAAAGGTACCAAAACATACAACGGAGAAAAGATAAACCTCTTCAAGAAATGGTGTTGGGAAAACTGGAGGTTAACTTTAAGCTGAAAATAACCTTAAAGTTAAATAAATAAATAAATAAACAAATAAATAAATAAACAAACAAACAAATAAATAAATGCAGACACTAAGGGAACAGTAGAGTAGACATACTGTAATTTGCTGAGGATTTGTACATCTTCCACAAACATTCCGATGAACTTCAGATTTCTTTATAACAGAACTGTAAATATTATCTGAAATCCTTTCAAAATTTAATGACAAAAGTGTTGTATTTTTTTCAAAAGTCTAATGAAAAATACTTTTTTGGTTAGTTTCCATGTTCAAGAGAGAGCACTACATGGAAGAGTCATGCATAATTTAGATTACCTTTCAAGTCTGAGAATTTTATGACTAAAAACAAAAACATAGAAGGAAATGACTTTGAAAAGATAGCCAGAAGAAATCCACAGACCCTTCCCCAAGAAAAGCAAACAACTGGTAAAAATTATTTCTAAACTACCAAAGTCTCTGGAAACGGTCTTAAGAACAATAACCAGGGGCTAGGGATATGGCTCAATGGTAGTGCCTGCCTCGCAAGTACAAGGCCCTGGGTTCAATCCCCAGCACTGAGGGAAAAAAAAAAAAAAAAAAGAACAATAACCAAAGGAAAACATACTTACATTGTGTCCATCAACAACTAAAAAAATAAATAAATAAAATAAAATAGAGTTCTACTTGCTCAAGTGCCTTTGAGCCTAAACTCCAAGAGGTAATCAATATTTATCTTCCTTACATGGTTTCGTACTGCAGAAACTATATCCCAAGCAAGAGCAAATGACAATGGTATTGCTTTGATCTACACACTCACATTTACATAGTTGAAACTAAATTAAGTTGTAGCAGAGCAAAAACATATTCAACAACTCTTAATCCACATAACTAAGAGAGGGAGATTCCAACCTGGGAGAAGCAAACATAGAAGACCAAGACTATACTCCTAAAGCAGAGGAGGGGATTATTTTAAAAAAAAAAAACAGTTAATATTCTGGGCTCCAGTCCTCAAAAAGCAGAAGTTCTACACTGGTGGAAAGTGGAAAGTGGCTAATATCAGAACTCAGTAGCTCTCCCCAGAAGTCACTTGAATTTGTGTGAAAAGAATCTATACATTTTCAGGCCAAAGAGTGTCATTTAAAATATGGAGCTTCTTTTCTTTTTTTTTTTTTTTTTTTTTTTTAAACAATAAATTAATTAATTAGGGAGCTCTGTTCTAGCAAGTATCAAAACTGTACACTGACTAGAAGATTAAAAGAGAAAGAGAAACAGAGATAGAGATCCTTCAGAGAATTCTCTGGGATTCAAACAGGTTTAACCAGTCTCATACACAAGAGGTCTAAATTTAATTTTAGGAAACTAAGGCAATTTATACACAAAGCTATCATCAAAAATAAACATAAAACCATAGGCCAGCAGCAAATGGTGATATTAATGAATGAGTGTCATACAATACAGATTGGCTAGAAACTTAACAAAGACATCAGTGAAAAAGACAGATAAGAGATCCCCTATAAAACCAGGAAGATTCTAATAAGTAACATAAGATGATATGTAGTGTAGGACTGAAATAGTTCTTTCATTGAACAAACCAATGCCAAGAAACTACAGGGTAATCAATCAAAAGTGGTACAAAATATATCTAAAATAGGTAATTTTCAACAAAAAAAAATTCACAATGTTTATTGATTTCCGGTTGTTGAATCAAACTTGCATCCATAGATAAACACAACTTTGTTGATGCACTTTTATATTTTTGTATGGGATTTTCCAGAATTTTGTTAAAGATTTTTGTATCTACATTCATTGGGGATACTGGTCTAAAGTTTTCTTTCCTTGATGTGTCTTCGTTTGTTTTCGGTATCACAGTGATACTAACTTTGTAGAATAAGACTGGAAGGGCCCTCTTTTTCTATTTCCTGGAATACTTTGAGGAGTATTATTAGATCTTCTTTAAAAGAACTGTAGAATTCTGCTGAGAATCCGACTAGTCCTGGGCTTTTCTTGGTTGGTAGGCTTGTGATGATTTCTTCTACTTCACTGCTTGAAATTGATCTGCTTAAATTGTGTATGTCCTCCAGATTCAGTTTGGGATGATCATATGTCTCTAAAAATTTGTCAATGTCTTAGATATTTTCAATTTTGTTGGAATACAGATTTTCAAAGTAGATTCTAATCACGTTATGTGTTTCAATGGTGTCTGTCATGATCTTTCCCTTTTCATAATGAATTCTACTAAATTGAGTTTTCTGTCTCTTCTTCATCAGTGTGGTTAAGGGCTTATCAATTTTGTTTACTTTTTCAAAGAGCCAACTTTTTGTTTTTTACAATTTTTGAATTGTTTCTCTTGTTTCAACAATTTCTCTTGATTTCAGTTCTGATTTTAATTATTTTCTATCTTCTACTGTCTGTTCTTCTTTTTCTCAGGCTTTGAGATATAATGTGAGGTCATTTAGTTGTTGACTCCATTCTTTCAATGTATGAGCTCAATGCAATGAACTTTCCTCATAGTACTGTTTTCAGAGAGTTCCAGAAATTTTGATGTGTTGAATCATTGTTCTCCTTTAAGAATTTTTTATTTCCTCCATGATGCCTTCTGTTATCATTGTATCATTCAACAGCATATTATTTAGTCTCCAGGTGTTTGAATAGTTTTTGGTTTTATATTTTATAATTGATTTCTAATTGCATTCATTCCATTATAATCTCTTTATATGATTATTTCAATAGATGCAGAAAAAGTGTTTGATAAAATAGAGCACCCCTTCATGCTTGAAACACTAGAAAAAATAGGGATAGTAGGAACATAACAACACTGTAAAGGCTATCTATGCTAAGCCCAAGGCCAACATCATTCTTAATAGAGAAAAACTGAAAGCATTCCCTCTAAAAACTGGAAAAAGACAAGGATGCCTTCTTTTACCACTTCTATTCAACTTTTTATTGAAACTTTAGCCAGAGCAATCAGACAGAAGAAAGAAATTAAAGGGCTATGAACAGGAAAAGGAAAATCAAACTATCCCTATTTGCCAATATGATTCTATATTTATAACATTCAAAAATTCCATCATAAAACTTTAAGAACTCAAATGAATCCCCAAAGTAGCAGTATATAAAAATCAATATGCATAAATTTAATGCATTTCTATTCCTCAGTGATTAATCCTCAGAAAGAGAAATTAGGAAAACCACTATATTCACAATAGCCTCAAAAAAAAAAAAAATACTTGGGAATTAATCTAAAAAAAGAGGTGAAAGACCTCTACAATGAAAACTACAGAACATTAAAGAAAGAAGTTGAAGAAAACCTTCAAAGATGGAAAGATCTCCCATGTTCTTGGACAGGCAGAATTAATATTGTCAAAATGGTCATTCTACCAAAGGCGCTATACAGATTCAATGCAATTCCAAGTAAAATCCCAATGACATTCCTCATAGAAACAGAGAAAGCAATCATGAAATTCATCTGGAATAAGAGACCTCAAATAGCCAAAGCAATCCTGAGCAGAGAGAGAGAAGCAAGGAGGTATTATAATACCAGACCTTACACTATACTATAGAGCAATAGTAACAAAAACAGCATGGTATTGGCATCAAAACAGACAGGTAGGCCAATCGTATAGAAGACACAGAGACAAATCCACATAAATAGAATAACCTCATCCTAGACAAAACAGCAAAAACATAAATGGAGAAAAGATAGCCTCTTCAACAAATAGTGTCAGGAAATTGGAAATCCATATGCAGTAAAATGAAATTAAGCCTCCATCTCTCCCCTGCACAATATTCAACTCAAAATGGATCAAGGACTTAGAAATTAGACCACAGACCCTGCACCAAATAGAAGAAAAAGTAGGCCTGAATCTTCATCAATTTGGCATAGGACCAGACTTCCTTAACAAGACCTCAAAAGCACAAGAAATCAAAATAAGAATCAATAAAAGAAATGGACTCAAACTAAAAAGCTTTTTCTCAGCAAAACATACAATCAATAATGTGAAAAGAGAGCCTACAAGTGGGAGAAAATTTTTTCCATATGCACTTCAGATAGAGCACTCATCTCCAAAATTCACAAAGAACTTATGAAACTTTAAAAATACAAAGAACCCAACTGATAAATGGTCCAAAGAACTGGACACTTTTCAGAAGAAAATACACAGGTGATTACTAAATACATGAAAAAGTGTTCAAAATCTCTAATAACTCAAGAAATTCAAATTAAAACAACTCAAAAATTTCATCTTACTGCAACTAGAATGGCCATTATCAAAACCATAAATAATAAAAGTTGTTGGCATGGATGTGGGGGAAAAGGCATATTCAAACATTGCTGGTAGAGCTGCAAATTGGTGCAGCCACTCTGGAAAGTAGAATGGAGATTCCACCAAAAATCTGGAATGGGGCCTGGGGAGATAGCTCAGTTGGTAGAGCGCTTACTTCACATGCACAGGGCCCTGGGTTCAATCCCCCAGTACCAAGCGAAGAAAAAAAATCTGGAATGGACCCACTATTTGACCCAGTTATCACATTCCTCAGTTTATACCCAAAGAACATAAAATTATCATACTACCAACACAGTCACGTCGATATTTATAGCAGCTCCATTCACAATATCTAGAATGTGGAACCAACCTAGATGCCCTTTAACAGATGAATGAATAAAGAAACTGTGGTGTATATATATACACAATGGAATATTATCAGCCATAAAGGATAATAACATTATGGCATTTGCAGATAAATGGATGGAAATGGAGAATTTCATGCGAAGTGAATAAACCAAGCCCAAAAAACCAAAGGCTAAATGTTTTCCCTGGTAAGTGGATGATTATACATTATGCAAGTAAGGTGTGGGTGAGAGACTTTATGGAGAGGGATGCAGAGACATGTTTAAGCAGCTCTAAGATGGTGCATGGTGTCAAGCCAAGAGGTGACGCATAATTAGTATTAATATGGTGCGATCTTTTATGACCTTTTGCCTAATTAGTTAATGTCTAATTTGTGCTAATGGTCAACAGATGTTTCTCATTCTTTCTTGATTGGTACCGTGGGGCATGCTTCAATTGTGCTAATCCTAAGCTGATAGGCTGCCTTAGGTATATAAGACATTCTCTTCACCTGGGCAGGGGTTGCAGGTTGCAGGACGCAGGCTGCAGGCTGCAGGCTGCAGGCTGCAGGCCACAGGCTATACGCCGTATGCCACACCCTGCACCTCCAAGAAGCGACCAACCTTTAAGAAGCAGTAGACCTTTGGTAAGTGTAGCCTCTCTGAAAGCATAGCACCTCTAAAATTAAGCAAAGCCCTTGCCTCTCTTCCCCTAAGCAAAGCCTCTCTTCCTCTCATAGCCTCTCTTCCTCTATAAACTAGCAAATAAGCAAGCAAGCAAGGAAGTATCCAGATAAAGATAATAAAAGTAGTTCATTCCCCGTTCACCTCCGATAAATTCCTGCAGGATTGTTGCTGTGGGTGGCAACAGAGGGAAATGAGTGGGAGGAGGGGGTGGGGGTATGAAAGACAGTGGAATGAGACAGACATCATTACCCTGTGTACGCATGTGATTATACAAATGGTGTGAATCTACATCATGCAAAACCACAGAAACAAAAAATTGTACCCCATTTGTGTTCAATAAATCAAAATGCAGTCTGTAAAAATAAAAAAATAAATAAATTAAAAAAGAATAAATGGGATGGATTCAAACTAAAAAGCTTTTTCTCAGCACAAGAAACAATCAATAACATTAAGAGAAAGCCTACGGATTGGGAGAAAGTACCACACACACCTCAGAGCACTAAAAATTTCCAGGATATATATAAAGGACTCAAAAAGCTTTTTCTTTTTTTAATATTCTTAAGTTGTCAATGGATCTTTTATTTTACTTATTTTTTATATGTGGTGCTGGGTATCAAACCCAGGGCCTCGCACATGCCAGGCAAGCACTCTACCACTAAGCCACAAGCAAAAAAACAAAATAACCCAATCAATAAATGAACTAAGGAACTGAACAGACACACTTCAGAGAAGAAAAAATACAATCAATCAACAAACATACAAAAAATGTCTCTAGCAATTAAAGAAATGCAAACCAAAACTACTCTAAGATTTCATCTCACTCCATCAGAATGGCAATTATCAAGAATACAAGCACCATCAAATGTTGATGAGAACATGGAGTGAAAGGTACACTCATGGGGGGTTTCAAGATGGCGGACTAGAGGGTGGCTGCATTTCCTGTTGCTCCAGGACTCAGGATTCAAAAGAGGAGAAATTGAGAGACTTGGGACCAACTCAAAGCAGCCGGGTGAGTCTCTCCCATTGGGGAGGTGTCCTGGATGGGGCGGTCGTCCCGGAAGGGATGGTCGTCCCGGAAAGCAGGGAACTTTATGAAGTAGAGCTGCCTGGCGAGACACCCCTCCCCCCACTGGAGCAGTGAACTCGGACAACTGGGAGCATCGTAGAGGAGGCCGCTCAGCACAGCGCTGGGACTTGGAGCAACCACTGGGGTTCCGGGCAGCGGCCCAGAGGAGGGGCTGCGAGGAGAGCTGTTTGGACTCAGAGTGACCACTTCTGAACACCAGGGCCTGAGCGGAGGAGGAAGAAAAGGAGGAGCAGTGAGGCGAGGCACTTGGACTTGGAGCGACTGCGCCAGAGCTACAGGCGGTTGCCAGAGAAGGAGCTGCTCGGCGAGCTATTTGGACTCAAAGCGACCTTTCCTGAACACCGGGGCCTGCCCGGAGGAGGAGGAGGAGGAGGAGGAGGAGGAGGAGGAGCGCGGTGGGTCGCGAGGAGGAGCGTGGTGGGTCCCTTGGACTCACAGTGACTGCGTTGGAGCTCCAGGCGGCTGCTCAGAGGAGGAGGCGAGTGGTGAGTTGTTTGGACTTAAAGCAACCGCTCCTGAACACCGGGGGGGTTGGCTGGAGGAGGAGCGCGGTGGGTCGCTTGGTCTCTAGTGGCCTCACCAGAGCTCTGGGGGCTGCCCGGAGGAGGCGTGCAGTGGGTCACGTGGACTCAGAGTGACTAGAGTGACTCACAGTGACCGCTCCTGAACACCCGGGGGGTTACCTGAAGGAGGAGGAGGAACAGGGTGGGTCACTTGGACTTGGAGTGACTGCCCAGGGCTACGGGCAGTTGGCAGGAGGAGGAGGCTCGCAGTAAGTTGCTTGCACTCCTAGTGACCGCACCGGAACACCGGGTGGCTGTTTGGAGGAAGAGGCGTGTGGCGGGTCTCTGGGACTCGGAGCGATTGTACGGGGCTCCAGGTGGCTGCTCAGAGGAGGGGCCGCATAGCCAGGCGATGAGGTGCAGAGCAGGGTCCCAGGACCTAGGAGGCTTCTTGGTGGAAGAGCCGCACAGAGACACACTTAGGGCAGAGCAAAGGATGCAGGACTGCGGGCAGATTCTCTGAGGAGGGGCAGCCTAAGGAGATTCATCTGCGAAGGGTGAGGCTCCCAGGCCCTGGAGGTAGGGCCGGGCCTCTGGGAACGTTGCAGAGGAAGGCAGCCCAGCCCAGGCAGTAGTTGTAGATTGAGGGGAATCTCTAGGAGGGAACCGACCAGCGAGACCTCCTCACCGGGTGAGTCTTCCCTGCCGGGTGAGGTCTTCCCACAAGGAAGGTAAAACCAGAGACACGGGCCCAAACAGGCCTTGCCTCAGCCCACAGCCTAGGTCCCCTTTGGATGGCCATTGGTCAACAAATGGAGACACCTCTGCCCACTAGTAGGGAATATACCCCACCTGACGGCCACCACCCCTAGAGAGGCAGCTTCCTTGTGGAGCACCGCACTATCAACTTCCTTCAAGACTTCAGCCTACTGAAGGCTAAGGGGGGATATATATAGAAATCTTCAGGGACATTGTAAGTCAATAGAGGAAATCTGCAATATCTCAGCGGTCCACTGATATCTAAACAATATGAGAAAACAAGGGAAGAAAATGCTGCAAACAAATCTAGATGTTACATCAATAAAACCCAATGACAGCATGGCAGAAGAAATGACAGAAAAGGAGTTCAGAATGTACATAATTAAAATGATCAGAGAAGCAAACAATGAGATGAAAGAGCAAATGCAGGCATTGAATGATCACACCAATCGACAGTTAAAAGAGGAAATACAGGAAGCAAAAGATCATTTCAATAAAGAGTTAGAGATATTGAAAAACAAAACAAACAGAAATCCTTGAAATGAAGGAAACAATACACCAAATTAAGAGCTCCATAGAAAGCATATCCAATAGGATAGAACATCTGGAAGACAGAACCTCAGACATTGAAGACAAAATGTTTAACCTTGAAAACAGGTTGAACAAACAGAGAAGATGGTAAGAAATCATGAACAGAATCTCCAAGAACTATGGGATATCATGAAAAGGCCAAATTTAAGAATTACTGGGATTGAGGAAGGCTTAGAGAAACAAACCAAAGGAATGAACAATCTATTCAATGAAATAATATCAGAAAATTTCCCAAATCTGAAGAATGAAATGGAAAATCAAGTTCAAGAGGCTTATAGAACTCCAAATACACAAAATTACAACAGACCCACACCAAGGCACATTATAATGAAAATACCTAACATACAAAATAAAGACAGAATTTTAAAGGCTGTGAGAAAAAAGAACCAAATTACATTCAGGGGGAAACCAATACAGATATCAGCAGATTTTTCAATCCAGATCCTAAAAGCTAGAAGGGCCTGGAACAACATTTTTCAAGCTCTGAAAGAAAATGGATGCCAACCAAGAATCTTATACCCAGCAAAACTTACCTTCAAATTTGACGATGAAATAATCCTTCCATGATAAACAAAAGCTAAAAGAATTTACAAAAAGAAAGCCAGCATTACAGAACATTCTCAGCAAAATATTCTATGAGGAAGAGATGAAAAACAACGATGCAAATCAGCAAAGGGAGGAATTATCCTAAAGGAATTGTCAAATAAAGGAGGAACCAAGCCATGTCAAATAAATAAATAAATAAATAAAATTTTAAAAATCAACCAAACAACTGGGAAACCAAATCATATCTCAATAATAACCCTGAATGTTAATGGCCTGAATTCATCAATCAAAAGACATAGACTGGCAGATTGGATTAAAAAGAAAGATCCAACAATATGTTGCCTACAAGAGACTCACCTCATAGAAAAAGATACCCCTAGACTAAAGGTGAAAGGATGGGGAAAAACATACCATGCACATGGACTCAGCAAAAAAGCTGGAGTATCCATCCTCATTTCAGATAGTGTGGACTTCAAGACAAAGTTAGTCAGAAGGGATAAAGAAGGTCATTTCATACTGCTTAAGGGAAGCATAAATCAGCAAGATATAACAATCATAAACATCTATACCCCAAACAGTGGCTCATCCATGTATGTCAAACAAATCCTTCTCAATTTCAGAAACAAAATAGACCATAACACAATAATACTAGGTGATTTTAACACACTTCTCTCACCACTGGACAGATCCTCCAAACAAAAATTGAACAAAGAAACCATAGATCTCAATAACACAATCAATAATTTAGACTTAACGGACATTTATAGAATATACCATCCAACCAAGAGTGAATACACTTTCTTCTCAGCAGCACACGGTTCCTTCTCTAAAATAGACCATATATTATGCCACAAAGCTAATGTTAGCAAATACAAGAAGATAGAGACACTACCTTGTATTCTATCAGATCATAATGGATTGAAGTTAGAAATAAATGAAAGAGTAAAAAACAAAAACTATTCCAACACCTGGAGATTAAACAATATGCTATTATATGATGAATGGACCACAGAAGATATTAGGAAGGAAATTAAAAAATTCTTAGAGGTAAATGAGAACAAAGAAACATCATATCAAAATCTCTGGGACACTATGAAAGCAGTACTTAGAGGAAAATTTATTTCATGGAGCGCATTTAATAAAAGAAGTAAAACTCAACAAATAACCTAATACAATAGCTCAAAGCCCTAGAAAAAGAAGAACAGACCAGCACCAAAAGTAGTAGAAGACAGGAAATAGTTAAAACTCAGAGCTGAAATCAACGAAATTGAAACAAAAGAAACAATACAAAAAATTGACAAAATAAATAGTTGGTTCTTTGAAAAAATAAACAAAATTGATAAACCTTTAGCCACACTAACAAAGAGAAGATGAGAGAAAACCCAAATCACTAAAATTCGGAGTGAACAAGGAAATATCACAACAGACACGAGTGAAAAACAAAACATAATTAGAAGCTATTTTGAAAATCTATACTCCAACAAAATACAAAATTTCGAAGACATCGACAGGTTTCTAGAGACATATGAATTGCGTAAACTGAACGAGGAGGACATACACATTTTAAATGGACCAATTTCAAGTAATGAAATAGAAGAGGTCATCAAAAGCCTACCAACAAAGAAAAGTCCGGGACCAGATGGGTTCTCAGCCGAGTTCTACAAAACCTTTCAAGAAGAGCTCATTCCAATACTTCTCAAAGTATTCCATAAAATAGAAGAGGAGGGAACCCTCCCAAACTCATTCTATGAAGCCAATATCGCCCTGATACCTAAACCAGACACAGACACATCAAGGAAAAGAAAATTTCAGACCAATATCCTTAATGAACATCGACGCAAAAATTCTCAACAAAATTTAGCAAATCGCATACAAAAACATTAAAAAGATAGTGCACCGTGATCAAGTGGGTTTCATCCCAGGGATGCAAGGTTGGTTCAACATCAGGAAATCAATAAATGTCATTCACCATATCAATAGACTTAAAAGTCAAGAATCACATGATTATTTCAATAGATGCAGAAAAAGCATTTGATAAAATACAGCACCCCTTCATGCTCAAAACACTAGAAAAAATAGGGATAGTGGGATCATTCCTTAACATTGTAAAGGCCATCTATGCTAAGCCCATGGCTAATATCATTCTAAATGGTGAAAAACTGAAAGCATTCCGCCTAAAAACTGGAACAAGGCAGGGATGCCCTCTTTCACCACTTCTATTCAACATCGTTCTTGACACTCTAGCCAGAGCAATTAGACAAACCAAAGAAATTAAAGGGATACGAATTGGAAAAGAAGAACTCAAACTATCCCTATTTGCTGATGATATGATTATATTCTTAGAGGAACCAGGAAATTCCACCAGAAAACTTTTGGAACTCATAAGTGAATTCAGTAAAGTAGCAGGATATAAGATCAATGCACATAAATCTAATGCATTTTTATATATGTGATGAATCTTTGGAAAGAATAATCAGGAAAACTACCCCATTCACAATACCCTCGAAAAAAATAAAATAGTTGGGAATCAATCTCACAAAAGAGGTGAAAGACCTCTACAATGAGAACTACAGTGCACTAAAGAAAGAAATTAAAGAAAACCTTAGAAGATGGAAAGATCTTCCATGTTCTTGGATAGGAAGAATTAATATTGTCAAAATGGCCATACTACCTAAAGTGCTATACAGATTCAATGCAATTCCAATTAAAATCTCAATGACGTACCTTACAGAAATAGAGCAAACGATTATGAAATTCATCTGGAAGAATAAGAAACCCAGAATAGCTAAAGCAATCCTTAGCAGGAAGAGTGAAACAGGGGGTATCGCAATACCAGATCTTCAACTCTATTACAAAGCAATAGTAACAAAAACGGCATGGTATTGGTACCAAAATAGAAAGGTAGATCAATGGTACAGAATAGAGGACACGGACACAAACTCAAATAAATACAATTTTCTCATACTAGACAAAGGGGCCAAAAGATAGCCTCTTCAACAAATGGTGGAGAAAAGATAGCCTCTTCAACAAATGGTGCTGAGAGAATTGGAAATCCATATGCAATAGAATGAAACTAAACCCGTATCTCTCACCATGCACGAAACTAAACTCAAAATGGATTAAGGACCTCGGAATCAGACCAGAGACCCTGCAAATTATAGAAGAAAAAGTAGGTCCAGATCTTCAACACGTTGGCTTAGGACCAGACTTCCTCAACAGGATTCCCATAGCACAAAAAATAAAAGCAAGAATCAATAACTGGGATAGATTCAAACTAAAAAGCTTTTTCTCAGCAAAGGAAACTATCAGCAATGCGAAGAAAGAGCCTACAGAGTGGGAGAAAATCTTTGCCAATCATACTTCAGATAGAGCACTAATCTCCAGAATCTATAAAGAACTCGAAAAACTCTACACCAAGAATGCAAATAATCCAATCAACAAATGAGCTAAGGAAATGAATAGACACTTCACGGAAGATCTACAAGCAATCAACAAACATATGGAAAAATGTTCAACATCTCTAGTAATAAGAGAAATGCAAATCAAAATCACCCTAAGATTCCATCTCACCCCAATTAGAATGGCTATTATCAAGAATACAAGCAACAACAGGTGTTGGTGAGGATGTGGGGAAAAAGGTACACTCATACATTGCTGGTGGGGCTGCAAATTAGTGCAGCCATTCTGGAAAGCAGTGTGGAGATTCCTTAGAAAACTTGGAATGGAACCACCATTTGACCCAGCTATCCCACTCCTTGGCCTATACCCAAAGGACTTAAAATCAGCATACTACAGGGATACAGCCACATCAATGTCCATAGCTGCTCAATTCACAATAGCCAGATTGTGGAACCAACCTAGATGTCCTTCAATTGATGAATGGATAAAGAAACTGTGGTATATATATACAATGGAATATTACTCAGCCATAAAGAATGATAAAATTATGGCATTTGCAGGCAAATGGATGAAATTGGAGAATATCATGCTAAGTGAGATAAGCCAATCTCAAAAAACCAAAGGTCGAATGATATCACTAATAAGTGGATGAGGACACATAAAGGGGGGAGGGAAGGGTTAGTGTTAGGGTTAGAGTTAGGGTTAGGGAGGGGGGCAAGAATGGAGGAAGGAAGGACTGTATAGAGGGAAAAGAGGGGTGGGAAGGGTGGGGGGAAGAGAAAAATAACAGAATGAATCAAACAATACCCTATATAAATTTATGATTACACAAATGGTATGCCTTTATGCCATGTACAGAGAAACAACATGTATCTCATTTGTTTACGATAAAGAAAAAAAAAAAAGAAAGGTACACTCATACATTGCTGGTGGAACTGCAGACTGGTGCAACCACTATGGAAAGCAATGTGGAGAATCCTCAGAAAACTTGGAATGAAAACACCATTTGACTCAGTTATCCCACTCCTTAGTTTATACTCAAAGGATTTAAAATCAGCATACTGCAATGACAAAACCATATCCATGTTCATAGCAGCTCAATTCACCCTAGTTAAAACACTGAACCTTCAAAAGATGAATGGATAAAGAAAATGTGGTACATATACACAATGAAAGAATAAAATTATGAGATTTGCAGGTAAATAGATGAAACCAGAGAATATCGTGCTAAATGAAACAAGTCAAGATTTTCTATTTTCTTTGGATATAAATTTCCAAAACAGTTTCTAGTTATCTGTATTTAAGTGGGGTCCACTGCAACATTTCCTTTTTCACTGCAAATTTTAGTAATCTGAGTTTTCTCTCTCTCTTCATTATTTTGGCTGAGAGTTTATCAATTTTATTTATTTTTTTCAAAGAACCATATTTTTGAATTGTTTCTTTTGTTTCACTTTCATTGATTTCAGCTTTGATTTTAATTATTTCCTATCTTCTACTCTTGGTGTTGATTTGTTTGTCTTTTTCTAGGGCTTTGAGATATAATACTAAGATATTTATTAGGTAGGTTTCTATTCTACCAATGAATGAGTTGAATGCAATGAACGTTCCTCTTAGCACTGCCTTCACAGTGCCCCAGAGACTTTGATATGTTGTATTCGCCAGTCTCATTTATTTGTAAGTATTATTTAATTTCCTCACTGATTTCTCCTGCTATCCATTGGTCATTCATTATATTATTTAGTCTCCAAGTTTTAGAGTACTTTCTACTTTTTATTTTATTTCATTGATTTCTAATTTCATTCAATTATGATCTGATGGAATGCAACATATTATCTGTTTTTAGTTTTTTTGGTTTTTTTTTTTTTTGTATTTGCTAAGAGTTGCTTTGTGTCCTAAGATATGGTCTATTTTAGAGAAGGATCCATGTGCTGCTAAGCAGAAAGTGTATTCACTTGAAGATGGATGAAATATTCCATACATGTCTGTTAAGTCTGAATTATTAATTGTACTTAGTTCTGTAGCCTCTTTAGTTTTGACTGAAGGATCTATCGAGTAATTACAGAAGTGTGTTAAAGTCACCCAGTATTACTCTGTTGTGGTCTATTTGATTCTTGAAGTTCAGAAGGGTTTGTTGGATAGATGTAGATGCTCCATTGTTTGGGGCATAAACATTCATGATTGTTATGTCTTGTTGACACATAATTCCTTGGGGCTGGGAATGTGGCTCAGTGGTAAAGTGCTTGCCTGGCATGCATGAGGTCCTGGGTTCAAATCCCCTAGGACCAAAATAATAATAATAATAATAATAATATTATTATTATTATTATTATTATTCCTTTAAGCAGTATGGAATGTCCTTTATTTCATCTGATGAACTCCAGCTTGATGTACAATTTTTCTGATTTGAGACTAGAAACCCCTGCCTCTTTTACAAGATCCATGAGAATCATATGTTTTTCCATTCTTTCTCTTCGGTCTGTGGATGTTTCTTCCACAGACTGTCTCTTGGAGACAGCATATTGTTGGATCTTGTTTTTTAATCAATCTGCCAGTCTATATTGATTGATTAGTTCAGGCCATTTACATTAGATATTATTGAGATATAATATCTTATTCCCTGTCATTTTATTTCTGGTTTTTAATATTAATTACTTTCTCCTTGGATTGAGCATTCTTGTAGTGCAGTTCCTCCCTTAGTTAGCTTTCATTTTTATTTTTCATTTCTTCCTCATGGAATATTTTATTGAGTATGTTTTGTAGTCATGAATTCTTTCCAACTTATGTTTATCAAGAAAGGTATAAGTTAATCATCAATTCTGAAGCTTAATTTTGCTGAGTTTTAATATTCTCAATTAGCATCCATTTTCTTTCACAGTTTGATATATACTGGTCAGAGCTTTTAGGATCTGAATTGAGAAAGCAGTAGCAATCTAGAATACTTTCTCTCTAAATGTGACTTTTTGGTTTTTCTCTGGCAGTCTGTAAAAGTCTATCCTTATTATTTGTTAGACTTTTTCTTCATAATGCACCTTGGTGTGGGTCTGTTCCTCTATCTAATTTTCCATTTCATTCTTTAGATTTGGGAAAGTTTCGAATATTATATCATTGAAAAAATTGTTCATTCATTTGGTTTGTATTTCTGATCCCATCAAATCTTAAATTTGGTCTTTTTAGTTCATCCCATATTTCTTGGAAATTCTAGTATGGTCTCTCTCTTTTCTCCATGGTCAACTTTATTTTCAAGATTACATATTATGTCTTCATTGCCTGAAAATCTTTCTTCCAAATGGTCTAGTCTGTTGATGATACTTTCCATTTGAATTTTTAATTTGGTTTACCTTACCTTTCCTGTATCTTTTCTCGGCATATCACTCCTTACATCATCCTTTCACCTTGCAGATTAGTTTAACCATGCATATTCTAAACTCCTTCTTCCACAGTCTTCCACTGTGGTGACAAAGGATTATGTTATTGATGTATCCTGGTTTGTTTCAACAATGTGTTCCTTTGTTTTTCATGTTGTTTGTGAGTCTACCCTTCTAACAGCATAGATGTGAGGCAGTTGAATTTCTACCCTGTAGACTTAATAGTGTCCCTGAAGGTTTCCAATAACTCACTGTTTGCAGAAGATGAATAATAACAAAAACCAATGCAAACAATATCCAGCATTAAATTTTAAAAAATTCCTGGGCTGGGGTTGTAGTGCAGTGGTAAAGCACTTGCCTAACATGTATGAGGCACTGAGTTCACATCTCAGCACCACATATAAGTAAGTAAAATAAAGGTCTATAGACAACTTTAAAAAAAAGTTCCTGCTATGTTTTCTACAAAATTCTAGCAATAATTATAACAATAAACAAATTATATGATCAGTTATTGCCAACAATATAAAAACATTAAGTTTATAAAATGGTTTACAATTTCCAATGATGGACAGGGAGAGAACAGAAGTGATACAGGATGTGATGATTATGAGGGAAGAAGAGATGACAGAAGTAAATATTAAAAGAGTGAAAGAACAATAGAGATTGACTTTTAGCAGAAAGGAGAGACATTCAAGGAAACAGATAAGTGAAAGAAAAAATGTATAAAGTAAAAAAATTTTTTTTAAATCTTGAAAAGTTAGGGCTGTGGTTGTGGCTCAATAGTAGAGCACTTGCCTAGCATGTGTGAGACACTAGGTTCGATTCACAGCACCACATACAAATAAATAAAGGGTCCACTGATATTAAATATTTTTTAAAAAGATAATGAAATTGACCACAAATCTAGAAAATCATCGGAATGATTGCTTAGCATTTGCAAATCTGATTTACCAATTAAGTAAAACATAAAATTTTACATTAAAAGATAATTGATGGGGCTGGAGTTGTGAATCAGTGGTAGAGTGCTTGCCTAGCATGTGCAAGGCAGCTGGTTTGATTCTCAGCACGACATTAAAAATAAATAAATTAATTAAATAAAGGTGGACAACTACAATTAAAAATATTTTTATAAAAAGATAATTGACAAAAATCCATATATGTATGTGTGTGCATATATATATATATATATTTTTTTTTTTTTTTTTTAATCTTGAAAAGTCAAAGAATAATTCCTTTCCATCAGTGTTCAAAAGATTCTCAGCTCCCCTTCTCAGCAGTTAAGTGGGGTGGTCTGGAATATGATGCTTTCTCCACTCTCAGGGTGGGGTTGATAGGGTGAGAGATAAATTGTAGGCAGAACTCCTGGAAGGATATTTAGGCTTAGGTAGCCTTCAGACTCTTTGCTAGATGGCAATTAGTATGGAGATTCTAAATCAGCACACCTCCAGGACCCAGTAATTGCCCATCCATGCTGGCAGATTGCACCACAGGATCTCCCCTAGGTTCTAATCAAGAGGTAGAGAATTCTTAATCCACTGCTTCACCTGCAGACCCCAAGTTTCCTGGTCAGTCTTTGGTTCAGTCTCCAAACTCATCCTCTCCTGCCTCACACCTTTAGAATTCCCAGCCAGGCAAGTCTCTCCCAGTCAGTCTGGTAAGCAGCCAAATTACAGGGGAAGTGGGAGAGCCAGGTGGGTTTCCACAGTTGTCCCCTGTGAAAACTTCTCTCCACATTTAATTTTCTCCTGATCACTTAGGTACGTCATGCAGTGCAGTTGCCAGGCCTTTATTTCAGGGCTAGACTTGGGTTTCCCAGGACTCAGCTTCCTCAACTGCCAGTCCCTGCACTACAGCTGCAAAGCAGTTTCTTCCTCTGTCCTCCATGTACCACTAAGAGATGGCAGTTTCTTTCCCATACAAGGGTATTGTACAGCACACCTTTCAGTTTAGTTGGGCAATGTCTTTGACCTCTAAACTCTTTGTACCCAGACACATTTCAGTCCTCCTAAAAATTCAAGTTTCTTTACTTCCCCTATCCCTCTACTTGCTCCTGGAGGGACCACTCTGGCTGGTTCCTCCAGCCACAGCACCAATTAGAGTGCTGGAGATTTCTTCCTTATTTTATGATTTCTGACCTTCTGAGTTTCCAATCTGCTTTCAGTGCCCAATATTAAATTGCAGTAAATTTCACTCACCCAGCCTTGCTAAGAAGACGTCTTTTTGCTTTTTTAGTTTCACATCACAGAGCACCCACGAAAGTGGCCTGTTCTATTCCATCATCCTGAAACCCCCCTCTACCAGCTCTTTAAAGAAAAATTAAGGTCAGTGTTCCTCAAATTATTCCATAAAATAGAAAGGGAAGAAACACTTTCAAATTCATTCTATGAAGCCAGTATCAACACTCATACCAAAACTAGATAAGGATACATCAAGGAAAAAAAACACTGATGAACATCCCTGATGAACTTAAGATGCAAAAATTCTTATGAAAATATTAGCAAATCATATTCAATAATATATTAACAAGATTGTGCTTCATGACCAATTTAGTTTTATCCCAGGAGTAATGGGATACTAGAAAAGCATACACAATTTAACATATGTAATAACCCATTAAGAGTTAAGGACAAAAATCACTTAGTCGCCTTTGCCTGATCTCACCGTTACCCCGGGCAACAGCTGAACTATCTGGGAAGGGATGCATCTTTCCTTCCATAGGCTTCAGTCAAGAACTCTGACATCTTGATATTACCAGATCGAATGCTAAAACAGCAAGAAAACGACCAGAACTCTCAGCTTCTTAAATGTTGGTTTTCTTTGGTGGGTCTCCACATTAAATGTCTTGAGGTCTCATTCTTCAGATGCAACACAGAAAGAACTGAAAAGGAACCAAACTTTGGAGTAAGCCAGGAAAGAATTTACTGTATCCAACAATTCAGATATGGCAGAAGTGAAGTCAATGTTCCGGGAAGTTCTTTCAAAACAAGAGCAGTTGTCTGTGGAAGATGTAACCACAATGGTGCTGTGTAAACCCAAACTTTTGCCCTTAAAATCTCTGACTCTGGAAAAACTGGAGAAAATGCAGCAAGCAGCACAGGATACAATTCACCAATAAGAAATGGCAGAAAAAGAACACAGCAGCAAATAACCCAATGATGACAACTTACTATAGGGAACACCCTACCTTACCTACCTACCACTTAATAACTAGAAAATAGTCTGCATCTGTATACTGAAAGTAATATTTAATAAAACTGGTAACATTCATATTCATATAAATAAAAATAAAATCCCCAAGATTGGTTAAAAAAAAAAAATCAGTCATCTCAACGGATGCAGACAAAGCCTTTAGCTCCCACTCCTGATAAAAACATTTAAGAAATTAGAGTCAGAAGAAACTGACCTTAACGTCAGAAAGGTCAACAAACTCAAACTCAAAGCCAACATCATACTGAATGGGCAAAAATCAAAAGGACAGCCTCTAAAATCTGGAACAAGACAAGGATGTCTACCATTACCACTCCTATTTAATACATTACTAGAAATTCTAGCCAGAGCAAACAAACAAGAGAAGGAAATAATAGTATTCAATAAAAAAGGAAGCAAATTATCACTGTTTGTAGATAATATGATTTTATACTGAAATAACACAAAAAGCTCCACCAAAAGACTGCTAGAGCAAAGCATCAGGTTGAAAAATCAACACACAAACTCAATAGCTTTCCTGTACACTAATGATAAATCTGTTGATAAAGAATTCAGGAACATAATGAATTCACAATAGCTTCAAAAAAGAGTAAATTAAAAACCTAGGAATAAATATGACCATGGAACTGAAGGACCTCTACAATGAAAATTATAGAATACTGAAGAAAAGAAATTGAAAACCTCATAAGATGGAGAGACCTCCCAGGTTCAACACTAGACAGAACTGATTCTGTTAAAATGACCATACTATCAAAAGCAATACACAGATTCAATGAAATCCCCATCAAAATATCAATGACATTTTTCAAAAAAATTTTAAAAAGAAGTTCTAAAATTCACTGGGAAGAATAAAAGATCCCAATATTCAAAGCATTCCAAGCCAAAAATCAATACTGGAAAATCACAATTACACTACAGTGTTATACAACAAAACTGCATGAAACTGACATAAAAACAGACACATAGATCACTGGTACAGAACAGAAACCCCAGAGATGAACTCACACATCTACGGTCACCTGATTCCTGAGAAAGATGAGACAACTTTTTTAATAACTGGTTACTGGTAAGACTGGATATTCATGTGTAGAAAAAGAAACCAGACTCTTACCTCTCACCCTGCACAAAAATCAGTATAAAATGGATCAAAGACCTAAGAATTAAACCAGAAACTATGCAACTTCTAGAAGAAAACTTATGGTCAACACTCCAGCATAGAGGCACAGGAAACAACTTTCTCAATAGGAATAAATGAAGCTCAGGAAATAATGCCAAGAGTTAAAAAATGGTATGACACCAAGATTCTGCACACAGCGAAAGAAACAAGACAGTAAGGAAAGGAATCTACAGAATGAAAGAAATATTTGCTAGCTATTCTTCTGACAGAGGATTAGTATTTAGAATATATTAAGCACTCCAAAAACACCAAAAATTTAAAGAAAAACCAAGTACCAAATGCACAAATGATTAAACAGACAATTGTCAAAAGAAACACAAATGGCCAACAAATAAATGGAAAAAAAAAAGTGCCACATCATTACAACTGGGGAAATGCAAATCAAAACTAAGCTCAGAGTGCATCTCACTCTAGTGCAGAATGCCAGTCATTAAGAACACAAATCATAATAAATTCAGGAGAGGATACAGAGAAAAAGGGAACACTTTTACACTGTTGGTGGGATGGTAAACTAGTACAACTACTATGGAAATCAGGCTCCTCAAACACCAGGCAGGAAATATATGATCCAGCTATACTACCTGTCAGTATTTACTCTTAAGAATTATAGTCATCATACTATAGAGATACAAGCATGTCATACATGTGTGTCATAGCAGCACAATTCACAATAACCAAACTATGGAATCAACATAGGTGACCCACCAATGGACAAAGAAAATGTGGTGTACACACAATGGAGTTCTATTCATCTATAAATAAAAATGCAGTTAAGTCATTTGCAGGAAACTGAATGCAACTTGAGGTCATTATGTTAACTGAAATAAGTCAAACTCAGATGATCAAGGGTTGCATGTAGTCTCTCTCATAAGTGGCAGCTAGAGAAGAAAAAGGAAAAGAAAAGAGTGGGGGGCAGATCTTATGAAAAAGAAAGGAAGGTCAGTAGAGCACAGAGGCCAGGAGAATGAAAAAGAAAATAATGGGGAATGAGAATGGCCAAAGTATATTGTTACATTATGGGCATGTACAAATATGTAACAAAACATCCTACCAATATGCACAACTATAATGCATCAATACAGAGGGGAAAAAAGTAAAATTCTTGGCTTTGAAAAAGACATTATTAGAAGCTGGGCATGGTCAGGAACACCTGTAATCCCAGTTATTCAGGAGAATGGCCAATTTGAGGCCGATCTTGGTTGGCAACTCTTAAGATCATATTGCAAAATAAAATATAAAAAGGCCTGGTAATGTAGTTCAGTTGCAGAGCATCCCTGGATTCAATTCCTAGTACTACAAGAAAAAAAAAAATTATTAGAAACATTCTGGACCAGTCTCCTAGAACAATTTTCACAACCATGTTAGAGCAATCTAAACTTACTGATTCCCACCCAAAAAAAAAAAAAAAAAAAATCCCTCTCTTACAATAAAGGAGCATAACACAGGTAAAGCAAAAAGCAAGACAAATGAAAAAAGAATTATTTTTTCATCAAGTAGCCTCATATTTCCCAACAGTAATTCCAGAAATAAGATAATGGAGAGCTAGTTTCAAAATCTCAAGAAAACATTTCCAACCTAGATTTAAATATTCAGACTGTCAATTTAGTTCGAGAAGTAAAAGAGGGACATATATGTACTTATACATGCTTATTATATATATTTATGGCATAAGAAGCAAAAAAGTCAACATCATGAAAGCAAATTCCCAAAAGGTAAAACACCCCAGAAAAAATTAGGAAATATGACTACCTAAGATTATTTTGACATAGTGAAGTCTAAGAACATCTGCTTGCCACTTGAACTTCTTAAATTAAAACAGACTATTCAACATCTAAGGAAGCCTGGCTTAGAATTTTACCTGTGCACCCCCTTTAAAAAACAAAAGTAGGGGCTGGCGTCATAGCACAGCTGGTAGTTTGCCTCGTAAGCACAAGACCCTGGGCTTAATCCCCAGCATCACAAAAAATAAATAAATAAAATTAAAAAATAAAAAGAGCCAGGTGTAGTGATACAGGTCTATAATCCCACTAAATCGGGAGGTTGAGGCAAGAGGATCACAATTTGAGGACAGTCTTAGCAATTTAGTGAGATCCTTAACAACTTAATGAGACCCTGTCTCAAAAAATAACAACAAAAAAAAAAGGGGGCTCAGCATAGAGGACTTGCCTAGTACGTGTGAGGTACTGGGTTCAGTCCTCAAGTACGCCTGAAAAATAAATAACCAAAATAAACATATTCAAAACAAAAAAGAACTGAGGATGTAGCTCAGTGGTACAATACCACTGGGTTCAATCCCCAGTACCACACACCCCCAGTACCACAAACAAACACACAAATTAAAAAACAAAATAAAATAGAATATATAGAAAGTATGGTGGCATGTGCCTATAATTCTGACAACTATGAAGGCTAAGGCACAAGGATTCAAGTTCAAGGTCAGCCTCAGCAATTTAGCAGGGCGTCAGCAACTAAGCAAGACCCTGTTTCAAAATAAAAAAATAAAATAAAGGTCTAAAGATATAGCTCACTGGTAAAGCACACCTATATTCAATCCCCAGTACCATATACACACATATAAATTAACAAACAGCCTTTTAGTAAAGTTTCCATTCTCCACACAGTACAAACTGAATGATCTCAAGGTCATATTTTCAGCTAAATGTCTGGCATCTCAAAAACATTAGAATTAGCCTGAAACTTTAATTCTACTTAGTGTGTTATCTAGAATTCACTAATAATTTATCCAAAATACTTCAGTAAAAGTTCATGTAAATAGTCATGGAACTTAACTCAGCCAGCTCTAGCCCCAGATTCTTGTTTACTTTTCCTGCTTAAAAATTTCCTTCTAAAAGTCAATTTTGTGTTGATATTCAGTTTTTCAAATGTAAACAATATCCAGTCATTCATAAGTGACAACAGGGGAATATTAAACCCTTATCTGAGGTACAGTTTGCAAATTTTTTTCTTCCATTGTGTAGGTTGTCTCTTCAAGTTGTTTCCTTTGTGTAAAGAATTTTTAGTGTGATATATTCTCATTTGATCATTTTGCTTTTGTTGCTTTGCTTCTCAGTTTAACTAAAAAATCCATGCCTTATCTAATGACCTTAAGTATTCCCTTGGTTTTCTTTTAGTAGTTTCATAATTTTAGGTCTTACATTTAAGACCGTAATCCAAAGTATGTGATTTTTAATTTTGCATGTGCAGTATGGTCAGTAGAACTAAGAGGACTTAGGCAAGCATTTTAGGGTTGTTTTTTTTTTTTTTCCCGTGCTGTGTAGGGGGAATTTTTTTAATCTTAGTCATATTAAGTCTTCAGTCCATGTATTAAGGAGCTATTTCTAATATTCCCAGTAAAACTCTGGATTCTTCTGAAGCAAAAGAAAAAGGATTTATTTTGACTGGGCTGGGGAAGCAGAGAGCAAACAGTTCTGCAGTCTCCAACATCTGCGTGGGGGATTGAATGCCGCTTAAAATCTGGAAAACCACACAGAAAGGGGGTAAGGGAGGTGGTGTTTACAACCCTAAGTTTCTCAGAAGTTATCAGTACAAGGGCTGGGGTTGCAACTCAGTGGTAGAGTTAGTGGTATTTGCCTAGCAAGTGTGAGTTACTGAGTTCAGTTCTTAGCACCACATATAAATAAATAAAATAAATGATGTTGTGACTCAATGGTAGAGCAATTGCCTAGTATGTGTGGGGCACTGGGTTCAATTCTCAGCACCACATATAAATAAATAAACATCCATCAACAAATAAAAATGTAGATAAAATTTTTTTAAATGGGTAAAAGTCCTCAATAGACATTTCTCAAAAAAAGACACGTAAACATTCACCAAGTATATGAAAACAAAGCTTAACATTACTAATCATCGGGGAAATGCAAATGAAATTCACAATGAGATATCACCTCACTCCTGTTAGAATATATGTTTATCAACAGACAAAAGACAACAAGTGAAGATACTGTGGGTGAGAATGTAAATTAAAACAGCCATTAAGGTAAATGATATGGAGGTTCTTGAAAATATTAAAAACAGAACTATTGTATCATATGGCAATCACACTGCTAGGTATATACACAAAGGAAAAAATCAGTTCGTTGAAAAGACACTCATATTCATTCAGCACAAGTCATAAAAGTCAATATTTAGGATAGACCTATAAACATATATAGTAAAGAAAATGTGAAATTATACACAAGAGAATACTATTCAGCCACAACAAAGAAGGAAATCATGTCAATGTGACAAGAAGAAAGAGCATGGAGGAGTATCATAAAAGATAGAGCATGCACAAAAAATACTGCATGAACCCACTCATGTATGTAATATAGTTGAGAATAGTGGTGCACGCCTGTAATCCCAGCAACTCGGGAGGCTAAGGCAAAAGGCTAAGGATCAAGAGTTCAAAGCCAATCTCAGCAAAAGCCAGGTTCTAAGCAACTCTGTGAGACCCCGTCTCTAAATAAAGTACAAAATAGGGCTGGGGACTTCGTGGATGACTATCCCTGAGTTCAAACCCCGGTCCCCCAAAATAATGTAGTAAAAAAAGCTGATCTCATAGAAGTAGAGAACACACAATACACACAAGTATGAAAATATATTGCATCCTGTAACTTGGTAAAATTATTATGTGTCAATTAAAATTGTAAAACTTTTTCCAGAGTTGTTTCATGAACTCAGCACCCAATAAACCTTTTAGTTGGAGTTTTATATACACAAGTCAATTCTATAAACCTTAATGAAAATGGAAAGATACTAAATTAAAGTCTTCTTTTTCTTCTACAAAACCAGAATAAAAATTGGAAGACTGATTTTGGAGATTACACTAATCAAGACAGGATCCAATGGAATAGATGTATGGATCAAATAACAAAGGATAATATAGAAACAGAGAACACATTTTTATGGTTAACTGATATTCAAAAGGTGAAAAGACAATTCAGTGAAGAAACAAGAATTCAATTAGGAAAGTCTCATATTTAGTCAAAATAAAAAATACAAACTTAGTTTTGAACATTGATTCAGGTATATACCAGTTACCCAGTCAGAAGGCTGAGGCATAAGCCCAGGAGTTCAAGGCCAGCCTGAACAATACAAACAGAGCCCACTTAGGGTTGCAGGGAAGTCAAAAACCAAAAAATAAAAACAGCTGACTAAACCCAAAGAGAATATACTAACAAAGTCCACGTGAGACTCATCATACTTAAATGTCTACAAGGCAACATAATTGACATTAGTTTTTAGACCAAAAAACACTGTGGGGAAAACAACTAAACTAGCAGCCAACCATCTTGATCTTCACTGACATGATGACATAAGTACCCCACATGGTTTTCTCTGCAAAGTTTCACAGTATACCAGAAATACACAAAACTATTTAAATGGTATGTGGAGCTTTACTACCTCGTTTCAGATCAAGATGTGTATACACCAAATACATTCCAGCTTTGATGAAATAGCTTTTGTTCTGACCATTATTTAAGTTCCCTTCTTCTGATCCAAACTGCCAGGATCCATTGCTATTGCTGCTACCAAGGACAATGCTTCTATCCGTAATCCCCTAATAAACTGAAGTCTATGCAAATCTAAATCTATCTGCCTTTCTTTAGCCTCACAGCATCTTGTAGCCAGTTCTCATATGCTAGGACCATTTTTTTCCTGGGATAAGCATCATCAATTTCATAACATTTTTTTCTAAAAGGCTGTGGTATATTTGCAAAATAGCCAAATTCTGGACAATAATAAAAATCTCTATAAATTTAAAAGAACTTAAATCATACAAACATGATCTCTGACCATCATGAAATCAAACCAGAAATACGTAAAATTTAAGGAAACTTCTAACCATTTTAAAATGAAACAAAACACATCTAAATAATCCACATGCTAAAGAATAAGTCTATAGGAAACAAAAATAGACTAATAAATATGTCAAGTAAGAAAAATAGTAAAAAAATATATTTTTGTTTAATTATTTTTTTAATCTAAGGCTTCAGAGGCTGAGGTTGTGGCTCACTGGTAGAACATTTGCCTAATATGTGCAAGGCACTAGGTTTCATCCTCAGCACCACATATAAGTAAATGAATCATCAACTAAAATAATTTTTTTTTAAAAAGTCAAAGGTTCCAATTGGCTATTTCTACTTAGTAAATAAGCAGCAATTCATTTCATAAAGAGCTCTCTCTTATAGAATTCTGTGGTAGTACTGCACAAAGAAACTTATGTCCTGAGACAATTAGAAGTTAAGATAATACATGAAATATATTCACAATAAAAGGAAAACCAATCATTCTGATTATGGAGAGCAAAATGTTTAATAATCTGTTCTTCCCTCCATTCACCAAAGTATTTTCTGATTCACTGTTAGTATCATCATATTATACACAGTCATTCAGACTCATTACATCATAGTAACATATCATAGATATTCTCATACATATTCCATCCTTGGTATTTTTTTTGCCTCCCTTGTTGAAATTCATAACTTGTTGAAATTCATAATTACCCTTCTTTCGGACTATTACTTTCACAGCTAATTACTCAACTAATATACCATTGCCTAACTTAGTTCTTCAAAATATAGCTGAGATCATAACTCAACTTCCCCCAAAATATTCAATAATTTTTCACTGGGTGTAAAATTATATTAATTTTGTATTTCTGGTTGTGAAAATCCTACTTCACCTCTAAAGTGTAATGCAAAAAGTCATTTCTCTGTAGCTTTTACGGATTCGTAAACTTTGTGGTATTTTCCCCCCCAAATGCATACATAATTCATTTGCTACATTTCTTCTTCTTTTTGGGGAGGTAGGGAGCAGGGGTTGGGGGTACTAAGAATTGAACTCATGAATACAGGGGCACTCAACTACTGAGCCACATACCCAGCCCTATTTTGTATTTTATTTAGAAACAGGGTCTCACTGGGTTTCTTAGCACCTGGCTGTTGCTGAGGCTGACTTTCAACTCTATCCTCCTGCCTCAGCCTCCTGAGCCACTGGATTATAGGTGTGTGCCAGAGCCCAGTAGGCTTCTTTTAATTGTTATTTTTTAGGTAGTATTTTTTGCTTAAATGCCTTATCATTTTTTCCACAAAGAAGTACAAAAGTGGGCAGGGGTTGTGGCTCAGTGGTAGAGTGCTCACCTGACACTCGTAAGGCCCTGGGTTCAATCCTCAGCACCACATGAAAATAAAATAAATTTTAAAAAAAAGTACAAAAGGATATAACTGGGTCTTAAATTTAATAGTACATGTTTAGTACTTACATAATAACATAACAAACAATGTGCAAATATCCATATAATAAAATACTATATCAGTTGATAGAAATGAATTAACAAATCACATAAAAGTTGTTACTAAACAAGCCTGTCTGGAAAGTAAATAAATTCCATGTATATGGCATTCTCGATGAGACAAAGCCATACAGACTGCAAGGAGATGGATGTTTGCCAAAGGTTCAAAGGAAGGGAAGATAGGTAATGGGTGATATACAAGGATCATTAGGGTGGTGAAATTATTCTGATAGTATAATGACAGACACAGCAGTGTACATTTACAGAAACCCTTAGAACTTTGTCAGAAAAGCAGAACTTAATTTATGCTAATTTTTTAAAGATATAACTGAGTTAGTTAAAATTTACAGAAGGCAAAATAATTTCATTTTATTATAAATGTATAATACAAGTTCACTGAGCTGAATGTGGTGGTCTATACTTGTAATGACAACTACTTAGGAGGCTATGTAGGAGAAATGCCAGTTAGAGGGCAGCCTGGGCAATTTAGTGAGACCCCATCACAAAAGAAAAAATAAATAGGGCTGGGAATATACCTCAGTGGTAGAGCACCATTGGGATAAATTCCAATACTACAAAAAAAAATTATTTTAAATGGTTGGAGAAAAAGTACTTACCTGAATAACAAAATTAATGCAGTTTATAAGACTAAAAATCAAAGGGTCTGTAATAAGAAAGAAACTGTGATAAAGCTGCTTCTCACAGAAATATATGTTAACAATTCATATAGTGCTATACATTTACTGAAATTTAACAAAATTAAATAAATGAATAGCAGTGGTGGGAGCCAGTTTTCTTAGTACTGAAGTAAGAGGTTAGAAATAAGCAATTGAGAAGAATAATATTTTTTTTATTAAGAAATTGTAACCCAGTGTGGTGGCTCACACTTGTAATCACAGCAGCTTCGGAGGTTAAGGCAGGAGAATCCTAGGTTCACACAAGACTAGGTAATTTAGCCAGGCCCTACATAACAATGAGACCTTGTCTCTAAATAAAAATATAAAAAGAGAAGTATCTTTGGGTTCAAACCCGCACACCAAACCAAACCAAACAAAACAAAACAAAAAAACTCATATTTACCCCAATAAGAGATGGTTACCCATAAAAATATTACAAGGTATGTATATAAATGTCAACATTTATAAGAATGTATACAACATGTGGGTTGATATATACACAAGTATTTCCTTTTTCTGTCCTGAAAGCCTAGAAAAAACAAATACTTACTAACAAGAATACCTAGGATTCAGATTATGGTTTTTTCTAAAATTTTCTCAAAAACAAGAACTGCAGTTCCTTGAAGAAATGGCTGATTCTAATTTTGGGCAGGAATTACCCAACGAGTCATAAAAGCATTTTGGAGTACACACCCCAAAAAAAGGCTCAAAACCCCTCAGTGATTACAAAAGGACAGAAGACAACTGAAACAACTTCTCGTGGTCAAAGACAGAACAATTTCATCAAGAAAATCCTATAATATATAAGGATTATAACTCCAAATGATTATCCATAAATTTCCACTGACTAAAGAATAAATAATTGGAGGAGAAAAGGCCCATTTCTGATGTAGAAAAATTCCAAATAGTGTATGCAGATATTCTGCCTTCAAAGAGGCAGAGCATCAGCTCCCTTGTGGCTGTATTATTCCTCAAAAACACAGTAAGGAAAAAAGGAAAAATGAATAATTTTACAATTGAAAAACGTGACAAACTCCAACTCAGCCAGTAATTAAGGTTAACACAAACACTGGTAAGTCACACTGACAGCACACAGCTCTAACATGAAGTGATGAAATTACAATTTACCTGTACGATTTCCCCCCTAAAAACTCCTAATCCCAGATCAATCATGAAAAAACCATCAGATGATCTCAAATAAGGGACACTCCACAAAATACCTAATCAGCACTGCTCAAAATTATGAACATCATCAAAAGTAAGGGAACTTTAAGAGAATGTCAACAGCCAAGAAGAGCATAAATAAACATGACAATGAAATGTAATTAGTTATCCTGGATGGGATTCTGGAGTAGAAAAAGAATAATATGTAAAAATAAAGGAAAATATGAATATAGAGGCTTCAGTTAATAATATATCAATACAGTTTCATAATACTGTGAGTGAATTCTCCTGATGTTAAGATGCTAATAAGGGGGCTGGGGAGATAGCTCAGTTGGTAGAGTGCTTGCCTTGCAAGCACAAGGCCCTGGGTTCAATCCCCAGCACCGCCAAAAAAAAAAAAAAAAAAAGGTGCTAATAAGGGAAAATGAGTATCTACTTTATAAAAACTAAAAAACCTGATAAAATAAAATCAGTGTACATTTAACCATACATACATGAAGTAAAAGTATTATGATACTGATTAATTAAAAGATGCTCCTAGATAAAGTCACCAAGAGGTTACTGTGGTAAGACTCTATTTTCAATCAACAGTTAAAAATTCGTAACTCATGATTTATCAAAAGATTTCAAGCTTTTTAACATCTAAGGCATCATGTCATAAACTTAAGCTTATCTATTATCTTTTAATTCAATTATACAAAGTCTCAAGAATACATGCTACTCCATCAGTCCTGGCACCTTTTCAGAAAAATCTCAACATATTTTATGTCTCCTAAATAACCTAGCCAGTATGGTAATAATGATGAACACTCAAAGCTTTAGTTTTATTAATCCTTGAAACCAATTTTGAGTTTTATATAACTTTCTGCTTTTTTTTTAAAATATATTTTTAGATGTTGATGGACCTTTATTTTATTATTTATACGTGGTGCTGAGAATGGAAACCAGTGCTTCCACATGCTAGGCAAGCAATCTACCACTGAGCCACAACCCCAGTTTCAACTTTTCTGCTTTTTAAAAATACTTCTCTTTTACTTCTATTTTGGTTTGTTATAAGCTTACATCCCTACTTTCATTAAAAGTATCACAATGGGGGGGAAATATCCCAGTGTACCTAAAATTAACTTTCTGCAAAACCACACATTAAACTTGTGTGCTAGAAACAGATTAAAAAAATAATACTTCTTAATTATTAAAATTATTGTAAAAATAAGCAATGTATTTATAAAGAGCAATTCTGAAAAAATAAATTCAAAAGAAAATCATCAAAATCAGATAATGTAAGTATTACTAAAATAGTCTAAAGGTTCTATTCCCTCATTGTATTTTGATCTTTTAAAAAGTAGAAAAAAAGAAAACAATTAAAAAGAAATTGAGGAAGGCACTATACATAGAGTTATCTGTTCTTCAAGCTCAAAATCTTACCATGTCTTTTTTCAAATAAGGAAAATTGGGAATATTTTGGCCAAACTATAAAATTTCAGAGATACAGGGAATAAATTCAAGAAATCTATACGACATAGTGATGAATATGATAATTACAATCATATTACTTTCTTGGAAACTGATAAGAGAGTAGACTTTAAGGATTCTCAAACTCACCACATAAAAAAACTGTAAAATATGTAGTTGATGTAAATGTTAATTAGTTTGATTTAGCAATTTCACAACATATATGTAACCAAAATCTTTCCAGAGAACAGTTCCACATTATGTATTAAAAAGCTGATACAAATATTAGATACAATGCCAGTAGCACTTGAAGATATGAAAATAATTATGCATATGAGGAAAAACTTAGCTAGGTATGTCAATATGGTGATCTTAACAGCATACAGACAGGTAAAAAGATAATCAAAATGCTCAATTAATGCTTTGCATAAATAATAGGATAATATATACAGGAATTATAAATGTAGACTCTAAATATGAAGCATTTTTTAACATAAAAAGATTATTATGTGGGGTTGGGGAGATAGCTCAGACAATAGAGTGCTTGCCTTGTAAGCACAAGGCCCTAGTTCAATCCCCAGCACCAAAAAAAAAAAAAAAAAAAAATTATACTCCAGGCTGGGTCTGGAGCTCAGTGGTAGAGCCCTTGCCTCAAGGCACTGAGTTCGATTCCCAGCACCACATAAATAAATACATTGTGTTCACCCACAACTAAAAAAAAAAAAAAAAAAAGCTCCAATGAGTCTTTTTTTTTTTTGAGTCTTTTTTTTTTTTTTTAGTTGTTGATGAACCTTTTTTTAATTTATTTATATGTGATACTGAGGATCAAACCCAGGGCCTCACATAAGCTAAGCATGCACTCTACCAAGAAGCCAAGAACCCAGCCTCTCCAAGGAATCTTTAAAAAAGAACTTATAAAACAGCAGTAGAAACAAAGTAAACTCCAATTTTTATTGCAGAAAAATTTTATACTGCAGAATAGTCTTGTAGGATTTTTACCAAAATGCTTGCTCTCCTATCATGTTTGAGACCCTGGGCTCAGTCCTTAGCATCACATAAAAATAAAATAAAATAAAGGAATTGTGTTCACCTACAACTAAGAAATACATAAAAAAAAAAAAAAAAAAAAAAAAAATCACAAAGCTCAATACAGGGAAATATAAATGTTACCAAAACATACAGCAAGAGCTCTCAGACTATTTAATTTTTTTTATTCCATATTTTGATTTCTTTTTAGCAATAAACATATTTGTGTTATGTTAAAATAAATGTGTTTTGGATTGAAAAATATAAGATCAATAATGTGAATGAGGGAACAAAAAACAATAGAAATGAAGTGATTTTGAAGTCAGATTAATTCAGTCTAAATCTGGTCTCACTATATTGACTATGTCATAAAGTTCCTAATTCTTCCTCACAAGTTCCAACCAAAATTAAAAGTAAGCTTTCTGTTGTTTAGCTTTGTCTTTTTTAATAAGATCTCACTCTGTTGCCCAGCCTGGGGTCAAACTCTCAATCCTTCTGCCTCAGCCTCCCCAGTTATCTGAGATTATAGGTGTACATCACTGTGACCCACTATTAGTAAGACTTTAGTAAAAAGTGATTGAAGACTGAAAAAATTATTCATTATGAGAAATCTGAAAACAGAATTCTAGAGAAATTCCTTGAGAAAGTAGACAGGGTCAAGACAGAATTAAGAATAATAATGATCTTAACATAGTATAAGCTTTCTAAAGGAAAATTTTAATTAGAAAATACTATTTAGCAAGGTTGAAAAAAAGAGCAATATAGCACAAGTTCATTCAAACTATCATCCTTCACCTTCATAATTCTTCATTTTCATGTTATTACTATATTATAGCAAATACTACAACCATTACTACTCAAAAGAAATACAGGATTAAATTCCTGTTAGTCTCTGCTACAATGATTTTATTACCAGATTAATATATAATCTTGTTTTATGTGTTTCTGGTTTTAAATTCTTACTAATGTAAATTATATATGCATACATACATAATGTTGATTCATTATCACTGAACTCTCATGGACAACAGAACCATAACTTAAGAAATTTAATATTACAAGGAATTTTCTCCATAAGGCACACCCTCTTTGGGTTTTGTTTCATTTTGTTTTCCATTTCTTGTTTCTTTTTTGGTTGTACCATAGAACTGTGATGGAAATATTAAGTTTTTTTCCTTATGTGGTACTCGTAATGGAATCCAGGAGCTTGAGCTTGCTACTATAGAGCTACATCCCTAGCCACAACTCTAATCCTATAATAGTCAATTTTTCTTCCCACAAACCACATTTGCTGACGTCCTAATATTACCAAAAAGATGTTTATTTCCATCAAAAAGTTATAAAATATTAAGCTAGGCATGGTGGTGCATGCCTGTAATCCCAGCAAGGGGTGGGGGGAGGGCAGTAGGATCACAAGTTCAAAGGCAGCCTCAGCAACTTAATGAGGCTCTAAGCAAGCCATGGACATGTCCCTAAATAAAATGCAAAATAGGGCTGAGTATATCTCAGTGGTTGAGCACCCCTAGATTCAATCCTTGGTACCAAAAAAACAAAAAAATTTATAAAACATCTCTGCTTATAAGATAGTTTTCTACGTTTGTTTACAAGAGATATTGGTATGAAAGAGAAAATGTCTGAAGTGGTTTTTTTCACTTCCTAAATGAACAATTGGTCAGGCACCATGATACACATTTTAATCCTAGCTACTCAGGAGGCTGAAAAAGGAGGATCACAAGTCAGTTTGGGCAACATAGAGACCCTACCTCAAAATTAAAAAAAAAAAAAAGAGCTGAGGATTTTGTTTCTTCCTACTGTGATAATAAAAAAATAAATTTTCATGCGGGCAAACAAAAAGACATGAAGCATATGATATTGAGTTTTGCTGAATCATCAGATTTATTTAAATTACCTTGAGTTACACAAAATTTTCACATTTCCGCCTACTCTACGTTTTCTTTCTCATTACTTAAGTTATGAGCTGCTTAGAACAAAGTAAAAAGACAGCAGGAAGTGGCCTTGGTTAAAACAACAAAACCATTACAATTACACAATGCAAGTATAAATCAAACAGAAAATGAAAGAGAAAAAAATAACATTACCTTTTGAATAATCTTCCAATAAGAGGTTGAAGTGACCTAACTGACAAAAGAAATCAGATTCCACTTTTCCTTCAGCTTTTAATATTAAAGATTCGTAGCAGTGAACAGCCTAGAAATGAAAAATATAAACATTTTAAAACAATAAAACCCTAGAAAGTATTCCCTTCCTAAAAGAAAGCATATATATTACAATTACTAAAGAAATCAACACAATCAATAAATTTCCATGTCATTTTCTTCCAAAAACATTGGATTCAATGTACAGAGTACTCCTGACAAGAAACAGCTTTTCCAGTATTGAAGCTAGAAGTCAAGATGTAATAAGTACCTTCCGATGTAACAAAATTGTCCAATAAAATAATTTGACACCTAAATACCTTTTTATAAAAGTTGCAAATCTAAATTGTTACTTAAGTCCTTCTTCATATAGCAAAACTACATTCAGACGCTGAGATAACTTTACTAAAAATTCAGTAGCCACTAGCAATATGTAATATTTCAAATATTTGAAATGTGGTGAATACAAATTGAAATGAACTATAAGTAAAATTTTATATAAATATTCCAAAGATTTCAAACAAAAATGACTCAATAATTTTGCTAATCATATTACAATATTTATAAAATTTTAAATTGCAAATATAACTCACATTTGTGATTTTCAAAGTCCTATTCTCAGAGTTGTTGTAGAGTAATAACAACTACCATTTGTATTCATCAACTATAATTTGGTAGAAACTTTATCACCTCCTGGAGTAACATAAATTTGTTTCTGTTTTAATACCTTTTTCTTTTCATTTATTTCAACTCCAACACACAAAGGTACACATTCTGTTATACTTTAACAGACAAAAGTAAAACTTAAAGAACCACATGTTCTCTGTTTAAATTCAAGAGTTTGGGCTGGGGATATAGCTCAGGTGGTAGAGTGCCTTGCCTCGCAAGCACAAGGCCCTGGGTTCAATCCCCAGCACCGCAAAAAATAAATAAATAAATAAATTTAAGAGTTTGCAAAAAGGAAAAAAAAAAAAGTATTTTATAAAATTTTTGTCAGTTTTTTAATATTTATATTACTTTTTCTTTTTCCTTTTTTTTTTTTCCTTATTGTTGATGTTATTGTTGTTGTAGGTGAACACAATACCTTTATTTTATTCTTGTGTGGCGCTGCAGATCCAACCCAGGGCCTCACATGTGCTAGATGAGTGCTCTACCACTGAGCCACAATCCCAGTCCCTTGTAAGTTATTTTTTTAAAAGTTAACCAAAATATAACAGTAAGATGATAAAATGGGTAAATATTTAATATTCAGATAAACATCATTAATTTTCAGTAAATCAAGAAATGATTTTGATGAAATATTTTGGTGGTTATATTTGAAAACATTCAATGAAATGAAGATCACACTAACATATAGGAAAAGTGTGCAGATACAGACACAAACCTTTAAAAAAGTTTAACCTCTCCCAACCTCCCTTAACACTCAAGTGATATAAAACAATTTCTAATCAGAAAATGCAGGTATATCCCAATAGCAAAAAAAAAAAAAACCTCTTAATTTCTTAAAGATTTTCCCCAAATTTCCAAGTAACTTTCACAAAACAAACAAATTTATCTTTAAAGGGACTATTAATATGGAAAATACATGGTTTCTTAAATCTGAGTATAAGAAACACACCAAGCTATGGTGCCTCTGAAAAGGCATCTAAGAAAAATTATCCCACAAGGAACTAAGATAATAATATCCCATTACTATCCAAATACTTCAGTTTCCTCAGAAGAGTCTACTGAGATAAGAAAATAGGTTGTAGGGTACAGCTCCCATATAAAATGCCTTCACGTTTTCCTCCTTTGAATAAAAAAGACATTTCAAATAAAGAGCAAAAAATATAAGTAACTAATACACCATAAATAATTACTCAGTAAGTTTAAAGACCCTCTGTGTCCTGGAAGACTCAACTATCCTTGTAGTAAAATTTAAATTAAAAAAAAAAAACTGAGCTAGGCTGGGGTTGTAGCTCAGTGGTAGAGTGCTTGCCTAGCATTGTCCTCAACACTACATAAAAACAAACAAATAAATAAAGGTGCAACTAAAAGAATAAAATTAAGTAAAAATTGTTTTAAAAAAGTATGGTGATGTGGGGGTCTGCAGGTCAGATAATCAGGAAGCTACGGTAGAAGGATCACTTGAGTCAAGTTTAAAGTCAGCTTGCACAACATTAGAGAGTACCCCATCACAAAAATATAAATTCCATTAAGACTGTTTTCAATCCCTTTTCACCTCTTATCTATCTACTTATATTTAGTACCAAAGCATATTTAGTACCAAATCACAATCATTGAAAATAGTTAAGAGGTTGAATTTACTTTTAAATAATTTAGACATATAAAATCTACTACGGTTGTTCTAACAAATGACACATCCTCAAGACTACATTAATCCTCTCTGTTCCTAGGCAGTTGTAGGGGAAGGCCTCAGAAATAAATGAGTGACAGTCTGAAATTTCACACATTTCAAGCAACCTTCTCTTTTCCCAAATTACCACAATTATACATTATTTACTAACAATATCCTAACAATACACTAACAATAACTAACAATATCCTTCCATGACAAATTCCTTAGATATATCAGAAATAAAAATAAAAACCACTGTTTTACAGAAATTTCTTTCAAGTAATCTCAAATTTTTCTTATCAGTCTTGGGTTATTAATAAATATTAAGTCCAATTCCTTTTTTTGCCCAAAACTCTAGAAGACAAAGTAATAACAAATAACTGTTATGGGTGAAACTCCATGTCATGTATGAAATGCTTCTCCCATGGGAACACCCACTTCTGTACCCATCAACAACACTTTTGGCAACTAAAATGGCAATCTTATATAATGTAAAATTGTTCTCTTTTTCATTCCTACTTTTCCTGGACAATGTACCCTGTCAAGTGAATGACTATCTAGATGTCAGTTAACCATTTTTTAACTTGTATCCGACTAAGGATGTTTTGACCCATTTCCCCTTCTGTTTATGATTTTAGATCTAAAGATGTTAAACTGTAGTTTTAAATTACAGCAAGAGCCACTTATGATTAATGTACCAACACGTTTTACTTATGAAGTAAAAACTCCTGCAATCCTACGCTGGGGGCTATCCTTCCAAGCGCCATTTTGGGTGTTGTGTGAGACAGTCAGCTGACTGGCTAATAAAGACTCTCAAATTTGGACTGCTCAGGGGTCATGAGTCAACATAACAAAGACTAAAATGAATGCAAGTCTTTTCTTGGTAGGATAAAGAAAGAACAGTTAAGGGATTAGTTAAAAAAACTATGCAAGATAGGCACTGTAGCACAATCCTATAATCCCTGCAACTCAGGAAGCTGAGCCAAGGTTCACAACTTGGAAGGCAGCCTCAGCAACTTGGTAAGACCCTAAACAACTTAGCAAGACCACATCTCAAAGTAAAAGCTAAAAAAAAAAAGGTTGTGGATACAGCTCAGTGGTAAACTACCCCTGGGTTTAAAAAAAAAGTGTTTGGGGATATAGCTCAGTGGTTTTGGGAGTTGACCCACAGGAACACAATAAACAAAACAAAACAAATTTATGCAAAAGAAAAAAAAAAACAGGGGAGAAAGATGTAATAATAGAGTAAAAAGACACAAGACTCTTCTATGCCTTAAAAAAAAAAATGTTCAACTGTACTTATACAAGAAAAGCAAATTCTAAGAGACAAAAAATGGCCTGTTTCTAATAACAAAACTAACAGAAATAAGAGGTAATTATGATTACTCTCACCTATTCTTACTGAGGATGTTGTAGGACAGATGAGGTTGGACACCTGAGGAATTGGTAGGAAACAGATTTATTACCTGCAGCAATCCAAATAGCTATAGCCTAAAAATTTCTGGACCATGAGCCTGGAAATTCTTTGAACTTTATACCCACAATGGGAGGAAGGGGTTGAAGGTTTACATAAAAAGTGCTTTTGTTCCAATTTTTTAGACTAGACAAAGGTTTCACCACTCTTTACCACAGAAAGCAGAAGTACACCATTAAGTTAGGGGACAAATTTAGTTTATGCAAGACAGTGTAACTTAGCCCTCACAATGTGTTCTTTGCAGAATTTTTTGCTCATATTCTGTTTTTAAGAACAATTATGCTGAGGGTATCTGGAGAAGTTTAATTAAAAATCTTCCTTGGAGGTGGGGGCCTCACTACAAGGACACAAATTGATACAAATGTGAAATAAAGCAAGGCAATGCACACATCTCTTGGCTTCCTTACTGCACTCAAATGATTTTCATGTATCAAATTCTGTTTAAGAAAATTCTTTAAAGAGAAATATAAAAACTGTAAGGTTTCTCAAAGACTATTTAAACTGAATACTATTTTAAACTTAATATAAGAAGAATACTATATAACCTTTAAGAAGAAAAAGGAACACCTCTCCATGTAGTAATAGAAGGTTCTCAAAGACACTAATAAGATAGGAAAGTGAACATGATTTCATACTAGTTTTAAACTTTTAAAAATCTCTTTTAGGGGCTGCGGAGATAGCTCAGTCAGTAGAGCGCTTGCCTTGTAAGCACAAGGCCAGGGTTCGATCCCCAGCACCCCCCCCCCAAAAAAAAAATCTCTTTTAAAAACAAAGGTGTCAACGTTGGGGTTGTGGCTCAGTGATAGAGCACTTTCTTCAGATTCATGGGATATTGGGTTTGATCCTCATCACCACATAAATAAATAAAATTAATAAAATAAAGGTTATGTCCATCTACAACTAAAAAATATTAATAAAAAATAAATTTTAAAAAGGCGTAAAACAAATTACAACAAATTTTTTAAATTAATTAAAAAAAAAAAAAAAGCTAACTGGGATTATAGGCATGCACCACTGTGCCTAGCTAATTTTTTTTTCTTGGAGACAGCATCTCACTAAGTAGCTGAGGGTCTCACAGAGTTGTTGAGGCTAGCCACAAACTTGCAATTCCCTCCTACCTCAGCCTCCCAAATTGTTGAGATGAGAGGCATGCACCATTACACCTAGCAAAAATGAAGTTTTAAATGTGATGTAATTTTCGAGAGTCACAAAGTATTCATTTGCTTTTGTTTCCCCAAATTTCACAATGTAAAATTTTAACAACCAAAATGAATAAAACCTAACAGAAAAATAAACACTTTAAAAGCAAAAAAAAATTTTTAAACAGTCTAACCAGGCACAGTGGCACACAAACCTATAATCCCAGCAGCTCAGGAGGCTGATACACAAGAATCGTAAGTTCAAAGTCAACCTCAGCAATTTACTGAGACTCTGAGCAACTCAGCAAGACCCTGTCTCTAAATAAAATACCAAAAAAAAAAAAAAAAAAACCCAGCTGGGGATGTGGTTTGGTGGTTAAGCACCCCTCAGTTCCATCCCTGGTACCAAAAAAAACAAAACGAAACGAAGATTATCCAGGGACCATGTGGCATGCTTATAATCCTCAGGAAATCAGGAGGCTGAGGCAGGGAATCACCAGTTCAAGGACAGTTTCACTAATCAACCAAGATCTTGACCAAAATAAAATGACCGTTTTTTGGGGGTTTTTTTGTTTTTGTTTTTTGGTTTTTTTTAATTTTTGACAGGGTTTTGGTAGATAGCTCCTTTTTATTTTTATTCGGCATGCTGTCTGGGAATGTAGCTCAATGGTAAAATACCCCTGGGTTCCATCCATATCCTATACCCAGAAAAAAACTTTTCAGGCAAACAAATGTTGAAGGATGCATTACAAACAAACACGCCCTGAAACATATATTGAGGAGTCCTCCTCTTCACTCATACACACTGAAGGTGAGACCAGGTGACCTGGACCCAATTCAATTCCCAGTACTACAAAAATATGAAAAACCAAAACAAAAATCCAACCCTGAACAAGGAATGAAACACACTGGCACCGTGGCGCACTTGTAATTACAGATACTCAGGAGGCTGAGACAGGAGGACTGAGAATTCAAAACCAGTCTCAGCAAAAGTGAGGCACTAAGCAGCTCAGTGAGACCCTATCTCTATATAAAATACAAAATAGGGCTGGGAATGTGGCTCAGGGGTTGAGTGTCCCTGAATTCAATCCCTATAGCTACCCCCCAAAAACGAGTAACTCTATAAATGTAAATATTGTCCTTATTATCTAAATTTCCTAAAAAAAAAAAAGGCTGGAGCTGAGGTTCAGTGATGAAGCGCACACTTAGCACACATAGGCTAGGCCCTGGATTCAATCCCTAGCACCAAAACAAAACAAACAAAAATGGTAAAAGGTTTTTTAAAACAAATTAAAACATTTATGACAAATATAAAATAAAATGCATAAGATCAATAACCAAAAGACAGAAAGATATGGAAGTACACTAATGAAAGAGTCTTATACTAACAAAGTGACAAAAGACTACCTATTAAATGAAAAATCCTCCTGGGGAGATAGCTCAGTAGGTAGAGTGCTTGAAGGCCCTGGATTCAATCACCAGCACAAAAAAAAAAAAAAAAAAAAAAAAGAAAAGAAAAGAAAAAAGAAAGAAAGGAAGATCCTCCTAAAGTTCAACTACTGGGCTGGGGCTGTCACTCAGTGGTAGAGTACTTGACTTGCCTAGCATGTGTGAGACACTGGGTTTGATTCTCAGCATCACATATAAATAAATAAAGGTTCATTAACAACTAAAAAAAATTCTAAAAAAAGGGATCAACTACTGCTCAAGCACTGTATCTGAGTATGTAATATAAAATTATATCTATTAATCAAATACTAACAAAATACAAAAAGCTACCCAGACCAGGAAAGAAACAAATTTAAAACATAAAAATACTAAATCCATAAGAAAGCAGAAAAATAAAAAAGGAGAAAGAGAACAAGTATAAAATAAACAGTAAGGCAACTAAAAGATCACTGTGTCAATAATCACATCAAATGTAACTATCAGCAGGCTACAGTGGTGACTCCTGTGATCCCATCAGCTCAGGCTAGTGAGGCAGAAGAAACACAAGTGCCAGGCTAGCCTAAGCAACCCTGGGTTAAATTCTCAGTACAAAAAAAAAAAAAAAAAAAGGCACTATATTAAAGCACAAACTATCCAAATTTTTAATAAACACGTAATTAGAGAGGATGGCGATCTCCACAGAGTTAAAAGTTCCTCATAATTTTCTCTTGTTGGAAGAACTTGAAGGACAAAAAGGAGTAAGTGATGACATGAGTATTAGCTGGGGACTTGAAGATGAGGAAGATTATTATGAAAACAGAATATATAGCCTGAAAGTAGTATGTGGACCTAAATACTCTTATCAGTTAAGAGTAATTAACTGATGAATGGAATAAATAATTCCAGCAGAATGGTGGATGCAAGGAGCATACCAGTGTTAGCAAAATGGCAAAATTCATATAGCATTTAAGTTGTATCTCAAAAGCTAAGATGTAACACTACAAAAATGATATCTGTTCTTTTAGGGTTCAATCCCAATCACTAAAAAAAAGGGGGAAAAAGTAAAAGCAAAGTATTGAGGATTATCTATTTTAATATTAAAGTTAATTTCAGAACAAAAACATACAACCACGATGACAACAATTTAGTAATGCTAAAAAGATCAAAATTTTAAATAAATAAATAAAAACCTTAACTATCCAAATACATGAAACAAAAGGTGACAGAATGGGGAGATGAAAAGAACTAACAATTATATGGTCCCTTTCTCAATGATTGACAGAAAGGGATTTTTAAAAAGAAAAGATTGTGAAAGACTTAAAAGACACAATCCACTTTATAAAATTCACAAACAGTAAAAAAAAAAAAAAAATTCACACTTACCAAGTACTCTACCCAGTAAAAGTGATAAGTGATAAGTACCACTTAAATAAAAAATAGAAAAATCCCACAAAAATCTCAGTACATGTAAGGATAGTCAATTGACAGAAAGTAGATTCCTTTTTCTCTCTCTCTACAGCTCCAATAGCAGAATTTGGAGAATGTCAGAAATCAGCAGCTTTGCTGCCAGAGAAATTGATGAGATTCAGGAGGCCAGTAAAAACATCTATTTGTACACAGAAAATGTGACAAATTTTTTGGGAACGTAAAGTCCATAGCTCTACTAGCCTGATTTGCAGGCCCAATTTGGGCTGAGCAAACTAGTAAACTGATCAGATATGTTAGAGTTCATGGATATAAGAAAATAAGGTCAAGGTAACTATTCACTCCCTTCCTTATCTGGCTGAGAAACTGTGCATGTACAAAAGCACCTTAGTAAAGAAGGAAAACAAGAAATATGGTTAAGAAGCATGGAGGGTTTTTTCAGTTTTTTGGTTTTGTTTTGTTCTGCTCTGTTCTGTTTTGTTTTGTTTTATTTTTTTTCAGGTTGTTGAAATGTTTTTTGTTTTTTTAAAAGTGAATACATGCATTGTGGAAACAGAAAAACACAAGCAAACAACAAAGTCACCAAGTCACAAGCTACTCAGGTGGACATATCTATCTACGTACTGCATATACCTACACAGCATTCCATTTTGTGTGAATAAGAATGTAGTGCAGGGGCTAGGGAGATAGCTCAGTCGGTAGAGTGCTGAGTTCGATCCCCAGCACTCCCCCCCAAAAAAAAAGAATGTAGTGCATATCATCTTTCCCACATATCATTAATAAGAACCAGTTTAATCTCACAAATCTATGGGAGTATTCTGATAATCAAGAATATACAACACCAACTTGACATGTTTAAAAAAAAAAAAAAAAAAAAAAACAGTTAATCCTGCCTTTCCCAGAAATGGCAATAGCTTCTAGACAGATATGTTATCACAGTTACAACTAAAATAACCTACTCCCAGCTGGAGTAAGGTAGCTCAGTAGTAGAGTGCCTAACACACGTAAGGCACTGGGTTCAATCCTAGCACCACATAAAAAATAAATAAATAAAGATAGTGTGTCCATATACAACTAAAAAATTGTTTTAAATAAATAAATAACATATTCCTTAATGGTCAATTTAAAATGAGACACAAAGCAATAGAATATACCAACAATAACATTTCTAAAAGAATTATCACATTTCTACTACTAAAGTTTTAGCAAGAAAGCATGTGCCCGGTAGTATTACTATACTACAACCAGAAGATGCACACACATCAATGGCTCACATCAAAACTTAAATTCTTAAGAACTTGATCCATCCTTCCCTGTGTGCTTCCTTCTGTCCCTCTGCTAACAGTTGCCCACAGGCATAACAATTTCATGTACAAGATGTCATAACAACAATAGTAAGATATTTATAAGTTATATAAAATAAGTAAGATATTTATAAGTTATATAAGATATTTATAAAATAATAAGAAATTTATTTATAATTCACTATCTCTACTTTTCATGTTACACTGTCACCTCAGGTCATCTACAAAGCTCAGAAGTTATGAGATAAAAGATGAACTTTGTGCACAATAAACACAAGTGCTTTACCAAAACTGCACATATGGATTTATCATCTAAAACGGTCTTCCAGATATGGAAGCACTAGCAAAGAGATCGTCCCCTCAACCTTCTTCCTCCACTTTAGCACTTCAGTGACTATTCAGGCCTACCCCTAACTCCAAGACGTATATTAACAGAGAAAGCTAGTTCTTCCTAAAAACTAACATCGGGATTATTTTGCTACTTCTAACACACTTTGGGGCATTCGGATATATCCTTCAATACCAAGCAGTATTAGCAAAATGCACATATAACAAATGGCTAGACAATCTAATCTAAGCAAAGAACATGAACTGAAATCTACAGGGTTTTTTTTTTGTTTTTTTTTTTTTTGGGGGGGGGGTGTTTGTTTGTTTTGTTTTTTTTGCAGTGCTGGGGATTGAACCCAGGGACTTGTGCTTGTAAAGTAAGCACTCTAACAACTGAGTTTAATTCCCAGTCCTAATCTATGAGTTTTAATAAGTATTCTATAAACCACACATTAGACCTGATGACAAAGAAAAAACACCTCATGGGTTTTCAGAATCTGAACAAAATTTTTATTCAAATCATAGGTTGAACTACGAAAACAATGAGATCATTCAGGAAAGTTACATGTGAAAAATCTAAGAATTTTTGTTTTCAATACTGAGCTAACAATCTTAAGACAAAATTTTACAGTTTAAGTTCAGGCAGCTAATGTCCTCCCTGCAAAGTTGCTAAAATATCTATCTAAAACATCTAACTCTCAACAAAAAAAAAAAAAAAAAAGGACTAAACCCACAAAATAAATAAATTAAATAAAATATAATCCATCACTTTTAGACCTAGGAACTAGAACAAAAACTTTGTAACTGATAGCAGAAACTATAGGATGATCAACACTCTAACATAAAAGAGCAGGCACAGACTTCCTCAGTTAGATTCCTAAAGCTCAGAAAATAAACCATAATAACCACAATCCTCAAATTCTTTCAAGGGATTGAAAAAGAAGACACATTTCCAAACTCATTCTATGAAGCAAGCATTAGATTTTTACCAAAACCAAGTCCAAAAAGAAAAAAATAAAAACTATATACATTCAATATCCCTGATTTATATTAATTTAAAAAATTCTTGGCAAAATATTAGCAAACTAAAGTCAATAGCATATCAATGAGATCACATAACAGATTTATCCTTTAATGTGAGAACAGTTTAAAACATGAACATCTACCAATTACTATACTACTTAAAAAAATGACAAATCCCATATTAATATTTAAACTAATACAGAAGAATCATTTGACAAAATTCAATACCCCATAGTTAATCCAATAATCAATGAAGAACTGAAAATTTTTCCTCGCTAAGAATCAAGGATGTTCAATGTCAACTGTAGTACTTCAAATTCTACCCAGAGTAATTAGTTAAGAAAAAGAAATAAAAGGCACTCAAATAATATAGAAGTGAAATTATCTGTTCATAGATGACATACTCTTATATGTACTAAAGTCCAAAATCCACCCAAAAAAAGCCTGTTAGAATTAATTTAGCAAAATTCTCAGCAGATAATCACGTGTTACCAGACACTACCAATGACCAATCTAAAACAGAAGGTAAGAAAACAAATCTAGGCGCTAGGGATGTAGCTCAGTGGTACAGCGACAGATCAATGCCCCCCCACACACATACACACACACACACACACACACACACACACACACACACGAAGAAAGAAAGAAAAATTCTATTTATTATAGCCAAAAAGATGAAATACTTGAGAACAAACTTAACCAAGGTGTGGAGGACTTGTATACTGAAAACCACAAAATACTACTAAAAGAAATCAAAGAAGACATCAATGAATGGAAAGACAGTCTATGCTTCTGTTTTGCTAAAATGTTCATAAAATCCACAGTGATCCAAAGATTTCAATGAAATCCCTATACATATTACAGTAGCACTTTAGAAGAAATAGTATACAATCTTAAGGAACTCAAAAACCAGACTCTTGAAAAATAAGAACCAAGTTAGAGGACTACCCATGCCATCATTTTGAAATATACTACCTAACAACAATGATTAATAATAATATGAGCTGGGCTCAGGGGCACACACCTGTAACCCAGAGGCTCTGGAGGCTGAAGCGGGAGTATCAGGAGTTCAAAGCCAGCCTCATCCACTACAAAGTGCTAGGCAACTCAGTGAGAGCCTGTCTCTAAATAAAATACAAAACAGGGCTGGGGACTGTTTGAATGCTCCGGAGTTCAACCCCTGGTACCATCCCCCAAAAATAAATTCATAATAATAATCATAACAATAATAATATGGTAGTTGGCAAAAGACAACTACAACAAAACAAAAAATAGAAATGAATCTTGCATGTGTGGCCATATTTTTTTCAACAACGGTACTAACAGTACATAATGGAAAATGAAGAGAATCTTCAACAACTCATATTGGAAAAAAACGCTATCTAAATGCCAAAGAAAGGGGGCTAGGATTGTGGCTCAATGGTAGAGTACTTGCCCAGCGTGTGTGAGGCACTGAGTTTGATTCTCAGCACCACATACAAATAAACACAGATTCAACAACTAATAAAAATATTTTCAATTAAGTAAATAAATACCAAAGAAAGAAGCTGAAGTCTTAACTACAAACAAAAAATTACTGGAGGACTGGGATTGTAGCTCAGCAGCAGAGCGTTGAATATAAACAAACTTTTTTTTTTTAATTTACTCAAAATGAATTAAAAACCTAACTATAAGACTAAGATCTAATAAAATCCAACAAGAAAGCACAGGAGATACTGGATTTGATAATGGTTTACTGATATGAAAGCAGATGAATATCAGCAACAAAATAAAATGAAAATTCTCTTTTTTTTTTCCCCTTCACCTGAATAAGTCCTATCCTTTAAAACTTAAGAAATAAGTAAACAAATAAACAGGACTACATTAAATTTTATGACTTCACCAAGCATGGTAGCTCAACCCTCTCCTCCCAGAACTCAGGAAGATGAAGCAAGGATCACAAATACAAGGTCAGAATGAACAACTTAAAGAGAACCTCAACAACATTGTAAGACCCTATCCCATACAAAATAAAAAGGACTGGGGATGCAGCTCATTGATAAAACGTCACTTGGTTCAAGTCCCAGTATTAAAAAAAAAAAAAAAAAAAAAAAAAAACTAGACATCAAAAACATTCAACTGAGTGAACACACAATCTAAAATACTGGAGAAAATAATTGCAAATCAGATATAAATTAAGGAACCAGTATCTAGAAAATAGAAGAAACTTCTACAACTCAAAAACACCAACATTAAACATTTCTCAAAGATGACATACAATGCACACATGAAAAACAATTCAGTATCACTAGTTATTAAGGAAATACATATCAAAACTCTACAACACCAAATGAAAATGAAGCTACAAGATACCACTCACACCCATTACAATAGCTTATATCAAAGAAAGAAAACAGAATTATTGGAGGCAAACTGGAATTCTTATGCATTTTTTTATGGGGGTATAAAATAACATATTTTCCAAGGAAAATAGTATGGCAGTTCCTCAAAAATTTATAAAGGGGTTTTGGGGTTGTGGCTCAGAGGTAGCACACTTGCCTAGCACACGTGAGACCCTGGGTTCGATCCTCAGCACGACATTAAAAACATAAATAAAATAGCAATGCTGTGTCCACCAACAACTAAAAAACAAAAAATAAATTTAAAAAAAATTTAGAAAGAGTAGCCGATCATGGTGGTACAAGCCTGTCATCCAAACTACAGGGTAAGGTGAGGTATCAAAATTTCAAGGTAGCCTGAGGAATGCAGCAAAACCCTGAAAAGAACTAGAAATGGAGCTCAGTGTTAGAACACTTCTATAGAAAAAAGAGACCCTGGTTTCAATCCTACATAACGAAACATTTTTTAAAATTAGAAAAACAGAATTGTCTTTCATTAGCAACTACACTTCTGGTTGTACACCTCCAAAATTGAAAGCATGGACTGGAAGATGTATTTGTACATCCACATTCATCACAGCAATAGTCACAAGCTCAAATACCCAGGAGCAATCAAGTATCATTTACAAAGGAATAAACAAACAAAATGTGTAATTATATACAATAAAGTATGATTCACTATCAAAAGGGAAAATCTGAACTTATGCTACAATATAATTGAACATCGAGGACCTGATACTAAGTGAAATAAACCAGTTATAAAGAAGACAAATCCTACAATTCCACTTAAAGTACTAAGAGTAACCAAAATCAGAGATTTTTTTTTTTAATTGGAATTGTTAGTCCATCATAGTTTCATAAGTCTATAATCCTAGCTACTCAGGAGGCTGACATACGAGGGCTATAAATTTGGTATCAGGCTCAGCAACTTAGCAAGACCCTCTCTAAAATATAAAAAATATACCCCAAAGAAATCAAAGTGAAATAGAAATTGAAGACAGGAAAAACTATTACACATGCCACTGAATGATCAATTAATTTACCTTCTGTTTAACACATAGAGTTACAATCATAGAGCCAAATTAGGTTGATATAAATCTTGTTTTATGATGTTTATTAATTAGCTGAACACAGAAACTTTTGTTTAGAAAGTCACCAAATTGCATAATATTGCCTTGGAATACTCAAGCAAAAAATTTTTATTAAAAAAAAATTTAAAAAAGGACTAGGGATGTAGCTCAATAGAAGAGCATCCCTGAGTTTAATCCCTATTGTGCATGACACACACACAGGCACACACACACAAACCGGTGTCATTCGTTAATATCAGTCTCAAAGAACCAAAGCATTACAATGAACTGAAATGCAAAAAAAAAAAAAAAAAAAAAAAAAAAAACCTGCAAACTTCATTCTGGTATTCCGTGTGAGTCCTACAAATAAGTTTTATCACCGGAGTTACAAAAAGTCATTTCAGACAAAACAATTTTACTAATTTTGAATAATGGCAGTCCATTTAACTGCAAAAAGAACTGAGAGCTTATGAAAAGTAAACCTACAACTAGAAAACTGCCTGTCTAAATGCAATTTTGAATACTGCCTGTCTTCAGATTTATATAACCATATATATCTGGCAAAATTTTAAAGTAATATTTCTAATTAATGCCCATTTAAGACTTTTTGTGGGGCTGGAGTTGTGGCTCAGTGGTAAAGCAAGCACTTGCCTGGCATGTGGGAGGCCCTGGGTTCAATACTCAGCATCACATAAAAATAAATTAAAAGATCAACTGACAACTAATAAATACACACACACACATATATACAGGTGTGTGTGTGTGTATATATATATATATACACACAGATATAAATGAATTTTTAAAAACTTTTTTGGTATAATACATACATAATTGTTAAAGACAGTTTCTTGCCCAGAAAATATTATTTTTAATGTATCAAATAAAAGTTCCCTAATTTCTAAGTAACAACAGATGATACTATTTCAATGGTTGCTTCTTTAACACAAATACCCATCTCCTTTAGAACTGAAAATGAATGTATCTGATAAAGACTGACAATTAGAAAACAGATACAATGTAAATCACCTTAAATATCATCCTTCATAACTATGTGAATCTACATTGTGTACAGCCACAGAAATGAAAAGTTGTACCTCATTTGTGTACAATGAATCAAAATGCAGTCTGTAAAAATAAAAAAGAAATTTAATTAAAAAAAAATCACCATCCATATATTTCAGAACAAAAGTAAAACACTTTTGAAATCATTTTGTTTTCTCCTATCATTTACATGAGCAATGCCTGAAAAATTCATGTTTTAATAAATTTAAAGTTCTACTATTACCCCAAAGTTTTTATACTCTAAATAATACATGCAGGGGCTGGGGAGATAGCTCAGTTGGTAGAGTGCTTGCCTTGTAAGCACAAGGCCCTAAGTTTGATCCCCAGCACCCAAAAAAAAATAAAAATTAAAATTAAAAAAAAAAAAAATGCCCTGTTATGCTGTTGAATAGTAAACAACTATAATTTCTCTATTTACCTTTCTACCAATAATTATATTACCAAAACAAAGACAATCCAAAGAACAAATGCATTCTTGAGTCTCAACCCACAGCCTGACAGCCAGTAAATTAGAGTGGCTTGTTTTTTTTCTCCCCTCTGCTCTCCCACTTTAATTCATACTTTCTGAGGCTTGAGTCTTACCTACCCACCCTAAACAATCTTATCAGCTACAGAGACCAGGTGTATCATAGGACCAGGATCTCTATGACTATCAAGAACAAACAACATGGGAAGGGGAGATAGATCAGTTGATAGAGTGCTTGCCTTGCAAGCACAAGGCCCTGGGTTTGATCCCCTGGTACCCCCCCACCACCACCACCAAAAAAAAAGAACAACCAACATGAATGGATAAAAACTACCGAGGAGTCATCAAATGGCATACCTACCATGATTTATATATTCTCCTTCATTTCCCACTTACGTGTTTTCCCCCCTGCACAAAATCATAATTTTATTTTTTAATTAATTTTTCCCATGTTTTATTGGTAGATTATAATTACATGTAATATCAAGATTCATTATTACATACTAATACATGCACATGATGTAACAATATAATTTGGTCAGGACTGTTCCCTGTTATTTCACTTTCCCTTCACACTGCCTTACCTTGGTCCCTGACCTCTAACCTCTACTCTATGGATCTCCCTGCTTTGATTTTAATAAGATTTCCCCCACCCCTACCTTTCTTTTCCTTTCTCCTCTCTAGCTTCCACAAAGGACAGAAAAGATACAACCACTGACTTTCTTAAGTTTGGCTTACCTCACTTAACAAAATGTTCTCAAATTCCATCTATTTTCCTGTAAGTGACACAATTTCATTTTTCTTTATGGCTGAACAGTGTACATATATCACATTTTCTCTATCCATTCATCTACTGACAGTCAATAGATGAATTAGGCTAGTTCCATATAAATTGTGTTGTTATATTATAGGTACACACATATCACTAGAGTATGCTGATTTTAGTTCTTTTGGATACATGCCAAGGAGAAGTGTAACCAGGTTATATGATGTTTCCCATTCTGAGTCTTCTGAGTAAATTTCATACTGATTTTCATTATATTTGTATGTTATCTCAACAGCTTCAGCAACTTATTACTATTACAAAGAAGAGATATTTACATGAGATACAATATCAATATGAAAAAATGAAAAACTTTGGCTCCTAAAAGAAATTCAATTCAATGTTTAAAAAAAAAAAAAAAAAACTCCTCTCAAAATTTTTCACTTAACTGCTCAAACATAAATAAGAAAAAGCTACATAAAGCATAAATTTCCAAGTATTTAAGATCATATGCAATTTTAAATATCTGATTAAGCAATCTCTGTCCACTTATCTTATTTTTTTAAATCTTTTTAAAGATCATTACAAATGGCCAGGCATAGAGACAAATGCCTGTAATCCTAGCAGCTTGGGAGATGATTTTCGTGAGGTAAATTAGTGAGGAACAAAGCAACTCAGTGAGACCCTGTCTCTAAATAAAATACAAAAAGGGGCTGGAGATGTGGCTCAGTGGTTTACAAGCCCTGGGTTCAATCCCCAATACTAAAAAGAAAAAAATTTAAAAATCATTACATATTACTAACATATAATTTAAAACTCCTAATGTTATAAAGTAAATATTAATCACATGGAAACATTCATAACTAGTGTTTACTTTGAAGTACGTTTCATTAATATGTATGTTAAGACATATTTTTCCCCAATCTTTTTCAAACACTATCAATGTAAGCTGCTTCATAAACTCCAAGTTAAATTAGAAATATTTACCCCAAAATACACTCCAAATTAAATTAGAAGCAGTCATCTTTGTGAAGCCTTAGGAATCAAAACAGGTAAAGTAACTATATGAAGAAACACCCTTACTCTTTTTTTGCAGTACTAAACAGCAAACCCAGGGCCTCACACATGTTAGGCAATGACTCTATTACTGGGCTACAACCCCAGACAGACCCAGACCTTTTTACTGTCTTTTGAGATAATCTCAGTAAATTGCCCAGGCTAGCCTCAAACTTGTGGTCCTCTTGCCTCAAACCCCAGTTTCCAGAATAATTTTTTTCTTTTCAATAAAGGCAAGAGACCTAAAAAAAAAAAAAAAATCACTGTAGCTTAAAGAATATTAAAGCTGGTCACAGGGCTGGGGCTATAGTTCAGTGGCAGAGCACTTGCCTTGCACATGTGAGGCACTGGGTTCAATCCTCAGCACCAAATAAAAAATAAAAATTTCACTCTCCCCTCCAAAATACTTTATAATTTATCATCTGTATCATATGTACATAAAAAGCTGTTCACAATTTTCATGGAGCAGTTTTCACTTACATAATATTTAATAATCATATTCAACAATCAACTGGAATGGATTTATAGGGAAAAAGTATTAAATCACTTATTTCTGGTCATTATTTGCAATCAAAACAAAAATTTAAAAACACATTATATATAAAAGACCTTAAAGACTGTGATAAACCTAACTATATTATTAAAGACCATGGACGTTAAATTATCATTTTTAAAAATGGTGGTACAAATGGGATACTACTCAATCATAAATAAGGAAGAAATTATTTGCAGCAGTATGCATGGAACTACAGATCATTACACTTAGTGAAATAAATCAGATCCAGAAATATATGGACATGACTCACTTATGTGGAATCCAACAAAGTTGAAAGTAAACTGAGTTAATAGAGACCTGGGACAGAAAGGCACCAACAGGTATGGGGAAAGATTGATTACTGTTACAGTCACCTAGAAGCAAGAAGCTCCACACACAATTACAGGGTATTATGATTACAGAAAAAGGTAATTACTTTACATTTCAAAAAGTCAGAACTTTGAAAGTTTCAATATTAAGAAATGATAAATTTTTGAGGATACAGATATGTTAACTTGAACATTAACCAATGAATGAATATATGTGTTAAATATTACATCGTACACCTAATATGTACAACTTTAAAGTATTTACCAGTGCTTACAAATCTTAAAAAAAAAAAAAAAAAAAAACTCTTGTATTAAGATGGAAACTGTGGCATACTCAATAATCCCAGCTATTCTGGAGGCTGAGACAGGTGGGCCCTGAGTTCAAAGCCAGTCTCCGCAATTTAGCAAGGCCCTAAGCAACTTAGTGAGACACTGTCTCTAAACAAAATACAAAAAAAAAAGGGCTGGGTTGTAGTTCTGTGGTTAAGCACCCTTGGGTTCAATCCTCAATTTAAGAAAAAAAAAAAAAAAAATCCTTACTTTAAGAATAAATATAGCATAAGGTTCTGGGTTCAAAATCCCCTAGCAACCCAGCACCCCCCAAAAAAACAAGGAACTAGAATTTCATTTGCGGCAACAAGCTGTCAAGTTCATAACTACTGATTTCTACTAAAGAGAAAAATGTAATGGATGCAGCAGTTATTGCAAAGTCCTTTCATCCCATCAAGTGACAGGATAAAAATATAATTTTAAATAAAACTGATCAGGTCATAAAATGGCTTGAAAAGTAAGGTTCCAGGGCCTTTAGGCAACAGTTTACCAGAAGTAACTAAATGTGCTACAAATGATAAACATATAGTAGGTTTAAGAATACCACTTTGAGTAAACACGATAATTCCCCTTTCAAATAATGGAGCTGTGTCAGGGGATTTGTAAGATCTTCTCCCAAAGATTTTCCTTTTTCTATCTCCTCTCTTCTTTCCTCTCCACGAAAACAATCCCCTCTTCATTTCCCCTCCCACTATTTCCCGCCATCTTGGCTGATAGGAGCAGCCATTAACTAAATGACAGTGCCAACTTTTCACACAAATAAGGAAACACATTCTCTGTCTCTAACACTCAAGCCTCAAGACTCCTAGGCCAAAACACACTCTCTCTCTCTCACACACACACACACACACACACACACACACATACACACACACAGAGATAACTATCTCAGCACTACTACTGTGCTGGCTAAATTCTAAAAAAAGTAAACAAATCATTTAACTTACAAACATGCCAATCAGGATAGGTTCAATACCTAATGAAAACTGTTAAACGCAAAAAATTACGTGAATTTAATCCTTAAGAGACAAGTAATACAAGAAAGTCTAAAGCGCCTGGTTAAATTAGACATAACAAGCTAGCAATCAAAGGGGATTTAACAAAAAAACAAAAAGAGGCCGTAGCTAAGTCTTAAATTCTTAAAACTCTGTAAATACTGACGAACTATGATGCTAAAATTCAGGAATTATTGGCTTAACCAAAAAGCTCTAAAAGAGCCGGCAATACTAACGAGTCTATTAACCCAGGGCCCCAAAGCGTAGACACAGGCTGGAAAGATTTTGGCCAGCGTGAGAGCAATATTATGACGGGGCAAGAGGATAGCAAAAGTGAGGAAGTTTTTCAAATGCTCCTTGGCCATTGCTGTTGTCTACAATGAAAGACAGCGCGGGACGCAATTACCAGAACCAGCAAGGCGCAAGCCAAAAAGATCGTGTAGGCAGTTCTGTTCGCGTAGCTGCCCTACCTTGCCCAGTAGGGTCTTCATCCTGGCGCCATCTTCGCGAATATTCAGGAATCCAAAGAGGCGACTGTAGGAAGAAACACACGTGTCTTGTTAAGGCTCGCGGAAAACCACTGACCCAACCCTTCCCGAAACCTAGGCCTGGGCAGCAGCAAGGGCTTGGTGAACGCCAAGCCAAGGCGACCGCCCGTCGCCACCAGACACAAGCTGCATTTGGGCTTTTTTGGAGTGGCACCAACAGATCAGTAATCAACCTGCTGGTGACGACAGTCCGTACCTGTCCAATCCACCAAGCGTCTCCCTTTCCTCCACTGTCAAGGCGAGGGACCCCTCTTCGCTTTCGCCGCTCGCTTTTTCCGCCGCCATTTTCTTTTCCTCATCACTGAATGCTGCCGCGGCAGTAGCGAGCGACAATCTACAGGCTTTCATGGAAACACTGCAAATTACAACTCCCACGTCGACGCCCACTAACACCCCACCCCCAGTCTAGAGCTTCAAATGATGTTCTCAAACAGCTCGATATTAGGACAGCAAGTTTATCGTGACCGCAGGCGGTGGCGACTGAAAACTCCAAAGCAAGACTGAAAGCTGTGGATGCAGAGGCTACAAGGCTCGGCTACCAGCTCACGTCACGAAGCAGGTGGTACCCGGCAAAAGACTGAGCTCACAATGTTGCACAGCCCGGGAGAAATTCTTAGCATTACAAACTTAGCCAGTACCAACACAAAGTTGTTTTAATAGTGTCACAGGGTAAATCCCACGCAACTGTCGTGACCTCTCCCCGCAACCAGCCAGGCTCACCAATAGAGCTAATTGGTTTGTGTCACGTGACTTTTGTTGATTTACGTCAGCGATGGCGCCGCTAAACTTGCTAGTTGCCGAACTCAGTTGTTCAGGAATACTAAGATCTAGGGAACACGACACACGCTAACTCTGTTGGATAGGTGGTTGATGGTCACATCTGTAGTTAAAAAAGTGTAGTCATCGGAATGTGTAAAAGCGTTTAGGTTGTGCAAGTTAAATTTATTAGTACAGAGAATGGAAGTTCCGGGTAGTGTATTTTGGTACCCACGGAGGTCTCGCGAGGAAAAAAGGGGCGGTGGAAGGTGCGACATAAAACATCTGCGTTGAACTGGAATGCGGCGCGAGGACTTTTTTACCTGCATGAGTCCACCTGGGAGATCCCAGAGATCCGAAGCCGTTCCGTGCCTCTTGGATATAGGGTCGCCTCAGATCTTAAGAGGATCACGTTGCGGGAAACAAGTCAGACCCTGAGGTCCACAAGACAAATTTTACACCGCAGGAAATAAGGGTCTTCCTGCTAAGTGACTGCAGGTTCCTATAACTTGTTACCTCTGCATGCTGACTTGTGCCCCCACCTTTTCACTCATCTGCCTCGTAACAACGCTTGAAAGACCTGTTCCCTTACCTGCTCGTTGCCCGTAGATGCTAGTTCGCTGTCCTTAAATCCATATATCCAAAATTTCGACGGGGTTTTGTTTTGTTTTGTTTTGTTTTGTTTTGCTGTTTTGGCGAGGGGAAGCGAGGGAGTCCTAGGGTTTAAACAAACTCAAGGGCATTTTGCCACCTAGCTACAATCACAGTCTTTTTTCTTTTTATTACTGAAGCTGACCTCGGTCTCTGGTGTCGCACTTCCGTCACTGTGCTGAGCCTCTTGATTCTTCTTTAATGTCAATTTTTTGTGCTAATTTTATGTACTGTAGTTAATTTTTTTATCTTAAACAGGTCTGTATTTTACTCCACTTTAAAAGTGTACAGAGATCTGATTATTTTCATTAGCTACATTAACAAGCATACTAATTATAATAAATGGTGAACTACAGGACTGAAGAGGTTTTCACACATTATCAGTTACACAAGCAAAATACAAATACTGAGTTTGGCGTGGTACACGCAAGTAATCCCAGGAATCTGGAGGCAGGATGATCGGAATTTGAGACCAGCCCAGGCAAATTTAGCAAGACCCGGTCTCAGAAGAGGCTGGAGCCGGGGCACGGTGGTGCGGCCTAAAATCCCAGAGGTTTGGGAAGCTGGAGGATGGCTAGTTCAAAGCCAGCCTCAGCAACAGCAGGCGCTAAGCAACTCAGTGAGACCCTGTCTCTAAATAAAATACAGAATAGGGCTGGGGATGTGGCTCAGTGGTTGAGTACCCTTGAGTTCGATCCCGATGCCCCACCCCCCAAAAAATTATGCTCTGAGACAGATACTATCAAGAAAATGAAAAAAGAAGCCCCAACTGGGGGAAAAAATGTTTGCAAGTATGTATCAGATAAAGAATTTGTGCCTAAACTATATATTCTCAAAACTCAATAGTGCAGTGACTCAGAAGGTTGAGAAAGGAGGATGGCAAGTTTAAAGCCAGGCTCAGCAATTCAGTAAGCCCCTAAACTAATTAATGAGACCCTGTCTCCAAAAAATAAAAAGGGCTGTGAATGTGACTCAGTGGCCCCTGGATTCAATACATGCTACCCTCAAAAAAAACAGTAATAAAATAATTCATTTTCAAAAATGGGCAGAAATAATCTGAAAAGACACAAAGAAGATACGAAGATAGTAAATAAAATGTAATTTTATTTAGTAAATGAAGGAAATTAAAAGAAGAACACCACTCACAACTATTGAAATAGTTGAAAATTTTAAAACTGATAGCCAATGGTTGGTGAGGTTGCAGGGCAGTGGGAAATTTCATTCATTGCTGATAGAATGCAAAAGCTAAGCATGGCTTCATATCATGTAATCTGGCAAGCTTGTCTATAAGCACCAAACCAGTTGATGCAATAACTCACATGTGAATGTTAATCATAGTCTTACTTATAATTACTTATTTATAAAAACAAAAATCAGGGCTGGGGATTTAGCTCACTTGGTAGAGTGCTTGCCTTGCAAGCACAAGGCCCTGGGTTCAATCCCCAGCACAGAGAGAAAAAAAAAAAAAAATCAAACAACATGTCCTACACATAATGAATGACTAAGCACTGGTACATCCATTCAAGGTTTACATTATTCAGCAATAAAATGCATAGATATCAAGCCATGTGAACTTGGTTAAATCTCAATTTAATTTTACATTGTTAAGTAATTCAGAATGAAAAGGCAACATGTATGATTGTGTGTTATATGACAGGACTTTTTGGGTATGCCAAAACTATGTTATCAATGGCCCCAGAATTTAGACCAAAGTTAAATAGGAAAACATGGGGAAATTTTTAAGAGGTATATGATTCTGTATGCATTTGTCCAACAGAAACTGTCTGTATTGTACAACAGACACACAGAGGACCAGAAAAGACTGCACAGAAGTCATATTTTAACAAAAGAATCTAATAAGCCGGAATGATAGTTCATGCCTATAATCCCAGGCACTTGGAAGACTGAGGCAGGAGTTCGAGACCAGTCTCAGCAATTTAGTGAGGCTCTAAGAACTTATTGACATATATATAAATGACTTTATTTTCACATATATGTATTTATTCTTTAGTTAAGCTGTACATATATTCTCTTGCCTCTATCAACTGAGAAGAATCAGAGACACCACCACTCTATATTAACAACAGTCACAACAACTATTAAATTTAGGTTTCTGACACCATTTTCTAATAAAAAAAAAAAAATCTCTTTGATGAAGTATGAGTCCAAGACTGTGACAGAAAATATATGAGATGATGAGATGAGCTTTGAGCTTATTAATAGTAGAAAAAATAAGGAAGTGCAAAAAGAAGGAGGAGGAGGAGGATGGATAGGAACACCCAAAGTTCAAACAATTTAATCCATAAAACTAATATGCATGGTTTCATGTAAGAATAAACAAATGAAAGATTAAAGAATACATAAATTTTCTATGCAGAAAAATTTATGTAAATTTATGTAAATACTCTTCTTAAGGAAGTAGAACATATTTTATGAGCTGCAATGTGTGATTTCATTTCAAGGCCTAAATACCAAAATAGGGGAAATAACAACTTCATAGCAAGGACAAACACTACCTCAGGTGACATTCAATTCTAAAATATTAAGAAATGTGAAACTAGAGAGGAAGAAGGAAAAGGAAGTGGACAAGTTCTCATGAAAATCAAAGAGAGATCAGTAGAGAAAAGGAACCAAGGGGTAAGAAATTGGGAAGTGATGTTGAACAAATTATATTGTTATATCGTGTATAGGAATATTTAACAATAAAATCCCATCAACATGAACAATTTTAATGCGCCACTAAGAAATGGGGAAGGAGAAAAAATGTCTACAGAAAATAGGGGCGAATATAAAGATTGCTAACATAGCTAAACTATCCCTCTCAAGAGAGAATTTAAAAAAAAAAGACATTTCAAAGACCAAGAAAATTGAACACTAACCAAAATTATTTGCCCGCTAGGAAAATACGTAATGAGCTCAGTGTGGTGGCAAAGGATCGTGAGTTCAAAGACAGCTTCAGCAGATTACTGAAGCACTTAGCAACTAAGCAAGACCTGGTCTCTAAATAAAATATAAAAAAGGGGGCTTGGGGAGATAGCTCAGTCAGTAGAGTGCTTGCCTTTAAGCACAAGGCCTGGGTTTTATCCCCAGCACCCCCCCAAAAAAAGGGGGCTAGGGATGTGGCTCAGTGGTTCAGGGTCCCCTAGTGCCTGCCCCCCAAAAAATACTTAATGAGGGAAGAGTTTAAACCCACAAAAATCTTATTTAATACAAAAAAATTTTTGCCTTTAAAAATGAGACAAAAGTGGGTCCCCCAGTGCCACATGCTTTAATCCCAGTGCCTATAACTTAGGTACTAAGGAAGCTGAGACAGGAGGATCACAAGTTTAAGGTCAACCTTGTCACAAGTGATTAAATGTTACCCTTGTGTCAAAATAAAAACTAAAAAAGGGCTGGGATGTAGTTTGGTGGTAGAGCACTATTGGGTTCAATCTTCAGTACCTCAAGTCATAGTAATAAAAAAAAGGAATGAATAAATAAATAACATGTTAATTCATCATTTTCAGTCAGTTATACTAGAGGTCTTGGGTCTGTCAGAAAGACAAGGAAGAAATTCAAAAAGTTAAAAAAAAAATTAGTGGCAGGCAATATGATCATCTATTATGTACCTAAAAATTCCAACACATTTCAGAGAAACTTTTTTTTTCAGGGGGTGCTGGGGATCGAACCCAGGGCTTTGTGCTTGCAAGGCGAGCACTCTACCGACTGGGCTGTCTCCCCAATCCCTCAGAGAAACCTTGAGACTAATGAATTAAAAGACTTCTGAATATAAAAACTGATTATTTAAAAAGTCTATTGTCTATTATTTACAAAGGACAATTAGAAAATACTTAAAAACAATAATTTTCAGTGCAAAATAATTGCAAGATATCTAAAAATTAATAGAACAAAAGGTAGGAAATATATTTGGGGATAAAATATAAAACTCTATAGAAATAATGTAAAAATGAAAGCAACAAAGGTATACATTTCTCTAGAGAAAGAGAAGATAAAGATGTTAAAATATTTTAAGATCAAAAAAAAATGTAAAAATATTTTAAGATCAAAAAGAGGCAGGTGTGGTGGTACACCCTTGTAATCCCAGAGGTTTGGAAGATTGAAGTAGGAGTACTGCACATTTGAAGCCAGCCTCAGCAATTTAAAGAAGCCATAAGCAACTCAGCAAGAGGGCTGTGGATGTGGGTCAGTAGTTAAGCATCGCAGGATTTAATCCCAAGTACCAAAACAAAAACAAACAACAACAAACAAAAAACCTCAAAAGACTGAAAAGGACCATTTTTAGGAATAATCTTAAAACAACAGGATAAATTAGAACTATTTTAGGTGAACCACTACATGTAGCCATTCTGCTTAATTCATTTTACTTTTAGTTAAAATAGAAGTTGTCATGGAACTTGCACAGGCTGATCATTAAATATATATGAAATAACACAAAGCTAAAAATATTCAGTATGATTGTGAACTAGAAAATGAATTTCAACAGGTAGAAATTTTTAATTTGATAAAATTAAGAGGTAGCATTCACTCTGAAATTGGACAATAATAGACTAAAACGAAGAGTCTATAAGCATAACTATCAAAACATATCAATTACAAATTAGTAATAAAAGAAGAAATTTCATAAAATAAACAGTATATTCCTAAGAAATTCACTATAGAAAAAGTTTCCTGGGCTGGGGATATAGCTCAGTTGGTAGAGTGCTTGCCTTGCAAGCACAGGGCCTTGGGTTCAATTCCCAGCACCGCAAAAAAAAAAAAAAAAAAAAAAAAAAAGTTTCCTGCAATCATGAAATAGAATTAGGACTTCAAACCAAGGAATTTAACATCAGTGTTTGAATATGTACTCATTAAACCTCAACATTTTGCACATATTTTATCCTTTAAATTATTTGTAGCCTTTATATTTATATTAGATCCCCAAAAGTTTAAAAAGTATAAAGAAGCTGTGTACTTGTAATCTCAGCAATTCAAGAGTGAGGCAGGAGAATCACAAGTTCAAGACCAGCCTCAGAAATTTAGCAAATTCCTGTCTCAAAATAAAAAATAAAAAGGGCTAGGAATGTAGTTCAGTAGTAGAGCACCCCTGGGTTCAATCCTCAATAGCAAAAAGTATTTAAAAAGAAAGAAAATCAATGTTGGATCCCTAATACTTGAAGACAATACCTATTTTGTCTATTTTGTAGAGAAATTTTGCTAATATTCCTTATAATTTTTTTATTGTAAACAAATGGGATACATGTTGTTTCTCTGTACATGGAGTAAAGGCTTACCATTTGTGTAATCATAAATTTACATAGGGTAATGATGTTTGATTCATTCTGTTATTTTTCCTTTCCCCCCACCCCTCCCACCCCTCTTTTCTTTCCTCCATTCTTGCCCCTCTCCCTAACCCTAACCTTAAACCTAACCCTAACCCTAACCCTAACACTAACCCCTTTCACCCCCCATTATGTGTCATCATCCGCTTATCAGCAAGATCATTCATCCTTTCATTTTTTGAGATTGGCTTATCTCACTTAGCATGATATTCTCTTATTTGATCCATTTGCCTGCAAATGCCATAATTTTATCATTCTTTATAGCGGAGTAATATTCCATGGTATATATATACCACAGATTCGTTATCCATTCATCAATTGAAGGACATCTAGGTTGGTTCCACAATCTAGCTATTGTGAATTGAGCAGCTATGGACATTGATGTGGCTGTATCTCTGTAGTATGCTGATTTTAAGTCCTTTGGGTATAGGCCAAGGACTGGGATAGCTGGGTCAAATTGTGGTTCCATTCCAAGCTTTCTGAGGAATCTCCACACTGCTTTCCAGAATGGCTGCACTAATTTGCAGCCCCACCAGCAATGTATGAGTGTACCTTTTTCCCCACATCCTCGCCAACACCTATCTTTGCTTGTGTTCTTGATAATCACCATTCTAATTGGGATGAGATGGAATCTTAGGGTAGTTTTGATTTGCATTTCTCTTATTACTAGAGATGTTGAACATTTTTTCATGTATCTGTTGATTGCTTGTAGATCTTCTGTGAAGTGTCTGTTCATTTCCTTAGCCCATTTGTTGATTGGATTATTTGTATCTTGGTGTAGAGTTTTTTGAGTTCTTTATATATTCTGGAAATTGGTGCTCTATCTGAAGTAGGAGTGGCAAAGATATTCTCCCACTCTGTAGGCTCTCTCTTCACATTACTAATACTTTCCTTTGCTGAGAGAAAACTTTTTAGTTTGAATCTATCCTCCTTATACTTTTATATAATACCACAAATTAATTTATTGTGTAAGACATGAAATATACATGCCATGAAAGTGATAAAATTAATTAAAATCAATTACCATAAAACAAATCATATCTAAACAAGATACAAACTTGAAGAATTTTCTTCCACTCAGTGTATCGATCTATAAAAGTTAAAAAAGTAACATTAAATTCTTATTTAATTGTATTCAATCCTTACCTTTTTTTAACTTTACAAAATGCTAATTATTTTTCATGTTTTAAAAAAACTGTGGGTTTTTTTTTTTTTTTTTTTTTTTTTTTTTTTTTTTTTCAGTACTGGAGATTGAACCTAGGAACACTAGCTCATTTACCAAGAGCTCCAGTCCTTTACTGGGGATCGAACTCAGGGCCTTGTACTTGTGAGGCAAGCACTCTACCATTTGAGCTATCTCCCCAGCCCAGTCCTTTATATTTGAGACAGGGTCTCATTAAGTTAACCAGGTTGGTCTCCAACTTGTGATCTCTTGTCTCCAGGATTATAGCCATGTGCTACTGAGCCAGCTTAAACATTTTAGGTACCAAATAATTTAGATCCTTCTTCTTTAAAAGGTGAGTTACTTAACTTTTGTAATTCAAAGGAATCATTATCATGTCCCCAAATTGAAACATTCTTCCTTTTGTTTTCATATTTTTTCTTAGTTTTACTGACCTTTATCAAAAATTGACACATAGATTGTATGGATTAAAGGTATACATTTTGAGGGGTGGGGGGTTTACTGTATATTGAACCCAGGGGTACTTAACCATTGAATTACATCCCCATACTATTTGTTTGTTTGTGACAGGTTCTCAGCTAGTTGCTGAGACTGGCCACAAACTTGCTGTCCCATTTCATCCTCCTCCACTCCCATCTTATCCTTTTTCCTCTGTAACTTCTATGTAGGAAAGAAACATATAACCATTGACTTTCTGAATTTGACTTATTTCACTTAACACAATGCTCTCAAGTTCCATCTATTTTCCTGCCAAGGATATGAATTCAATTATATATATATTTTTTATATTTTGTTTTAGTTGTAGGTGGACACAATACCTTTATTTTTATGTGGTGCTGAGGATGGAACACAGGGCCTCACATATGCCAGGCAAGTGCTCTACTATTGATCCACAACCCCAGCCCAATTTCATTCATCTTTATGACTGAATAAGACTCTGTTGTGTATACATACCACGTTTTATGTATTCATTCATCCATTGATAGACATCTAGACTCATTGTTATTGTACATTGTGCACGATCTGCTATAGTATGCTTTTTTTCTTTCTTTTGGAAGGGGCTGATACTGGGAATTGAATCCAGGTGTGCTTAACCACTGAGCACATCCCCAGTGTTTTAAAATATTGACACAAAGTCTTTCTAAGTTTTGTAGAGCCAAAGTTACTGAACCTGACTTTGAACTTGTGATCCTCCTACCTCAGCCTCACAAGCTACAAATTACAGGCTACTGTGACCAGACATACTCACTTTAATTCTTTTGGATAAAAACCAAGGACTAATGTAGCAGGGTCATATAGTGGTTCCATCCCTAGTCTTGTGAGGAAACTGCACAGTAATTATAGTAATTTTCATTCCCACCAACAGTGTTCCTTTTCCCCCACATCCTTGACAGCATTTATTTGTATTATTTTTTTAATGTTTTTTAATTGACAGTGGATCTTTATCTATATGTAGTGCTTAGAATCAAACCCAGTGCCTCACACCAAGCGCTCTACCCCTGAACCACAATTCCAGACCTATTATTTGTATTCTTGATGGCTGCCATTCTAACTGAAATTGAAACAATGAATGGAGACTTGCTGCCAGGAGAGGGAGGGGGATTCTTTATTAGAAAAATTTGTTGCCTTATACACAGTCTCGGAAGGGAACTAACTATGCTATCTGCTTATTGCCAGCGAGGCATTTGCCTATAGGTCGGATAGGGCCCAGGGTGGGGGTGTTGATACCTAATTGGGTGGCTAAACGCGCTGGCGGGAAGCAGATTTTCAGGAAGAGAAGCCTGTTGGATGCCATTTTAAGAAAAGGGGGAGTGGCAGGGGAAAAATAGAAAGGGAAATAATGAGGTAAACGGAGTCAATATTCCTCCCTTTTTGTTTTTTTATGAGGGGGTTCGCTGGTCTCTCTGGCTGCTTCCTGCTGAGTGGGGGCGACGTGGGGGTAGGGAGGAAGAGTTGACTGCATATTTCCCAGAAAAGAGTCCCAGATTAGGGAACGTCCCTTGCAGGAGTAGCATTTGTATTACCTCGGACCAGTCTAGTTGGGAGCATACAGGAGGTATGAGCCAGGCGTCCAAATGGAGCTCTGTCAGGAAGTATTTCCACTGATTATAGATGGAGAGGGTTGAAGCCAGAGCTGGAGACATATTCGGAAGAGAGGGAGTGATATTCCTTTAAGAGAAGCTGGTTGAAAGTTTGATTAGTGATTTTTTGGAGCTGGCCTTGAAGGAACCTTATGATACAGGGCAGGAAGGAGCAGGGCAGGAAGGAGCAGAAGAGGAGAAGTCCGAGGAAGGGTCCTAAAAATGGGAGGACATAGGTAAGGAAGGGTGATGAGAAGAAGTCAGATAAAGGACTAGCAGTGGGTGACTTCGTTAGTTGAGCAGAGAGATCCTGTAGTTTAACAACATTCTGCTCGATAAGGCCAGATTCATTAATGTAGTAGCAACATTCTTCCTTCAGGAAGAGGCAAGTTCCTCCATTTTCTGCGGTGAGGAGGTCGATAGCCCGTCTGTTTTGTAGGATTACCTGAGCAATGGAGGTTACTTGCTGCTGGACTGAACTTAAGGACTCTGCCATGGTATCCAGAGCCATTGCAGTTTCTCTTGGAGGTCTCTGGATGCCCAAAGGGAGTGACCCAATGCTCCTCCCGAAAGACCCATTCCCGCTACTGACGTTGTGAGAGTGAGGCCAATAAGAACCTGTGAGGGTGAGGCCAATAAGAACCGGCAGGAAAATAGCACGACGCGAGGGTGAGGAAGGAGCTGTTGAAGTTCAGAGGAGGAGTATAAGGAGAGCTGAGGGATTACTGTGACTAGGAAGCAAGGACCAGTAACAGTGGCAATGGAGGAGAACAGAGAGCCATTGCACCAGAGGAAGTGCCCTGGTTGAACAAATTTGGGTGTTGTTGGTATAGGGTAGCTAGTGGTGCAGAGGGAGGGGAAAGAGGTGCCGGACGAGGACAGGCAGATGAAGGGGAAGGAGGTGTTGTTTGAGAGGAAAGTCTCTTGGAGAGGGAGATGAGGGATGAACACAGGTTGACCAGAAGAGGGAAAGTTGTAAGTGGAGGGAGTGGAGTTGTCGGCCATGAGCAGCACTGCTGCAAGGAGGGGACAAGCTAGGGATGCACAAAGAAAGCATTGAGAGGTGGGGATGGAGATGGTGGTTAGGTTCAAAAGATTTAGGAGGTGTAAGGTCTGATTTAGCAGGGTGAGCCAGGTAAGAGGGGCAGCTTTATCCGTACCAGCTTCATCAATGAGTTTGTTAAGATGCGTCTCCGATTTCTGTACATACTCAATAACCTTGGTTTTGGCTTTGGGGGGGTCACCAGGGAATGAATGATGGGCATAAATTCCATGGGTTTGGAAGCATAAAATGTGCACAGACCGCAATATTGATGAGATCATTCCAAAAGGAGTCTCTGGGATTGTTAATGTGAATGGTATAGACATAGCACCCTGCGGGGTATCCACCCCACATATTTGTGGAAGCTGTAGACGTGTCAGGCTGGACACATCTATGAAATTTAAGTCTAAAAGTGGAGAACTTATTTTTTCTCTGCTTCCCATTTGAGAAGTAAATGTTATAAGTCCAGTAGGGGCATCCCACATAAATATCTTCCCAGTGACGGCAGTAGTCAGCCTTTTGGTCTTTGGGAAGGCAGATGAAAGGGTTCACAGCATTGGCAGGATTAAGAAGTTTGCATTGCGATAGGAGATATCAAGGGAGATGGTGGAGCAGTTGTGGATAAAGCAGGAGCTCTCAGTAACTGTGCAACGGTTGAGACCCCAAAGGCTGTGATGTACTTTTCCTGAACAGTGAATTTGTACATGGTAGCCGGAGAAGGGTTGGGGTTATATGCCACAAGGCACAAGGGAAGTAGTGACAGAATGATAGGTGGAAGGGGTTTGAAAGGTGGAAAATGTTTATGGCGTGGAGGAATCATGTTCAGTAGTAGGAGAGAGTAATGGTGGACGTGAGATGCAGAGGCGTAGGGGGTTAGAGGGTGAAGGGATGCAGGTATATGAAGAGGTAGAGGACTCTGGGGTGGGGGCAGAGGCAGTGTCAGCAAGTTCCACTGGTTTCAACCTGGAAATATGAATCCAAGGGGTAAGGACGTTATCAGACATTGAGAGTTTTGCAGCAGTTGGGGTACATAAAATTACAGGAAATGGTCCTTCCCATTTTGGAGTCAGAGAATCCCTGGGTTCAGGAGGATTATAGAAAACCAATTGGCCTGGGTGCAGTGATAGATTGTTCTGTAAGGCAGATGGGTCTGGAAGTAGCCAGTCCTGGTATCTCCATAATTCAGCACGGAGGTGAGAGAGTAAAGGTAAAGCTGTAGTAGGTGATATAGGTCCCTGGGTAGCCAGAATACCAGGAGGTAGTAGGGGCCTACCGAACTTGATTTCGAACAGGGAAAGGTTGGTGGGTTTCTTTGGAAGGGCCCTGACCCTAAGCAGAGCAAGGGGCAGGAGACAGGTCCAATCAAGGTGTAATTCCAGAGATAGTTTAGTTAAAATGTCCTTTAAAGTTCTATTGGAGGCCTTTTTGTTAGATGTTGGGAACGCCTCCACCCAACCAGAGAAAGTATCAACAAAGACCAGGAGATACTTAAAACGCCGAACAGGAGGCAAGTTAGTGAAGTCAGTTTGCCAATCAGCTGCAGGGGTAATTCCCCTAGCCTGATGAGAAGGATAGGATTTGGGTTTGAGGGGGGGTGTTGGGATTGGTGCACTGGCAAATGGTGCAAGTAAGGGAAAGCTTTTGTAATAGGGCTTTGCCTGATGGGGTTAGTGGAAAGAAGGTTTGCAAGAAGTGGGAGACTGTTTGGGGGTTTGAGTGGAACAAGTCATTAAGAAGGTGAAAAAGGGAGCATTTATCATTGGGAGGAGGGGAGTGAGGGCCTGCTTGTGGGGTGTTATGAGAGGTCTCCAATTCGGGTGTCAGGACAGGAAGAAGAGAGTCACAGGTGGGCCCAGGGTTCAGGGGGCCTGTTCCAACAGCTGCTGCTTGTACAGCAAGATCCGCCTTGCGGTTACCCTGGGTTATTGGGAATTATCTTTCTGATGGGCTTTGCAGTGGGTGACCCTAACCGTACCGTTGAGGCAACTGAGAAGCCTCGAGCAGTTTGGTAATTAATGCTGAATTTGTTACATTATTTCCTTTTGCATTGAGTAACCCTCATTCTTTCCATATGGCCCCATGGGACAGGAGGATATAGAAAACATATGTAGAGTCTGTGTATAGGTTAAGAATTTTCCCTTCGGCAAGGGTACAGGCCCGGGTAGCGGCTGTGAGTTCAGCCTGCTGGTTGGTGGTTCCCTCCAGTAATGGTTGGGTTTCTATGATTGATTGGAGGGAGACCACTGCATAACCTGCAAAGTGCGTTAGGTTCTCCTGGAAAGAGGATCCTCCGTAAACCAGGTAAGGTCGGCATGTGGAAGGGGGCCTTCAGAAATGGAAGAGTGACAGGGTATGAAGTTCTGGAGAGCTTCCAGGCAGTTGTGAAGTGGTGTGTTGGGGCAATATGTATTGGGAGTAGAGTGGCGGGGTTTAAGGGTGGACAAGGGAGAAAGGAGATAGTAGGATTTTCTAGGAAAGAAGATAGAAGATCTAAGATTCTAGATGGTGGCAGGGATTGAAGGGCTTTATAGTGAGTAGGTCCTTAAGGTGATAGGGTAAAAGGATGGTGAGTGGTGCTCCAAATGTTAGTTTATAGGCTTCCTTCTGCAATAAGTGCCCAGCTAATATGGCTCTCAAGCAGGGGGCCCATTCCCGTACAGTGGAATCTAGCTTTGGATAAGTATGCCAGGGCGAAGGAGGGGCCATAGGTTTGTCCTAAGACCCCTAAAACTTGTCCACCGTTTTCATGGACATAGAGAGAAAAGGGTCTGGTGAGGTCAGGAAGGTGAAGTGCTAGAGCTTCAACTACAGTCTGTCAGAGCCTGAGGAAGCGGCGACAGGGTGAGGAGGATAAAGGCTCTCCAGGTTCTCCCCTAGCCGATTCATAGAGGGGTCGAGCAAGCAAAGAAAAGTTTGGAATCCAGGCTCTAAAATATCCAGCCAGTCCCAGGAAGGACAAGATTTCTGCTTTGGTGTTTGGGACAGGAAGGGAAGTAGGAGGTGTTTCCTGTCTAACGATATTGCCTTCCTCTGTGGAGATAATTGAAAGCCTAAATATGTCATGGTTGTGAGGGAGATTTGAGCTTTGGAAGGAGATATGTGATACCCCCTGTCAGCAAGGAAATTGAGGAGTGAGGTGGTGTCTGTTTGGGATTGTTCGCAGGAGGGGCTGCAGAGTAAGAGGTCATCTACATATTGTAGGAGAATAGATTCGGGGTGTGATGTATGGAAGACCTTAAGGTCCTGGGCTAGGGTTTGTCCAAAAATGTGGGGGCTATCACGAAACCCCTGGGGGAGGACAGTTCAAGTAAGCTGCTCAAAGTGTCGCGTGTGGGGGTCAGTCCAAGTGAAAGCAAAAATGTCCTGGGAAGAAGGGTCAAGAGGGATGGAAAAAAAGGCATCCTTCAGATCTAAGACTGAAAAGCGCGTAGACGAAGCTGGGACCTGGGATAACAAAGTATAGGGGTTAGGGACTAAGGGATGAATGGAAATAACAGCAGTATTGATCATGCAGATGTCTTGAACTAAGCGATACGTTCCATTTGCCTTTTTGACTGCTAGGATGGGGGTGTTTAATGATGAGTGCGTATGGTGGAGATATCCCTTTTGGTAAAGTCCTCAATGATACGTTGAAGCCTGAGGAGAGTGGTGGTACTCAGGGGGTATTGGGCCTCATGTACAAATTTAGAGGGATCCTTCAGTCTTATGGATATTGGTGGGCAATGGGCAGTGGAAGGGCTGGTGATGTCCCATACCGCGTTGTTAACAGGGTGTGTAAAAAGGGGAAAGGGGGTCTCCGGTATAGAATTGTGACCCCCTAGAATTGTAATCTGCTGAACTAAGAGCCAGAAGGAAGGAGGTCGTGAGTGAGAGGGAGGGGGCATGGTGATAGAAACATTCAGTAGGGAGAGGATATCCCTCCCTAATAACAGAATAGGACATTGGAGCATGACTAAAAAGGAGTGGGAGAAAGGGAGGTGGGCATCTTGGATATAACAAGTTAAGCGGGGAGTCCTTTGGGGAAAGATTTGTTTTCCTCCTACCCCGACTATAGGAGAGGTCCTGGGTTTGGTGGAACCCCGAAACTCCCTCAAGACTGAAAAAGTGGCTCCAATGTCCAGGAAAAAGGAAAAGGGGCAACTGTCCACAGTTATGGTTACCCTGGGTTCCTGATTAGTTATAGGCATGGTCGGGAAGGACCCAGGGCCCCATCAATCCTCTTCAGCCACTCCCACCACAGATAGTTGCCATGTTTTGGGTGGCTGAGGGTTGTTTGACCTTCCACTCCTTCGGGTGAGTGGGCAATCAGAGCCCCAATGTCCCCTCTTTTGGCATTTCGGACACAGCGTGGTGGGTTGCCTAGGAGAGGTGCAAGACTTTGACCAATGTCCTTCCTTGCCACATTTGAAGCAGGCCCCTGGTGGAGGCTTGGAGTTAGATGAAATAGGAGAATGCCCAGGGGAGGGTTTCATGATCTGGGCCAACATTTGAAAGTTGGCTTGATCAGCCCTCTGTTTCCGGCGTTCCTTTTCCTCCTCATGGTTATGGACGACTTTGAAAGCCACTGATAAAATCTCAGATTGTAGGGTGGCAGGGCCTTGCTCCAGCTTCTTTAATTTGGCTTTAATGTCAGGGTAGGATTGGGCCAAAAAATACGTCATAAGGACATGCCAGCCATCATGAGGTGGGGTCTAAATTGGTATACTGCAGGAGGGCTTGGGTCCTCTTAATTATTTCCTGAATCCTTTGAAAATTAACAACTTTGCAGGCAGCCTTTTTAAGGCTGACTACCAGACAAGAGGCAAAGCAGTCTCGGGCCTGGATTCCTTGAGCTGTATTGTAATCCCAATTTGGGTCTTGTTCAGGGACTGCATGTGGGCTGGGTGGGTGGTTGGAATCTGGTGGGTATCATTGGCATGGGTTTGGGCAGCGTCCCAGACCCTGCGACGTTGCTGGGGAGAAGAGTGTTGGCTAGGAGCATGAAGATATCACGGTGTGTTAGGCTATATGCTTGGAGCACCCATTGGAATTCCTTGATGTAGGCAGTAGGATCGGTGGTGAAGGAGCCTAGTCTTTTTTCTAATTGAGTTAGATCGCCAAGGAAAAGGGCACATGAACCCTAACCACACTTTCAGCTCCAGCAACTTCGCGGAGGGGGGCCATTGTAAGGGGGGTAGGAGGAGGGCCCCTAGATCAAGTAACAGGTGGACTGAAAGAGTCAGAAGGAGGGGGAGTCCCTGAGGAGTGGGGCTGTGGCTGCCCGGTGGAAGGGGGAGGAAGGAGAGTGGGAGCAGAAGGAGGGGAGGAAGGGGAGTGGGAGCAGAAGGAAGGGGGAAGTCAAAAGAGGCCGAAGAGTCAGAGGGGCAGGGAGCAGGGAGAGGGGCGGTGGCAGAGGGTGCTTTGCAGGCAAGGAGAACCTGAGCAGGGGGGCAGGAGAAGCAGCGTCTGGGGTGTTGTCTAAGCAGGTTAAAAGCCTTGACATAGGGAATCTCCCTCCACTTTTTCAGTCGCTGGCAATAGTTGAAAAGGTCCCGAATTAAATTTGAGTTCCAAGGAGCCCTCTGGGGGCCAATGGCTTCCATTATCTAAGAGTTGGTAAGCCAATCTTGAGTGGAAAATTTGATCAAAAGTTTGGGCTTAATGTCCGGTGTGAGGGAGAGTAAAGCGAGGTTCTGGAGGAGGCATTTGAGGGGTGAGGTGTCCGAAAGAGATGAAGAAGCTCCCATATTGGGAGGAGTGAGAAGGGAGAGTAAGAGGAGGCCAGAGGAAGAGGGGGAAAATCCCGGACTGGAAATGTTGGGGGAAGTCTAAGGAGCGTCCTCCAAAGATCCCCGCGACCGTGTGACTCCTCGTAGGGAGTCAGGAAAAGGAAGTGGGTAGGATCGTCACCCCTACACCAGATCCTTCTGGCTGAGAACCGGAGGCGAAGTGCAGGGGGCCACAGGGAACCTAGTACTAGGATTTTCTGGTTAGGAGGAGAAGGAAAGGACAGAGTGAAAGGAAAGAACGGGAGAAAATGAAAGTCTTCACCTATCATAGACTCCTCACACCCCAAAGCAGATGAGTATAGCAAGCCGTCGGAGGGTCCACCGAGACCATAAAGATCATGGTGGGGTGCGGTCCCCCGCCCCAGAGGAGCGTCAGGACTTTGCCGGAGGATCACTGTCAAGAGTCCCGCTATAGCTCGAATGGGGTTGACGCTTGCTGGGGGCTTACCTAAGTGATGGCTGGTGGTGAGTGCGGGAGCCACCGTCTGAAAGGGCAAACGTGGGCAGGAGGTCTCCGGACAGCGAAAGGGAACAGGGGCCTTCAATGTAGAAGGGGACCCTGTCCCGGTTTTGGCACCAAAGAAAGAACGAGCGGAGACTTGCTGCCAGGAGGTGGGGGGGATTCTTTATTAGAAAAGTTTGTTGCCTTATATACAGTCTCGGAAGGGAGCTAACTATACTATCTGCTTATTGCCAGCGAGGCATTTGCCTATAGGTCGATAGGGCCCAGGGTGGGGGTGTTGATACCTAATTGGGTGGCTAAAGGCGCTAGCGGGAACCAGATTTTCAGGAAGAGAAGCCTGTTGGATGCCATTTTAAGAAAAGGGAGAGGGGCGGGGGGGCGGGGGGAATATAAAGGGAAATAATGAGGTAAATGGAGTCAATAGAAGTGAGATAAATTCTCAGTGTTTTTTGCTTTATTGTTCCTGGGATTGAATCCAGGAGCACTTTACCATTGAGGCACATTCCCATCCCTTTTTCTATTTTTATTTTTGGGCAGGGTCTTGCTAAGTTGCTGAGGCTGGAACTTTTGATCTTCCTGCCTTAGTCTCCCAGGTATTTCCAGTAAATTACAGGACACCAGGCTCTCAGTATGATTTTGATTAGTATTTCCTAGTTGCAAAAGATGTTGAATATCTTTATTTCTGCTTTGATAATTGTCTTATGTAGTTCTTTTGTCTTTTCTTTCTTGTTTGCTGGTTTCCTTTGTGATTTTTTTTTCTTGTAGTGATTTATTTTGATTAGTTTCTCTTTTCTTTGCATATGTACCATATTTTTCTTTATCATGAATCTTGAATCCATGATAGTTATATTTTTAAAGTTCCTAACAATTTAACTTTACAAATAAAAATTTAATTTTTCTTCTTCTCTCCACATTTTATGCTATTGATCACATAATATCCATGAACAAATTATTATTTTTTATATTTTTTGCCTTTTAAGCTGAAGTTAAAAATGACTTATGCACCAAAATATGACTATATACTTACCATTATTGGTGAATTTTACACATTTATGTTTTTACTTTGCTAATTGGATGCCTGTATATCCTTAGAGTCAATTAAGCCTATATAAAACTATCATTTTGAATTATTGTCCAAAATGTCATAAGTATTTCTTTAGGGTTAGATACTGGAGATTTATTATTTTTCCTTAATGATATTGTATTTGCCTGATCCTTCATGATCCATGTGGTTTTGTATTGCTGTTTGAGCCTTTTAAATCCCTTTTGGGGATTTTTAGTAATCCCAGTTCTGTGAACATAAAGGCTCTTGAGGGCAGACATAGAAACTGAACTGGAAATTAGATTTGTCCAATTGACATAGAAAACAAGCAATCAATCTTATTACATTAGTTTGACCAAAATGTTAGAATTTGTAGCATACCCAATTACCCAGATCCTTGTTTCTTTTCTGTCTTCCACGTTGTTTTTGTTGTTGTTGTTGTTTTGTTATTTGGGTTTTTTGTTTTTTGTTTTGTTTGTTTGCTTTTTGCATGGGGGGTGGTAACTGGGGATTGAACCTAGGGACACACAACTACTGAGAGACATTCTATTTTGAGACAGGGTCTCTCTAAGTTGCTTAGTGGCTTGCAAAGTTGCTGAGGCTAACTTTGAATCTTCCTGCCTCAGCCTTCTGAGTTTGGATGGCCATGGCTAGCTAGATAGAGTCTTACTTCTTATAAGTATTTGTTGAAGCATCCAATAGTCATAATTAAATATCTCTCTTGTCACACCATTAGGTATTATTGTTTTTTTCTTTTCTTTTCTTTTTTATTTTTTTAGCTGTAGGTGGACTCAATACATTTATTTTATTTTTATTTTTTTGTGGTGCTGAGGATTGAACCCAGGGCCTCACACATGCTAAGAAAGTGCTTTATCATGGAGCCACAACTCCAGCCCTAATGGTGTTTTCTTTTCTTTTTTCTTTTTGATATTTTTTAGTTGTAGATCAACATGATACCTTTATTTATTTATTTTTTTGTGATGCTGAGGATCGAATCCAGTGTCTCACATATGCCAGAAAAGTGCTCTACCAGAGCCCCAACCCCAGCCCAACTATTGATGTTTTCTTTACTATGAAAGGAATCACAGTGCTTTTAATTAAGATACTCAATTTCATAAACTCAGAACCAGTATTTAAAATTCATCCTTAAACTGGGCACTGTGGCACATACCTGTAATCCCAGTGACTCAGGAGGCTGAGGCAGAAGGATTGCAAGTTTAAAGACCACTTCAGCAATTTAGCAAGGCCCTAAGCAATTCACTGAGTCCTGTCTCAAAATAAAATACATTAAAAGGGTTGAGATGTGGTTCAAGGTTAAGTGCCTCTGGGTTCAATTCTCTGTACCAAACAGACAAACAAATTCATCCTTAAATCAAGCATAGTGGCACATGCCTGTAATCACAGCTACTAGGGAGCCTGAGACAGGAGATTTACGGGTCTGAGACCAGTCTAGGGAGATGAGGGTTGTGACTCAGTGGTAGAGTGCTTGCCTAGCATGTGTGAGGCACTGGGTTCGATTCTCAGCACCACATATAAATAAATAAAATAAAGGTCCATTGACAACCACCAAAATATTAAAAAGAATATTTTAGTTGTATATGTATGGTGGGCAATCTTCTTTATTCACACCGACAATCTCACAGAAATACCCAGAATGTTTGACCACATATCTGATCACTGAGATCCAACTACGGTGATATATAAAATTAACCATCACAGGGGCTGGGGAGATAGCTCAGTCAGTAAAGTGCTTGCCTTACAAGCAGAAGGCCATGGGTTCATTTTCCCAGCACCAAAAAAAAAAAAAAAAAAAAAAAAAAAAATTTAACCAGCACATCTTACTGTAGGTCAAAAGAGAAAAAAATGAGAAAATATATTGTATGAACCTAGAATATATTTTGCTTTGGAGAGAGCCATAGGTAGATATCCAGGCATGTAATCTGGTTGTATATTAGTTCATGAATACAGATAATTTCATGTTCCATGTGGTAAGCACAAAAAAATTTACTTTTTATCAACTTTGAAATACATAATACACTATTATAATTATAGTCATTAGACTGTACAATATTGCAAAACATATCCTTCCTGCCTAACTAAAACTTTGTACTTTTTGACCAGAATCTCCCTTTATACTATCACCTACCCTGCCAGCTTCTAGTGATTATCATCCTAATCTCTGCTTTTATGAGTTCAACTTTTTAAATATCTACATTCAAATTAAAGCATACAGCATTGACTTTCTTTTCTTATTTCCATTAACATAATGCCCTTCAATTATATTTATGTTGATGCAAATGAAAGAAAATTTTCACTTTTTTTAAACAGACTGATTCTATTGGGCATATGTATTATACTTTTTGTTTGTTTAAGTATTGCAAATTGAGCTCAGGGGTACTTTACCCCTGCACTACAACTTCTTTTTATTTTTTTAAATTTTACTTTCCAACAGGGCCTTGCTAAATTGCTGAGATTAGCCTCCTCATTCACCAGAATCATAGTTCTACACTACTGTGCCCGGTTGCACTACAAATTTAAATTTCAAGCAACATTGCAAGGAGTCTCTTCTTTGAACATCCTTCTCAACACTTGTTATCTTTTATCTTTTTGTAGTTATTGTAACAGGTCCAATTCATTTCCACATAAAGTTAATTTATAGTTCCCCAGATAAGAGGCCACTCTGGGCCACACTTCCAAACACAGATTTAGGCCAAAACTAATTGAATTTAACAACACTAACCTTTTGGGTCATACCCTCACCTAAGAAAGGTTGACCAGGACCATAGGCATGGGTAATGCCATCTTCTTCTGCCACCATCACAATGAATTTGTTTGATTAGATGGCTTATGTTTTACATTTTTTATTCAAATTTCATTCAGACAATTTTAAGTACAAAGGATTATTGTATAAAATATCTAGAACTTTTAAGGAAGTATAACATAGTACCAGGACACTGAAATACACTTTTAATAGCAGTCATCGTGAATCAAACAAATTAAAATTAAACATTTCAAAGTTGAGTCATTAAGAATAGTTAACCAATATTTAAGTCCTATTTATTATATACCTTGTTGGTAGTATATTTAGCAATCAAGGACATAGTATCCTGCAAAATAGTATTTAATTTGCAGTCATGTGACATAAGTCATAGTGATTTGGAAAACCACAAAAACAACTAAGTTTTAGAAAATTTTGGAATAAACTTGATATCCCCTATTCAGGATGTCTGCAAACTAGTTGTTACCTGTTCCCACAAAACCATCTTTTTTTTTTTTTTTTTTTGCCCGTAGATAGTTTCCTTGTTGCTTCTGGTAGCTATTTTACAGAAAAATGACAGCTACCAGCCACATTTTTTTCTGTAACTTCAAAATCATGAGAAAGATAAGTTCATAATTAACTTCCTTTCAAAACTATACAGAGGCCCCCCACTTGGGTAAAGAGGGAATCAAAAGCTTCATGTTGAATCATTATGTTTCTTTTTTCCAACATTAATGTTCACTTTAATTTGTTGGATCATGGTCTTTATCCATCTGAATTCCTGAGAGATTGATTGACTACCAAACATATCTTTCCCAGCTTATTAATTAGCCTTAAATTGCCTACAACTGGAACTCCACTCCCAGCAAGAACAGGCCCTACTATTTCAAGATGGGTACTAATTTCAGTTTTATATGTTTTTTTGTTTTGTTTGCATGTATGTGTGTGTGTGTGTGTGTGTGTGTGTGTGTGTGTGTGTGCTTGCGTGCACATATATTTTACTGTGAATTGAACTCAGATCCTAACAAATGCTAACCCAAATTTGTATTATTTAACTTTGCCCCTGTTGGTTTTGACTGTTTTGACCTCTGATTAAGGATTATATTCTGGAAATTTTCAGGCAGTCACTTGGAAGGCAAGAATGAGCCATGACACTGGGTTTGTGACTCAGTAGAGCTCTTGCCTAACATGTGAGGCACAGGGTTCAATTCTCAGTACCACATATAAATAAATAAAAATATATGTCCTTTGACAACTAAAAAAATATTTAAAAAAAGAAAAGGGAGGAGGAGGGGGAGAGGAGGAGGCGGGACAGGGGAGGAACCATGAAAGGCAGCAAGACCTGAACAAAAAATCCAAGTCCAAAGTCTCCTTTGCAACTCAAGGCAAACTCAGAGCATGAGCCACCTTTGAGACTCAAAGCAAGTCTCAGAGCATTTGATGTATGTGCACATCCAATATATAAGGTGTACATACATATAATGTGTACATACATCCAATATATAATGGAACCAAGTAAACATTTCCATACCACAAGGATGGAAACAGAAACATAGAAACAGAGACACAGAAAAGAGGTACAGGAACAAACCTATACCAAAGTTCAACTCAGCAAATAAGTTGTATAAACAACATCCAGAATTTGGGGTACATGACTTTATTTTCTTTCCAAAAGGGTTTAGAAATTTCACCCCTAAGGTATTGCTGGTTGCAACTCACATGGTCTCTGTCTTGGATTGTGTCTGTTCAATTCCTGCAGATTTCCTTAGTAGATGTCCTACATTACAAATTACTGGCATCTCAATTGTAGGGCTCTCCATTGTGGCTTCAGCTTCGTTCTCACATCCCTACCTATTGTTCTTGTTAGGGGCTTTCAGCAGGGACTCTGATTCTACTATTCTTTGCCTAGCCTCCAGGGCTTCCTCTGAAATCTCAGTGGAAGCCTCCATAATACCATAACTCTATGCATTTCTACAGAAACAGCACCACTGGTTAATACCAAGGTCTGCCACCATCTCTAGTATCAGCCAAACCTCTTGGGACCCTGGCTGCAGGAATCTGAGTGTTTGGGCAGCTGAGCATAATGAAAAAACTTCTTAGGTACCCCTATAAGCAAAGTACTTCTGTAGTCTCTTCTGAAGGAATTTTTACTTTTATTCCCTTAAACCCAAGAAGGGTATATTTTAACAAATTCCTGAAGTGCCTTCAAGTCACTTGAAGTATTTCAGGGTGAAGGCAGGAGGATTACAAGTTCAAAGCTTGCCTCAACAACTTAGAGGAAGTATTAAGCAATTCAGGGAGACCCTGTGTCTAGATAAAATAATTTTATGAAAAGGCTGGGATGTGGTTCTGTGGTTAAGCACCCCTGGGTTCAATCCCCATCACCAAAAATAAAAAATTAAAAAAATAATAATAATAATAATAAATAAATAAATGACACTTTCTTCTCAGCAGCTCATAGAACTGTCTAAGAAGCAGATTTAAAGTTTTAAAAATATTTAGGTCACAAAGCAAGTCTTAGCAAATATTTAGAAAATTGATATAATCCCATGTATTTTATCAGAGAATAATGGAATATTATAAATCATAGCAAGAAAAGTTATACAAACCACTTCTAAGTGAGAAGTGAATCATAAAAGAAATTGCATGAGAAATTTTAAAATTTATAGAATCAACCGGGCATGTAATTATGCTTGTAATCCCAGCAGCTCAGAAGGATCTTAAATTCAAAGCCAGCCTCAGCAAAAGTGAGATGCTAAGCAACTCAGTGAAACCCTGTCTCTAAATAAAATACAAAATAAGACTGGGCATGTAGGTCAGTGGTCCAGTGCCTCTGAGTTCAATCCCTAGTTAAAAAAAAATCATAGAAGTAAAGAAAAATAGTGATAAAACATACCAAAATCTTTGGGACACTATAATGATGGTTTTAAGAGGAAAGTTCACAGCATTCAGTGCCTATATTTAAAAAAAAAAAAAAAAAAAAAAAAAAAAAAAAGCAAAAAACAGAAAGATCCCAAATAAACATTCTGATATTACATCTCAAGTTCCTAGAAAAGAAGGAACAAACTAATTTCCAAACCAGAAAAAGTCAGAAATTAAGATCAGAGTTGAAAGGAACTGAACAGACACTTCACAATCAACAAATATGTGAAAAAAATGTACATCATCTCTAGCAATTAGAGAAGTGCAAATCAAAACCACTCTTAAGCTTCCATCTCACTTCAATTAGAATGGCAATTATCAAGAATACAAGCAATAATAAGTGTTGGTGAGGATGTAAGGGGAAAAAATCACTCATTCATCGCTAGTGGAAATGCAAATTGGTGCAACCACTCTGGAAAGCATATGGAGATTCCTCAGAAAACTTGGAACAGAACCACCATTTGACTCAACTAACTCACTCCTTGGTCTATACCCAAAGGACTTAAAATCAGCACACTACAGTGGCATCCACATCAATGTTTACAGCAGCTCAATTCACAAAAGCTAAACTGTGGAATCAGTCTAGACACCCTTCAATAGATGAATGGAAAAACAAAAAACATAGAAACTGTAGTATGTATACACCATGGAGTAATACTAAACCTTAAAAAGAAGAATGAAATTTTATGGTATTTGCAGGTAAATGGATGGAGTTGGAGAATAAGTGAAATAAGGCAGTCCCCAAAAACCAAAAGCCAAATGTTTTCTCTGAGAAGTGAACACTGATCCATAAGCGGGGAGGGGTGGGGGAGGGATAATGGAAGAACTTTGGATTGGTTAAAAGGGAGTGAGGGGAGGAGGTATGAGGGTGGAAAAGATGGTAGATGAGATGACATTATTACCCTGTGTACATATATGATTGCATGATTAGTGTGACTGCAATTGTGTCCAACCAGAGAAATGAAAAGTTGTACTCCATTTGTGTACAATGAGTCAAAATGCATTCTGTTGTCATGTATAACCAATTAGAACAACAACAAAAGAGATCAGAGTTGCAATTATGAATAGATGATTTTTTAAAAATACAAAAAAAAACAATGTAAGAGTTGATTCTTTGAAAATATAAACAAAATTGACAAATCCTTAGCCAAACTTACCAAAAGAAGTAAAGATCCAAATAAATAAAAGTAGATATTAAAAAAATCATCACAGGCTTTTCTAAAATCCAGAAGATTATTACGAACTATTTTGAAATCTTGTATTGCAATAATTTGGAAAATCTAAAAAATATTCATAAATTTCCTGATACATATTGACCTACCCAATTTGAAACAAAAGGACAAAGAAAATGTAAACAGAATAATATCAAGGAACAAGATTGGAGCAGTAATAAAAAATCCTGGGACTGGGGATATAGCTCATTTGGTAAAGTGGTTGCCTTATGTGCGCAAGGCCCTGGGTTCAATCTCCAGCACCACCACCCAAAAAAACAAAACAAAACAAAACAAAAAAACCTTTCAACAAAGAAAAGCCCATACCAGATGAATTCTCCACTAATTCTACCAGACTTTTTAAAGAAGAAAAAATCCTCTCAAATTAGTCTATGAAATAAGGATGAAACACTTTTAAAAATATTGTATAAAGTAAGTATAACCCTTATATCAAAACCAGAAAAGGACACATCAAGGAAAGAAAACTACAGAGCAATACCATGATAACATAGACAAAATGATCCTTAATAAAATATTAGCGAAGAACTTTAAAAAAACACAGTAAGAAGATTATACACCACAATCAAAATGGATTTATTTCAGAGATTGATTCAATATTTATAAATTAATAAAAATAATTCACTACAAAAATGCTTTGACCCTTTTAAGATCAAAGAGCATTATTCTGGTTTTATATATTTCTATAAGCTCATGGTTTATATATTTCTATAAGCTCATAACATGAGAGGCCATTTTCCTTTTAACCAGAGCACTTATAAAACTAGAAATAGATTTTATAATCAGGGATAAGAGGCAATGCAGGAAGGCACACCCCGTCTGCAAAGTGACAGTACTTATAAGACTGGAATTTCCCCAAAACTTCAAAATAATCTTCCGAATAATCTCCTGGGGTTCCACCCTTTTCAGGTCTGGACTGGGATATAGGTGAACTTTTCATCCAACCTGTAGGTTTCTGAGCTAGTTCCCGTGGTAGGAGAACTGGGCATGACAAAATAGGGTTGTGGTAATACCCTGACCTGATTGAATCATAAGACAATAAGGGTCACAAGGTGAGAAGAGCAAGTCCATAAACAGGAGCTAGATTAAACACAACCAAGAGTAACCAACATCCTGTCAAAAGGAGTTAAGACTGCTAATAGAAGCTTTTCAATCTAACACCAATCTGCTGGAGTAGTTGTTGTTAATCCTACAGTGAGAACTAAGGCTAAGACTGTGACAAAGGAAAGGAGTAAAGAATGGCAGTGTTAAACCATCACAGTAAATAGAACAGTAAGAGGAGTCCATTTACCAGTCACTGGAGCTGGCTCAGATTCTCCTCCTACCTCATTGTTGGTATCATTCTCAAAGGAAAGGCAGGGAGTTTTTGTTTTGAGGAAACTTAAAGTTTAAGTCAGAATCCTGAAGGCTTTAAGATAGCTTCCTGAGTCCAACTAAAACAACAGGAAATAGTGTGTCCCTGATATTCCTGGGCCCTTCAGGCTCTCTTATTAGGCAATTATAGAAAATTATAGCATTAATGCCTACTGCTTGGGGCCTAGTCTGTATTGTTCCAAGGCAAAATGTTGACCCCCAAGAGTCCTTACTTAAGAGGTCCAGGACCTGGTCTAACTGACTTGTCAGATACCCTACATTAATTTTTCCTGTTATTATTTCACATACTGCTCAAACTGGCCACATCTTAGGTCCCATCTGAGGGCCATCTGACTGTAAAAGAGGGTCACTTTAGGGTACAGAGAGTGCAGTTTCTTATAGCTCAATTTTATACCATAATCTCCAGAGAATCTTTTTTTAAAGTTTCTAAATATATATTTTAAGTCAGCAGATTTTTAAGTTGAGCTGCTCATTTTGTGAAAGTTCCCACCCTGAGATGATGTCCTAAATGACATTTGTCCACTCTTTTTGTAGAGATTCAGGTGCCCTTTATCATCAATGGCAGATGAGTATAAGCCCCTGACCCAGACCAACCCTACAGGGAGGAACTTTTGATTCCCCAGGCATTGGCTGACTTAAGCTTTATCAGTTCACCATGAAAACATAGGACAGGATTTATTCAGGCTACATGGTCCAAAGACCATGGACTCTCATTGACTCTAATAACTCACACCCCAAAACCAGAATTGACAGACAGACCTCCTAAAGGAACAGACCCTGTTCTGAATGACACTCTGTTCACTGGAAAGTAATATTTCCTTTTTTGCCAGGTAGTAGGTCCTGACTCTGTCAGATGCCCCCAGGGACTCACCAGTCTTAGGTTCCATGCTGAAAAATACTTTATTCTCCTTCTGCGTTCATTAGGGAAGTAGTAAAAGCCAGGGCCAGCAATTCCTGAATAAGAGTCAGGATCCATCAAGTGACTTGGGGGCATCTAATGTCTGTCACTAAGCTGACAGCCATGATTTCTCTACTTCCTCAACAATGGTGGCACAAAGTGCCAGCTCAGTTGTCAGTTTCCTGACTAATGCACCAAAATATGTTATCAAAAATATGGGAAATTATGGGAAAGGAAAGAGATAAGTGGCATTTGGAGATGTAGAAGAGCAAGGTTTATTCAGCACTGTGTGGGCTCAGCAGAGTATTCTCTGAGAATAGTTCTTTATTCTCAGTATTGCTTATATAGTACAGACTTCAGGATTTCAAGGTTTTTTCATCAAGTAACCTTGATTCCTCCCCATTTCCCAGGCAACTCTGGTTCCTCTGCCATAGCTGCTGAGCCAGCATGATTATAGAAACAGAAATTAGAAGGTTGTAGCTATTAACCTAGATAAAAAGAAACATCTGTGAAGAAGTTGCCACTTCAAGAGTGAGACTACAGACACCAAAATAACCGATCTCAATTAAACTGCAGAGCTATAGTAAGGAAATTAGCACATTATTGATACATAAACATACAAGAAGAACAATGAAGGACTGGGGATATAGCTCAGTAGGTAGAGTGCTTACCTCACATGCACAAGGCCCTGGGTTCAATCTCCAGCACTACACAAAGAAAAGAACAATGTAATAGAATAAAAAACAGTCAACCTCAGTGGTATGTGCCTGTAATCCCAGTGGTTCTTCAGGAGAACCTCAAGTTCAAAGCCAGTTTCAGCAATGGGCAAGGTGCTAAGTAACTCAGTGAGATCCTGTCTCTAAGTAAAAATACAAAATAGGGCTGGGGATGTGGCTCAGGGATTGAGCTCCTCTGAGTTCAATCCCTGGTTTAAAACAAAAAAGAATAGAAAACACAGAGATAAATCCACGTAGATAAAATCACCTGATCCTTGACAGATGCCAAAAACTTATACAAGAAGAAAAGACAGACTTTTTAGCAAACAGTGCTGAATAAATTATATACATATGTAGAAGACTGAAAGTAGATCCCTATTGTTCTCACTCAGGACAAAAATCAAAGCAAAATAGGTCAAAGAACTAGGAATTAGACTGAAAACACTAAAACTATAGAAATAGAAGAAAACAAAGTCAACACTCCAATGTACTGGCTCTGAAATGACTTCTTATAGTCTAATAACTCCCAGGAAATAAATCCAGGAATTAATAATAATTGGGACAGCATCGAAATAACAAGCTTCTACAAGCAAAGGGGAAAAAATACAAGGAGAAAGAGCCTATAGAATTGATGAAATTCTTTACTAGCTTCTTTCTAAAAAGGATATAATATCTACAATATATTTCAAAAAGCTAAAATCAAAAAAGCACCAAGCCAGGCACACTGGTGCATTCTTATAATCTCAATGACTTGGAAGGCTAAGGCAGGATTGTGAGTTCACAGTCAGTCTCAGTAATTATCAAGGTTCTATGCAACTCATTGAGACCCTGTCTCTAAATAAAATACAAAAAATGGCTGGGGATTTGACTCAGTGGTTGAGTATCCCTGAGTTCAATCCCCAGTACCAAAAATAGGAAACAACAGCAACAAAAAATAAAGCGCTTTATAACTCAATAAATGGGCAAAAAATCAAAGTACACATTTTTCAAAAGAAGAAATACAAAAGTTGAACAAATATATTTTAAAAGTGTTCAAAAGTCCCAACATTTGGTGGGACTGCAAATTAGTGCAACCACTTGGGAAAGCAGCATGGAGATCAAGAGTCTAGGAAAGAAAATTTCACTTTTTGATATCATCCAAAAAAGCTAAAATCTGCATACTGTAGTGTTAAAGCCACATCAATGTTTATAGCAGCACAATTCACAATAGGTGAGCTATGAAGCCAAACTAGCTGCCCTTCAGGAGTTGAATGAATCAACAGGGCATAGTAGTATGGAAAGAAGCACAAATAACAAGAACTTTATATCAGGAACTAAAGAGAGTTATAAGAAATTCATCACTTTGTCACTCAGGTTTCCTTAGGCAGATCCTGAATTGTGCACATACCATATTCCTATCAAGACCTTGTTGATTTGCCAAGTTTGGAAATGAACTCAAGAGGACATGCAACTTAAGTAACAAGAACAACAAATGTGGAGTCTGCAAGATCTGACTGCATGGTTTTGTATTAGTTGTACTTAATAGGCCTTACATTCTGAGTAGACGGGAAAAATATTCTTGTGCTCATTACAGAAGGAGGCTGCTCCTAGGCAATACTCTTATGAGAGGATAAATTATATTTGGGGATGGAATAAATTATCAAATAATCTATGTTATATTTGATATACATGTTAAACTGGCATAAAGAACACATATTTTTATCTTTATACAATCTTTAATAATACAATAAAATCAAGGTTTGTAAATGTTAATTTTACTTTTGCAGAAGATGAAATTCGGACTTTATTTTATAATTTATCTTTTCAGTCACTGTTTTGTTATTGTTTTCCTTGCTAAAATTCCACTTTGCTCAGTAAGGAACATGTTTAACAGTGCATGTTGTCATTAGTGTTTTTCTTGAATTTTTTTTTTTTTTTTTTTTTTGGTGGTAGGTGTGGGAATACTGGAGATTGAACTCAGGGGCACTCAACCATTCACACCCCCACCCATATTTTGTATTTTATTTAGAGACAGAATTTCACTGAGTTGCTTAGGGCCTCACTTTTTCTGAGGCTGGCTTTGACTCATGAACCTCCTGCCTCAGCCCCCGAAACTGCTGGGATGCCACCATGAATCGAGTGAATTCTTCCTTTTTTTTCCCCTCCCTAATCATTACCTCTCCTTTAACTATTGTCCAAAACTGCCAAAATACTGTCAAAAATTGCCTCTAAGTCTCAGCTAGGTAGTGACTAATTACATGCTTGGGTGTTTTAATATGTTTGATACATTCATTAAATGAATATGTTTTGCCCCATCCTTGCTTTTGTTATTAGAATCAAGGTATTTTGTTTTCATTACTAAACCACATTCTCATAAAAAGTAAGCATACTTTCATAACTGTAGATTAACTTTCTGACAAATTTTCCATAGGTTGGTATTTTAGGAGAACAAGATCTGCAGATTATTTTTCTCACTGGTGGGAGGCACTCCTAATTGGATTAATGTTTCTTAAAACAGGGAGTTTTAATATTATTGTGAAACACAGTAAAGATAATGTGCTTTAAAATGTAAGTAATAATGTGCTTATGTGATTTTAGGTGATGATTATTAAGAGAGGGCACTCCTGTACTTTGATAATTAATTCCTAACATTAAGAGGATTCTATATCATTGCTTGAAATCTCTGCATTCTTAAAACCTCTTTAGAATATCATAAGACAAATTGAATTCTAAACTACCCTGTCCATCTCCATTGGAATGATGAAACAGAATTAAGTCTGATAATAGGAGTCTATTTTACCTATAACCTCTTTTATTCCTAGAACCCAGGTTTAGTGGTATCAGTGTCATATTAGACTCACTAGAATTACTTATATGCAACTACTCTGTGGCCTCAAAGGAGTAAGAGTCTGAAGGTTAAGTGCTAGAAATTATTGCTCCTGAGTCTCTGAAGGCACAAAAGTTATTTTTCCCAGAAACGTCTCTGTCACTCAACACCCCCATTTTCTGTTTCTTTGGTATAGATCTAATATTTATAAAATCCTAAATAACTAATATCACCAAGACAAACCACCTACTTTTTCAACATTTATCATGCTTTCTGTATGTGCAAGGCACTGTACCAATTGATAGGGCATAAGGCACTCAAGTTTTTAACCCTAGTGAGGAGCAAATACCGATTCAATAAGCAAGTATTAATAGTTTTTTCTATCTGTAAATCTATATTTCTATACATATTTAAGATCAAGACTAGGGGCTGGGGTTGTGGCTCAGTGGTAGTGTACTCACCTAGCACATGTGAGGTCCTGGTTTTAATCCTTAGCACCATATAAAAATAAAACAACAGTATTGTGTCCACCTATAACTAAAACATATATTAAAAAAAAAAGACAAAGCCCAATAGTTCATTTAACTTTCAAAAACTTTTTGAAATTAGCATTTACTGACTAAGGGTCATTATATATAATGAATCTCATATATATTGAACATTTAAATTGAATAGGAGGTGCTGGGGTTGTAGCTCAGTGGCAGAGTGCTTGGCTAAAGAATGCAATCAGTTTTTCTATTTTTTAAATTTCTTTTGTAAATTTTTATTTTGGCTGTTGATGGATATTTTATGCATTTATTTATATGAAATGCTGAGAATTGAACCCAGGACCTCACACATGCTAGGCAAGCACTCTACCACTGAGCCATAACACCAATCTCTATTTTTTAAATTTCTATTGTTCAATTACTTTACGTTCTCTATTCTATGCCCATTTCATCATTCTGTCACCATATAGGATGATCTCTTCAATACCTGTTGGATTTAATATCTTGCAAAGAACATGTATGCACAACTTTGATTTAATAATTATCAACACTAAAGCAAATGAAATAATCACTTACCTGTAAGAAGTTGAGATCATGATACCCAGAGTTGGTTCCAATCTTCCTTATCTATTAAAATTCTCACAAAATTTATGAAGAATTTTGGCTTTATTTGGAAGGCATCTCTTACCTCCTTATAGCAACCTATTTCAGCACTTGTTGGCTTCTGGAGATATCTAGTTAAAGTATTACCTAAATTTGATAACAATTATTGCCATTCTAAAAAACATGAAATGAAAAACCCACCAACTTAAGGAGACCAAATATTTTGAAAATTTAATTATATGCCTCTATAATTGTGTGCATTATTCAACACTTCTGAGTGTTAGATCCTTTAATATGACTTTTATTGTCAAGTTTCCAATAACTGCTTTCTGAATTTATTTTATTAATAAAAATTGTTTTCCTGATAGAATTGGAATATAATATTCTTTTTAGTGTCCAATATTATGGATTGGACTATTTTTTTAAATTTATTTTTATTGTAAACAAATGGGATACATGTTGTTTCAGTTTGTACATGGAGTAACAGCATACCATTTGCATATATATTTACATAGAGTAATGATGTTTGATTCATTTCATTATTTTTTTCCTTCCCCCCACCCCTCCCACCTCTCTTTTCCCTCTATTAATTATTCCCTCTAGTAATATTCCATTGTATATATATACCACAGTTTTTATCCATTCATCAATTGAAGGACATCTAGGTTGGTTCCATATTCTGGCTATTATGAATTGAGCCACTATGAACATTGATGTGGTTGTATGTCTGTAGTATGCTGATTTTAAGTCCTTTGGGTATAGGCCAAGGAGTGGGATAGCTGGGTCAAATGGTAGGTCCATTTCAAGTTTTCTAAGGAATCTCTACACTGCTTTCCAGAGTGCCTGCACTAATTTGCAACCCCACCAGCAATGTATGAGTGTATCTTTTTCCCCACATCCTCTCCAACACCCATTTTTGCTTGTATTCTTGATAATCACCATTCTAATTGGGGTGAGATGGAATCTTAGGGTAGTTTTGATTTGCATTTCTCTTATTACTAGAGATGTTGAACATTTTTTCATATATCTGTTGATTGCTTGTAGATCTTCTTCTGTGAAGTGTCTGTTCATTTCCTTAGCCCATTTGTTGATTGGGTTATTTGTATTCTTGGTGTAGAGTTTTTTGAGTTCTTTATACATTCTGGAAATTGGTGCTCTATCTGAAGTATGAGTGGCAAAGATATTCTCCCACTCTGTAGGCTCTCTCTTCACATTGCTGATACTTTCCTTTGCTGAGAGAAAGCTATTTAGTTTGAATCTATCCCAGTTATTGATTCTAGCTTTTATTTTTTGTGCTATGGAAGTCCTGTTAAGGAAGTCTGATCCTAAGCCAGCAAGGTAAAGATATGGACCTACTTTTTCTTCTATAAGATGCAAGGTCTCTGGTCTGATTTCAAGGTCCTTGATCCATTGTGAGTTGAGTTTTGTGCAGGGTGAGAGATAGGGGTTTAGTTTCTTTCTGTTGCATATGGATTTCCAGTTTTCCCAGCACCATTTGTTGAAGAGGCTATCTTTTCTCCATTGCATATTTTTGGCACCTTTGTCTAGTATGAGAAAATTGTATTTATTTGGGTTTGTGTCCGTGTCCTCTATTCTGTACCATTGATCTACCTGTCTATTTTGGTGCCAATACCATGCCGTTTTTGTTACTATTGCTTTGTAGTATAGTTGGAAGTTCTGGTATTGCGATCTCCCCGTTTCATTCTTCCTGCTAAGGATTGCTTTAGCTATTCTGGGTTTCTTATTCTTCCAGATGAATTTCATGATTGCTTGCTCTATTTCTGTAAGGTATGTCATTGGGATTTTAATTGGAATTGCATTGAATCTGTAATTACAAGTATAAGTCATGATCGTTAAAAGTTACTTTTCTTTTTCAAGTCCTCTTACTTAAGAACCAGATAGCATAATACCTTCCCTAAAAGGTATTACCTTAAACCTTTTACAGATTTGAAGTTGGGTCTTGTAATGCAAATCACAACCATTACAATGTTGGCATGTCTTCCTTGAACAAAAAATCTGTAATCTATGGCTAGGGATATGGGTCAGTGGTAGAACACTTGGCTAGCATACATAAGACACGGGGGTCCAGTCCCAGAACCACACATACACACACACACACACAAATCTTTATATCAACATCTATTTCACTAATGGTATATCCAGTGAAATATGAATAAAAATGCTTTATTGTTAAACTGTAAGCCTATGTACATTTTGATTTGGATTAAATTTATTTTGTAAAAAAATTGGGGATAGAGTTCAATGGTAGATGTTTTCAAGGTTTGTTTTTGGCAGTCACCATAATAAAAAATGTGTTCAATTGAACTGAAGAGAAAACAGATGTCCTAAAACTCAGCAGGATAAAAAAGAAATAAAAATATCTGGAGTAGTTATATTGTTTTGCATACAATTATTTTGAAATTCTATACATTTACAGTACATTTTCCCACCAGGAGCAGTGGCCCAAGTCTGTAATCCCAGCAACTCAGGGGGTTGAAGTAGGAGGATTCCAAGTTCAAGGCCTCTGCAACTTGGCAAAACCGCATTAAAATAAAAAATAAAAAGTTCTGGAAATGTGGTAAAGTGTCCTTGAGTTCAATTTCTGGTACAAAAACAAAACCCAAAACCAAACACATAAAACATTACATTTTTCCATACTTGCAGAAATTACTCTATGCTTTTTATTTGTGGACTAATTAGTTAAAGTAACCAAAATTTCATGCGGAAGATGCAGATCGTTTTTACAAGAGGCAGTGACTGAGTGAGCAACTGGGGCTGAAGTAGAGAATATCAAGATCAAGCCCAACCTGAATAATTTACTTAAGCCCTGTATCAAAATAAAGATAAAAAAGTTTAGTGGAATAGCTCAGTGGTAAAAATCCATGTTTAGCATCCCTGGTTCTATCCCCAGAACCCAAACAAAAACACAAATATGTGTAATTTGTCTTTTAAAAGTGTCTACTTTTTTAACAATTACAAAATGTAAGCATATTATAAAGATTTAGGTTTTAAAATATTTTTGCAGTTTCCTGTATTTATTTTATTTTTTGCAGTATTGGGAATCAAATCAAGGACTTCACACAGGCCAGGCAAGTACTATCCAACTTTGTATTTTTTTTTTTTTTTAGAAAAAATATTTTTTCAATTTGTTCCTTGAAATGTCATTTAAAATTGTTAGTGATTTTTCAAAAAAAAATTTAAAGTTTTGATTTTTTTCCTAGTTGTATCTTTTTTTTTTTTTTTTAAGCTATACGTAGACATAGTTCCTTCATTTTATTTATTTGTATGTGACACTGAGGATGGAACCCAGTACCTTTCACATGCTAGGCAAGTGGTCCACCACTGAGCTACAACCTCAGCCCGTTTTAATGTTCTTTTAACCTAAAAATCCTGTTTAACTTTCAGTGCCCTACTATTATAACCATCTATTTGCACAGATATATTTTTCAGATATTATGGGCAGCTGATTTTAAACTGCTTGTTGATATTCAAGTCATCACCCCATTAATTTCAGTGTCTTGAGAAGTTATACATTTTTGAGATTCTAGGTCTAATAAGAAATTTCACGATCATTCAGAATAATCAGAGGCAAATTGTTAAGCAAAAGTTGTACATTCAGCACATCTCAATCATTGCCTGTGAGTGGTCAGAGAGAACATTGAACAAATGATTATCGATGTTTCTAAGATTTCTCTGATGTACATTTCCTTCATTGTGGCAGTGTCCGTTCAAATGGGGTCTGATGTGGCAAACCCAGGTGAAAAGACTGACATCCAGGAGACAAAAGTTTACAGATAAGAAGTCAAAGTGAGTCTAATCAATGTTCATTTAGGGACAAGTCTGGGCAATTAATGTTGGAGGCTAAGTAGCAAGTCAAAAACAGGGTTGAAAATGGGGTAACACTGAAGGATAAGGAGTTGTGTAGATAAGGAATGGATATATGCCATCTATCTTTTGGGTAGTGTCTTCTGCTGAGCTGGAGGGCAGGTTTCTATAATGTTTTTCTGGGCTATTCTATCTACTCAAAGTACCTACTACAATATCTAGCTAATTCATAGCAACAGCATACTTCCTTTACCATGGTGTCCATGCTAGGCAAGGGTGCTACAACCCAGCTCCTGTCTTTAGGAGTTGAGCTGTTGAAAACAGGGGTAGACCCTCTAGAGGTTGATCAGAGCAGGGAGTGGTAGAGAACAATGACAATACTAGAGTGCCACACAATTTAAGACTGTTGTCTTAGATGGCTCTGTGTAGACTTTTAAAACAAATATTTTAGTTGTAGATGGACACAATACCTTTATTTTTATGTGGTGCTGAAGATTGAATTATGTGCCTCATACATGCAAACACTTTACTGCTGAGCTAAAAATGCCAGCCCCTGTAGACTTATTTTTTAATTTCTTTTAGATGTTGATAGACCTTTATTCATTTATTTATGTGATGCTGAGAATAGAACCCACATGCTAGGCAAGTGCTCTCCCACTGAGTCACAATCCCACCTGTACACTGGCTTTTAAAGAACAAATGGTATGTGCCAATCTGCAGATGTTGTTAGATTTTTCTTGGAGTCTAAAGTTTACACACTCATTCACTATACTGTTCTTTCCCACACTCATTCACTATACTGTCCATTTCCAGTAAACCTTCCTTAACTGCAATATCAGTGGTTACTACTGGTCACAGGAGGTAACTGGTGTTTAAGGAGGTCCTAGCATGGCAGCCACAGTTACAAATTATGAATCAAGCATTTGGTACCTGCTATATCATCTTGCCATACCTTCCACAGATTTGGTTAGTTAAGAAAACAATCAAGGGTTGGGGTTATAGTTCAGTGGTGGTAGAATGCATAATTTGTATTTGCAACGTCCTGGGTTCAATCTCCAGCAAGACTCACAAACACAAGAGAAACTGGACTGCAGTCTATTGCTCAAGGCACAACCCACAGTACCTGTGCCACATCTATAGTACAGCTTGGAGAGCTTAGGGAATCCCAATCTTTTAAAGGAATGTCTAGCAAAACACTAAGAACAATATTATCCTTATTACCATGATCAGAAAAAAACACCATGTTTAGTTTCCAAGACTTTTTGGTATGGCAACATCCACAAGCAAAGATGTAGCATAGAAGATTGAACTCAAACTGTTCCCAGGATTCCCTTATTTGCCTTGCTCTTTCCTTTTTGTATTGAAGTACAGATAAGGATACAGGTAATTTTTAAGAATTTTTGCAATTAATTTATTTTGAATTATATCAAGACTGAAAATAGTTGCATACAGTTACCTTCAGTGATAACTTACATAACTGCAGTAGTTTCAAATCCAAGAAATCAAGAATTCTATGATTATACTTAAACAGCAGATGATTGGAATCAGGTAAAAACTGACATGGGGTAATGGAACCTCTGAAGAATATGGTAGGTAGAGGTGTAATACAAATAAAAAAGGTTGAAACTAACATGCATGATTCCCCACAAATAAATGGTTAGAAGTTCATGTGCAAACACCAAGAGTGTCCTAGTGTTCCAAATCTGTTTTCAACTAATCTTGATCCACAAAGGCCAGCTCACTCACTCCTTTTTTTTTAAAAATCTATACTCATTGAAAAAACAATTTTCTTTAGTTGTTGATGGACCTTTTATTTATGTATATGCAGTGCTGAGAATTGAACCCAGTGCCTCACATATGCTAGGCAAATGTGCTACCACTCAGCTACAACTCCAGTCCAATCATTGCTAAGCTCATTAACACACAGGATCCCTTTATACTTTTACCCTTATAAAGTCGCCAAATAATCCAGTGTTAGGATTCATTCTAAGTTCACATCAGGGCAAGGGCCTTGGAAAACAAAAATTGAATGGAGAGAGTCAGGTACAAAACAAAACATGGTAAGTCCTGAGTTCTAATGATGACAGAAAAATCAACTGATACAAAAGATTGGGAGACAAAAAGGCTTAAGCACAAGTCCTATAAGGATTTGAGCCTGTGGGCTATATGATCCAGCTATTCATGACTCAGTGGAGTTAGCAGTTATAAGAGATTCAATCTGGAATTGTTTTGATCATATTAAAAAAATTCATCATACTGTATGTCAAAATTGAGTGCAGTCATACCATCAAACATCATTTTAGAAGATTCTATTTTGTCAAATATAATTCTTACATGTTTGTTGTGTTAATATGGAAAATAAGGGGACAGGTGAGGCAGGATAATAAATGGGAAAACAATGGGAAGTCAGTGGTCACAGACACGAGAGGTAAGTGGATGAAGAGATAGCAGAGATAGGCAGAACCTGAGAGCCACATACAAGATTCTGAGGTAAAGAGGAGCCCTGGACCTGCTCCTGTGAGCTCTTGGTCTCAGCCAGGCCAGAAAGATTGTTTTTTGTTTCATTTGTTTTTTAGTTGTTAATGGACCTTTATTTATTTCTATGTCATATTGAGAATCGAACCCAAAGCCTCACACATGCCAGGGAAGTGCTCTACTGAGCCATAACCTCAGCCCGATAGGATTGTTAATGACATCAAATGCCTCCATAATTTGCAGTCTTGACAGCTGAGACTGTTGAGGGCACTAGCCTTTCTCATGGAGGTGCCCTACATGCGGATTGCAGTGGCAGCAGGTTTCTATTAGAGTACAGCAGGATTAGACCCAACCAACCTTGTAATTATCAGGTAACCCCGAAAACTGCCAATCTCTGGCTGCTGAGGTTGGGAACGCCCATACTACTTGACCTGTGTTGGGCTGCAGCCCCTGCCCCTCTAACATCAGCATCAGAGTGGTCACAGGATGCCACATCTTGGTCTGGGGTACCACCAACCAGCCAGAGCCCATTTTCTGACCAACTCTAGCCCCTCAACTTCTCTGTAGTCTCAAATAACACTTGCCAGGCCGTGTTTCCCAGGAACATGTGCTAGTGGCATTGCTAGGAGAGGTGACTGTCAGAGTGACTATGGGGATCCTCTGGTGTGCAGAGGAAAACTTGATGATCTGGTGTTGTGGGGATCTGTGGGGCCTTGAAAGTAAAAAGGCACCACAGCAGTTCACACCAATGTTTTTGAAGATGTGAATTGGATCCAGATGGTCATGAGGAAAAACTGAACTGCTTCTTCCATCTCCACCCTCCAACTTAGGGCCACTTTGGCCCTCAGAGCCTGTAGCATCTCCTCTCTCAAACTCCCAGCTCCTACTTTTGATGATGTAGGGAACTTCTTGGAACTGCAACTTCAACCAGCTCTTCTGAGACCTATGACTCGGTATTTATTCCAATGTAACTTGGGGGTTGAGGGAGAAAAATAACAGGTCAACCAAGTACGTAACAGGCTAGCAAGGATGTCACATTATTAAGGACAATGTAAATTTGCAAATCACTGTGCAAACCAAATTAAATATACTTACCATGTGTCCTAAAACTGCACCATTGTCCTGTGGAATTGAAAAAGGGGTTACAAGAGTAACTCAGTGGTAGAATAATTGCCTACAGGTATGAGTTACAGCCTTGAGTTCAATCCCCAGTTACAACCTCTACCCAAAAAGAGTAAGCTCACATATAAACCTTTGCTTGTATACGCCAGAACTTTTAGTCACTAATACTGGAAAATGACTTAGATGTACTTTAAACAGCTGTAGTATAAAATGTTTATTACTCAGTGACAAAAAAAGAATTAACTTTTGATTAATGTAACTTCATTGAACTTTAGGGAAATTATATTGGGTTGAAAAGACTAAAATATAAATGTAGATACCATGAATGCTTTGTGTAAAATCCAGTGATAAAAGATTGCCAAAGTTTAGAGTTGGAGGGAGGAGATGATTATTCAAGTGGAATCCATGAGTAGTTCTATGTTGATGGCTGTACTTGTTACCTCATTGTACTACGGAACAGGGTCCATACCAAGGTTAGTGTCTTGAATTAGTTTTAACAGGTATCAGGTAAAGGTAGCAGGATGATGGGTACACACAGGAACTTCTTTATACTTTCGAGTCTTGACATATTTCAAAATTTAAAAAATTACCTATCCTTATCATCCCTTATCTGTTAATACCTGACAATAAATGAAAGAACAAGGCAAATAAAAGCAGCCTGAGAACTATCTTTACTTCCCCATTCACTGTACAACTTGTTTCAGTGCACTGGCTTTCAGGCAAGTCTTCTGTATAAGCCCTACTTTCTTGTTTTGGCTTTGATGTGGCACTGAATTATTTCATAAATATTGATGAATATTGCTTTTTTTTTTTTTTTTGGTAGTGGGCATCGAACACAAAGATGCTCTAAAACTGACCTGTGTTTTCAGACCTTTTTAAACTTTTGAGACAGGTCTCACAAAATTTTTCAGGTTGGCCTCAAATCTGCCTCAGCCTCTGAAATATCTGGGATTACAGGTAGGTACCACCATTACCAGATCAAATGACATGATTCATCCCTTCCTTACCTTGCTCTCAATATTAAAGGTAGAATAACTTGTCTTTGAAAATTAAATTGGAAGAAAACTAAAATTTGCCTGAAACACTGGTAGTTTGATTGTACACAGTGATGCACAACTATAATCTCAGTGATAGGGGAGATTAAGGCAGGATTGCAAATTCAATCAGTCTCAGCAATTTAGTGAGACCTTGTTTCAAGATTAGAAAAAACAAGTGTTTTGGACATAGATCAGTAGGTTAGTCAAGTGCCCCTGGGTTGACTCCCGAGTACCAAACCAAAACCAAAAGAAATTACACCTCATACACAACCCCAAACAAACAAAACTTTGGTAGTTTCATAGTTTTTTTCCCTAGTGGATGCCAGTGTTCTTGGTCAGTTTTGAAATTAAGGAAATGCTTCACCAATACTACCAGACTCAGACCCACCACAGAACTGCAGATTTTTTCAATCATATTTTTCAATCCAACACTAACATGTAGGAACATCCTAGGAAGTTCATGATCTCATAATGGCATACCTTTTATCTGCCTCTGTTATCACCTGTATTGATTTTTGGCTAACCTGGGAGATTGAATTTAGGAGCACTCAACCACTTAGCCACATCCCCAGACCTGTTTTGGATTTTAGTTACAGTCTCACGGAGTTGTTTAGTGCCTTACCTTTGCTGAGGCTGGCTTTGAACTTAAGTCCTCTTGCTTCAGCTTCTGGAGTCACTGGTAATACAGGTGTGTGCACTGTGCTTGGCTGTTATGTTTTGAGTCAGGATCTTGCTAAGTGCTGAGTCTGGCTTTGAACTTGTGCTCTCTTGCCTCAGTTGCTGGGATATAGGTATGAGCCAGCTCACCTGGCTTTTAGCACTATTACAACAAAGATTACTTTAAAAATTGGTAGAAGTGTAAAATTTCCTGCAGCTTTAGCATCACCCCTCTGTTGCTTGGTTTATTGGCAAAAAAAGTCACTTTTTTTCTGGAAGTTTCTGGCCTATTTATACCCCTGAAATGGCAGTGTCAACTTTAAGGCATTATCCAGTATGTTGATTTGGAGATGGCCCAGAATAATAAGAGGCTATGGCTATCCTACCCCATTTACTCTTGGCCTAGTCAAAATGGCAGGGAACATTATTTGTCAGTACAACACAAGAATTGATGACAAAAGGTAGTGAGTTTTTTTTTTTTTTTTTTTTTTTTTTTTTAATGATTATCCATCTGGCAAAATGAGCAACTTAAAAAAAAAAAAAAAAATCAACCTGAGTGATGACATCAAAAACACATTTCAACCTCCTATGTCAATGTCTCAGTGGTGTCATAGGTCAAATAATGCACTATTTGCTATTTAAGACTAAAGTGTAACTTCAGAAATGCCAGATAGCAGGTTCTCTTCATTTATGAGTCCATAATAGGATAAATGTCAAACTCAAGGAGGAGTTCACATAGGATCTACTCAATAACTACATGCAGACCAAAAAAAAAAAAAAAAGGGGGGGGGGGTGATAAGTGGATAAGCTTGCTAGTAAACAGAAAAATGTATCCTAACTTTATCCATTAAGGAATTACACAGTAAACAAATCTTATGAAATCCAGTAAATAAATCTGAGATCTATGTAACATTATACCCCAAAAGCTGCCTTTTTGAAAAACATTTTTATTAGTTGTTAATGATCATCTTATTCATTCATTTACTTATATGTGGTGCTGAGACTTGAACCCCCTGCTTCACACCTGCTAGTCAAGTACTCTACCACTGAGTCACAACTTGTCCCAAAAGTTGCCTTTCTCATAGTCTTCAAGATAACCATCATCCCAGTTTCTGTAACTATTATTGTCTTTTAAATTTTCCTAGACAGAATTATTCTAATGAATGATAATAGGTGACCTATATAAGCAGAAGGCTAGACAATCTTTCAAAGAGCATAAAAGTAGGGTTGGGACTGTGGCCCAGTGGTAGAGCGCTTGCCTAGCATGTGTGAGGCACTGGGTTCAATTATGAGCACTGTGTAAAAATAAATAAAAGATAAGATACTGTGTCCATCTACACTAAAAAAAAAAAAAAAAAAAAGGCAAAAAAGTTGCTTTCTGAACTGTATCAAACAAATGCAATGAAGTAGCAAGAATGGTGTAAGATGGAGATAATATTTTCACTGGTAAGGCAAATTCCCCTTAAATTGGTTAATTATCTGACCTGTCTGTTGTTAAATCTACAACACGGTAAGAGTTCTATGCATTATTTATCAATATTCAAACATTGAGTGAATATTTACTTAAAAATACTACCATTAACTAATTTGAAGAATTATCAATCCTAATTAATCAAACTTCACTACTAGGGCTGGGTATATAGCTTAGTTGGTAGACTGCTTGTATCACATGCACAAGGTCTTGTATTCAATCCCCAGAATGGGGTGAGGGGAGATGGGGATATACTACCCACCCTTCAGGAGGAAGCAGATCATTTTAGCTCTAAGTACTTCAGAATGCCCTCAATTTATAAGGTCAAATTCCATTTATAGACTACACAACTCTCAAGTGTGTGGCTGAGTTGTCATTATTAGGTTATCAGGAAAATACAATTTAATAAACCAAGTAGATGATTATGAAAATGTGTTATAAACCAAGTAATTCTAAGAATATGGGGCAAAAAGAAATTACATAAAATGAGAAGTACTTGAAAATGGTATGCTTTGGAAAACTTTCTAGTACCTATTGAAAAGGAAGAACATGCAGATTCTACAATTCCACTATATAATGTAACAGAAAATGCATATCTCCCACAAATAAAATATAACTCACAATAGACCAAAAGAGACAATAAAGTTAATTTATCTAAAAAAAATATATATTTTTTCACAATACCTAATTAAGATGTTAACAATGTTGGATCCATTTGTCTTAGTGTTTATCAATTGGCAATGTCTGCCACAGGAAAAATGTGGCAATAAATTTCAGAGAAAGAACAAAAGTTAACAGTATTCCTTCTGTGCTATTACTGACTGGACCAGGTGAGGGTTTCTTTTCCAGGATTGTAAGTTAAAACTAAAGGATTCTAGTTTAAATTCTGGCTGCTCTCTTAAATGGAGGCAATGCAAATGTGAGAGCCTGATCAGCCATTTTGTACTACCGAACCTGGCCTTCAAAGAAAGCAAGAGAACGACGTATAATTTTAGCAAGGGAGACCAAAAAGGACCTGCAATTTTTTCCATCATTCCACTAGTCTCTGCTCGCTGAGGTTATGAGCATCCTTGCCGACCTCTTTAATTCTCAATCCTATTTATAAAGAAAAAAATCCCTAGTTTTTCTAATCAAGTCATTCTTGGTTCATTCATTCTTTACATAAAAGTACTTAAAAGAACAGAGAAAAATCACATTGATATTGCTATTTAGGTCTTTCAGATTTCCATCATTTGCAACAAAAATCCTGTTTCTTTCTACTCCAAACTTAAAACAAACTTCATCCCTTATTGAAATAACACAAGACACAGGAATAGCTTCATGAAGTATCTCACAAATAATTTTGTTCTAAAAATTAGTTTTCCAATTCTTCAAGAATACAAGAGTTCACTTGTATTCTTTTACTCTCACATTAAAGCCACAACTGACAGCCAAAAGATTATGTTCAACTTTTTATTTTAGTAAAATCAGAATAACATAGCACATGCAGTGCTAGCATTTAGAATACAATAAGCAGTTGCTAAACTTAGTGACTTGAAGTTCAATGTTTACATTCAGCAAGTTAAATCTATTCTTATTTACTGAAAATATTGCTGGTTGATAAAACTGAATGAAAAAGTCACTGATTATGGCAATACACAAAGATAACCACGTTTGAAGATTGCAAAAATGCCAGTCACTTAAAACCAATACAGACAAAACATAACTAAACAAACCTCAAGAGAACTTTTAAGAATGTGGACACTTCGTATCAGTGTTTAAAAGTGTTTTCATTAATATCTTAAAGATGAACGTATCAAAACCTTGGCATATTTTTATTTCACATTGCCAATTTTGTCTTAAATTTTGTCAGAAAATTATAGCTACATTGCAAATGCCGGGTCTGGTTAATTTGACTCAAGTTTAATAGGACTTAACATGAAAAGCTCACACTACCCGATATATATTATTTCACATATGGTGACATTCAACATTCAACTGCCAGTGTTTTTGTATTGTCTTTTGGTCAAGTTTCTTTAAACTTTCAAAGAATCACTTTTAGGCTTACAAAAATAAATATTTGTCAAAATGTTCAATAAATATTACACAATCTAGCAGCAAAAAGTATCTAAAGTCTGTTGTGTGCAAAGAGTTTTCTTCTTAACTATCATTCTATGGTCCCAAATAAAATTTTAGAATCTAGTTCTTGACAGGCTGTGTTCAACAATCTCCAAGAGACAAAATAAGATCGGAAGTTTAAGAACTCGCACACAAGACATATATATAAAATTCTCTGAATGTGCAATAAAATAAGTACTTTGTAAAAAGTTATGGGCAAAATGTACAAGAGTCTAAACCTACATTAATTGAAATAGCACCGTAACAAACGTCCTTAATACTGTCAAGTGCACCTACTTACAGTAGTTTTAGAACAAGGCACAACACTTGAAAATCTATTGCACTTTAAGAAATTTTTGCCAACTTCTTATGCCACTTTCAAGATTTACTTTTTTAAAGGTCACTGCATTCTGGCCATAAAATTGTTAAGTGGGAGAGGCATTTCTAGTAGTGGACAATCATCTTTGGCCAAATTTAGCATAAACAGATTATATAAATATAATGGAAACCTATGCAACTAGAATACATTACAACTGCACTATTAAGAACACCTGATGCAGTTTAGCACATATTTCCAACCTGTGAGATCTCAAGGATTTCAGTTATTCTAAGATTTACAAAGTCTACAAATGTAAGCCATTTTAACATTTCAATGCAGCTGTAACAGAGCAATATGAATCTGCATTAAAATAAAGCCTGCTGCCTAATCCTCCCTGTTCACACGTCCTTGACCAAAAAACACTAGCAAGTGTTAAAGACCAGAATCCAACAAGGCTGGTAATGAGGACTGGTCATTGACGTGGTCAGTCATTCTAACATCTCAATTTTATTTATGGCAGGCATTAAGGAATATAATTAAATGAACCCTCCAAAAGCTTCTAAGTTACCAAACTTTTAAACTTTCCCTGTAATAGTATGCCCACAGATGATGCCTAACTTAAAATTAATAACTGCCTAAACATTAAAAGAGGAATTGCTATATTTACTTGAATTAACTTTAAAAGAGTACTTTCAAAACAGTATGGGTGTTTATTCAACACACCTCATATAATGACTGGAATGGCTTCTTAAAAGAGTTTAAGGTTCCAAGTGCCTATCCAGGATAGAGTGAGAAAGTCAGAACTTTAACTTAATACAGTTTGCCATATTAGAAACTAATTATGTTTTGATCTCTCTCCCCCCAGTCTGCAAGTATGGAAATATCATAACAGGCTACCGTGTAATTTTTTTTATTGTATGTATGGATGAACTGATGATTCCTGTTAAGTTGTATCACACCTGTGTGCCAAGGTTTGATTGTAGCCCAAGTTCAGTAAATTTATTTGTCAAAACAATTGATATCTTCAGCATTACTGAGCCAACAGGACATCAAAATAAGTTGTCTAAAGTTAAAAGTCACAGTACATTAACAAACAAATGATCCTCAGTCACAAAATTATAAATGCAGTTTGGGGTAGGACTAAGCAGGAGGGGAGTTATTCCAAACTATAGCAACTAGATCTTCAAACCAACTTCTGAATAGGGCTGCTGGTTGTTCCTTTCTTCTTGTGACTTTGAGCTCCCTTGGAATTTTCAGGAGAATCACAGTGGTAATGTACTGCAAGTTCTTGAAGCTACACGATATAGTCTGGCTAAGTTACATGTGGTTTCCATATTAGCTTGTATGAAAGGGTGACTTTGCTGCAAAGCAGATTCAGTTGCCCCACCAGTCAACCCCCTGGGAGTTATAATTTCCTCCATATCCATCACTATTGTAGAAGCCTCCATAGCCACCTATCAAGAAACATTTAAAGAGAGAAATTAAATCATCCACTTTTAGTATCTTTCCCTTTTGCCTCAAGTACTCTGAAGAAAAATCTAAATGCTGAATTGAGTTCTTTGGAAATTACAATTTCCTTAATAAATTATGCTTTGAAAAAGGTAAGGGGGAAAAACACCTTTCTGAAGGAAAAATTAAATTACCTCCACCAAATCCTCTGTTACTGCCATGACCACCTCCACCACTGCAGCTGCTGCTTCCATGATTACTACTAAAACCAGAATTGCTGGATCCACTACTTTGACGATAGTCTCTGGCACCAAATCCTCCACTGAATCTACTGTTGTAAGAAAAAATATCATGTGGTGGCCTATGAGAATGAAATTCAGTTAAAGTGACAATTACTGTTTCAATTTGATTTTTTTAATTAAGCCCCACTGTGATCAATTTCCTTTGATATTTCCAAAAGCCTCAGCGCTGAAGAGCTGACACTTTGCTACACATCAACCTTTATAATTGTCCAAAAAATATTCTGGCTACTCAATTATTTTAGGTTGAGGTTAACATGTTCCATACCACGTCCCATAGTCTGATTATACATAAAACATAATGGGTCAATCAACTCAACCCCTGGCCTCCAAATAAGGATTAATACAGACCCGTACTAAGGTGTACCTCTTTGAGCGTCCACGACTGCTGCCCTTGTAATGGTGTTCATAAGCCATATTTTCCAACCAAGATGGCACTTCTTGTTTAGCTTCCACAAGAAGATCCAACAAATCCTTTGTAATATTTACGTTTCTTTTATTAAAGAATGAAGTAGCAAGGCCTGAAGAAATTAAAAATAGTACCTAAAGGTTAGGTTCCCATAAATTAACTTTCTGTTCTCACTTTTCCATAAATTAAGACAAAACTAAAATTAAATCATTAAAAAAAAAAAAAATCAGACAAACACCTTACCAAGGTTTCCAACACGTCCTGTACGGCCAATGCGGTGTACATATTCTTCAATATCACTTGGCAAATCAAAATTGATAACATGTTTCACATTTGAAATGTCTAGACCTCTTGCAGCCACCTGAAAAATAACATTCACTAAAAGAAATCAGCTGAGCGAAGTGGCAGCAGCTAAGGAGGCTAAGGCAGGAGGATTCTGAGTGCAAAGCCAGCCTCAGCAAAAAACAAAGTAGTAAGCAACTCAGTGAGGACCCGTTTCTAAATAAAATAAGGCTGGGGATACAGGTCAGTGGTCAAGGGCCCTGAGATCAATCCCTGGTATGTCCCCCACCTGGAAAAAAAAAAAAAAGGAAAGAAAAAATAAGATCAACTAGAAAAAAGTAGTATACGCACAGCTGTAGCTACTAGAATGGGGCTTTTCCCTGAGCGGAACTGATGAAGGGCCTCCTCTCTATCCCTCTGTGACCGATCTCCATGAATACTGGTACATGCATATCCTTCAAGATATAAGAAATTCTCCAGAGAATCTGCACCCTTTTTGGTCTCCACAAAAACTAAAGTCAGTGAATCCTTGCCTGAAAAATAGGAAGATATTAAATATTAGTGACTTGGCATCAATGCCTACACCAAATAAAATCTACTCATAATCCTCTTTGCATTTGTTTTAAAAAGGGGAACAAGGACTGTCAGAAAAGCTAAAAAGATTCTCCTTCTATGTAGATAATGTTAGTACTCATAATTTCACCTGTTGCATTTAAGAGATCAAGTAGAAATGACCGTTTGTCTGACTCTTCCACCCAAACTACTTTCTGTGTGATGTTCTCAGAAGTAGAGCCAACTCTGCCCACAGCCAGAAAGATATATTCATCCAAGAAGTCCCGGGCGAGCATCTAAAAAAGAAAAAGAAAAATTATAAAATCAACCATTCTAATACATAAATTATGTTATCCATATATGCTAATGTTCTATTAAAAAAATGCAGCTTCAAATAATACCTGTATCTCTTTAGGGAAAGTAGCACTAAACATCATAGTATGACGAACACCCTTTGGTGGCATAGTATCCTGTTCAACTATACGACGTATTTGAGGTTCAAATCCCATATCCAGCATTCTATCAGCTTCATCCAAAACTAAATACCTATTAATAAAAATAATTCTGTTCAGTACCCCCCCAAAAAAAAAAAAAATTCTCTTGATGTTGAAAATACTAATTGCCTCTGCTGAGAGAACACTGAGTACAAACTGTGTCTAAAATCAACAATGCCAACAGTCAGGCAAGAGAGCACATTTTGTATATAATCCCAGTCACTCAGGCAGGTTCCAGGCCAACCTGATCAACTGAGCAAAAGTTGCTCTCGAAATGAGAAATAAAAGGGCTAGAGGGATAGGATTGTGGTTCAGTGCTTGAGTGCTTGCCTACCATGTGTGAGCATTGGGTTCAATTCTCAGTACCACATATAAATAAGTAAAACAAAGGTCCATCATTGACAACAAGTATTATTCAAAAAAAAAAAAAAAAAAAAAAAAAAAAAAGAAGAAAGAAAAAGAAAAAGGGCTTAGTTCAGTAGTAGAGTATTTATTTCTGGGTTTAATTTCTGGGTTTAATTCAAGTAGTGTGTGGGGTGGGGGATTCACTAGTATATTCATTCATTTCTAGGCTCTTACTTTAATTTTAAACATTAGCCATTTTCTTTTTTTAACCATTACAACAGACCACACTAATTTATGTAAGTTAACATACTTGCAGAAGTCTAATCCAATTTTTCCTCTTTCCATCATATCCACTAGACGTCCTGGAGTAGCTACTAACAAATGGCATCCACGTTCTAAGTCCCGAATCTGCTGACCAATATCAGCACCACCATAAACTACACAAGGACGAACTCTAGACCGGTATGAAAACTGTAAGCAAGAAATTTGTTAGTCATAAAAAAATCATTAAAATTGATGACAAAGGCAATAATCACTATGCATACTTACTTTTCTGGCTTCCTCATAGATTTGTACAGCCAATTCTCTTGTTGGGGCTAACACCAATGAAATTGGGTACTGTTTGCGACGCCCATATCTTCCATTTTCCTAAGAAAGTAGCCCAATTTTTTCAACTTTAATTTTTTCAATTTTAGCTTTACTTCATCAGAATAAAATTCTCTGCTAATTTAATGACATCTAAAAACTGGTTTTGCTTAGAAAGTTCCACAACCATTTACAATACTTTTTCTAAGCAGAAATTTATTTATCTTATATATTAAAAGAAAAGAAAAGAAAAAGACTACCTTCACAGCCTTTAAGGCCTCTCCTGGACCATCTGTGTATATTTGACTCAAGATGGGTAAAAGAAATGCTGCAGTTTTTCCAGATCCTGTTAAGGAAAGACTGGCTTATTAGTTTTTAATATTAAAGATATAATAAAGCACTCCATCTGCTCTTTTAATGAAAGAGTCTGTCTCACTCTATTGTCCATTTTTCATGGGGAACCAGAAAGTTTACATAGCTAATAACAAGGTACCTTCCAGGATCTGTTTTTGAACAATGAAGCATTCATGTTTCTAAATTTTAATTTGTAATTAAGCCACCATTTTGTCTCAAGAGTTGCATCAACTTCCTTTTCCACTTTTCTCTGTATTTAACATTTAGTGCTAAAACATAAAGCCTAACTGCAAAAAGGTTTTTGCAGGTCAAATTATATCTATCTTTGGTTACCTTTGTACCACACAGAGAAATGACATGGCTGTATTTTCATTTTTTTAGTTTGTTTACCAGTTTAACACTTCCTATTTACGTGCTATCTACTGCAAACAAAATTTCTCTGCTGCAGACTACTGGCTAACAATTTGCTATAGCCTTTCCAAAGATGGCATGATTTAAAAAAAAAATGTTTCAACTCAAGAATTAAGAAGTATCAGACAGGGCTGGGGATGCAGTTCAGTTGGTAGAGTGCTTGCCTCGCAAGCCCAAGGCCCCTGGGTTCAAATCCCCAGCACCGCAAAAAAACAAAAAACAAAAAACAAAAACAAAAAAAAAGTATCAGACAAAAAGATAAATTCTACTCATCTTAATTTTAAAATCATATTAAACAAAGGTCGCTCCACATAAAATACTTTCAGACCAAGTCCAATTTAGGTACTCTTTAATTAAGTAAGCTTACCTGTTTGAGCACAAGCCATTAAGTCTCTTTTTTCTTTGATAATAGGAATAGCATGTTTCTGCACTGGAGTAGGACGAGTATAACGGGTAAGCTCAATGTTACCCATGATAATTTCTCCCATCTCAACATCACTGAACTGTTAAAGAAACTCAACCAGGTCATCAATTATAAGTAAAAGCAAATACTATATCTGCTATAATTTTACACTAATATAATAAGGAAGTCACCATTTTAAAATCACTGACTTATACACATTTTCTACTCCACCATTATTCAGAGTGGTAACCATTTAATGTATCAATTTACATTATCTAATGGTTAAAAAAAAAAGTCAAACAAAACCACTTACACTTTCAATATGTGGAGGGCAGTTATTGCCAGTTGCCTCTACTGGTATATCATCGTATTTCTCAAAGTTAATCCCAGTGTTACCTCCAGAGAAGAGTTCCCTAAAACCAAATTGTTTGATATAATTGTTATAGCATATACTGAGTTTCACACTTAGCATACATTTCAAAAACTTACTGCTCTAGGCGTTCACTTGGTGGAAGTGGTTTTGACCAATCATCTTCATCTGTTTTATCACACCAACGACTATGCCCACTTCGCTCAAATTTACCAAAGCCAGTTCTGTCACCACGACTGCCAATACCATCATAGTCAGTCCGTCCTCGATCATCAAATCTGAACAGTATAAGCACAGTGTATGTCATTTATTACCTCAAAAAAGAAAAAAAAAAAAAAAATACTTGTATTAGTAGTTGAATCACTGAACATAACTCCTCTTCAAGTATGTCAAAACTTACCACTCAGGTCATCTTTTTGTAAAATAAAGTCCTCTAGCTAACTACAACTAATGTATACTATGTCTTCATTTGAAAAAAATTAAGTTTTGTGAAAATGCACTGCTCAAACAGACTTCGCACAAGACTAAGTAGCTGTTATGTTCTTAAAAATCAATTTATCATGCTATACAACTGAAATTAACCTGTAATATTAAGATTTGTTAAAGCAAGCAACATTTTACTTAAAATAAACCAAGCTGATCTGCTAAATTAAAAAAAAAATCATGCTTATGGATCAAGAATTATAGAAAGAATGAGAATGAATCAAACTAAGATTCTTGGATAACTATATATATATAAATCAAAAATTTACCTTCCTCTTGATCCACTTCCACGATCACTGAAATAACTTGGCTTTCCTCTTGAATCACGAGACCCAAAACTGCTGTACGCATCCTTATCTTTACTACAACTCCACCCTGAGCTGTCCTTATCATAGAATCCTTCAAAAAAATGCTAATATTAGAAAATGACAATATTTTATATTATTTCCATTTTCCATGCATAGCTTTTCACGAACACAGGCCTCCTTTATCTGATCCTTGTGGGATCAAAGGTCAGAGGGTCTTACAATTTTTATCATCTTTAATACTCTTCCTTCCTCCAGAAATTATATTTACCGAAGTAATTTCATGGTGAAATAATATTCTAAGTGAAAGCAAGTTCTAAGAGACTAATAGCCATCACTACAAATCAGTTTCCATTTATCAATATGAGTTTTATGTATCTAATCAAAAATTGTGTAAGGGGCTGGGGAGATAGGTCAGTTGGTAGAGTGCTTGCCTTGCAAGCACAAGGCCCTGGGTTTGATCCCCAATACCAAAAAAAAAAAAAAAAAAAAAAAAAAAAAAAATTAAGACTTTGGCAAGTCTCTACTTTAAAGCTATGATTTATTAAGAATGATCTCAGGGCTGGGGATGTGGCTCGGTGATCAAAGGCCCCTGAGTTCAATTCCCATTCCCTCCCACTACATGGCCCCCCCACCAAAAAAGTGATCTCAGAGGCCAGCTTTTGTCTATAATTCCAGTGACTTGGGAGGCTGAGGCAGGAGGATCACTGTTTCAAGGCCATTCTCAGCAACTTAGCAAGGTCCTAAGCAACATTAGCAAGACCTGTCACAAAATTTAAAAAAGGGCTGGAGATATAGTTTAGTGGTACAGTGCCTCTGGGCTTTATCTCCAGAACCACCTCCACACCCAAAAAGTTACCTCAGGTATCTCCACCGAATTTTTTAAGTTCACAGGAGATAGGTTAAAGCCATATTAGTTGGCTTCTTAGTTTTGTCTCTTTCTAAATAAAAAAGTTGACAAATGCTGTACCCCAAACTTGTTTAAACATAATACACAGTATCTACAATTCATATTTTGGGAGAGTGCCAGCTAAACAAATGTTAGCTCAGGAACAGTTACCTGGGAAAAAAAGCTTTAGATCTATCTGATGTAATAAAAGCATAGAGAATTTCATTCATGTTTTGTGAAGTAGTAAAAAATGAACTTAAAATTACAAGTACTTTATGATCAAACTACTTATGTGGGCAACCACACAACACACATCATGAAAAAAAACAGGGATGCATTCATTGGAAGAACCTGGAAAGGGTAATTCGTTACCTATCAACAGCAATTTAAATAGGATTAGTCAGTTGAGCATCTTCAACTAATAAAAAAAAATCTTGTTTCGTCTAGTATTATCTAAAAAAGATAGATCAAGTCAATACAGAGAAAGTAATCAATACAGAGAAAGGAATTTCAAGATTATCAACTTTGCTCCACCAGGCTGTTAGGCTGCCCTTAGAAATGCCTAAGTAGTCACATTAAAAGAATGTCAAGTGGATCATAACATTTAACCTGAGGGCAGCTTACCACTGGGAGCAAATCGAATTTCCCCATTAACAGAACACTAAATTATAAAACTTATAAACTCATATTTCTAAATTCATTGTAACACCCTAAAAACAAAGACACCCCCCTCTAATTTATACATTCCTACTCTTTTTCAAAAGTTAAGAGGTAGACAATACTTTTTCAATTTAACAACAGAAATAGTAGTGGTCTAACTGTTACCAGGTGGTATTCATGAACTGTCAAATTCTAAGAGTCCAACAATACTGTGTCACCTCTGTAAGGTTGGTGAGAAGCAGGCACGCTTGGAAATAAAACAGAAATCAACCTTATTTCTGACTAATTTCCATAAAGACAGGACACTAAAGCATATTATGGACTATGAAAAAAATGACAACCATTTTTTGCCTTCTTACTGATTAAAATTACAGCTTAATTCAAGCATTTTAAGAGTTTCTAAGAAAAGAGGTATTTAGGTTTCTTCTATCACTATAAGTTCTAAAATACTGCTACTCCTTTTGAAGCACTTAATGTTCTTGGGATGCAATTCCAGCCAGATAAATCCTAAATACCCACTAGGAAAGAAATCCTGCAGTTTTTCTGAAAATAAATCAAATATCATTAACTAAGTAATATCCTGAGAGACAATATAAAGACATGTTTAATGCAATATATGAAAACAATATGCCACAAGATGATTGTCTTTTTTATCTTTATGGTATTCTACCCATTGCCGTCTATCATCTATCACAATCTTCTTTCCTTTGACTTAAAACACTTTCCTTTCCCTTCAATTTCAGATCATCCCTGTTGATTATTTGGTACTCAACACCACCCCCATGATATTTTTCTTATGTATCTCTCTATATCACAAAGTTCATAATACAAGTTTTAAGACAGTAAAAGAAAAAAAATCTTTCAAAAACATTTTCAGGGGCTGGGGAGATGGCTCAGTAGGTAGAATGCTTGTCTTCCAAGCACAAGGCCCTGGGTTCGATCCCCAGCACCAAAAAAAAAAAAAAAAATTCAGACAAGGAACTAAGAACTGATACACCCATCTAGCCTTAGTGTGGCCAAGTTATAATAGCCCAACTATTAGTTATTTTGCAAAACCTCCACTTTTATTATAGTAAACTTCAAGATAGCAGTTAAATAAAACTTTACCCACCATGAAGTTTGTTTAACACACTAGGGCATTTCTACAAACACACTTTTTTCAAACTGTGTTATTATGTTTACAAACAAGAAGTAGAGAAACTGTACATAAATCTGTCTTTGGGCTTGAAGTCTGTCAAAGAACTCATATTACAGGGACATTTCCAAAGCTAGAAACTTCCTAGATTTTGAAGCAAAGAGGGCTGGGGAGATAGCTCAGTCAGTAGAGTGCTTGCCTTGCAATTACAAGCCTCGGAGTTCAATCCCCAGCACCCCCCAAAGAAAAAAAGAAAAAAAAAAAAAATGTTAACAAACTTAGTAAGTCACTTTATTTTCCTTTATACTCTGGCTAACTTCTTAAAGAGCAAAAGATCTACAAAACTGCATAATCACGTACCTTTAGACGCTTCTCTGTTTCTTAAATGAGGAGGTATGTAGCGCCCTTCTAAAAAAAGAGAAAACTAAAATTGAAAGCCTTTTATAATCTACAAGATACAACTTTTTACCAAAATGTCAATTACCCTGTATGGTGCTTTTTTTGTTTCACCCAGTAAGATGAACACCATAAAATAAAAATACATAAAAGCTACAAAAGAAAAATGATTTGGTAAAATTAGGTGTTTTAAATATTTCTAAATTAAGTCAACTAGCCTATGGGTAAGCAAGTAACTGATGAAGAAGTCAATTAACAAACACCCCCTGACAAGGATCAGAACTTGCTTTTATCATTCTCAAGTTCCACTATGGGAAATGGGTAGTAGGAGCTACAGCACGGAAGTATACAAGTTCCCTAAAAGGTTGTGTGTTATGTGAACAATAATATTTAACTGTTCTATGCCCCAAAGAACCACATTCATCATTTAGATATGCCACAATATTTCATATTTTATATAATAAAATTGCAAAATATAAAAATTAAATTTAAAATTGGTTAAGTCTGACAATATTAACAGTAACTTCTGATACAATTACTACATTTAAAAAGATTTACTTACTGCTTGCTGTACTTCCTCCTCCACCCTGATTATCAGAGGAGTTCAGGTCTAAACCAGCAAACTGAAAAAATAAACATTAATGTTTCACATGCTTACATACTAAAAATATGGTGAAAAGAAAAATCAGACAGTGTCACAGTTATAAATCAGAAGTCCTACACTTCAGTTCTGATCCTAATTACTATATACCAAGTCTGCCTCCCAAGATCTGAAGAATGCTTTGAAATCTACAAAGTATAATGATGGCAAGTGGCTTCATCTGCAGTGGTACCTTATTCATATACAATCGATGTCTATATTTTCCATTGTAAAAGCACTTCAATCACCCAAATATTAACTCAATTTCTCAGTAATTACAAATTTTCCTATAACTGAGCTTGAGGACTGTTATCATTGAAGTCACTGTTTCTACTTGGTATTATGTTAAACCTTAAGGAAAAAAAAAAAGTCCATATTAGGACCATTTGAGGATTCCTTAATTTCTTCATGCACTAAAGGAATTACTTTTAATTTTGGTGAATTCCTAGCACCAATAAGTCAACCAACAAGGTGAGTACTCTACAGCTTTTCAAAACCCTGCATATTTTAATTATTTAAAACTTAACATTCTTATGGGGTAGTATTTACTCCTCTCATTTTAGACGATTAGACAAGTTCATTCTTTGGTCACAAAGTTAAAAAGAAGCACACTGGACACATAAGCTTTTAAAAAAACATACAGCCATCTTTAATTTCAACTTCTTTTTAACTCTGACAAATTTCAAAGCAGTGGAATAAAAGTCACTTCATTTAATGAATTTGTAATGCCCTACTTAAAACTGCTTCAAGAAGAATAGCTACAATATACAAGAGAAAAAAAGGAATCCAAATAATACATATCAAGTGCAATGTCACGTACGTACACAGGACATTTCCTATAGCATGCGTTTAAATACTATATTAGAAGTTCAATACATCGCCAAATATACGCAGCACCAACTAAGAAATCTCTTAAATCATTTGAAAAGTTCCTGGTCGATTTGCTTATTCTAGTGACTCTGAAAACCGTTTATCAAGACTTATACTTTTAAAGATGCAATTCCCTCATATTACACACAACCACTAAAACTTAAAATCAATCAGCGTAAACTGGAGCAGCACACTTAAAACTGTCCGAATAACTGAAGAGCTGTTCCGAAAGCAAAAATACAGGAGCAAAAGACTTCTACACACGGAAAAAGGGCTTCGGCACCACTGCTAACACCTCAAAATAATAGGTATTCTACTTTAAAAAGTGCAGACCCTGGTTTCCATCTATTCTAAGTCTTCCTCAGATATACAACGTGAACAAAACTATCTGCCACGCCAATCAACTCTGACCAGATAGCCTTCCTCTGGCAAACCCGTAAAGACACACATTACATTTAGAAACACCGCTCTCAACCAACTTGCCATCCGAATACTTAAATTTAAATAACAGTGTACATGGTGCTAATTCCCTAACATCCCGCTGGCGTCCAACCTCCATTATCCCAGGCACCGATCAAGAGAAGCATGAGGCGGCCATTCTTCCCTCCCCTCCTACTATTCCCTTCCGGTTCTTGTGCGTCACAAAACTTTCCACGCCGGAAACGAGGCCGCGTCATCCTCGGTACCCGGCCTAAGGTAATTACCCAGGACAACCTAAGGATATTAAACAGATAGCCTCTTAAACTTCTTTTGTTACGGCTTTTACGTTGTCCTACCGACTAGCCTACTAAAGGTCGATAGACTCGCCGAACTGTGCTGCCCTACACAAAGGCCATCGCCATTTCACAAGCGAAGGCCCCACCTTCTCCCGCCACCAACATTCTGTGGCAGGCCTCCGCTTACACATCAACAAAACAGAATCGTCCAAATCAGCCACCCAGTGAAAACCAATCGTTTAAGACAAAAAACTGATACTTTCCGCTCGGCAACCCCAACACAAAGTAGTCAAAACTCGCACATGCGTGTTTTCGTAGTCTCGCACTTACATCGACACAAGCCGCCATTACACGCGACCGGGTACCTCAGGCCCAGGTCGGTCACAATCAACGTTACCGTTACAGCCCTGACCAGTTTTTGATTCCGTTACTGCTCCCGTTCCCACCACCCCAAAAACCAGAACTCGGGGGGAAAAAAAGTGGTCAGTACTGCGACATTAGCCAAATTAGACCAAAAGAAGTGCGTCTACGAAAACAGCCTCATTTAGCTCACCTGCTGGTCCAGCCCGAGCGTATTTTCCACCACCACATGACTCATCCCTGAAGAGAATCGAGAATTCGGGATCTCCCACTGCAGGCGTAATTATATCCTCCTATAGAACTTCTCACAGGAAACTATAGCTCTAAAGTACCCAGCTTCGCGACACCCGTAATATACCTACTCCGATGGCTTTACGTCAGCACGCAGGACATGCGTGCAACTCGTTCTGTACACCACCAACCCCTTTATTGCTACCGTTACTTCTGCCTCGCTAGCTCGCGTTCGTTTAGTCATAACCTCGCGGGATCTTCTTCTTACTCGCGTCCCTAACAGAGATCGCGGGAACTATATCCCCCCCACCCCCCACCGCTTTCTCCCAATGTTTTGAAATATGGGGAATTTGTAAAACTTCAACCTTTCTCCAGATTGGTGATTTTAAGCATAGTGACAACGTACTCCTTTCCTTCCTCCTCCCCCCAACCCCTAGTTCTCTGCTTCTTTTTTCTAAGCGCTCTTTCTTTTCACTTTCACCAATCGGAAGTTTCGTAAAAATTTCTCCGTCCTATATGTTCCTCTTCTTCCTTTTGGTAGCTTCACGAAATCGGAACTAGTGGGAAAACACCCTGAAGCAGAGAGGGTTTAGGATCAAGTAACCACAGGTGTCAGGCGCAGTGTCCATTTCGCAAAGTAGTTAACAGTGGCTTGAATCTTCTTGCTGGGGAGGCAAAAGAGGTGGGAAGGAATACTGCAGAAGGTGAATAGTGATCTGGGTGGGCGAAAACTGAGGGGAGTCCGTAGCACGTGCTAGCAGCCAGATGCTTCCCGGCTTGAGTGATTTAGGCTGTCGCGGCTTAGCTAGGAACCCGAGACCACAATTGTTCCTAGCGGCGCTTGCGCGCTGGTAGCAGGCGAGGCACTGCCTCTTGCAGTGAAGAAACAATGAAATTGTATTAAGGTCAATGATGCTGGTGAAGACGTACTTTCTTCGTGACTTCAGCCAGTCGGTATGCCACCTGCTTTAGGGTGCCTCGCATTTTCCAGCTTACTCTGCCTGGTTGCTAACTATGGTGCACTGCACTGTCCCGAAAGTCCACCGACTCTGGAATTGTGAACGCCCTGTCGCGCAGGAGAGTCTAGACTATTTCAGCATGCTGATGAAACTAAGACACGTTTGTCAGCCTCATTTCGGAATGACCCCAGGCAGCTGGGGTGCGTAGGCAATAGGAGAAATGGGCTTCTGGGTGGAAGGAATAACATCTTGTGGCTCATCTCTATAAACACTTTTGTCCAACTTCTGCACTAAAAGCCACTGCAGTAGAAGAAAATTAATTGACTGTAGTCCCGGGCTTTAAGTGAGCATCAGCATGTATGTGGTTCACTCCTTACTATAGAGACATTGAGTTTAAAATGCCATGGGAAGGATCTCCTGATACTGCAATGCAAATAGCTCCATTCTCAAATTTTTATCACATCTATGCTTTTCCAGTTTTGAAATTAAAATAGTGAAACATGATTGAAACAGCAATTCCTTGAAGTTGCTTCACTAGTTTTTTTAAAATGTGCTAGCTAGATTAGTTAACATTTTTAATAACATTTTTCTTTACCATTCTGATATTAAATTAGTAACAAACTCACTGATGCACAATTTCCCCTCAAAGATAAAAAAAAAAGCAAAATGATTTATAATAAGATGTTTTAATATGTAAATCATTACCACAGAGACAGTACACCTGCACTTACCCATTCAGCCACAGAATAGGTTATATCCAGAACACAGGCATATGAATAGTATTTCAGTTAGTAGTATTATTTCCCAAAGTAGCTAAAACTATCTAGGTTTACCTTGCATTATATAGTACTTGCATGCCTGGAAAGCTTCCTGTATATAAAAACTACTAGGGGGCTGGGGTTGTGGCTCAGTAGGTAGAGTGCTTGTCTAGCATGTGTAAGGCACTGGGTTTGATTCTCAGCACCATGTATAAATAAATAAAATAAAGGTCCATTGAAAATACAAAAATATTTTTAAAAAACACTACTAGGACGTACTTTTGTGTTTTATATAACATATGTTCAGACTTAGAGCCTGAGAAAAGAATTTTCACCCATGTAAATGTTTACTGCATTACAGAACATTTGATATGTTTGTCTCCTGACTAGTAAAACAATAACTCTGTCAATTTTTGTGATAATCCAAACTGCTGTCTTGAGAGGCACTATGCTTTATTCTTTAAGTTCTCTTCCAACTCGTTTTGTGATTTCATGTTATTGAACATGTAATTGATAAGGTGATTTTTTGGTCTGACTCATTTCCTTTTCATGTATACCATAGTAAATGTAAACTTCTGAAATTCAAAAGTTGTAAATTCTGATAACTGCTTAACCGTAGGTAGAATATAATTATCTGACTGAGTCTTATTTTGAGTGCTGCTGGAATACAGGTATTGTAGCTATTGGAACAGCTTAATGTTTTTTTAAATACCAGTTCCTATTTTCAGGTATTATAGACATAGTTCCAAGTAACTAGGGTGTTTTTCTCCATATGACAGAGTATTAAATTGGGAAAGGAAACAAGACAAAACTTTGTCTTAATGTTTACTCTGAGATAAATACTGAGGAGATAGTGAATTAGAGGATAGAGAGACAGTTGGTAGAGTGCTTGCGTTGCAAGCACAAGACCCTGGGTTCAATACCCAGTACCCACCCCCCCAAAAAAAATGATAGGATAGAGAGAAAAGCAGCAAAAAGTTAAGGCCAACCCCAGACTCCCAAAGAAGTTACTTAAATTACTCCATGAAATTAACCTGTACAAACATTCTGAACATTCTAGCCAAGTCCTTTGTTTTGGAGCTGAAAGAAAAGGGAGGCAGGACAGACCTTAGTGAAAGTGCAGATTTAAGGGCTAACCAATCAGAATGTCACAAACCATTATCTTCAACACTTTTCCAGTATCTCCTTAGCGAAGATTTTGACCAATAGCCTTGACACTTTTCTGATACTCAGCAGATATTGATCAATAGTCTTGGTACATTTCCAATATCTGATTAACATAGCTATTTACTAATAACCAGGATACTTTTCTAAAACCTGATTAGCACAGATATTGATCAGTGCCCCTACTCAGTAATTATATAAGCCCCTAGACTTAAGTATACTTGAGATGCAACCTTTTTTCAGTTTCCCTCTTGCCCAGTGAGAGCTCTGCTTCTCACTTAAATTCTATTCCTTTCACTCTTACTGCCCTTGTCTGTGAATTTAATTTTTCAAAATCATGAGATAAGAACACAGAAAAGTCAGTGGTGAGCTGCTGGGCATGCTGTAATACAAGAACTCTGTTTTTGAAACTGTTGAATCAATTTCTTTTTTTTTTTTTTTTGCGGTGCTGGGGATTGAACCCAGGGCCTTGTGCTTGCAAGGCAAGCACTCTACCAACTGAGCTATATTCTCAGCCCTGTTGAATCAATTTCATAGCACCTCAGGTGTAAGTATTCCCATTCCCACTCTGCATGTTCTCATGTTGTACCATAAATTATCTTTTTTCACTATTCTGTAGTTCCAGTTTTTTGACATGTGGTTGGGAGGTGGGTATTGTTTGTTTGATACTGGGTATTGAATATGGGGCATTTTACCACAGAGTTGCATCATTCCAGTTCTTTTTACTGAAACAAGGTTTCTCTAGGTTGCTGAGAGTCTTCCTAGGTTGCTTAGGGAGGCTGGCCTTGAACTTGCTATCCTCTTGCTTCAGCCTCCCAAGTTGCTGGAATTGCAAGTCTGTACCACTATGTCTGTAATCTCCTATTACAGACAGAATATTGAGACATTTAAAACTTTGGAATAATGGAAGTCATTAGATATTTATAGGTGCAAATAATGTGTTTAGATAATCAAAGTTACTCTGGGAAAAAACTCAGGGAAAAAAGTAAAAAAAGATTCCAAAAAGTAGAAATCTCAGTCTTAAAAAAATTCACTGTTATCACAGAATGACATTTTCTTTAAGAAAGGTTTGGGAACGATACTCAGAGAGAAACACCCTCCTAAAGAAAGGATAATTTGGTGTAAAAAACAAAAAGAAATACCCTGCTGAAGCTATTTTATACTTTAAAGTGCAGTGGATCCTTGGGTATTATTTTTGATGGGCAGAAGAAACTTCAAAGAATTGGATTAGATGCAAAAATTATGATAAAATTTCTACAGATTGTTTTTTAGTCCTATAATGCTGCTATAAACCCTTCCCAGAGCTTGAAATCTGACTCCTGTAAAACTTGTAATGTTTAAATTAATTATACTTAATTATATCCTCATAATGGGATCTGGCATGGAGTCCACTTTCCTTTCTGCAGAGATGAAAAGATCAAAACCAAAATAAAATCAGTATTACATATTAAAAACCTTGTACCATAAACCCCACTGCACTTTTTGGTTTTGCTCACACAAATAAAATGATTGTGTAGTAGCAGGGATAAATAAAAGGATAATCTTGGGTAGTTGGCCTAAATTGAAGGGAAAAGTGGCAAGGAGACTTCTTTACCTTAGGTAAAGGGACATTTTTAGTAGTTTTATTTCTGGTAATGTAGAAATTAAAGATACATCTTCACTAGGAGGATTATCATTCCTTTGATTTTACGAGTTACTTATGAAATAACTTCCTCTTTGCATCTTCCATTTCATGATTGCTATATTGTCACATAGAACTTACCACACACACAACTTTCTCATTTGAACACTTTGAAAACCTTTTTCAATTTTTTTTTCTTGTGTGTGTGTGTGCGCACACTTACCATTACTGGGGACCTAATTCGGGCCTCACACATGATGAACAAGTAGTCTATCACTGAACTATATTCCCATCCCTTTCATTTTGTATATATAGTTTGTTGTTGTTTTGAGGCACGGATTCTTTTAATTGCTAAGACTGACTTCGAATTTGTAATCCTTCTGCCTCAGCCTCCCAAATTGCTGGATTTATGGGCATGTACCCTGGAAATTGGCTTCAAATTTTCTTTATGTCTATCCAATACTGTGGTTTTTAATGAATATATACAGACCATATATATATGTATATATATATATATATATATATATATACAGACTTAGCTAGAATTTCTTCAGTGGATTTGCTCTGTATATTGATGGTGCTGTTGTAAATAATGAAAGAACACATGACATGGATATATGATTGCAAACTAATCATAAGTGCCACAACTCCGTAGAGTACCTTTTGTGATAGAGAATTTGGATTTAATTTTTAATGTTCCCCCAAATTTTTACGTTTAGAAAGTGTGATACCCAATACAGCAATATTTGGAAGTGTGGTTTTTAGACAGTGATGAGAGCTATAATCTTATCACAATTAATAATTGGAATGAACTGAATGGTAATTGTGCACAAGTGGGGCATGGCTGGAGGAAGTAGGTCACTGTGAGCATACCTTTGGGGATTATTTGTTATTCCTGGCTTCCTGTGTACTTTTCTCTCTCTCTGCTTCCTGGTTGACATATGCTGAGCAGCTTTTTTTTATCATTCTTTTCTGCTGTGATGTTCTGCTTCACCTCAGGCCCACAGCAATGTAATGAAATGAATCTATGAAATGATTAAACCCAAAATAAACTTTTCCTCCTGAATTGTTCTTGTTGTGTGTTAAGATTTAGATATTAGGTGTCCCCCAAAATTGAATGAAAGAAAGTTCTGATGTAAAATGATTGTTACTAGAGCTTGAATCTAACCAGTTCATTAATCCATTCTAATGATTTAACTGGGTGTTAATTTTAGACAAGCAGGGTATGGCTGGTGGGCTACTGGAATTTTGGTGTTGATATACATGCATAGGAAAAATTAAGGTATATTTAGGATTCTGTGTACTCAGTGGTTTTATGCATGTATTGGGGTCTTTGTAACATATCCCTCAATAAAAGAGATATTAGGTAGTAGCTAGCAATGAGCAGTGAAATGCAGGTAAATTCACAATTGTTCTTTAAATTACTTTAAACTTCTTCCAAAGTAGAGAAGAAAGCAAAAAGTCGTAGTTAAAAAGTCGTAGTCAGAAATAAATAGAAGCAGAAGGAGCTAATTGGGAAATACATCAAGAGAAAAGGATTAGTGGGACTATCTCTTGACAGGGTCCATTGATGCTGATGTAAAGCTAGAAATTGTGACTATAAGTGTCTCCAGTTGTCTGGATAGGAAGATTACTTTAGTCATGCAGACACCCTAAGGTAACTTTTGACCAGTTATTGACACCAGTGCCCACATTAATATGGGGTAGACAGGTAGATGGAGCCCCCCTAAATAGGATGGTCACCATGACAGTTCTGAAGAGGATCAACTAATGTCAAAACCTCCACCTCTCAACATGAAGGAGAAGTTGAACACCTGATTGGCAGAGTATAGAATGTGGTCCCCAGTTCTCCTGGTAAACATCAAACAGTAATAAAATTGGGGCCAGCATTGTCTCCTTTGTTGTTTTCTTCTTGGAGCAACTTACTCTCTTCTTTGAGAGTACTTTTTGCTAAAGCTACATTTTCTTTTATTTTTATTAGATATAGAAGATGAAAAAACCTCAACACAGTAAGGCCAGAGAAAACGGTGTGAAAAAAGAAGTTGTATACGGATAGCTTTCTCAATGCATTCCTTCCCAATGACAGAAAGGTCCCTAAAAAATCAAAGCATTGATTCTTCCCCAAATAAATCCTTTCCCAGTGACAGTACAATGAGACCCTGAAGGGAAAGAGATAAGCACTGAAAGTTAATCCCAGTCCCTCCATTCTTCTCCAAGTAAGAATACTGTTCAGTAAAAACAAAATTTTAAATTTTCACAAACCTGTTTCTTGAGTGCCCAAACTGTTAGGCTTATTAGACCACCCCTCAAAAACAACTTATACAAACCAGTCCCTTTCTTTGTTCAGTGGTTCATTTTCCACCAGAAAAGAGGGTTCACTGACTCAATTTCATTTGTGCATCCCCTTCCTGAATAAGCAGCTGAGATGATTCATGAGTTTTGTGTCCTGCCTGGGGGCTTTTTGTGCTAACAATTTTCACCTCATTTTACTTTTTGTGTCTGTCTTTAAATTTTCTTTTGTTAGAACACAAGAGCAGAGCTTTGGAGTTTCAGTTCCCTGCTTTCCTGTGACAGAGGACTCCTGTAAGATGTTCTTAAGTTTAAGTGCCAATAATTTATGAGTGTTGAGTACTGACTTGTGTACATGAACTTTGGATCTTGCATTTTTGCTTAATAATTTATTAGTTCCAGTTTGTTGTTGATTCTTTGGGATTTTCTAAATATAAGATTTATGCCATCTGCAAAGACATTTCTTCCTTCCCAATTTGATTTTCTTACCTTACTGCACTAGCTAGGACTTTTAAAAGCATGTTGAATAGATAAGATAGGACATAATCATATAATTCTTATCTTAAAAGGGAAGCATTCAGTTTATTATAATTAACTAGATATTTTTCAGATTTACTGAAAATTTTGGCTACTGAATTTTATAATTTTTAAAAAAATTTTGTAGATGTTGATAGACTTATTTTTTTGAAATTATTAATTTAAAAAAATACATATTTAGTTGTAGGTGGACACAATACCTTTATTTTTACGTGGTGCTCAGGATCTAACCCAGTGCCTCACACATTAGGCAAGCGCTCTACCACTGGGCTACAACCCCACCCCCCTATGCTTTTTAAGTATCACTTGATGTTTCCATGAGTTTTCTTCTTTATGATATTAATATGGTGAATCTGTGTCTCTAGGAAAAACCAAACGGTTGGCCTTTGCTCTGCTTTCATACCACAATCAACACAAAAAACTCTTCACACCAGTGTGTGTGTGAATTTCTCATTAGCAAGAAAGCAATGGGCACCAGTCAGATGTATTCTAATTTCATTCAGTACTACCTTCCTGGACATAGCATCAGAGGTCACAGGTAGGGGCCTTAGTTTCGTACCTAGTCTCTGGAGTTTGCTTCCATTAAATTTGCTAGAGCAGTTCTTAGAACTCAGGAAAACATAGATTTACATTTACTGGTTTATTATAAAGGATGTTTAAAAGGATGTAAATTGTAAGCTTGGCAGGTCTTGGGGGCAGGAACAAATGTAATCTTGGTGGGCTCGGTTAGCAGCCAAATAAAATCAGACAGAAAGTGACCAGAGCAAGCTTTATTGGAATTTGGCTCTCAGGCGAAATTCCCAGACCCCCGGGGGTATAGGGACCTGGAGAAAAATCACACGTGGCCCTGGCAGCTTTGACCCCTACAGTTGCCTAATTTCTGACCTAACATAAATAAACAGCCAGATGAGACATACAGGGAAGATGTGGAAGGGGCCCAGACCCAGAAGCTTCTGTACTGATGTAGTTTGGATATGCTATTGTTGAGAACAGGGTGATATCTGTGCAGCGAACTGTCTTAATCACCAGGATGCAGGCAATTGCGACTGCACCCTCAAAAGCCAATACGGCACGAACAGGACTGCTGGGCCCCTGTGCTTATCGAAGTTGTTAAGAAATATTTGTCTGAGGAATGTGCAGCTGCCTAGAAGCCTTATCTATGAAGGACAGGGGGGCCTAACTTGACTCATCTCCCTCCTCCCTTCTTCCTCTAGGACCATTCAGTTCTGGTGGGACCCAATGAGAATCAAATAGATTGGCAGGACCCAACCAGAAGAGGACTAATGTTTAGCTGTTCAAGTGTTAACCAATTAAAAAGAACACTGTAAAACTGTTTGCTTTTCATTATAAAAAGCTTGATAAACAAAGGCTCAGGGCCTCTTAGTGTCACCAGTTACCGAGTGCGTGGAGGACTAGGCTCAAGCTTGCTAATAAATGACTCTTTGTTGCTTGCATTGATCTTGGTCTCTGGTGGTCTTTGTGGGGTCTTGAGCCGCTGGGCACAACACTATTCTCTCTGAATATGGATGGGTTCCTTCTCATCTTCCTGCAAGTTTAGCTCTGTAAATGTTGTCCTGTAGAAAGTTTATGGAGATTTTGTTACATAGACATAACTGATAACATCCTTGACCAGTCAGCCTCTCTTCCCTGGAGGATGGGTGTAGGTTGAAACCTTCAATCTTTCTGTGTGCTGCCTCAGGCAATTCATTGGCATACAAAGGACATTATCATCAGAAATACTAAGGGTTTAGAAATTGTATGCCAGGAAATGCGAACAAAGACCAAATTTCAGCATTACATAAATTGATTTTCAAATGGTTAATGTTATATGGTGGAATAAAACTCACTTTGTTTATAACTTGCTTTATACCTTTTTACACTTTAATATTTGGGTATAATTCACCTGAGAAACCATCTTGTGCTGTCCTTTCTGTTTTGAAAGACTATTAGTATTTTATTCTTTCACAGATAGTCCATTCCTATTATCTATTCTGGTGTGTTTGTGTAATTAATATTTTTCACAAAATTTGTGAAAAAATTGAGTATAAAGTTGTTTCTTCGCTATTTTTTAAAAAGACCATGTGATCAGAAGTGAAATTTCACTCTTTTTAACATCTGTCCTCTCATCATCTCTTAGGCAGTGTTGGTAATGCTACTCTCTAGGGGTATTGGGTTCATTGCCTCCATTCACAAAGAATCGAAGAACAATACAAATATAGCAAGAAGTAGGTTCATTACAAAGTCCATAGAGATAAACTTTTCTGAAGAGAAGTCCCAGAGTTGGGAATTGGTTGGAGTTTTGGTTTATTTTTATGGTCTCTGGAATTTCCTCCTCTCATCTCCTCTCCTGTCCATGGGCTCCTTGGACAAAAGGACAGTTGCAGAGAAGACTTATTATTTTCGAGCTGGGACACTGTTGGGTTCATTTTTGGATATGAAAATCGTCTTCTGTTACAGAGGGGATTTTGACTTAATAGAGTGCAATGAAGATGGTTTCATCATTGGAAGTTGTGGAGGTGCAGTTTGGGCAATCAGGGACTAATTGTCCAGGTTAATACTTTATAACTTAGGGTAGTTGTAAAAAGGTTGAAACTATTATCTGGGAAGATAGAAGTCCAAATGACGAGGGATGGTTACTCAAATCTTGCCCATTGCTCTTCTTTCTCTGGGATCCATTGTTTTCCAGTTTCAATAGTTTCTGTGCCTCCATTTAGGGCTAATTTGCCATGGGTGAAGGACAAAGTCCAGGACCCAGCATTCAGTATTTGCCCCTTTCCTTTAGGCCCATTGTTAGTAGAAAAGGATTTGTTAGGAGGTTAATCCTTGACTAGTTTTCCCTCTTTCTTCCTGAGCTTCACTGTCCTTCCATTTTTCTTTGTGAACTGTCTGGTGGAATATTATTTTCTATAAACCTTCACTCCTCACTATTATTAATCTGTGCACCCTCTGTCCACTTGTTTTAGTTTTTGTATTGGATCTCCCACTTAGGAGAACAAGTACAGGAGTGTCTGTCTGGGTCCCCTGCTTGTTCATGAGCACTTTCATCAAGGAATAAGTTTGTTAGGTCTTTAGGCCAAAGTAACTCCATTTTGAAAATCAGCACTTGCCCATCCAGGCATGACCTTCCTGGATGGCTCACCCTGAAAGAGTCCCTAACTACTGAAACCACAGCAAAGATGTCAAGTAACAGTCACAGGGATAGACAACTTATTTTTTAACTACTCCATTGTACATGACTATATAGTATAGTGATGCTCCTGGCAAAGAGGCACCCTGGTAGACTCTGTCAATAAACTTAAAGCTGTCTCTCATGGATATTTGTGCCACTTACCCTAACAAGTTGACCTCATCAAGACACCCTTTCTATGCTCCTTTGTTCTGGCCCAGCTCTGTGATCACTTCTTTTTGGAGAATCTGTCTCTTGTCACTTCTGCAATAAACCTGCTGCTTGTTTGTTGTCTCTGTGTTCTGTTATTCAGTTCTTTGTGAATGAGACAATGAATCCAGCATCCATAGATGGTAACACTACCATTTTTGTTCAGTAATATTTGACAAGGGTGGCAAAACAATACATTGGGAAAAGGGCATTTTCAACAATTTTTTTTGGAAACCTGGAAATTCCCCTGTAAAAGAAAGCAGTTGGACCATCAACTAACACCATATATATTTGACTGAAAATAAGCCAGGCATGGTGGTGCATGCCCACAGTTCCAAACTCAGGAGGCTGAGATAGGAGGATACCAAGTTCAAAGCCAGCCTCAGCAATTATCTCAAAAGAAACAATAAAAAGGACTGCGGAAAGCTCAGTGGCAAAGTACCCTTGGGTTCAATCCCCTGTACCAAAAAAACATTAAAAAGAAAAAACCCAGAAATTAACTCAAAATAGAATGAAAACTCTGATACTCTTAGAAGAAAACAGAGAGGGAACGTTGAATGATAATACGTTTGGAAACAATTTTTTGGATATGTCACCAAAGGTACAGGCAACAAAAGGAAACAGGTTGAACTTAATTAAAATTTAAAAGTGTTTAGAATTAACAATAGTTTAGGTATGAAATCAGTCTTGACACAGGTCAACAGAAAAGTGGATAATAAAATGTGGGGGGAACATGTGTGTAAATATACATTCATCTATGTATACATACTGTTTATTTATGAAGAAAAATAAATTCTGACATTTGTAGTCAAACGGATGGAACTGGGGCTGTGTTAATTGAAATGAGCCAAACACAGAAAGACAATGACCTTGTTTCTTTCTCCTATGTGTTAAACAAAAACGTTGACTTTTGAGTTTGAGGAAGTTACGAAGCAGGTAGTGTGAAACGTAAAAAGGTGAGGATGAATTTTATCAGTGTATGCCTCACATATGTATGGAGATATAATAAATTCCACTAATATCTACAATTTATATGTATTCTTAATTTTAAAAAATAACTTGAATAGACCCTCCCAAAGCAAACATACAATGGCCAGAAGGCAAATCTAAACATACTTAACATTTTTAATCATTAGGGTAATGCAAATCAAAATTAATAAACTATCATTTCATATCCATGAAGTCTACTATAAAAAACATAAAATAACAAGTTTTGGCAGAAATAGACAAAATGGAAATTTTGAGCACTGTTGCTGGTCATATAAACTGAAAGAGCCAAACAGAATGTTTCCTCAGAAGATTAAAAGTAGGATTACCATATGACATAGCAATTCAATTTTGGGGTATATCTCAAAGGAATTTAAAGCAGTATTAAAGAGGTATTTGGGTTTTCTTCCCATTTTTTTTTTATTGGTGCAGCATAAAACGTAGTATTAGAATTCACTATTACATATTCATTCCTGCTGTTTTAGTCAGTTTTTTTTGCTGCTGTGGCTAAAGGTTCTGACCAGAACAACTGTAGAGAAGTTAATTTGAGAGTCTTAGTTCATAGATAGCAGTTTCACAGGGCTTGAGGTTAGGCAAAACATGGAGGTACAGTGTGGCAGAGGTAAGCAGCTCCATCTCCACTTACCAGATAGAAAATATACCCCAAGTCCTGCCTCTAATTCCCACCTCCTCCAACCACACCCTACCACTTCAGATACCACTCAGTTAATCACATCAAAAGTAAAGTGAATGGGTAATAAAATGAAAAAAACATGAAATAGTATGGCCTGGGAGGGAGAGACGAACTTTGAAGATGGCAGCCCCTGTGAAATGCGATCCTCGCATCCCTAATCAAATCCTTTCTAAAGTTGAGCAATAACTCAAGAAACTATATGGGATATGGCTGTGACCCACATACCATACCTTGGGTACTGGTGAGGGGAGAAGGGAGATTAAAAAAAACACAGGTATTAAGATAAAAAGCTGGGATTAGGTGGTGCACTGGGCTCTGATGTAGACACAGCGTCTGAAGAGCTATTTCACCAATTTTATTTATATAGGGTCTCATAGTTAAGAAATTAGTTAAGACTGTAGAGGCATTGTCCTTTGTGCATTAGAAAGTTACAGGGCTAGAAACATTCTTGTTTGCATTACTGTCGCAATATTTGGGGCTTCCTGTGGCATCCAAAGAGTCCATTGTTCAGTCTCTACTAAGCAGGCAGGCTTCAAGGTTATAGTACTGGTCAAACATTACAGTTATCTTGCTATGCTCAGAATTCTCTATCCCTGGGAGCTGGTGTCTGAAATCTAGGTCAAGAAACAAATGGATCTGTGGCTAGGACAGAATCTCCTTTAGAACAGGGTACCACCACGCAACTGTGTCATCTCAACTGGCACCGTTGTACCAAGAATATTCCCAGAGGCACAGCCTCTGTCACAGGGCAGTTTCAAAACCTTTCATTCAGTCACCACTCCCAACAGGATGTTACTGCTGCTTCACTTTTTGGTTCATATGGATGTAATATAGTTAGAAATTCACAAAAGTGGGAGGAGCATAAAATAGGCATTTATGTTACAAGATGGGAAATCATCAAATGGATTAAGGAGTTAAAAAAAAGGCAAACAAAAAGGACTTTGATCCTCTAATATTGAGGGATCCTAAAATAATTCACTCTACTTGCCACAATATGAAGGAGTTTAGAAAGCAGAGGCCTGTAATCCCAAAGAAGGAAGGAGGATACCAAGTCTGAGGCCAGTCTTGGGAATTTAACATGACTCTATCTTAAATAAAAAAACAAACAAAACAAAACAAAACAAAACAACAACAACAACAAAACAACATAAAAAACCCCAAAACAAAACAAAACAAAAAAATGGCTTGGGATGTAGCTTAGTGGTAAAGTGCTCCACAGTTCAATCCCTAGTACCTCATATATATGTAAACAACTAAATAAATGGACAATAAGAAACCTGACTGACTTGTTTGGGTCATGGTCTGACATGTGAATCACTGCTTTGAGTAATTAAAAAAACAAAGGAGGCTACAAGATGCTGATTTTCAGTGATCTTACGAACACTTTTTTTTCTGTTTAAATCTTGGAAATAAGACAACCAGTCTGCCAACAAGTGGGAAGGATCCCAATTCATGCTTACTGTGTTATCACAAACTTTAGTTATAAGTTATTTGGGTTTGACATATATCTTGAATGTAATATACTATTAACCATATACTACGTTAAAGAGCAAGCTAAAACATATCTTTTTTTAAAAATATTTTTTAGTTGTCAATGGAATTTATTCATATGTGGTATTGAGAATCACACTCAATGCCTCACACATACCAGGCAAGCATTCCACCACTAAGCCTCAACCCCAGCACTGACTTAAATATATGATACATAAGACCAAGGATGACTGATAAAACCAGCAAAATCAATTCACCTGCATGAAATTCCACAGGCGTCTACAAATTTCTGGTGTTACTGCTCCCAAGTAAATAGGAAGCTAAATATTTGATTGTTTTGGATTTTGGAGGATTCATATTCCATGTCTAGGAACACTGGGTAGTTTTCTGTAATTCCATTCATAAGAAGACTTATTTGAATAAAGAACTAAACAAAGGTGGGCTGATCTGAACTGCAAATAGTTTTAAGGAGTCATCTCTTAAAAACTTCAGACTTTCTGATTTACACCATGACTTTAGAATTTGTTAATGGTTTGGATATGAGTGTTCCCCCAAATTTCTTGTGTTTATGCAGGAATGTCTGAAGAGGAAATGACTGAATTGTGAAAACTGTAACCTAATCAGTCCATCCTAGTTTGAATGGACCGACTGGGTGTTAACTAGACAGTGTGCTGTCACTGGGGTCCTGGCCCTATGGGAGTACACCTTCCCTATAAGGCCCTTCCACCTTACTTACTAGTTGCCATACCAGGCCCTTCCACCATGGTGTCTTTTCTCACTTTGGGTCCAGATGAATGGGTTGATAACCTATGGATTGAGGTCTCTGCAACTATGAACACCAAGTAAACTTTCCCCCTCCAAGTTGTTCTTATTAGGTATTTTAGTCACAGCAATACCAGCAGCAACAACAATGCACAAGAAGTGCTTGCAACGTATTATAGGCAGGCTGGAATTTAGGATTATAAACGTTACCTAGAAACAGTGATTGGGATTTTGGATAGGAAATTTCAGGGGTCATGATACAAAATATGTTATCTGAAAAATAATTACTAACTTGTCATGGTACTAAGACTACTTCTATAAAGGGAATTTATGCCTACTCAGGACAAAGTAATTCCTTTTTCTTTTTTGTGGTGCTGGGGACTGTACCCAGGGCCTTGTGCTTGCAAGGCAAACACTCTACCAACTGAGATATGTCCCCCCCGCTCGACATGAAGTAATTCTAAAACCTGAAATACCCACAATATCCTGGATGATGTCAGGATGCATTCTTAATACGAAAGAAAAGTGCTTCAGAGAGTTCCAATATAACATGGAAAATTGTTTTATACAGGAAAATGTTATATGAAAAGTGCAAGGAGGTCCTCATGATATTCAAGAACAGGAAGCCTCTTTTTCATAAAAGATTTTGAAAATATCTGAGGGAACTGCTGAATTCCACTGTTTTTCTAATAACAATATTCTATGACCAGTTTTCCATTCAACATCAAAAACCTGTTTGATTTACAGATGGCAGTTTCAAAATGGACAGGTAATGTCCTGGTTAGCAGGTCATCACAGAGACCAGCAATGAACAGAGCATTTAAAGAACAAAAACATAAATCAGCTCTATGTTTGAAATGCATGCTGTTATCTCTGACGTGATGGAAAATTATCATGCAACAATAATTTAGATTAAGTCCCACCTTTTAGCCACCTCCCCCATCCCTGCAATTCATAGGTGATAGTCAATGGCCTAGCCTTTTAGATGGTGGAAAATGGATTTTCAGGGCTGGGGAGATAGCTTAGCTGGTAGAGTGCTAGAGCCTTGAGTTCAATCCCCAGTATTGCCAGAGGGGAAAAAAAAAAAAAAAAAAAAAAAAAGAAGGATCTTCACCTGCAACTCAACCATATGGCAATTTAGGAGTGAAATTAATATAGGACATTTTGATAGCATCAGATCACTCTCCAGGACTGGGAGGTGTCTGGAGCCAGCACATGTACATCACAGTGTATTTGTTTGAATTGGACACATTATGGGCGGACTACAGCAATACAGAGAAGGGCTGAATCTAGATATGTTCCTTTGAATTCTTTGAACCAGATAATATCAAGAACAATCTGTAGTTCCTCCTGTAGTACAGAATAGCGATAAAGGCTGCTAATGATTAGACAGATGGGAAGCATAACTGAATCACAATGAACAAATGTCAGTAATTCTTTCAAGATATAAAGCAACTTTCAAGGTCTGTAAACTTTGTGGAAGATCCTAAAGCTCAAAATACTGTTAGAAGACTGGAATAAAAAATGGTGTACCTCTGAATCAATGCTTATCTTTCTGTAGACTAAGAAATAAACTATTGTTCAACATGTTCTGTCTAATAAATAGGCAGAGATATTGTATGTTATATAGCTACAGAATAACAGAAAATGGGCATTTGAAGTATTGTATAAAATGCTTCATAAACTCATTAATCTGGTCTTAATGGTGACTTTATAAACACAATTACTCATAATAAGAATCAGCTACATAAAAATGTGCCAAGAGTTCAAGATTGGTTATATTAGGAAATTTAAAGAGTATTAATATTTCTTTTTCCAAATCCTGACTAATGGGTCAAGAAACAAATCTTTATATGGATAAAAACTCCATGTGTCTGAAATACTTAATGTTATGCCAAGGCATATAATGTCAAAAATTAATTTTAATGTGCAGGCTTTAAGAAAAACTTGGTAACAAGGAACAAAAACACACCACAGCAGAAAAATTTTAAATTCTATTTGGGAATTCAGCAAAATAATTTCTATAAAACAAAACAGCAAAATACTTAAACAGTTAAGGATGAGCTGTTGTCTGTTTGAAGGAATATTTGGTTTTTAGATAGCTTCCAAAATATTACATACATTCAAAAGCTAGCAATTCTCTTTTAAATATAACATTTAAGAGTTTGCTGGAACTTCTAAACAAAAGTTTACTCTAAAATGGTACCTTAGAATTGTTTTAACTAAAAATTTTATGTCTTAATTAAACCCCATATCTAACAAGAATTTTGGAATGGAAAAAGAATTAGGCCCATCTTGCTTTGAAGTAAAAATTGAGATTGACTGAAAATCAGCCAGGCATTTTGTTATGATGGTACTTCATAGTACTGTGGATTCTGATGATGTAGAGATAACTAGGATCCAGCAGAAACAAATTTTAGAAGCATGGCTTAATAAATTCTACCAAAACCAAAATAAAATGTATAAAATACGGGCTTCTATTATGTTCCATATATTCCAGCATAAAAAATTTGCCTGTTTTCAAATTTTATAGTTCCTATTATTAATACTGTTATTTATTTGACCAAGAAATGCAACATCAAACATTAAATGTAAAGAACATTAATATGTGTAGCTAAAAACTGCTTGTTTGTCCCCTTTCTTCCTGTTTTATATTTATTCTATGTATGAGAAATAAAAGTTTCAATAGAAGTGATTTTGGGACAAATGCTGTCATTCAGGGATTTTTGTCTCCAATGGCATCACAACCTGGTATGAAGCCATGCTAAATGGTATATAGCAAACTATAGTTTAAAATAATTAGCCTAATACCAGAATAAAAAAGGTAATGAAAAATTCTGGAAACAATTTTTCATTTCAACTGGAAGGTCACCTACCAGTCTTACATTCCAGTAATAAAGAACTAACAGGAAATTATTGGTATGATTGATATGAACAGGCTCTCTTACCCTCCCCATCTTTTTTCGTAAAGAACTGATTTAATTCGAGGAAGTAGGAAAAACTGATTGCAGAATGCAGTATACATAACAATAAAAGGAACTTAAGTATTTTTGTATATTTCTGACTCTTCATCAAAAAAGTTTCTTGCTTAATGACTAATACTGATATACTATATACATCTTTTCCATTTACATATTAGAATCAGTCATATATTACAAAACACTATACATGTTCTGTTGTAGGTTCTTACATCTGTCAGCAAATTTCTACAAATGAGACAGTGAATAGAATCTCAATGTCATGGTACTTTGAAACAGTTTTTCTAATTTTAAATATTTAATCAGGCACAGAAAAATTTGGTCAGTAAGCCTGGAGTGCATGATATTAAAGGAGTCAGTAAATTAGCTGCAAATCACTGATCCTTTGTTTGAGGTGAGGATACTTCTTCACTGCCTTCATAATTTTCTTGTATGCGGCCACTTTTCTGAGGGTTGTTCAAGTGATGAGCTGCTGGTCCTGTATATGGTTGTCCATGTACATTATTCTAAGAGAGTAAAAGAGACCTGATGTCAAACTTTCACATATTACAATTAAAATGTTAATAATAGGCTAAAATTGTCTTAGAATTATATTCTTAATTTAAAAAAAAAATTCTCACGAAGTAGTTGTAAAATATATCTTATAAATGGATCCATATATTGTAAAGAACCTAAGTACCATGTGAGAAAATGCATGCATATAAATCTGTAACCCTGTCATAATATTTGATTCTACCTTCCCAGAAACAGTGTACAAGACTCTTCTATTACCACCTGTTATGCTAAAAGGAATGGTTGTCTAAGTGTGGTCCTTGGATCTGCTGCATTGTTTGGAAATTTGTTAAAAATGAAAATCCCTGCTATCTACCATTATTCTACCAAACAAGAAATTTTGGGTTGTGGGACCCAGCAATCTCTGATCTTACCAAATGCCTTTTATTATAATATCCATTAAATTTACTAGCCACTGCCTTTAAAGAACTTTAATGTAGTCACATCTGTAGCTTAATGTTAGGAAAATCTTTCTAAAATGTTCTTCCCCAATTCTCCTTTTCAAGAAAAAATTTCAGGGAATTTTGTCTCCAATGGCATCACAACCTGGTATGAAGCCATGCTAAATGGTATAGCAAACTGGGGATTGAGCCCAGTTTATTATTTTTTATTGATATAAGATGTCACATAATTTTATTAACTACTGCTATCAACATAAGGTTCTGTATACCTAGTTAATAAGGGAAATATAGGAGGTAAGATGAAACATGCTATAATTTGACCACACTTCTGCTATTCTGACCATCTTGGTAAAGTTGTTAATAGTTAAATTACAAATTCCCAGTCAGAGCTCTCACCAATACTTAAGAAAAAAGCAGAACACTCTGTATAAAAAATAAAAACTGGTTTGGGGACAGAAAATTTCATTTTACCTGTTGATACTGAGACCCAGGTGAATGAGGATACAATGTTACATCTTCTGGTGGAGACGACTCATGTTCATCTGGGGCATCTTGGTCATCTGGGTACTAATTTTAAATATTTAAAAGAGATTAAGAATTTGATTATGAAAGTAACTTCAAATATATTTTTAATATCCTTCACTCAAGGACTTAAAACTAAAAAAGCATAAAAACAGGCTGGGGTTGTGGCTTAGTGGTAGAGTGCTTGCCTAACACATGTGAGGCTCTAGGTTCAATCCTCAGCACCACACAAAATAAATAAATGAATAAATAATATAAAGGTATTGTGTCACCTAAAACAAAGCAAAAACAAAAAAACCAAAAAACAGAAACAAAATATGCACTGTATTTAGCACTGTTTTGTTTACTGGATATGTAGATAATATATATCTATAAAGATATATAGGTAATTTATATGTGAGTATATATTTATGTATATATATATATGTATACATACTATATATATATATAAAAAAAATATTATTTTTTGGGGGAATTGGGGATTGAGCCCAGGAGTGCTTAACCACTGAGCCACATCCCCAGCCCTTTTTTAAATTTTCTGAGACTGGGTCTTGCTAAGTTGCTGAGACTAGTCTTGAACTTGCCATCTTCCTGCCTCAGCCTCCCCAGTCACTGGGATTACACGTATGCATCAGTGTGCCCATGATATAATAACTTACACGAGAAAAAAATGTGAATTCTTCCAGATATTATCAAGAATAAATAAAAAAATCAATGCTAACCATTACAGCAAACAAAACCATAATTACCATTCATTAATACATAAATACTATACTGTAAACAACATTTTTCTTCCATTCTATTTCCCTTTTTTTTTTTTTTTTTTTTTTTTACCTCTTCTGGACAGAGTTCACAAGCTTTTGTAAGTGTCATTCTAGCACTATGTGACCTTTCTAAGAAATAACCATTTGATGTCTCATTGCTTTGTACTGGTGGAGACCAATTGTTGTAAGTGAACTGAGGATTGCCAGTATATGGTCTTCTTTCAAGTTCATCTCCAAGCCATTCCACTGCCCAGGTCCACTTTCTTTTAAGGTCTCCATTACCCTTCAAAAGAAAATAAAATTCAACTTGGTAAAAAAATAAAATAATTTTCAAAATCAACTTAAAATGGCAATTCCCAAGTTTTCATAATTATTATCTTTTAAAGTGTGGATTTATCATTATATAAAATTATACAAAAGAACTGTTAGCTAGGCATCATGGTACATGCCTATACTAACAGCATCTTGGGGGGCTGAGGCAGGAGGATTGAGAGTTCAAAGCCAGCCTAGGCTAAAGCGAGATGCTGGCAATTTTGTGAGACCCTGTCTCTAAATAAGTACAAAATAGGGCTGGGGATGTGGCTCTGAATTCAATCCCCCATACCACTTTACACCAAAAAAAAGAAGAATTCTTACCTGTAAAATTTGGTAAGCAACAGGACAATTGTTAAAGAGAGCTACCATACATTTTATACACTGATATGCTCTTTTTTGATAGTGATTCTTAGAGCGCTGGATTGTATCGAACAGCCCATCACGGTCATCTGGAATTCCTTTAAGTGCATTGTGAATTCTATAAAGAATCAGATAAAAATAAAATTTGATGCTTTCTAACCACTCTTCAGCACATGTTTTTGATGTAATTTCATTTAACAGAGGAGGAAAAATGTGATTAAATAGTTTTGCCAAACATTATAGAATTACAAAGTTGGGGATCTGGTTCAACTCTAACTTAAGGAGCAGGAGGCAAATTATATGTTATATTACACTTTTTTTTCCCCAGGACTACTAATTGAATACAGTTCCTAGCTCTTTGTTATACTAAATGTAAATGTATTACTGAGTGAATTAAGGACAAGTCTACTATTTTTATGAATTAACATTTCTTTAAGAATACTTTAGAATAACTGACTTCTAGCTGGCTCATTTTTGTAAGACAATATTTCAGAAAGTAAAATTAGGATCTACACTGAAAAAGTGCAATAATTTGGTACAAAACTAATCGTGAATATATTATAATGGGTAAATCAAATTCTTTTTCCACTGGTAATCACAATTTCATTTACTAATGATCAGTTATTTCATTATATCATTATATGCCAGTAAAAGAAAAAAATTTTCTTTTTTTGCTAAGCTATGCACAGTCTTGTTTGGATACTTAAATTCTGAAAGTTTTATCATTTCTTTAATACAAAAAAGTAACACATTTTAAAACCAGGCACAGAGGAGCATGCCCGGAAAATTCCAGGTTAGTTGAGGCAGGAGGATTCCAGGTTGTAGCCCAGCCTTGATAACTTAATTAGATCCTGTCTCAAAAAAATAAAAAGGCTATAAATACAGTTTAGGGGTAGAGTTCACCTGGGTTAAATCCCTACTACCACAAAACATCCCCAAAACTGGAAACAGGTTCCTTGAGATACTTGTAGTATATATTCTATTTTATTTTTTGGTTTTAGGTTTTAATGAAGTGATATTCAATACTTTTGTCAAATACTTGCTTTCTTTTTTGGTACTTGGGATTGAACCCAAGGGCACTTCACTGAGCCATATCTCCAGTCCTTTTTTAGTACATTAATTAGAGACAGGTTCTCGCTGGGTTGGTTAGGGTGTCTCTAAGTTGCTGAGGCTGGCCTTGAATTTGCAATCCTCCTGCCTCAGCCTCCGTAGCTGCTAGCTAGGATCACAGGTATGAGCTACCTCGCCCAGAAAATATTTTCATGTACAAATTTTGTTTTTAGTTGTAGATGTACACAATACCTTCATTTTGTTAATTTATTTTTATGCGGTGCTGAGGATTAAACCTAGTGCCTCAGCACAGCGTGCTACCACTGAGCTACAACCGCAGCCTTATGTGCAATTTTGATCAATACTGTCTTTGCTTGTCTTACTGACATAGAATATGATTTGTAACACCTCTTTGAATAGTTAACTAAATAAAATATTCTTTATGCATAAAAGTTGAAGCAATACTTCACTCATTTTCTACTAATGTTGAAGATGAAAGTTTACTATTTTCCACAATAATTTAGTTTTCATTTATTTTATTTACTTATTAAATTTTTGGTATTGGGAATTGAACCAAGAGGTGTTTAACCACATTTCCAGTCCCTATATTTTGAGACAGAGTCTCACTATGTTGCTAAACTTGGGCTTGAACTTGGGATTCTTCTACTTTAACCTTCAAAAATGCTGGGACTGAAGGCATGCATCACTGTGCCTGGCTTAGTTCAGTATTCTTATTTTACTACTACCATTTCTTTGGGTAAAATGGAAAGCTAGGATGTGATTAAAGCAAATATTAGAAGTCATGTAGGAAATAATATATTCTGGTAAGTTCTGATAAATTCAAACAAAAAACAAAACAAAAAACCCCAGTAAGTTTACAGATGATAGTATCTTATATTCAGAATATCCAAAAAGCTCTACCGGACTGCCACAGCTAATAAATGAATCATCAAAAGTAGTAAGTTCCAAAATCAACATACAAAAATTATTAGCTTTCTTATATACCAGCAATGACTCTGTTGAGAAAGAAATCAGGAAATCATCCCATTCACAATAGTTTCAAACAGAACAAAACAAAACAAAACAAAACCCCATAAAATCCCCTATACTCCCAAAACAAAACCCGTCAAAACCCAGAACCAAACCCAAACACAAAATTTAGGAACAAATCTAACCAAAGAGATGAAAGACCTCTCCAATAAAATTTTTAGAATATTGATGGAGGAGAGACTCAAGAAGATGGAAGGACCTCTCTCGTTCATGGATTGGCAGAATATGGGTAAAATGGCCATATTACCAACGCCAATATACTGATCAAGTGCAATCTGCATCAAAATATCAATTATATCCCTCACAGAACTACGGGAAAAAAATAAAGCCCTAAAATTCATTTGGAAGAATAAAAGACCCAGAAGAATCAAAACAATTCTAAGTTGAAAAAATTGTGGAGGAAACACAATAGCTGACTTCAAATTATAGTACAGAACTATATAGTAATAAAAAACTGCATGATACTAACATAAAAACAGACAAATAGACCCATGGTACAGAATAGCAGACAGACACAAACTCACTCAGATATAGTCATCAGATCCTTCACAAATTTCCAAAATCAAACATTAAAGAAAAGACAGATTTTTAAACAAAAATGCTGGGAAAATCGATTACGCACATGTAGAAGAATAAGACTATACTCTGTGCTTTTAACCTGCACACAAATCAACTAAAAATGGATCAAAGATGTAGAAATTAGACCAGATACTATACAGTTCCAAGAAGAAATGTCTCAACAGGTCAGTTGCAACAGCAGAATGAAACCGTAATAAATGCTGGAGAGGATGTGGAGAAAAAGAAATACTTTCACACTTCGCTAGGATTATAAATTAGTACCACCACTATGGAAATCAGTATGGAGGTTACTCAAAAGAATAGCCATGTAACTACCATGTGACTCCGACACATCACTTCTAAGTATTATCCTGAAGAATTTTTACAGTTTTCTTATCCAGTGATACATGCACACCCATCTATAGCAGCATGAGTCACCATAGCCAAACTACAGAAACAGGCAATGTGTCCATCAACAGATGAATGGATTAAGAAAATGTGGTATATACAAATATGGAGTTTGATTCCGTTTTAAAGAAAAATGAAATCATGTTATTTGCAAGAAAATAGATTATACTTGAGACCATTATGTTAAGTGAAACGATCATACTTAGAAGGTCAAGGGCTATATATTTTCTCTCATATGCAAAAATGAAAGAGAAAAAAGCAAAAGAAATGTGGCAGGCAATCCCAAGAAAAATCAAAGGGAGACAAGTTGAGGAAAGAGACCAGGCAGTGGAAGGAGGGAAGGGAAAAGGGAAATACTGGGGAATGATACTGGCCAAATTTTTATATTGTATGAATATGTAATAACAAATCTGACTATTATGTACAACTATAATGTATCATTAAAAAATGTGGAAAAACCCCCCAAAAGTAAAAATTAGATCCCATTAAACCAACTCCAGGGCTGGGGAGGTAGCTCAGCTGGTAGAGTGCTTGCCTCGCAAGCACAAGGCCGAGTTCAATCCCCAGTACCGCAAAAAAAAAACCAAAAAAACAAAAAACAAAAAAAACAACTCCTTCATTCATTCACTTACTGATTATTTTTTGGTATTGGAGATTGTGCTACTGAGTTATGTTCCCAGCCCTTTCCATTTTTGATTTTCAGATACGGTCTCACAGAGTTGCTTAGGATCTCACCAAATTCCCCAGGATGGCCTTGAACTTGTGATCCTATCTTAGTCTCCTTAGTTTCTAGGATTGAAGGCATGTGCTACCGTGCCTGGCAAAACAAATTCTCAAACACTAATTTTTAAAATACCACTTGAAATTAGTGACTGAAATATGTGCTGAAAAACTAACAACAGGTTTGAACTTTTAATATTTTTGGGTCATAGCAACTGGATTTTGCTAATATAATTTTATTTATTTTTTTAATTTTAATTTTTTGTTCATTAAAGAAATTTTTTAGTTGTCAATGGACCTTTTATTTATTTATATGTGGTGCTAAGTATTAAACCCAGGGACTTGTACATGCCAGGCAAGCGTACCACCACTGAGCCACAACTCCAGTCCCCTCATTAATTCATTCTTAATTGATGATTTATTAAATCCAGTCAGTCCTATACACAGGAAAGGAACCATAGTTTGCAAAATGTAGGAAGAATATGGAGGCAAAGACTTCAGACCTCTGATCTGAAGGCATGAGCCTATTGAAATAAGTGGATTGTCTGGGTGGTATGAACCAAATGACTGGTGCAGGAGCCAAGGACATAGCTCTAACACCCCTTATTTTATGTATAAAACATTATTTCTAGCCTTATTCCTTACTAACAAAGCCTTTATTGTAGATTTATTTTTAAAAAATGTTTTAGTTTACATGACAGCAGAATGCATTTATGCACTTTAATATATCATACATAAATGGGGTATAATTTCTCATTTTTCTGATTGTACATGTATGTTGTAGAATCACATCTTAAAATGAATTCATCTGTTTAAAAGAAAAAAAATTGTATTAAGTAGGACACTAAGCATTAAAATAAACCAATAAAGCTGGGACAGGGGTACATGCCTGTAATTCTAGCTACTCAGCAGGCTAAGGCAGAAGGATTCCAAGTTCAAGGTCAGTTTGAGCAATCTAACAAAACTCAGTTTCAAATCTTGGTAAAATAAAGGAAGGATTGGGGATCTTGTTTCAGGGGTATAGCACTTGCTGAACAGAAACAAGGATCTGAGTTCAACACCCATTTGAAAGACATTAAATGAGCTCCAAAAAGTAAAAATATATTTGACAACTGGCAGCTGCAATTATTTCTAGAACTTGGGAGATGATAATTATGCTGGTAGCAAGAGTATCCACCTGTGAGTCTGCCAGGAGTCCTCAATCAGTAAAATCTGCAAAAGTAGATCCAAATATGGCCGAAGTTCATATGTATATGAATATGCAACCTAAAAATAGGTAAAATATAGTAAATATAAATACTTAAAAGAATATGAATAAATTACAAATGAAAGTTTATTCTTCTTTAACCTGCCAGAGAAGTTCACTCAGGACAGTAGATGAGAACTGAGGATTCTCCCAGGAGCAGAACCGAAGTAATCTGATGGTCTCTTCTGAGTTACTGCAGTCTTCAATAATTTTCTTCACATAACTTATTCTCATAAATAAAATATCTGCCACATTCTGCTGAATTGGCATTATGGGTTGTGATAAATTAGGGTCTCCAAAAGGATTGGGAAGGGGGGGATTACCTAGAAAAAATATGACATTAATGAAAAGCCAACAGACTTGTTCACAAAGTTAAAATACTAAATTTATTATTTTAAAGAAATAAATCTGATTTTTAAGTCTCCTAAGCATAGTAAAAACTCTCAAGACTAGATATTACAAGATAATAAAAGGCAAAAATGTAAAAAATTAATCTTCAGATTTATTTTCAACCAAGAACTATTCATAACTAGCATTATTTAAAAACTACTATAAAGAATGGAACATTGTCCTTTACCATTAATTGAAGACTGGGTTCTTGATGAAACACTGCAACAGCGTATCAGCTGAGATACTACTGAGTATAACTTGCCTAATTCAGCATACTGGTATTTGATTGGAGGACCTGGTCCTTCATCTAAAGACACAAGCATAAAGGTGGCAGGTACATTCAATTTCAGAAGCTGTGTCTTTTCTGCAATTCCTATTAAAAAAAGGCAAAGTGTAAGAAAACAATTAGGATATATATAGTGTAGTGCTGTGGTAATTATCACAGTTTCTAATTTTTATGACTACAACTTATATTCTATTTAGAATACAGACAATATAGGAAGAATGCAGAAAGAACAGAAAATACATTGATTTAGTTTATTAAGATTAAATATTATTACTGTGAAATAATCACAGCTCTGGCATTCCAATTATGGTCCTCAGGACAATGTACGCTTTCTAGGAGAGGTTAGAATGGTCTAGCCTAAGAAAAGCCAGAAACTAAGTTTAAAGAGTCATACCAATTCTTTTAGTAATTACCAGTCTGTTTATCCCTGTCTAGGCTAAGTGCTTGGAGTGAAAATGCCTATATATTTGTTGTTTCCACATTCCTTCCTTCCTTTTTTTTTGGCAGTGCTGAGGATTGAACCCAGGGCCTTGTGCTTATGAGGCAAGCACTCTACCAACTGAGCTCTCTCTCTAGTCCCTTCTTACTGTCTAATATATAATGTCCATTTAGTTTTTATCTTAATCTTGTCCTGAAGCTAAAGAAGAATTCTCAAATATTTATATCCCCCTTCATAACACTACTTTTCCTTGATATATTTTCTCCATATTTTCTTTCTTCTTTCCTTTCCAATTTTTAAATTAACAGTGAGAGACAGACATCAATACCCTATGTACATGTAGGATTACATGAATGGTTTGAATCTACATCGTGTACAACCACAGAAATGAAATGATGTACTCCATTTGTGTATAATGAATCAAAATGCAGACTGTAAAAAAAAAAAAAAAGAAAAAAAAAGTCTATATCTGACTGAAATCATGTGAGACTTGTGTCTCTGGGTCTGGTTAGTTTCATATAACACAATATTCTCAATTTTTACCCATATCGTTACAAATGATGATTTTATTCTGCTTTTTAGAGGCTTCATTCCACTGTTTACATATTTGTGATTATGCACTACACTGTACATAATGTGCACTGACAGACTTAGTTTGCTTCTATGTCTTTGTCAATATGAATAGTACTTTAAGGCATTTGCAGATTCTTTTTGACACATTCATACATTCATTTCTTTTTATTTGGACCTAAACAGCAGCAGGATTACAGGATCACAGTTGGTAGGCAGGTGGACTAATAGCTAACTGGACCATAGAGGTAACTGTATTGTTTTCATATGTACTATTAATGAAATTTGCTTTAACATTGAGTTACATTTTTTGAGGACCCTCCAAACTATTTACCATATGGGTTTACCAATTTTTGAATTTTTTTCATAGAATTGGCACTGTAATTCATTTTTTGATAAAATAAGATCTGAATTGAAATAGGTTATTAAAGAACATACCATCCTTACTGTTAATGTGGATATTCATTATTTATCACAGAAATATTAATATATTTGACCACAGGGTACTGTCTGAGACCTTATGGGGAATGTTATACAACATACTACAAATATGCTACCTTCACTTTTGTCAAACCAGGACACAAAATCCTAAAATGTGTTTGGCCCTATGCACTTAAAATAAAGATATAAAAGTATTTCTGGCAGGGGAAACTACAATTAGATTTTACTATTGACCAATGATGTGTGCCCTATGAACAAGAAATATTTAAAATGAGAACTATACAAAATAAAAGTTTTTCGGTGCTTACCCTGGGTAATTTTACATATAAAATAAAGACATCAAGATAAAGTCTTTATGCATGATTGATTGTATGATAGGTACCAACACCCCAGTACTGAAGAGTGAACCCAGAGGAGCTTTACCACCATGTGACACTCCTAGGCCTTCACAAATTTTGTTTGGACACACGATCTTTCCAAGTTGCCTAGGGTGGCCTTCAACTTGGGATTCTCCTGCTCTAGCCTACGGGCTGCTAAGGTAATAGACATTAGTCAAAGTGCTTGGCTCACTTCCTCAAGAATTCTAAACTTGACAAGTGCACAACTATTTGGGATGCTTGTAGAAAATAGTGATATCAAATCTCTAAATTCTCAGTTGGTGTGGGATGTGGCCTGGGCAATCAAATATTTTTCAAAAAGCAGCATAAAGAGATATCAACATGAATCAGACAGAATCCGACTTTAAATACTGTTAAAGGAAAAAGAGTCAAGTGCATGAGGTACTTTTTAATAGAAATGATAAATGCCATTTAAAAAGTTATACACAGCTAAAGTTGTAGCTCAGTGGTAGAGTGCTTGCCTAGCATGTGTGAAGCACTAGATTCTATTTTCAGCACTGCATATAGAAAATAAATAAATAAAGGTCTATGGAAAACTAAAAAAAAATTAAAATGTAAAACTTGCAGTGAGTTTATAAAGAATATCACCACACTCAGGATAAATGCCATCTCATCATTTGATAAAAATCTTTTCTTCATTTAGTATGTAAATATAATACAAATTGGAAGTTAAGAAAAATTCTTACCTAAATTGGCATACATTACAAACAAATTGAAATATTGTTGTAAATGACGTCCATATTCTGAAACTTCCCTTCTCAGGAGATTTAATACTGCTTTTAGTAAGTGGTCACTCAAGCTTAAGTTATCACATGTCTGTGAATGATAAACTATCAGTTATTTATATTTACAACAGCATATAATTTTTTTTCCTTCATAAAAAGAGACATATTCATAAGTATGGTAAAAGTTTCATACTGGAAATTATTAAATATAATTGCTCTGAGAAAAAGAACTGCAGTAAAGTCACTCATTATAGATCCTTTTAGTGTTGAAACCATAAAAAAAGCATATTGTAATTTTTATATTTAAGTTACTTAAAATGTTCAAATTGTTATCATAAATCAAGCATACAGAATCTTAAGATTTGCTAAATAACTAAGTGACTGATCAGAAATTTCTCTGATTTTGGATTAATGCCTAATAATCACTATTTCATTATCATGAAATAATTTTTAGGACCCAAAATATCATAACATTTATGTGTAGATAATTTCTTCATGGTAAATATGTCATAGAAATGCACATACATGTACTGATTTACACTTGCAGAAAGAACTGCTTTCAAGTATTTAATTACTAGAAAGAAGCTACACAGTTACCTGACTACAAGGTGGTCCGGGGGATGCAAAAGGTGAAGGAGAAGACCCATCTTCCAAGGAAAAATGTGCAATAAATACTATGAGTTTTGCAAACACACCCCTCACTTCTGCACTAGGGCACTCCAGAAGGTATTCAGAGAAACGATTCGATACATTAAAAAGAACATTATGAGCAAACCAAAAACGTACATTCTTGCTGTGACGGAGGAGAATGCACAAAGCATCATACCTAAAACAGATGTATTAATATGCTTAGTTTGGTTGCTAAAGGAAAGAGAAAGATGATCAAAAATGTTCTCTACAATTAATGGTTGTGATTGGTTACAGTATAAATACAACACTGATAAAACCAGATGACTATATAGGTCCATCCAGTTATAAAACAAATTCAGAAGTCTCTGGGTTCTGGGGATTGAATTCAGGGGCACTCAACCATTGAGTCACATTTTTAACCCTATTTTGTATTTTATTTAGAGACAAGGTCTCGCTGAATTGATTAGCATCATGTCAATGCTAAGGATGGCTCTGAAACTTTCAATACTCCTGCCTCAGTCTCCCCTGAGCCACTGTGCCTGGCCTTCTGCAAATATTTTTTAATATTAATACTGCTAAAAGAGTCGTTAAATCCAGGAGCTATAACATAATCTCCTCTACATACTGTTAAAAATTAGCAACAACTGAAGAATACAGTCATTTAAACACTTACCTTATTAATCCTAACCAAGACTTCTACTAGTAAAGATAAAGCTTAGTATTTTCACAATGAACAATACTAAAGATCTAAAACAAATTAACAAAAAGAAACCACATTTTCAATAATATAGGTCATATTTAGAGTAGGTATTTTTAATAAGATTTTTTTCAGCATCACTATATCTGAATCAATAGTTTCATGGTTAGGAAAAAAAATAAATCAGCATAACAAAGGAACTCAAGTACAATATGAATAAAATCCAAAACCATGTACCAGTCACTAGCAGGGCCACGAACTATTTTCTTGGTATGAAATCCAGTGGTGAAGAGGAATCTAGCAGCAAGCTGAATGCTAATCATAGTTATCTCTTCGGCTTCAGGCAACAAGTGATCTTGTCCTTTAAATAAACAGGGCATATGCAATTAAATACATTTTATTTTCAGGTTCCAGGAGTAATGCTTAGTGATTCTTTTAATACCTCACTAAAACATGTTTTTAAACCAGAGTCAAAATAATTGTTTCAGTGAACAAAAGTACTATTTTTTTTTCCAACATGAAGTCTCACTTTTCAAAGGTAAGGTATTTTAAGGTTTTTATTTTAAAACAGCTAGAACGGAAAATGCTGACATGTTCAAATAAATTAAGATCAATAGGTATATGAGGGGGGAAAAAGGAGAGAGAACAAAACTGAAGAAAATATTTAAACAGGTTGATGTCTGATAAGAAATTCTAAAAATGAGTTAAAATTATTTTTTAATAAGAAGCTGATTTCAAGAAACTTACCTGGAGCAGGATTTAAGTAAATAGCATTACAGGTAAGCAGTTTTTTTACAAACTGAAAATATTCTAAACTATACTGCATCCGGTTATGCATGAACTGGACATTTTGTTTCCATACGCTTCTCTCAATAGCTGGTGACATAACAATCTGATGGGATCTTGTGACAGTTAACTCTGAGATATATCTTATCATTTTATCATCTTCATCAACTGTGTCCAGTCGCTCATAAAAAAGTATGTAAGCATTCCACCACCGTTTCTGCCGCCTGTATGACATACGCTTCATCATATGATCAAATACTTCTCCCATATATTCTCCACCAAAACACTGATTTTTCATTTCTTCATCATCATCCATTTTACATTCTGTCACATCTCCATCATCAAATTTATACCAGTGATCTCTCTCACCATTTTTGCCATTCCTTTGAATGATATAAGAATAATAATGGCCACCACTTGCTTGACCGCTGTGTACAAGCACACCTACAAGTCTATATTTTGTGTTTCTTGCAATCTCACTTTCAGACTGCTCCTTCTGTTCAATCAACTGACTGTCTGAGTTTATATTATCTTCTTCCAGCTTTGCAACACCTGCTACTGTGTAAGGATCCATATCTAGTTCTCGTGGAAATTCAAAATAATCATTGAATTTGATTGCACATTCTCTCTCCCAATCATAGTCAAACCGTTTCAGTTGGATAGCAAGAACAGGAGGCAATTTTTTGATTAGCAAGCGTTTTACTGTATCAACCTGCAATTAGTAGACAATATAAAAATAAATGCACATTTTCTTATGACCCAAATAACACAAAATATTACTAAAAACTTTGCTTAAAAATAGCTGAATAAATGATAAAGAATGTAATCAGGGTTTTTACAGAATAATTTTTAAATAATGTTTATTATGGGGAGCCACCATATCTAGCAGAATCAGATGGGCTGAACTATGGGATAAAGACGTATGACTCCCAGGAACTGGTAGTCATGAGACAGTTCCAGACCCCATAGAGTAGGTGGCCCTATATGGAATGGCTCACCCTTTGAGGATGTGCTAATTCCCTAAGCAAATGGTTTCCCTAACTCAGTCCATCCTGTTCTTCACAGAAGAAGCCTCTCCTGGTCCAGGCCCCTTTACCTGTGTGAGTATAAATATGTAAATAGTCTTTCAGTTCTTACAAATTGCAAAAGTTAGTAAATACATTTGGCTACCTGGTTCTACGTTGCCACTGTCCTCTAATGATTACTTTTATGATAATTTTATGATAATGAATAGCATCTGCTGTAAAGTAATGAAAAGAGCCAAGGCTTATGGTGGTATATGTCATGTAATACACAGCTATTTGGGTATTAATAGTTTTAATTCTTATTAGCCTTTGAAAAATGTACTACTTGTATCATTACTTTAAAGGACACAGATTAAGCCAGGTTCAGTGGCACATGCTGGTTAAACCCAGTGAATTGGCTGAGACGGTAGGATCCCAAATTTGAGGCTAGGCTCAGCAAACTTCCAGGCACTCAGCAATTTAATGAGATCCTGTCTCAAAATAAAAACCAAACAGGGCTGGGGACACAGTTCAGTATAAAGTGCCTCTGGATTAAATCCCTAGTACACCAAGAAAAAGAAGAGGAAAAAAAAAAAAAAAAAAAAAAAAAAGAAAAAAGAAAAAAAGAAAAAGATGCATATTAAGGATGGCAAAAAAAATAAGAAGGAACTGTCCAAGTGTCAGAATCGTGGATATAGCAGGCAATATGGTTTTATAGAATACAACCTAATTAGTGTCTAAGGTTAAAAGAATACAGGCACCTTGGAGATAAGGCATGAGAGCCAAGAAAAAGACTTACCTGTCATTTATTGTAAAGTATGTTTAAAAACATGTTATCATGTACAACCAGAGGAATGAAAAGCTGTACTCCATTTGTGTACAATGAATTGAAATGCATTCTACTATCATGTACAACTAAATAGAAAACAAAACAAAACAAAAGAAAAACAAACCCCAAAAAACCTCCCAAAATAACATGTTATCATTTATTACACAGTTTCCAAAGGTAAAACTGGTTGATCTGGCTGATAAATGCAAGAAATTGTTGCAACTAGATGAAACTGGTAAAATTTCTGATATTGAAGGGTAACTTGGAATATGAAGGGTTTTCTAGCATCAACTTTATGCTTGAGTTCAAGAGTAATTTATTTCAGAGCAGAGATGGAAAGGATCTATATTAAACTACATAAAAAAAGTGATATTTTCCTCAATATTCTTTTGCTGACACAGTTTTAAAAGAATTATTATACCTAAGTACAGATGCTGCAGTTGTCACATTTTGACGCTGAGGGCTAGGGTAGAGCAGTGGTAAAAACTTGTGTAGCATGTTTGAGGCACCACAGATAAATTAAAAAAATAAAATAAAGGTTCGTTAACAGCTAAAAAAAAAAAGGTAAAAAAAAAAAAAAAATTGAGGTTGAGGACAAGCAACTCTAAAATTTCCCAGTTTTAGAAATGCAAAATTATTTTGAAAACTGAATACACTTACCTTTTTATCACATTTTTCACAGCGATATGCATTTGCACCTTCTAATAAATCTCCTTTGACATACTGTTCCAAAGAATCAAGAAGATTTTGGTGATTTCTAATGTCAATATTCAAAGTTGTAAAAGATTCTTCACACTCATACCTAAAGGTGTTAAGACATAATCAAAAGGATTTATTAAGTGTCTACAGGTTATCTTTAGTTGAGAATTTGATAAAAAAATAACTTTGCAGTATAAAGGTCAATGAATCTATCTATCTATCTATCTATCTATCTATCTATCTATCTATCTATCTATCTATCTATCTATCTATCCGAGAATCGAAACTAGTGGTTAACACATGCTAGGAAAGTGCCTACCACTGAGTTACAATCGTAGCCCTATTATCGGATTCTTTAATGCTTATCTTCATGTTCATAAAATACAAGCTAGAGGGCTGGGCATGTGGCTCAGCTGGCAAAGTACTTACCTTGCATGGGAAGCCCTAGGTTCAATCCCAAGCACAACAAAACAAACCACACCATAGAGATACATCTCTATGCTCCCTTTAAGGAAACTGGAGTTACAAAGTTTGAACTCCCTGCTGATGTGGGATGGAAAGCACATTGCCATCCAGGCCCTCCTGCTCCATGTTCCTCCAGCCTGTGGCTGCCCAGCTGTTTCACTTTCCTGGGAGGTATTCTGGGTTCAATCCCCAGGGATGTGAAAAGTTCCAAGTGATGCTTTGCTTCTGGGAAGTGCACAGATCAGGGTCCCAGCTTAAGGTGTGCTGGACATGAAACACAGGACCTCTGCAAGCTAAGCAGACTATATCCTAGTCACATGGGCACCTGTCTTGATTTTTGTTGTTGACTATAGCACAGAGGACAGATGAAGGTCCTTCTAAAACAAATTGTACACTCCTTCTAATCAGATGTTCCTGAAAGTTTAGATCCTTCCAGATTTTTCTTAGAAGAGGACAAGTTTGAGAAAAGAGACTGTTGTCACCAAATAAGACTGGAAGGTTCTATTAAGATGAAATTTAATTTAATGAGTGAGGTTCTGGGGGAAGATGCTGCTTATGACAAGTGGGAATACTGTATATGGGAGGATGAGGATGAGGATGGAGTCAGAAGAGATAGGATGCTAGAACAGTGGAAGGCAGGTGTAGTTTTTGTAGCTCCAAATTGCCAGAACACATCAGAGGGGCAATGCTGACTTTTGGTCCTATGTTCATGAACCCATGATGTACAACCAGAACACTTGACTTTGTCATTTATAAGTCAGATAAACTTGGTAAACCACTTAACCCGTGATCTTGTAAAAAAAAAAAAGGGCTATATCACAAAGGGGGAAGTCCAATTCTGAGTACAAGAACAAGTTAACTGCACAGAGTCTGTGAATAGAAAATTCCTACAAGAGTGGTGAATTGTTGCTGAAATGGCCTGACAAGTCTCTTGACAGGGTTTTTAGGCATCAAAGGTAAAGTATATAGTACTTATTCAGATGCCAAGCATGGGGATTCTGTCTACCTGGATTAGCAGAATTCAGACTAAACGTGGACACAGCAGAGATGGACAAAGAAGTCCAAAGTGCGGTCTAATTAAGAAAAAGAATCAGAAGAATGCCCCTCCCCATTTCTTTCTATATCCTACGCACTGACTTCACTGAGAGTTGTCAGGTGATGTGAGGAGAAGGAAGGCTTACAGAAGTAAACACAGATTTAGGAATAAATTCTGGCAAGATAGCAGACAAGCCTGGGTGTTGGTGGGGCAGGCAGCAGTGTCAAGTCATGCTGGGATGTCTCTTCTGTAACTATGACAGAAAAGCTGGAAAACCAGGTAACTGGTTTGAATGCAGGGGGTAAAAGAGGTTTTATTAGAATAACAATAAGCATTTGTGGGCAGGGAGAAATCAGATTATAGTAATGTGATGCACAAGGATAGGGACACACTCTGATACAACATTTAGGTGATTTTGTTGTGGTGGTCTGACTGTCATGGAATGCATTGACACAAACCTAGATGGTAGAGGCCATGACTTGATATGTCCTTTTGATGGAATTAAAAAAAGGCATACTTTTTGTTGTTGTTTAAAGCAGATGTATACTCTAAAACAAGCACATGATAAAAAGCATACTGGACACAAACAGAAACACACAAAAGGGATAAGGAAAAATAAGGAAACGGAGGTAGGGGAAAGCTGGTAGACCATTTTGGTTCCATTTACCAGGTGCAATGATGATCTGAAACCAGGTTTGTCTAATCTCATTATTTCCTGTATTCTGTTATATCATCCCTAAAGCAAAAAGGGGGACAGTAAGACACTTGTCTCCGAATGACCCCTTTCTGTTTCCAAAACCTAGGAAAACTAAGAACAAGCCTGGGCTAAAAAGAAAAGACATACATTATTTTGAAGAACACTTCTTGCTTTTATGCACACTAGGAACTACGGCAAGTTAGTGCTATCTGTTAAAAGCGACTTTCTTGCATATACACCAAGACAGTTACTCCTTGGAAGGCTGCTCATACAAACAAACTTAAGTAAGCTAATAGCTGATGATGCCATTGTTTCTGCAGCCTAACAAAAACAAAAAACAAAAACCTTCTCTGACTGGGGTTGGGGACAAAACTGAGGGTATGACTTATATCATAAGGATATGAGTCACCTGTCCAGATAACTGCCACTATACCATGAAGCACAGAGGTGCTGTCAGCCTGTCGCTACTGAACACTTGTTAAAGCAGACAATAATATCTTGTAAATTTTTTCCAATAAATCATATATCTCCCATTCTGTCCCAGGTACGTTCTTTGATTTTCCTGCAACATATCCCACACTGCCTTGGCACAACTGGGCTGTGGACAAGACATCTATTTAAACAGAATTCATGCTAAGGTAAAGACTTATCAAGTTCAGAAAATGATTATTCTAACTTTTTTTTTCTTTGGTACTGGGATTAAACCCAGGGGACTCCTACCACAGAGCTACATCCTCAGTTCTTTTCATGTTTCTTTCCAAACAGTGCCTTACTAAGTTCCTCCACCTGACCTCAAACATGGCATCCTTTTGCTTCAGGCTCCCACTTCACTGGGATTACATGCTAGTGCTACTTTGCTTGGCAATTCTGGACTACTAATAGGGTGAATATTTAAATGTTCTTCGATTTTTGTACAAGAAGATTTTCTAACAATTTCAAACAACATAGTAGTCATCTGCTTCTAGTGTTCTGTACTATATAGTTATAAAAATGAGTCCAGACTAAATAACATGAGAATGAGCCAGCACTCCAAACTCTGGTAATATTTTACAACAATGACTCCATATGATAAATTCAGAATACAAAATGGGTAGAATACCATGAGTAAAGCGCAAGTAGACATATCTAATTCAGTCCCTTACATTTATAAACCTATAATCCAGTTAGGAGAAACAAGACAGAACAAAAAATAAAATCATTTATAAATGATTTATGCAAGTTGCTTTGTGATCAGAAAAGGGAAAAAAAATCTTGAACAAAATATAAATAATTGACAAGACAGTCCAGGAAAATTAAGATATTCTAAAACCACAGTACCCTATAATATAAGACAATTTGGGACTTGTATATAATTCCATAATAGTTTATTAAGAAGTTCAGTTTGTATGTGTACTTTTGAATTTTGGAAGCTTTGACTAAACAGAGTACAGCATTAATTTCCAACTAGCTTTAGAAGATGAATGAAAAACTGAAGATTAATAGAAATAGGTTATCAAGAAGTACATTATCTAAATTATATAAAAAGTTTTCAAAGGACCCTAAGTTGATTAAGTGAGGTGAATATGAGGTGAATACCTATCTTACGAGTAAATGACACTATGAAATGATAAAAAAATTATGTAATATCACCTTTTGCTAAATCAGTTCTTGTCTTCAAAAGGATCTGCTTTACTAAATGTTTGTATTTAACAAAGTTGAGAAAATTTTATATTTTTGGGGGGAAGATGGGGTGGGTACCAAGGATGGAACCTAGGGGTGCTTAACCACATCCCTGACCCTTTTTTGTATTTTCTTTAGAGACAGAGTCTTATTGAGTAGCTTAGGGCCTTCTTAAGTTGCTGAAGATGGCTTTGAACTTGTTATCCTTCTGCCTTCTGCTTCCAAGGTGCTAGGATTATAGGCATGAATCACCATGCTTGTCTGAAATTATTATCTTACTGTAGTATTTTGGTGAGGAAAAAAATTCAAATCAACATTATATTGAGTTCAAGTTTTGAAGTAAAACATTCAAATGACAGGTATCCATTAATGACTTTTTTGAACTAAGCCAAGCTCTTCCTTTTTATCAGGAAACTGAATTTTATTTTTAACTGATCAAAACCAAAATATAGTGCTGCTGACTTAAAGATTTGATAGGAAAACATATCTAATGTATTTCATGAACAAGAACTGATTTGAAAATGCATTTAGCAATATTTAGTGTACTCAGCTTTCCAAACTGCAAGTGAAAATTTTATCTTCCCTATTTTAAAAAGACCAATATAAAGCATATATTAAAAACATAGCACTTACCTATGTGGACAGCCTTGGCAAATTTTCTGATCAGCAAATGAACCTCCTAGGACTTTACTCAACATAGCTGGATGTCCTAAGGCTTTTAAAGCTTCATCTAAACTATCTACCAAAGAATTAAAAAATTCTAAGGCATCATGTTGCTCACGGAGATTAACAGGTTCACCCCAAAGCCTAATAAACAAACAGAATGAAACAAGTAATAACGAATTTCAGAATTTTATTTTCAGAACAAAAATAAAAATGACAGAAATAAAATCTTAAAATTTTATTCCTTTTACATAGGAATATAAAATAAACTAATGCACTTTTTATGATAATGATATCTGAAATGAAGTTCATGGCAAATATATTGCAGTCAATGAATTACTGTAAAACTTTTGGTGTAACCAAGATTGATGATAGAATGTTTGTTTTATGAAATAAAATATAGTCATGCATTTTTAAATTGAAGTAATGCCATTTCCAATATATGATACTAGAATTATTTTTCTCACAATTAATTTTTTTTGAGTGATAACATAAAATGGTCATACCACTTCATTCCTAAAGCACTTTTTTCAAGTGAAAACAGAAAAAGGCTCACTGTTTTATTAGAGTAAATATATTTTTATTACTGAGTGGTCCTAAAATTCATGTGAACCAGTTATGAGAAAATTTAGCATCAACTATGTGAACTCAAAATGAGAACAGAGCTGGGTTTTGGTGGCACATGCTTGGGATCCCAGCTGTTCAGAAGGTTTACAAGTTTGAGGTCTGTCATGGCAACTTAATGAGACCCTGTCTTGAGTGCCCATGGGTTCAGTTTCCTAGTGACACCAAAATAATCACCGCCACTACCAAAATGAGGTTACTGTGAAAGAGTACCTACCTTAACATTATAAAGTACCACACACTAAAGAATATATTATTTTTAGCAAATACATAGCAATTTTTTGAATTTATTATTGAGTTGCATTATCTTTATTCTGTAGCCTGGTGGTGAATTTTTACAATTTAAAAAAGTTTAATAAACTAAAAATTAACTCTAAATTTATATAGACTAATTTACCATTCTTGTGGGGAATGGGATGTGAGTTTTACAATGGTAGAAGTTATTCAACTAGTACCACAAGATACCAGCCATCCATAAGTTCTAGAATTTCCTAATACTAGCTTTTGTAGTCAGATACTTCTATCATTAATTTCTGGCAATCTCTTATTTGTTGTCCAGATAAATAGCCTTATCCAAAAAATTATGGGATATAATTAAGGCAAATATAGCTTACAATGCTCCAGTAATTAAGACATCATGGCATTCATCAAACGAAGAGGCAGAATAATCAACAGGAAACTAATTTTCATTGTTACATGTTGGGGTATGATGACTATTCAGAGGAAAATACAGAGTATTTGCAAAACATGATCTGAGATAGCTGATTGTTCACAGTAAAAAGAAATCTCAACATACACCTTATACAATGTTTTTGCAAAATACTGTTTTCAATTTTTAGTCAGTGGTTTTTGAGTTTTTTTTTTTTTTTCCCACTTCTCCCACTTTCCTGGGAACCTGTTTACATTAGACCATTCAACATCACCTCACAACTCAGGGACACTCTTTTCATGTTCATAATTCACTTTTTTTAAAAATTTTATTTTGTAATGGATAGTTTCAATGAGTCTTTATTTCTGCAATGTTCAGTATATTTTTCACTTTGACTCAAAATGTCCAGAGAATGATTTGCTTTTACCTTCCTCATCTTTAACTTTTAAACAAATGGAATATCATTATAAAAAAAATTCTAGAAGGCTGATGTGAGTCAATTTTAGATCAGTTCTGTATGTTTGTTTTCTTCATTGTGATCTTCATTGTGATCATGAGTTCCTATATCTTCATGACTGATAATCTTTGGATACCAAAGTTTGAAATTTACCTTTTCTGATACTGAATAGTCTATATTCCTTTTCTTTTTTTTTTTTTTTTTTTTTGCGGTGCTGGGGATTGAACCCAGGGTCTTCCAACTGAGCTATCTCCCCCGCCCCCTCTATATTCTTATAAGCCTTCTTTCCAGGAACACTGACACATTTCCAGCTATGTGGAAACGAAAGCTAGGACGACTGTGCTTCAAACCGGGAGTTTTGAGAACAGTTATAGACAGCCTAGTGAGATTGTTTCAAATAAAACCTAAATAGAAACCTCCCAAAACTCAAACTAAGACTTCCTGAGTTGGATCTGAGATGTAGCTCCTTTTTTCAGATCACACTTTTGTCATTTTTAAGGGTTTCCAAACCACTGTTCCCTCTCTTTCATGTAGTTCTTTTCCTACCACAGACTGTTTTTAGTTCTCTCCAGAATATGCAATGGAAAATAAAGCTTACTTATCTACGTAGTTCTCTTATGTGTTACCATAAAAAATACTTTTTATCTTTCTGAACTCTCTGCAATCTTTCCTGAAGTAAGTAATTTTACAAGCTTCTCTCCATCTCAATGTTCTACCAATACACAGTAGCCTAAATTTTTTCCCCAAGTAAGTAGCATGCTATTGGAGGACTCATTTGTTTCCTATCTCACAGATGTTAGTTCCCCCCCGACTTGCCCCCCCCCCCCTTTTTTTGATGGACTGGATCATAAGGTCATAGTTTACTTGCAGTTTTGAGCATTTGCAAATTTTGGTATCTAAAGGCTCCTAGAATCAATTCCCCACAGATATTCAGGGACAACTGAACATTTTTTTTTTTTTTTTTAAATCAGTGTCCCCACTGGCAGATTCTTGCAAAACTATTTACGTACTGTAATACCAGGATCAGCACTGATACTGGTGTAAGCTTCAATCACATTCAGATTTCTTGAGTCTTATCTATGCTGATTTCTGAGTATGTGCTTGTAAACAAAATATGTTTTGTTTCTATTATGACAGTGAAGATATAGAACATTTACAGTATCATCAGCATCTATGAAGTTTTACATCTATACCCATTTATCTGTTGTCCCAACCTAAGCCTGGCAAGTACTAATCTGTGCTCCAATTATAAGATTTTTTCATTTAAAAAATGAATCTTGTTCTTTCTTTTTCAAAAGAACATAATCTTTATGGGGTTGGCAATTTTCAGGGTTGTGCAAGTTTGTTTAATTATTGACCTATGTAAAATCACAGTAGCTGTATACAGTTTGGGATTATTATGACTAGACTTTTTTGTTTTCTCTAGCATCACTGTTCATGGCTGCAGTAGTTGCACTAGATCGATTTTATAAGGAGAGCCAAACTACTTTTCAGAACTGCACTATTAAAACATGGAGCAGTACTATATAAAATAGCTGTACTATTTTACATTCAAGACAGAAATGTATACGTGATATATTTTCTCTCTATCCTAGGCAGGACTTGGTGACATAACTCCCCCTGGCCTTCTATTTAATTAATGTGTGTTGATATGCTAAAATTTCTACACCACCCAATTAAAACTGCTATCTTAAAAACACGAGTCCTATTTTTTCTAATCTGACAACTCTAATTTAAGTGGAGCAATGTAGATTCTATATTACTAATATTACTTGTATTACTCTTTAAATAATTATTTCACAAATTATTTATACATTTCAATTTACTATGTGTAGTTAATACTTTGTCACTTCAGGTAAAACAAAGACTCAGTCTTATTTATAATAATAGCCTTTACTTTTTTTGTGTGTGTGGCGCTGGGGATTAGAACGCAGGGCCTTATGCATGTGAGGTGAGCACTTTACCAACTGAGCTATATCCCCAGTCCAATAGCCTTTTTTTTTTTTTTTTTTTTTTTTTTTTTTTTTTTTTTTTACGGTGCTGGGGATTGAACCCAGGGCCTTGGGCTTGCAAGGCAAGCACTCTATCAACTGAGTTATATCTCCAGCTCCAGCCTTTACTTTTGGGTGTAATTGCCAAAGAAATTACATCTGACACATTGAATGACCCCTTATGTGTTATTTTTAGTTTCAACATTTGCACAAATAAGGAATAAAAGAAAAAGAAATTAGAATAGGGAGAAAAGAAAGGGTATATTCCTGATATTTCCCATTTCTATTATATTTTTCATTTTGCAATTCCAAATAGTACAATTCCCTCTTTGTCAGAACTTTCGTTAGAATTTCTGTATCAGGTTTTCTCAAGAATAATGTTTTCACAAATTTCCTTTCATTTAAGAATGAATTTCCCCTAACCGTTTGAAAGATATATTGGGCAGAGAACACGGAGCTTTCTGTTTTTTAATTTGTTGCCTGCTCTTTTGGTGTAATCCAAGAAATCATTACCAAATCTAATGTCATGACTTTTCTTCTATTCTTTTTTCTAAATATCTTAATAATTTCTCCCTATGGTTAGATATTTGATGCTTTATGGGTTGATATCTGGAGATGGTCTAAAGTTCTAATTATAAAGGTCAAAGACAAAGTTTTTGTTTTAGGTTAGATACTCAAGAATGATCACTTTCACCACTTTTTAAAATATAGTATAAAGATCAAGTGGGGTTCATCCCTGGAATGCAAGGATGGTTTAACATCCGTAAATCAATAAATGTAATCCATCATAGCAAAAGACTTAAGGATAAGAATCATACGGTTATTTCAACTGAACGCAGAAAAAGCGTTCAACAAAATACAACACCCCTTTATGCTGAAAACACTAGAAAAAATAGGGATAGTAGGAACATACCTGAATGTTGTAAAGGCTATTTATGCTAGAGCCCATGGCCAACATCATTCTTGTTTTGATTTTTTGTTTTTTTGTGGTGCTGGGAATCGAACCCAGGGCCTTGTGCTTGCAAGGCAAGCACTCTACCAACTGAGCTATCTCCCCAACCCCCAAACATCATTATTAATGGAGAAAAACTGAAAGCATTCCCTTTAAAAATGGGAACAAGACAGGGATGTCCTCTTTCACCACTTCTATTCAACATTGTTCTTGAAATACTAGCCGGAGCAATTAGACTACAGAAATTAAAGGGATATGAATAGGAAAAGAGGAACTTAAGCTGTCACTATTTACTGATGACATGATTCTATATTTAGAGGATCCAAAAAACTACTCCAGAAATCTTTTAGACCTCATCAGTGAATTCAGCCAAACAGCAGGCTATAAAAACAACACACATAAATCTAAAGCATTTTTATACACAAGTGATGAAACATCTGAAAGGGAAATGAGGAAAAACTCCATTTGTAATAGCCTCAAAAAAACAAAACAAAACAAAAAACAAACAAACGAACTTGGGAATCAATCTTACCAAAGAGGAAAAAGATCTCTACAATGGAAACTACAAAACATTGAAGAAAGAAATTGAGGAAGACCTTAGAAGATGGAAAGATCTTCCATGTTCTTGTATAGGCAGAATTAATAATGTCAGAATGGTCATACTACCAAAAGTGCTATACAGATTCAATGCAATTCCAATTTCAATTAAAGTCCCAATGATGTACCTTACAGAAATAGAGCAAGTAATCATGAAATTCATCTGGAAGAATAAGAAACCCAGAATAGCTAAAGCAATCCTTAGCAGAAAGAGTGAAGCAGAGGGTATTGCAATACCAGAACTTCAACTATACTACAAAGCAATAGTAACAAAAATGGCATGGTATTGGCACCAAAATAGACAGGTAGTTCAACGGTACAGAATAGAGGACACGGACACAAACCCAAATAAATACAATTTTCTCATATCAGACAAAGGTGCCAAAAATATTCAATGGAGAAAAGATAGCCTCTTCAACAAATGGTGCTGGGAAAATTGGAAATCCATATGTAGCAGAATTAAACTAAACCCCTCTCTCTCACTCTGAACAAAACTCAATTTAAAATGGATCAAGGACCTTGGAATCACACCAGAGACCCTGCATCTTACAGAAGAAAACGTAGGTCCAAATCTTCAACATATCAGCTTAGGATCCAGACTTCCTTAACATGACTCCCACTGCACAAGAAATAAAAGCAAGAATCAATAACTGAGATAGATTCAAACTAAAAAGCTTTCTCTCAGCAAAGAAAACTATCAGCAATGTGAAGAGAGAACTTACACAATGGGAGAAAATCTTTGCCACTCATACTTCAGATAGAGCACTAATTTCCAGAATATATAAAGATCTCAAAAAACTCTACACCAATACAAATAATCCAATCAACAAATGGGCTAAGGAAATGAATAGACACTTCACAGAAAAGAAGATCTACAAGCAATCAACAGATATATGAAAAAATGTTCAACATCTCTAGTAATAAGAGAAACACAAATCGAAACTATCCTAAGATTCCATCTCACCCCAATTAGAATAGTGATTATCAAGAATACAAGCAACAACAGGTGTTGGCGAGGATGTGGGGAAATGGTACACTCATACACTGCAGGTGGGGTTGCAAATTAGTGCAGCCATTCTGGAAAGCAGTGTGGAGATTCCTCAGAAAGCTTGGAATGGAACCACAATTTGACCCAGCTATTGCAGTCCTTGGCCTAAACCCAAAGGACTTAAAATCAGCATACTACAGGGATACAGCCACATCAATGTTCATAGCTGCTCAATTCACAATAGCCAGACTGTGGAACCAACCTACATGTCCTTCAATTGATGAATGGATAAAGAAACTGGATACATAAACAATGGAATATTACTCAGCTATAAAAAAATAATAAAATTATGGCATTTGCCGGCAAATGGATGAAATTGGAGAGTATCATGCTAAGTTAGATAAGCCAACCTCCAAAACCAAATGATCTCTCTGATAAGCGAATGATGACACATATTGGGGGGGTAGGAGGGGGGCAAGAATGGAGGGAGGAGGGACTGTATAGAGGGAAAAGAGAGGTGGGAGGGGTGCTGGGAAGAAAAAAATAACGGAATGAATCAAACACCATTACCCTATGTAAATGGATGATTACACAAATGGTATGCCTTTACTTCATGTACAAACAGAAACAACATGTATCCCATTTGTTTACAATAAAAATAAATTAAAAACCAAACCAAACCAAAACAAAACAACACAGTATGGAAAGTTTTACAAAACAAAACAAGAAAGAAACAGCCAAATGGGATATCTTAATAATAACAATTCAGTGAAGTTACACAAAATCAACACACAAAACTCAGTATAGGGGTTTGAAGGAGTTACTAATGTATACAGAAATTTAATTCAGGAAGATGAATGAGTTCTACAATTAGTGATATAAAGGTATGTAATGCTACTGAAATGGATTAACCTAAAATGGTAAATTTTATATAAAATATATTTTACCACAATAAAAGGAAATAATGGAACAGAGTAGAAAGATGGTAAAGGACTTCCTCGATGTTTTAAACCTCTATGCATCACAGATATCACCATGATACTGAAAAGAATATCTGTAATAAATGACAATTATTTCTAAGTGCTTCATCTCTAAGGGTCTAGTATCATAAATATAGAGAATACATATATAAGAAGTCATAATTAACAAATTAACAAAAACGAAAAACAAACTGGGAACAAATACTTGAATAGGAAGTTCCTCAAAAAAGCAACCAACTGCTAATAAATGGGAAAAATGTTCAACAGAATCATTCATTAGGAAAATGCCAACAAATCTTTAAGGTGATAAATTTCACACACTAAGATGGCTATAATTAAAATATAATGGGCTGGGGATATAGCTCAGTTGGTAGAGTGCTTGCCTTGCAAACACAAGGCCCTCGGTTCAAATCCCCAGCACCGCAAAAAAAACAAAAAACAAACAAACAAAAAAAAAAAAAAACAAAAAAACAAACAGCTGATGGTGTGGATATAGAGAAATCATATCCTTCATAACTTGATGTTCAAGTAAAATCCTACAGGGGAAGTGCAAACCAATTGATTCATCCCTCCAAAAATTATACATAGGACGATCACATGACCCAGCAATTACATTCTGAAGTATACAGAACAAAATATACACATATAGAATTGTATATGAATGGTCACATCATTCTACAAATAAATTGGTGGATAAAATGTGTCATAGTCACACATAATGGAGTACGATTCAACCATAAAACAAAGTTCTAGTTGAGCTACAACATAGATGAACCTTAACTACACTTAAATAGTAGAAGACGACAATATATGTTATCTGGTTAAGTTTACAGAAATTACACCAAACAGGCAAATCCACACAGAAAGGTAAATTTTTTTTTTTTTTTTTGCCAGAACTTGAAGAAGGGGAGGCTGGAGAATGACTTTTCAGTGGGTATGGAACTTCCAATTTGAATGCTAAAATGTTCTGGAATTAGATAGTGACTGAACAAATATCTGGAGTATACTACAAGCCAACAAATGTCACTTTTAAATAGTTACAAAGGTGAATTTTGTTATATGAACTTTATAACAGAAGAAAAATACATTAAGAACAAATTGTATTTTGAGTATAGGTAATAGAAAATTCAAGATAAATTCCAAGCCCCACCATATGTGGAGGGAAAGTCTGAGAAAACAAAATCAACTTGTGTAAATATAATTCATAATTTAGTACATTTAAATAAAAATACCTATTATCCATTATAGATATACCAATATATATACACATACATGTATGGGTTTGGCTCTCCAATTATAATGTGTATAATTTATTTGCAAAGAACTTTTTTCTTTTTCTACAAAGACACATAATGAGGAGTCACTGCACTATACATATCTGATTTTCACCTCAAAAGAAATTTACGTGATACCTAATACATTTAAGCTGTGACTAGGACAGATGGCAGCTCAAAAGTTGAAATATTCCTTGTCTTACCCAATCCTGGGGTACATGGGAGGATCCTGTTAAAAAAAACTCTGAAAAGTTTTATGAAGGATTATAGTCTTTTTCTATATTTTAAAAGAAAGTCATATGGTTGTGCTTCAGTGTTTTAGCACTATGATATGTTTTAGCACTACAGATCACAGGAACTGATAAAATGAGTATAACAAAGAAAACAAGGTCAATATAAAATATAATCCCCACCTTCACTTTAGTTGTCACTTTTTTTCCTTGGTACTGGGAATTGAACTCAGAGGCACTTAACCACTGAACCACACTCACAGTTCTTTTTCTGATATTTTATAGAGACAGGGTCTCACTGAGTTAATTAGTGCCTTGCCATTGCTGAGGCTGAACTATGATCTTGCTTCAGCCTCCTGAGCTGCTGGGACTATAGGTGTGTGTCATCATGCCTGGGTTACAAGGTCACTTTTTTTTTTTTTTTTTTTAGATGTTGATAGACCTTTATTTTTATTTTATTTTTTATTTATATGCAGTGCTGAGAATTGAACCCAGTGCCTCACATATGTTAAGTAAGTGCTTTCTACCAGTGAGCCACAACCCCAGGCCCTTACTGGTCACATTGAAGGGTGCTAGGGAGCTATGGGATTACTTTATAAACCTGTAAAATAAAAGGGAAGAGGTTTTTTTTCAAATAAATCTGTACCTTAGGGTAATTAATTACTGAGGACAAACTTTTCTTCAGAAATCTGTGACAGCTAATAAAATTAAAATTGTATAATTTTGCAATCTCAATGAAGATAGTGACTTGACCAAAGGTCACTCTTAATGTCACAAGAGAAAAATGAAGATGTTTTTTATTTTCTAATGGAAGTTAAGATCACGACCTATTAAAAGTAGTCTAACCCAAGAGAATAAAAAGGGAGAATAAAATCATACACAGATATGATCGAGCTTCTTGATTATATTTTAGCAAACTATACCCTTGGAGTCAAATTGAGCTACTGTCTCTGTATTCTTTGAGGCCTACGAATAGTTTTATAAATCTTAAAATGTTAGTGTGGTCATTTTGATAGTAATTCAGCCCATCCCAGAACAGGGCATCTTTCCATTTTCTGAGATCTTCAATTTCTTTCTTTAGTGTTCTGTAGTTTTCACTATAGATGTATTTCATCAGTTTTGTTATATTGATCTCTAAGTATTTTATTATTTATTTATTTATCGAGGTACTGGGGATTGAACCCAGGGGCACTTAACCACCGAGCCACATACCCAGCCCTTAAGACAGGGTCTTGCTGAATTGTTTAGAGCCTCACTAATTTGCTGAAGCTGGCTTTGAATTCTCTATTTTCCTGCTTACCCCAGTTGGGATTACACCGAGTGCCACTGCTCCACTGCACCTGGTGTATTTTACATTTTTGAGATTACTGTGAATGGGATAGTTTTTCTAATTTCTCTTAGCTGATTCATCATTGGTGTACAGGAGCACAATTAATTTATAGGTGTTAATTTTATATCCTGTTACTTTGCTAAATTTATTTATGAGTTTCAGAAGTATTCTAGTGAAGTTTTTGGGATCCAACAAAAATATAGGATAATGCTCAAAATAGGGACAATTTGAGCTCTTGTTTTCCTATTTGTACCCCTTTAATTTTTTTCTTTTGCCTAACTGCTCTATTATCATATATAACTAAATGCACAAACAATAACAACGAAATAATGGTTGGGAAAAAATCCAGATAAGAGTATTCCATGATACGTGAAAATTACATGAAACTCAAATTTCAATGATTATGAGTAAATTTTACTGAACAGTTAAGCAGCTGTACCAGATCATATTGTCTGCAAACCTGTGAAATAGAGGAAGCATTTCAAAACACCATAGGAATGTAATCTTGGAAAGACAGTGTAATACTTTGCACACTGATAGTTGCAAAAGCAAAGACAGAAACAAAGGTGAAATTAAAAAAAACCAACTCAACCTCTGAAAATGAAAGGACAGACCTCTGTTACAAAAGACTCAAAAGTTGGTGCGGTGGTGCAGACCTGTAATCCCAGTGGCTTGGAGGGCTGAGGCAGGAGGCTCTGGAGTTCAAAGCCAGCCTCAGCCAATGAGAGGTGCTATGCAACTCACTGAGACCCTGTCTCTAAATAAAACATACAAAATAGGGCTGGGGATGAGGCTTATTGGTTGAGTGCCCTGAGTTCAATCCCCAATCCCTATCCTCCCTTCCCCCAAAAAGAAGACATAAAAAGTAGTAGCTAACAAACCCTAATGATTTTTTTAAAAAAAATTAACTATGGAAAAAATTAAAGAACTGGATGAATTTCAGCTCTAGGATGTTTAGTGGTATTAAGGAGTTTTATTTAGATGTGAAATTAATGTCATGGTAATGCTTATCAGAAAACCACAGACAGCAGAATTTTAAGTTCGAGGACAGCCTCAGCAACTCAGCAAGACCCTACCTCAAAATATAAAATCAAAATAAAAAATAAAAAGGACAGGCTGGGATGTAGCTCAGTGGCAAAACATCTGCCTTGCATTCACAAAGCCCTGGGTTCAATTCTCAGATCCAAAAGACGAAAGAAGGCCCTGCAACACATACAAAAATAAAAAAGGGCGGGGGATGTTCCCCGAGTTCATTCCCCAGTACCAAAACAAAACAAACCAAAAACAAATAAATGACAATCTACCCATAAAATATATTTGATATTTGCTTCAATTCAGAACTGTTAGATTAAGAAGATAGTTTATATTTTAGTATTTCACTCATATAACTTAAAATTTTACAGCATCAAAACGGAGTGATATTTTAAGAGAGTAAAGAATACTGGTTTTTTCTTTAGTGTAACAATTTTTACATCTTAGAACTGGGACAATAATAAGGAAAAAATGTCTAAAAAGTACAGCTAGAGGACACTAAACATTAAATAAATATATGTTCTACTCTATCTTTTAGAAGTTTAAAGTGAGTACATTGAAGAATTTATAAAACTTAGGGATCATTCAGCCATAATTTACCTGAACTGTTTCCAAAATCCTCTGGGGACATAGTATTGTAGTTGGGAAGCAGCCAAATGACCAAAGATGACCTGAAGGTGTCGTAAGACACCAATATTATATTCTTTCCTATCTTCTGTCTTTCTTAATGCTGGTTTGTCTTCAAACTGATGAGGATATCCAAATACATCATCTCGAGGATCAACATTATTCTAAAGACCAAAATACATCACTGATGAGCTAATTTAACTTTAAAAGTAAAGGAATAAGTTGCAACAAATACCAAATATGAGTGATTTGCTTTATTTTGTATTTCTTATTTATAAATCATTTAATTGTCAATTTAGAGAATTAGTGTTTATTTCATAATCAAAAAAGATTTTATAGGTGAGTTAGAAAAGAAGAATATAATAATATTGAACATTAATTGAAGGAGTGAAGTTTGTTCAAGTAGATTAGATTAGAAAGTAAGTGCATTGCCTTGAATAACTTTTGGGAAATAAACTACTCAATATTTTTACAATTCAGTGTCTCCTTATGAGAATAATACATTCTTCATGGTTAGTAAGAGGTAATTTAGGTGACATGACCAGAATTATTAACACTCAATAAATATAACCATTAAGAATTGTGGTAGGAATAACAGAATGAACAGTAGTTCTAAAGGTCATAATCTCATTGTCACTAAAGAGTAAAATTTAGGGGATGGGGTGGTGGCTCAGTGCTAGAGTGCTTGCCTAGTAACTTCTGAGGCCCTGGGTTCCATCCTCAGTACCACATAAATAAATAAATAACATAAAGGTATTGTGACCACCTACAACAACAACAACAACAACAAAAAGTAGAATTTAGTTGTTTTAGAGATGTCTGAAGATCTTTCTGTATTCTGTTTGAAGAATAGTTCCTTCTCTTGAGAAGTTCATAGTTTGGGAATTAGTATTTTAAACAACCATACTGAAGTAAAAGGCAGATAATATAAAGCACAGGGCAGTAAGATGCAAAAGTGGATGCCTAATATGAAATTTTATTGCTTTTGTTTGCCTGCTTTATTTTTCTCAGTACGATAAGCCATCTTTACATTTATACAACACTTTAGTGGTAACAAGTTATATAAAACCAAATTCCATTAGTGTGGTTCTTTTTTAGGTTTGTGTACCCTACAGATTCTAAAAGAGTAATCAACCTTAATGCTGGTATGGTATGCTTTATTAGATTTTTGAAGAATGAATGATTCAGAAACTCCCTAAATGATGGACTATTACTTGACAAATGATTTCTGACTACTAAAGGAAAAAGTTTAGGAATGTGGAAAGAAACATTATCACTATTGTCATATTTTGACTCATACTTAGTTTTTATCATTAAGTATGAAAGAAAAAGTAAGTTAATTTGTTTCCATAATTCACATATTTAATGATGATGTCACAGTAGATATACTCTGATATGCCTCTAAAACTTAACTTTTTTCTGCTTTATCTACATTGAAAACTTTGTGTAGGCAGCCTGATTAGAAAAGACAGAATATACCTTAAAAATTGAAAAAGAATGAAAATATAATTACTTAAAAAAATAATTTTACAAACACTTGAGTTATCTTTATCATGAGACAAAAACATGGTTATATTAACTGTGCATGCTTGACATACAAACAGAAAACTGACAAAAATTGCTAATTGTGGAGTTTCAAATCTATTACATACTGACCACTGTAATTCAATAGTTAAAAGCTCAAAGATTCTACCACTACCATCAAATACAGTTAAAAATAATTAAAATTTACCTCACTGTCCTGTTTCTCATCCCCGAACATATCATCATCTGTATCACTACCTGTGCCTTCAACTTTAAGAATACTGTTTCTGATGGAAGGAATCATGTATAGCTGCTGAATCACAGAATTCATATAACAAGTTGCACCCGCATTTTTGAGTCCTACAAATCCTTCTGGTGGCCGAGGTCCAATAGGTGGCAGGTATTCCCATTCAGTAAGTGCTTCACAAGCTGAGAGGAGTAAAAAACAAGATGGTTATAGCATGAAAATGTTTTTGTCCACATGCAGATGCACTGGTTTATTAAACTGATATTAGTAACATTTTTTCACTGATAAAGGCACTTTGCAATAGTTCTCTGTTCATATTTTAATAACATAAGCTAATATTTATGATCCTTACTGCAGACCTGTGGGGTTAATATTTTTATTTATATTCTTTTATAGTCATCATGGGAATGTTAATAATAGTATACTATTAAAATTTCTATGTGTTAACTATACCGTTGGCTCTATTTATTTAGTCATTATATACTTAATCAAAAGATTACAGTTTTCTTTCTTTCTTTTTTTTTTTTTTTTTGCGGTGCTGGGGACTGAACCCAGGAACTTGTGTTTGCAAGGCAAGCACTCTACCAACTGAGCTATATCCCCAGTCCACATTACAGTTTTCTTAGTTTTAAAATTCTACTTCAGTTCAAATCATGATTCAGACTCATAAAAACTATTCCTCACACATGAACATCTGATTCCTTCTTTATTAAACAATAAGAAACTAACAAATTCTTTATCTATAACCACAATTTCATTGTGAGGATCCAATGAGAGAGTGTACTTAATATAATTTTAAGAACCTCAAATCACTTCTATTCCCCTCTATCTGGCTTAAAACCAAAAACAATGTAAATATCAATCAATAACTTAGAGTATATAAATTTAACTGCAAATGGTGAAGCAAACAGAAGGAGACCTACAAGTACTGACAGATGTATTACTAAGTGAAAACAAAACAAAAGGGGCTGGGGATATAGCCCAGTTAGTAGAGTGCTTGCCTCATAAGCACAAGGCCCTGGGTTCAATCCCCAGCACCACGAGAGAAAAAAAAAAAAAAAAAAAATCTGAAAGTTAAAGAACACTGTTCACAATATTCCCAGCTATGAGGGGGAAATCTTAAGATGGACACAGGAAACTTAGTACAATTTGCCTAAACAGAGAAAAGTCTATAAAACAACAAAACTCAGGGCTGCAAATATAGCTCAGAAGTAGAGTGAGCACATGTGAGGCCCTAGGTTCAATCCTCAGTACCACATAAAAATAAATAAAAAAACAACAAAAGAATGCCTTCTCTGGAGATTCCACAGGACAAATAAAGATATCATTTTTAGCAATAAGTTTACCTAGAAACTCTTAAAATATCAATAAAATCTTATGCTCTGAAAGATAGTATAGCAAAGGCAATTTCTGGTGTTCTACAAAACAGTTGAGTCAATTATATTCATAAGTCTTGATTTTTCTCTTTAGATCAAAAAGATTTTATATTCTTATTTTCTGTTGTATGTACAATAAATAGCCTTTCTTTCTGAATTTTAGTTCTTTAAAGATATAAAGATCAATACTTACTTTTTGGGACTTTGTGGGCACTGAGAATAAAAGGTGCACTTCAATATTCTCTTCTTATATTCCAACCTTTGAAACTATACTTTTCTTGATATGGTTTTAACATTAAACAATTTGTAAGTTAAGGCCTGAAAATCTTTGTGATGCACACTTTAAATATAAATTTAATGGCTTCAATTTTGGGTTCTTGTCACTCTGGACTTTCCATTTTATGTCAGACATGATTAAATAAAATTTATTATACTAAGTTAACTACGCTTCCCACATTGTGATATTTGGTATGTATACTGAAAAATTTTCTATATTAACATTTTTTGCTTGCAACTGTCTTTTTAAAAAATATACTTTTTAGTTGTAGATGGACACAATACCTTTATTTATTTATTTTTATGTGATACTGAGGATCGAACCTAGGTCCTCACATATGCTAGGCAAGAACTCAACCCCTGAGCTACAAACCCAGCCCCTTAATTTTAAATGGCAAAATACTGATAATCAATAAACACAGCTTTACAATGTACTTACTAGTTATTGCTGTTCCAATGTAATACATTTCAGTCAAACAGTCAACTATCTGTTTGAGATTTCTTACACAGCCAACAGCTAATGCTACAAGGAGTTCAAATCCAGCATTGATGGTAGATGGTGAACTACAAACAGGAATAGTCTGCTTTGCTGGTAGTTCTCCATTTCTCATATATTGCAGATAAGCTTTGGATGCAGGAAAGATGAAATCATCAATTAATTCCTAAGGAGTCAGAAAAGATACCACATTATTAGTTTAAAACATTATTATCTATACGTACATGTATAAATAAAACATACACATAAATTTGAAAACAAATCTCTTGGAAATGTTTTCAGACTTTGATGTAAGTAAACCTCAGTGTATTTCAAAAACAATTTTGATTTTCTAATAAAATTCTCATTAAATATCTACTGAATATGATCAATGAACAATAAAGTATAAAGTTGAGAACTGACTGAAAATGAGATCCTAAATAAATCTTTAATCAGGTATGAATTATTTAAATTAAAAAAAAACATTTGAAGTTATACTTTTTTCCTTGAATACTAAAATGTGAAGAAAATCATCATGAAATACAACATAAAAATTAGCAGTTTTGGGAGATAAGACATTTTTCTCAATTTGAATTGTGATAAAGTAAAAATTCAGATTTATTGTCAGGTATAGTGAAACATGCTTATATTCCCAGCTATTCAAGTAGCTGAGGAAGTCACAAACTTGATCAGCCTAAGAAACTTATCAAGATTCTGTCTCAAAAGAAACAACAACAAAAAAATGTAACTCAGTGATGGAGAGCTTGTGTACCATATATGAGGCCTTAGGTTCAATCGGGGAAGTATCAGATTTATCAAATAACAAAATATAAAAAGTGAAGTAGACATTTCCATATTACAGAGACAAAGGTTTTTCTAAGTAAGGAAACTAATAAGAAAGGTTAAAATCATGTGTTTTAAAAAATACAATAATTATAAAGACCTTAATGAGAAAAACTTGCTAACATTTCAAAGATCGTTATCAGTGAGGCTCCAAAATTTAGAACTTACTTTAACAAGATTAGCACCTCCTTTTTCACAACCAATATAATACTTTTTTTCAGGAGTTTGAAAGGCCAGTAACTCTTTTGTTACTCCAAGGTGGCCTTCCAAAATAGGTTCTTCAATGCCTGTTTCACCTGTGTTTTTAACATTATCCTGCCAAAAGAAAAATATCACAGGCCTAATTTAAAAGATGAATACAGGAAAAGGAGAACAGAGTAAGAAGAAAGAAAAGGGCTTGAGGGTAGTGAGACTGCATATATCATTTCCCCAAACCTTTCCATTCAGTTTGCTAATTAAAATCTTAAAGTTTTATAAATGAAGGGAAAGGAAAATTACTATGGAAATTTGTAGTTTGAAGTCAGGGCTGTTACTTAGCATTCTACAGTGCAAAAAGCAGCTTAACATCAAAAGGAATTATTTGGCATAAAACGTCAATAATTTAGAGGCTCAGAAATCCTGATCCATAAACAGGCTTTAGAAACCACCAGAATATTAATTTGAAGGTGAAAAGTTGTGCAATTCACAAATTATACTCTATAAAATAATGTACAAATATCAAATGGTTAAATGAAAAATGATAATCTAACACTTAAAAACCCTTTGAATTTTCAAAATAAGCCCAAAAATTTCAAGAGAAAAACTGCACCAGCATTCCAAACAAGGCATTTAGACAAAACTGTGCATTCTATTAACCATGCATTTTTAATTCATGAATAAAAAGTAGGCATTTTGTTTTAATTATTCTGAGGTTTTCTGTTAAATACACAAAACTATAAGCCCTCTTTAAAAAGATGATTTTACAGTAATAAAATAATCTAAATCGTATATAACTTACTCTAAATAGTACATAACTTACTCTAATCCTTTTGAGCCAATCAATTTCATTGTTGAGAAGAACTTCAGCATTGGGCACGCTAATACTGCTGTTGTAAGCATAATTGAGAAGATGCCGTAAAAGTGTGAAATAATCACCTGAGTATTTACCTCTCTCTCTTGCTGTACTCTGAAATATTAAAACAACATGAACTCTCAAGCCTATTCTCAGAATCCATGTAATTTTATTAAAACTGCAGAAAATTGAAAATTAAGTGATAATATGTGTAAACTGCTCTATAAATATTATAAAAGATAATTTTATTAATCTTGGGCTGGGATTGTGGCTCAGGGGCACGGCACTTGCTAGAAGGTGTGAAGCACAGGGTTTGATCCTCAGCATTACATTAAAAAAAAAAAAAAAGGGATTTAAAAAAAGATATTTGTTTCCTATTTTAAAAATAAAATTATTAATCTTCATTGTTCTAAATTTAATAAAATCCTTATTTGAAATTTTTGAGTACTTCTCAATTTTGCAAATGAAATATATCAAAAGGTTTATTTCAAAACATCTCACCCCCAAAATGGTAAAGAGTAGGGTAATGAAGAAAAGTAGAGGTCTGTGTCCCATGCAACATCTGGTACACATTAAAAAGAACTGCTCCTGTGCCAACTGACGGACAATTCTGAAATAAAAAAAAAAATTAAAAAAATTTGTATTTAATATATTACTTCAGGAATAATGACAAAATAATTCCCACATCAGTGTATTTTTAACAATGATCATATCTTAACAGTAAAAACACCAAGTTAAGTAACCATCTCCACCACCAACCAAATTATCTCTTAGCAACAAAAGATGTGCTTAAGATATTTGTCAGGAAGTTAAATCTCAAACTGTTACCCAAAAGATCAGAAACATTACTACTTATAGGATAGTTAATCTGCATATATGACTGCTTAGTTTTTATTACTCACTGTGACTCTGGTGAGGGTGGACCATGTCAAGAACAAGCATGGATGAAAAATATATTGTCTCTTGTTTTGTGGGATCCATCTTAACAATTCTCTTGGAATAACATGGAAATGCCTCTTTAGCTACTATACAAGTCAAGCAATAACTGCTGTACATCTCTGGTCTCTGCAGAATTGACTTTTTTTTTTTTTGGTTACTGGGGACTGAATTCGGTTGCTTAACCACTTAGCCGTATCCCCAGCTCCTTTGTGCTTTATTTTTAAGATTGGGTCTGGCTAAGTTCTTAAGGCCTTGTTAAATTGCTGAGGTCGGTCTTGAACCTGCAATCTTCCTACCTCAGTGGCCTGAGCCATGGGATTTCAGGTCTTGCTTTGGAGCAAATGACCCAAGGAAACCCAAGGTAGCTAATTATCCTTGATTCTATCAGTGTTTCTCAAAACAAGGTGTCAGACCAGTGATCTGTGATCAACATCACCTGAGAAGAAATACAAACCTCCAGGGCTTTTTCCATACTTCTTGAATCAAAAACAATGAGTGAGAAGCCCAGGAACCTGAACTTTAATAAATCAAATGCAATGACTATACACTAAAATTAAAGAACCAAATACTTAACTGAACAAACTTTTTTTTATTTGAAAAGCACTGAATCAACCTCAATACTAGCAACACTACCTGATTATTAATTAAAAATATTTAAAAATGTTATATATTAATCTTAGTTGATGATTTAAGACTTTAGCACCTGTAAGAGGAAACAATTTTGCCAAGTTAGTATTATTTATTTGTTTACGTGCAATAGGACTATTATTACTCATTAAAATGAAAATTTAAAGTTCACAGAAATTTAGAATATGACTTATTGTTTTGTAGTCATGATAAAATGTTGCAATTAAAAACAGTTTAAAACACAATTAAGCAAAACTGCTACTGTGGATAAACCAGATGCTTGAGGACTAAACCAGCTAATAAAGACTTGGACTCCAAACCCAAACTCTTTAACAGCAACTCTTTTGCCTCAATATCCTGGTTTCTACAAATAATGTCAAATCAATTATAATCTGTTAAAAGTCTGCCAATGCCTTAATTGCACACTGTTTTGTTCAGAGAATAGCCCAATTTTCATAAAATAATTTTTTTTATTTAATGAATCTTTTTTTTTTTTTTTTTTTTTTTGAGACAGAGTCTTGCTATATCACCCAGGTTAGCTTTGAATTCCTCAGGTGAAGGAATCTTCAACCTCCTACATATGCTGACATGCACCCCACTGTGCCTTTTGATTTAGAATACCTTTATTCTATCAAAAGTTCTAAATTGTTGGCAAGCGACCAGAGTACCAAAAAGAAGTCTGTATAGTTAGGTATTAAATAGTGAGGAGCATTGTAAATGTGAACAATTATCATGTGGCTGTCTTCCTGGTTGCTGTGGATATTGGAGACAAATTTGTAATCTAAATTTAAAAGACTTCATATGTTCAATGCATTAACCTTCTTAGCTTTCTTAACTATTCTATTATTTAATGTTTGTATTATTATTATTATTATTATTATTATTTTTTGTGGTGCTGGGATTCGAACCCAGGGCCTTGTGCACGCAAGGCAAGCACTCTACCAACTGAGCTATCTCCCCAGCCCCTGTTTGTATTATTTTAATTTCAATTTCCTCGTGCATTTATATTTACTTTTTCTTATTGTTCAGTATGGCCTTTCCTTTTCTTTTATGTGTGAATGTATTTGATTTTGATTCTTATGGTTTAAGAGAGCATAAATAAAACTATTCCAAGACTTCCACTTTATTACCTTCTTTCAAACATTTTTCTCAAGTGGTTGGACTACTAATCTATTCAACCGTTAAAGAAAAGGCAACAATTTTCTTAGCTTAAACTACAATCCCTTAAAACTTTGCTTGCTTATTGGAAAATTATAGTAAGTTCATGTTAAAAGACAATTTTAATAAAGGGAAAGGCAAAATTATAGTTGAGTATAAATGAATTATCTATGCATGTATATTATGTATATCTTTCACTGTATTCCAGATTAGTTGTCTTTTATTCCAAATGCCATTTATCTAAGTTCTCCCAAGACTCACCCACAGTATCCCAGGAATGGAGGCTGGCTGAGGTTTTATTTTTCTCTACTAGTGTTTTACACAAATAGTAAAAATCAAAAAAGAAACAGGGAGGGAGGAGAGAAGGAAGGTAAGTGGTAAGAAAAGAAGAAAGGAAAGGGTGGAAGAGAAAGATGAATCATAGATGAATGGAACACAAGGTGTATTTTCAGTAAATTATTTGTTAATTAGTCTGATTTTCCCTCATTTAGAAAGTTAGCTAAATCAAATCCAAAGAACTTGCAAAAATTTCTAAAAAAATCTAATTTATAAAAACTCAGAGGGAGTTAAGAAATCTTCAAAAATCACATCCAAATATTTTCATATGTATGCTTTTCTTTGCAAGTTTGGGAGATTAGTCCAAAACTCTTAAAATTATCAACTATACTACATTTAATACCATTTCTGGAGTTTAACTCCTATATGACAGTAACAACCCCACCTCTAGTTATGAATTAGATATATCAACCCATCTTCAGTTGTGGGTTATGATTCAAAACCAAAGTCTGTAAAATGACTTATAAAAACCTTACCCAAGCACATGAACCTCTTACTAACTTTACTACCTCATCTGTTAATTGTTCTTGTTTTTCTCTAAACTGATTCTGCTATTCTCTTTTATTGGTTCAAGGAAAATTTGTTGAGTCTTTCAAAAACTGTCAGAACCCTAGAAATCAGTGATTTTCATCATCAAAAAAATAAGAAGTGAAGAAAGAGATAGCTTAAAAGATAAAAAGAAAAATTTTATAGTGGTGCCTCACAACCTTTCTGGAAGAGCAGAATCTTAAAAGATGGCAGCTATAGTTCCAATATGGAACTGGTCTATGATTCTAGAAGAAGCAAAGCAGACTTTATTTGCAAATTTTGTGCTTATATTCCAGTCTTTTTCAGGGTGGAGAGTCATGAAGAATTGGTGAAACAAATCCACCTCTTCTTGTCTTAGAACTTGCTCATGGTTGAAAATGTTGGAAACTGGCCAAAAAGAATTTAGCAAAAGCAAGATAACAACAAAGGAAAAGAAAAAACTAGAGATACTGGGGAAATCAGGGCATTTAAAGGCAGCAGATTATACAGGTGTGGTGGTAATGTTATGGGTCAGGCTATCTGGGCAAAGACCAGACAGACTCCAATTTACCCTGAAACTCCTTGACATGTAAAAAAATGCTTCCAATGAGAAAACTCCAACTTTGCTATCCTGATCCTGCTTATCAGCACACCTTGCTTAGAAATGCAAATGTTTCTGTTTTTCTTATACAATGTAAAATTGTTCTTTTTAGTTTCCATTTTTCTTGGAAAATGTACCCTTGTCAGAGAGAATGACTGGACATTAACTATTCTTTAGGGTTGTTTTGACCCATTTCTCCTTCAACTTATGATTTTAGATCTCATGATGTATGTTTGTAGTACTGAATCATATCAACAGCATGTATGATTAATGTACTGATATACTTATGGTATAAAAGGTGTACTTTAATCACTGGAGTGGGATGCAGGGTATAGATTTGCAGCCTGCCACTCGTCCCACCAGCTGGTGAATAAAGATGGTTCTGTCTCTTGCTTTAAGATCAACTTGGTGATTTATTGCAATTTCACTATAACAGTAAAAAACATGTAATCCCATTCTATTTGGAATGCTTAAAGCAAGAGGACACCAAGTTTTAGGCTAGGCTCGGCAAATTAAATACACACACTCTAAAATGAAAAAAATGTATGGGCAATATGGCCTAGTGGTAAGACACTACTGATTCAACTGGATTTTTACCAAGGAGGGTAAAAATCAGTCAAACATACTAAGAATTTAGAAAATTCATACAGCTAAAAAAAAAAAAAAAATCAAGTAAGAAAATCTTAATTTTTCACAGCAAGCTTATATATAGCTTCAATGTGTTCAGAGGTGAAGGGTAACATATAAGGTAAGACAGTATAAATGGTGAAACAAAATTAACATTAATACAGAAGGATAAAATTGTACGTTTTTCTCTCATCATATAAAAATAACTGATATAAGACTTAAAAATATAAATAAAACTGTATAATACTGATTTGGGTGATGATTTTTAGTCAGTGACCAGCCCTACCATATACCTCAAAAGCAAAGGAAACAAAAACAAATAGGACAAACACATCTGCAGTAAACTAAAAAAGAGTCTGTACAGCAAAGGAAATAAAGAAAAAACATATATAATGAACAGGAGAAAAGAACTGCACACCTATGGTCTAGAAGGTTAACATATCTACTATGTGAAGAATCCAAAACAACTTAAAAGAAATAAAACTGATAAACCTATCAAAAAAAGGTACAAAGACATTTCTCCAAAGAATACACATAAATGGCCAACAAATGCAAGAGAAAATGCTTAACAGCACTATTTATCAGAGAAATACCTATTAAAACCAGAGTGAAGTATCAGTTTATACTTCTTAAATGGCTATTAAGTCTTGGCAAGAATGTGGAGAAAGAGATTATTTACCAACACTGTTGGTGGGAATATATAGTAGTTAGGCCATTATGGAAAATTTGGAGATCTTAAAAAAATTTAAATGCCACATCATTCAGCTTTTTTATATCTGAACAAAATAAAATCAACTTGTCAAAGAGTTATCTGTACCCCTTCATTCACTGTAGCATTATTCATAATAATGCCAAGAAAAGCAAACAACCTAAGTGTCCAATGACAGAAAAAAAGATACAGTATTATGGTAAATGGAATAAGTTCGAAACAGGATTATGGATACTACATAACCTTACTTTTATACACAGAATCTTCAAAAAGGTTGATCTTATAGAAGCAGAGTAGACTGTGGCTGCCAAAGGGTTGTGGTTATTGGAAGTGAGAGCTGGGTAAAGATGTGGGGCTTTTGTCACAAAATATATAATCATAGTTAGATACATTTTTACAACTCTGTGTGCATGTTAAAAATCACTGAGTTGTATACTTTATTTAAAAAATAAATTTGGCAATAAGAAAATAGTAAATAAAATTTAGACCCAAAATCAATAAATAGATCGGTAACAAGTGAGGACAATGAATACTAATCAAAACCGGACAAGGAAAATCCCAGGGTATTGACTGGTGAACTCTCTCAAATGTTTACAGAATTAAACCATTTCCCCTTTTCCAAGAATCTGAAAGCGCATGTTACAATGTATATGTATAAGGACCAAAATTATTCTGACATCAAGGCAAAGAAACTGTAAGAAAAACCATTAAGGCCAGGTGTGGTGATGCATGCCTATAATCCCAGTAGCTTGGGAGGTTGAGGATCACAAATTCAAAATCCGCCTCAGCACTTCAGTGAGGCCCTAAGCAACTCAAAATAAAATGCAAAAAAAGGGCTGGGAATGTGCCTCAGTGGTTTAAGTGGTTAAGTGTCCCTGGGTTCAATTCCTGGTACTAAAAAGAAAAAAGACCATCACCACCTAAGAAAATAGATCCCAAAACCCTCAGCAAACTAGTAGCAACCAAATTCAAGTGAAGATTAAAAATATGAGCTAGGGGTTGGGGATATGCCTCAGTTGGTAGAGTGCTTGCCTTGCATGCACTAAGGCCCTGGGTTCAATCCCCAGCAACACACACAGACACAAGCGCGCATGCACGCGGGCACACACACAGTACATAAAGTGGAAAGTATTTCAAAACTGTCAGAGCAGTTAAACTTATGAATATATTTTTAACTACAGGATGTAAATACAATGAAGGAAATAACTATATGATAATCTAAATACATTCAGGACACTAATCTAAATAAATTTCAAGTCTTCTTCCTAATAAAGACAATAAAGTAGAAACACCAGGAAAATTTCTCAACATGATGAATACCACATGTCAGAAATGTACAGCTAATATCACTCAATGGTAAAAACTTTTTCTACATCAGGATCAACACAATCCAATATGCTTTCATCACTTCACTTCTGTTCAACACAGTAAAGCAATTGGGATGGGGTGGGTAATGAAAGAGGGAGACGGGAGGTGAGATAAAACTGTTCCAAAAAAGGAAAGAAAGAAAAAATATCTCAGTTGTAAATGACAGGCAATTATACTGAGAAAACTTTAATAATTCACAAAGAAATTCAGTAAACTTGTAAGGTATAAAATCAGCATGCACATAGACAATTCTATTTGTATACATATACTGGCAATAAACATTACAAAAGAAAATTAAGAATATGTATCTACAATAGAAACCAAAATAGTACAATACTGGGGAATAATTCAATAATGGAGGCAGAAGTGTTAAAAGAAATAAAGACCTAAATTAATAAAAAATTACTCCATGCTCATGTACTGACACTTTTTAAAAATGACACTGAAAGGGAAACTATTTGCTGGCACTGAATCCTTACCCCTTACCTCATACCATTCAAAAAAATCTATTCAAACTGGATAAAAAGCAAAAGTATAGTATAGAATTTAGAAAATACTACACAAATAATTAATTTTTACTCTGGACTTGGCAATGGTTTCTAATCATAGAATATTAAAATCACAGGCAACCAAAGGGGGGGAATCAGATTTCACCAAAATTAAAAACTTTTGTGCATCAAGTCACTATCAAAAGAGCAAAAAAACAATTGATGGGATGGAACAAAGTATTTGCAAATTATATATCCAAGAAGAGATTAATGTACACAAAATAGAGAATTCCTAAAACTCAAGAACCGAAAAACGTATAAAGGTCTTGAAGATACACAAGTGTCAATATAAAAGAAGACACTCAATATCACTAATCTTTAGGGAAAGCAAATCAAAACTACAGATACCATCTCTCATCCATTAGAGGCTCTCTTATCAAAGAAGAAAATCTCAGAAAGAGAAGGTAGGGAAACTGAAGAGAAAGTAGAGAAATATCTATGAAATGTGAGGGTGTGCATAAATGAAGAAGGCACAGAATTTGATTCAGGACTCAAAAAAGTTAAATAGGTCCATGTTACAGAATACATTTACTTCCAGGCATAAACTCATAAAAGTTTAAGAACAGAGACCAAGACAGAAGCCTACTGTCAAAGCAATTTTCATAGCAACATTATTTATAGTAGCTAAGAGGAGAAATATAAAGATTCCACCAACAATTCAACATAAATCTAGTAAGCACAAACAATGAATTACTCAGTCTTAAAAGTGAATTAAATTCCAACAAATGCTACAACATAGATGAAATACATTTATTTTTGTAGTACTAGAATTGAATTCAGGAGCATTGTGCCACTGAGTTACATCCTAGCCTTTTAAATTTATTTTTATTTTGAGAAAGGGTCTTGCTAAGTTTTCCTAGCTGGCCTCTTAACTTGTGATCCTCCTGAGTTGCTGAGATTATAGGCATATGACACTATGCCCAGCATAAATAAACTTAAAAATACATAGTGTAAGCTAAACAAAACAGACACAAGAGGACCAAATTTATACAAGGCACCTAAAGTAGACATTCACAGAAAAATTGAGTTAGTAAGAATGGAGCAGTGGGGAAAATGACAGTACTTTAAAGAATTAATCTGTGGTGATGAAAATTTTTGGATATATATAAAACTGATGATGGCACAACAGTGTGAATATATTTAAAGTCAACCAACTGTTCATTTAAAAGAAGTTAAAGTGAACTATGCATGATGGCAACCTGCCTGTAATCCCAAAAACTTGGAAGCTGAGGCAGAAGGATCCAAGTTTGAGGCCAACATTAATTAAGTAAGGCTCTGGACAACATAGGGAGACCCTAATTCAAAATGAAAAATAAAAGGGTTTGGGATGTGGCTCAGTGGTAAAATATCTCTGGGTTCAATTCCCCAGTACTCCCCTGCTCCCCAGTACGAAAATCAAAGTGCCAATTTGTGTTACATATAATTACATACCATACAACAATAAAAAAAAAAAAAAAAAGAAACAAAACCAAAAACAAAAATAAGTCCCACACTGCTAACCTAAAACAAGTTTAGGTTATGAAGAACGCATTAAATAAAATTCTCTTATACATAAAAAAAATCATATTTAAATAAAAAAGATTTGCTCATTATTTGACTTCTGGGATAAAATTTCTTCAAAAAGCACGTCCATTTAAAGTCAGCCTTTCTCTAAATTAAATTAAAAAGAAGAAAAAAAGAAAAAAAGAAAAAAAAAAAAAAGGACACTTACTTGCTGGGACAGTGTAATAGTAAGTCAATGATAAATGTCTGCCAGGCTTTTTCTTTACTAAGTGCATCTAAGGCTGTTGGAATTAAAGCAAAACATAACGTCATCACTTCCAAGGCTTCACAGCAAACCTGCTCATCTTCCACTTCTGGCTCACTGGCTGTACTGGCGGTCTGTAAAATTATAATCAGGAGTAAGTTACTTAGACATATATTTAAGAAAAAATTCTCAAAACTGGTTAGTATTTAAAATTACCTACTCCACAATGAACAAATATTTGGTCTCAGATCTTCACCTATAGCTTTGGCTAGTAGCACTCTGGAATATATTCCAACAGGATTAAAGGAGCACATCTGGTGAAAATCAATTATGTACTTGTTCTGCATATAATTGGTGTACCCTGTTCTAAGTAAAAATTTCTTCACTTTGCACTCATTTGTGTTTTACCAGTTCTATGGTCTACCCTATCTAGAATGTCTTTTTATTAAAAATACAATCATGTTACACCAATATTTGGAAAGGGAACAGAACATTTCTGCAACCTATCATATACTCAAATAGGTGGCAGTTTTACTCTACCTCTGTCAATCAAAATGTAATCAAAACACAAAGAAGAAGCCACATAGTAAGATCTTTTAAAGGAATGTAACTCAGTGGTAGAGAGCTTGCCCAGCATGCTCAAAGACTGTGGGCTCAATTCTCAGTATCAAAAAATAAAAAAACAACTAAAATAGTTACCAGGGGCTGCGAAAAGTGAAAAGGAAATTGAAGAGCTAAATAATCTCCTTTTAAAAGTAATTTGTTTAGGGCTGGGGAGATAGCTCAGTTGGTAGAGTGCTTGCCTTGCCAACAAAAGGCCGTGGGCTCAATCCCCAGCACCGCAAAAAAAAAAAAAGTAATTTGTTTAGTAAGAAATTAATTTGCAGGGGCTAAGATATGACTCAGTAGTTTAATATTTGGCTAGCATGCTAGAGCCCTGAGTTGGAGTCTCTGTACTAACACCAGATGTGCGCACAAATATACACAATACACATGGAGAAAATTAATCAGCTGGTGAGAAGTCCAGAGTTAATATCTAAATGATCAACTCCTTCCTAAGTTTGAGCTATCTAAATGAAACACACGCCCCCCAAAAGACAAACGAACAAACAAAAAAACACCCAAACCAAAAAATATTTAAATGTCATGATCCCCAAATACGCAAGTGTAGAAAATTTACATAGGAAAAAAGATAAAAAATAAAGGGAAAGGCAAAAAGTTAAATTCATTGCAGTATAAATTACTCAGAGAAAGATGCCTCATGGCAGGATCCTGAATATTTTATTTTCAAAATACATGGTATCTATAGACAGTTAATTTGCAATAATTAGATATATGTTACTTGGTCTTTAAATATGACAGACATGATGGAAATTAATCCCATGCATAATTAAGTAACATTTACTCAAAAGGAACGTATTTCTATTATAATTCTTACCATCTCATAAATTTTAGTGATTTCTTCATTTGGGCTAAACACTAGCTCTAATGCTCCACATCCTGATGCCCAAATTATTTTCTGTATACCTCTAATTACACAAGTATCAGGCATATATCTTGAGGCCTATAAGAAAATGAATAAATTTGTTGATGGAAGAGTAAAGCACAATAGTAAAAAAAACAAACTACTTGTCTTTGTCAAAAAAGCAGTAGAAATGGCTGTAAAAGAAGTAACTATGTTATAGACCGCCTTTCTGGTCTAATGCCTTGATCCCAGTTTTTGGTATCAAGTTTTTATATCAAGTTTTATGACCTTTCCATACAAAGGAAAGGTATGTTTTACATCGACACACACAACACTTTTTGTTAAGATCTGATATAGTTCTGTACCGTATTTTGAATGATTTTTTAAAATACAGGAAAAAACTTTATATACAAAATATACAAAGACGTTTTATTTTATAATTATTTTTTATTTTTTTACAGATGCATTTTGATTCATTGCACACAAACGGGGTACATCATTTCATTTCCATGGCTATACACGAAGTAGATTCATATCATTCGTGTAATCATACATGTACATAGGGTATTGATTCTGTCTCATTCCACCATTTTTCACACACCCCCTCCCTCTCATTTCCTTCTACATAATCTAAAGTTCCTCCATTCTTTTCTTGCTACCCCCCAAACCCCACTGAATATCATTCTCCACTTATCAGGGAAAATATTCGGCCTTTGATTTTTTGGGATTGGCTTACAAATACATTTTATGTACAGAAAAATATAAATAGAAATCATAGAAATACATTTTATATATAGAAAAGTATAAATATATAAATATAGAAAAATCAGATTATCAACCCATTCTACTTAGGTGTCTATGCAAAAGATGAAAACATACCTATGGAAGGCACTGTCACTTATTGATCAATTTCATAACAGCTTTATTTCCAATAGTAAAGAACTAGAAACAATATAAATGTTTATCCACAGATGAATGGATTAAAAATATGAAACATAAATAGTGGAAAATATTAAAGCACATAAAACATGGGTAATATTCATAATCATGCTGTTTCAAGTAAACCAAACATAAAGGAGAATAGAATATACAATTTAAGAGAATGAGCACTAGTCTACATGGACAAAAAAAAAAAAATCAGTAGTTGCAGAAGACAGGAGCAGATGAATGTATGCATTACACAGGGCCCTGCAAAACTTCTGGAGCAAACAGAAATATTCGCTTTCTGAATAACAAAAGCTGAAAGCATATATCGAAAGTATTCAGGAGCCTAAGACTCTCTTGATACTAACCTCATCAGATATTTGCTGAGCAAGACGTATTGATACATTTCTAAGCATGCACTCAGATGAAGGATTAGGAATGCTCTGAAGGGCACTTTGTAGCACCACAGCTTGATCATGAGTAACTTGGTTTATCTGAAATAAATCAATTATTTTACTTCAAGAAAGAACTTGTACAAAACTAAATTCCATAAACAGTCCTATGATCCTCAACCATCACCACTTTCTCAGGATATAATCCCTTGAACAGATGGTGGGTAAAATTCATGGTGGTTTACACAAAAACCATTTCAGATTGCTAACGCTGTAGATTTCTCCTTTATCTGACTTCCAAAGTAACAACATCATCTGAATATTCCAATTTTAAATGAATATTATATATATCCCCCCTCCCCCCCACTGGGGATTGAACAAGGAGTACACTACCAATAAGCAACATCTCTAGTCCTTTTAATTTTGACACAGTGTCTTGCCAAGCTCCTTAGGGCCTTGCAAAGTCACTGAGCCTGGCCTCAAACTTACAAATCTTCTTGTCTTAGCCTCTGGAGTTGCATGCACTACCAACATGAATTTAATATTATTTTTACACATGAGCTTAACTTTACCTTACATAGTTTTAAGTGGTGTTATTTTGTTACCTTACATAGTATAAGTGGTGGGGCTTCTGAAAAGATCTTTCTCCCAGTTACTATCTTTTAATGGACGACTATGGTCACCATGATATGGTGGAGAAAATTAGCTATAAATTTGTATCCTTTTCTACCTTCCTCTTTTAGTCTTTAGGAGGTTTCTTATTTTGTTCAAAGACAATTTTGCTACCTGCACACTAGTGCTCATCCCACAGACAAACTGAAGTCACTCTCAGTCTGACCTGTCCATTTATTTTACTGTGAAATTTTGTTAAGGCAGTCTTTAAAAACCGAATGTCTTAAGCATTTGAGTTTGGAAAGGTGTTAAATACAACTATGAGGTGGGGAAATCAAAAGTGTCTAATATAGATTCTCTAATAAGAGAAATTTAAAACTTTATCTGTCATGCACATAATGTTTATTTTTTTAATCCTGCAACACATATTTGAAGATCTGTTTGCCAGGTTCTAATACAAAGTGCTATTACACAGGAGCTAAAGTGGCAGAAGTGGAAAGTACAGATGTAGAGTATGTTTCACTGAGTTAAAATTTCAGTTAAAATCTCTGGGCTGTTATTTAATCACTTTAGGTCTTGATTTTTCCGTAGAGAACAGAAGATGAGTGGCCCTCCAAATATGGTTATCTCAGTACTTAAATGAGATAAACCTGGTACTAATACATAAGAACTCAATATATTTTGACCATTATTTTCCAGACTCTAACATTCATGCAGTTAGGAATTATGAAGGATTGGGTTCACAATGTACCTCTCACAATACCTGACATATGGAGGATACACAATGTTGAAAAAATAAAATGTTACATATAAAGTTTTAAAGCCACTAACTCAATTTTACTAATGCAATTAAAGTTTATTATTTATATCAACAAAGAACTGTAACACTTCATTTTACATTGAAATTATCTTGAGAGGTAATGTATTACTATTACTGTATTACTATTCTCCAGTTCAACTCAGTAATCTGAGATGAAGAATCAGAAGTGCTCTGAAGGACAAAAATAACTGCTTTTATTCTAGTACTGGTTGAACTGGCTAATCTCTAACCAAAAACTGTTCTAAACATGAAAAGGAATTATGTTAAATAAGGTAGCAGGCATAATATTTGCTCAGGATGGAAAAGTGCTTTCTAAATTTCTAGTCTAAATTTGTACAAAACCTGTATATCCCTCTTTTAACTTTTATTAAAAAAGAAACATTTCAAAGATATATAAAAGTAGAGAAAGGAATGCAAGACACCTTTAATTTACTCATCATCTAAGTTCAATAATTATAACAGATTAAATTTACCTCAACAGTCTTTACTATCCCAGAATTACTTAAAAATCCTTACATCACATATGAAATGCTGTAACATTTAAGTCTTTTGAACAAAGCCACATACTATTTTTCACACTTCAATAAGACTCATGATTATTCCAAAATACTAAATATCTACATAGTATTTACATTTTATTAATTAACATCTCACATATTCCTAAGAATGATATTTGTAAAGATACTAGAAGGATGATAACCAACAGATTTGCAAGTAATGACAGGAAGAGAGGCATGCAATATTCTTCCCCTTTCAATGACATGTCTTTACGTATTTTCAGTTGTGACTTAATAAAAAAAGTCCCTATCTGTGAGATTTAAAACACCTTAAAATCAAAAGGAATATGAAGACTGAAATGCTCTATCAAAGCAGTATAGTTAGAATTTAACCTCTAACTACAAGGTAAATTAATAGGTTATGCAGTTGCCGGGTTTATATTTAAAAATTAAATATGAAAATAAATTTCAAAGTATTTCTTAAAATTTATTACCGGTGTTACAGGTTCTGCACCATCTACAACTGGTTGACAAGCTTCTGCTACAGCTCGAACATGGCCATAGCCAATGGCAGTTAATAACAGTTTGGCTATTTTAAGGGCATTGAAGTAAGCACCTCTACGAGTTTCTGTATCTGTATTTGGTAAGAAGTTACTTCTTATTAGCATACTCAGTACAAGGGGTAAGCCACCACTTTTCAAGAAGTGAAATTGAAAATCTGAAGACATATCAGTCAGAGGTGCACCAGCAGGCATTAACAAAGTATAAACTACCTGAAAAAAAAAAAAAAAAAAAGGGAGACATTTAATTTGTTAAAAAAAAAATTTGATAATACCCATTTCCCTTCTCATAACTATTATGAAATTCTTGACTAAATATTTTCTTCACAATCTTATACATGCTCTTAGTTTTATTGTACATTGTAAAAATTATTTTTGTAAAGAAAAAACAAACCTCTGTCAGGTACAGAACTTGGGAGGCAGAAGGACCAAAGAAGAGTGAGTCAAGAGATGGACCAATGTTGCTTTCTCCAAGATTTGCTTGGTTTAAACAAATAGCTCTTAATTTTTCTATAGTTGTGCTATCTGCAAATAAAAGACAAACTAAAGTAAAACAAAATTTACCTTTGATATCTTAAAGAATATTATCTTAAATATAAAAAAACACTGGTATATCTTGATTAAGTTGAGGTATACAATTAAATATACTGTAAGAGGTGGTCTGGTTCATGATCAACTAGGGCTTTTTAATCATCAATCCCAAACATGAAGGAAATAGCTTCCTATTCAGAAACCTCAATATGTTCTCTTTTATTCTCTTTTTAAAAATTTGTGTTAATTAGATATACATGACAGTAGAATGCATTTATGCACTTTGATGTATCATACACGAATGGAGTATAATTTCTCATTTTTCTGATTATACATGTTATAGAATCACATTGGTCATGCAGTCATATATGTACATAAGTTTCTTTTATTCTCTTGAGACAGAAACAAAACATAACAAAGAACACAGAGAACACACTGAGAAAGTGCAAACAGGAGCTCCTTCTTCAAGCATTTAATAATAATAAGAAAAATAATTCATTTAAAAAAACCGGAAAGGACATGAAACTTTCTCTGAAGAAGATATATGAAGGACTAAGCAAGCACATGAAAAACTGCTCAATATCAGCTATTAAAGAAATACAAATCAAAATCATCACTTCAACACCAAAGGCATAGGATAATCAAATAAAAAATATGTAACAGGTGTTAAGTGTAGACATGAGAAACTGAAACCCTCATATCTTACTAGTAGGAATTTAAAATGGTGCATCCACTTTGGAAGAGTTTGGCATTTTCTCCACTAAGTTAAATACAGTACTATGTTGTTCAGTAATTTTTCACCCTGTTATATAGCAAAGTGCTATATCATTCACTAATTTTTCACCCTGTTATACAGCCAAGAAAATGCAAACATAATTCTGTACCAAAACGTCATACACAATCTTCATAGCAATACTGTTTATAAAATTTAAAAATACAAAAAATTGAAATGTCAACTAATACATGAATGGATAAACACATGGTACCTACTAAGAATGAACTGTTATTATTCAGTTTTAAGAATGGAGGAAATTCTGACAGATTCTACAAACAGGGATGAACTCTAAAAGCAGTACATGAAGTGAAATATTCCGTTACAAGAGTAAAAATACTACACTGTGTGATTTTATTAATATGAGATATAGTGAGTAGTAAAACTTGCAGAAAAGAAGGTAGAATGGTGGTCACCAAGGATAGTAGGTAGGAGAAAGGGGGAACTGTTAGGAGATACAGATTTCTGGTATTGGCGATTACCACAAAATATGACTACACCTATCAGTATTTGTTATGGTTTAGATATGAGTTGTCCCCCAAAAGCTCATGTGTGAAACAATGAATTTTCAGAATTAAAAATAAGTGTGACCTAATCTATGAATTAATCCATTGATACAGTAACTGGACAGCTGACTAGGTAGGTAGGCTATGGTTGGAGAAGTAGATCACTGGGGGTATAGGGATGGGGGGTTACATTTTGCCCCTTTCTACTTCCTGGTTGTAATGTCATGAGTTGCTTTCCTCCACCATGCCCATCTGCCATGAGGTTCTGCCTCACCAAGGGTCCAGAGATATGCAGTCTGCCAACCATGGGCTGTACCACTAAAACCATGAGCCAAAAATAGACTTTTCCTTCTCCACTTGTTCCTGTCAGATCTTTTAGTCATAGCAAAGCAAAAGTTGACTAAAACGGTAGTGAACTGTATACTTATAAATTTATTCTAAAAATTTTCCCAGAGTTAGAGATCAAACCTATGGCCTCATGTATGCTAGCAAAGTACTATCATTGAAGAACTGTACATTTTAGGTCACTTAACTACTGATCTACATTCCCAGCCTATTTTATTTTTATCATGAGTCTCTTGTTAAGTTGCTCAGGGCCTGGCTTATCCTGAGGCTGGCTTTGAACCTATAGTCCTACTGCCTAGACTACCCAGATGCAGGGATTATAGATGTGAGCCATTGCATCTGTATGCTGTTTTTCTTTCTTTTCTTTCTTTCTTTTTTTTTTTAAACCTTTTTGGTAGTTTTCATAAGATAATATTCCTGAGAATCACAGCCTCTGGGTCAGGAGTTTCCTGTTTCTCTCTTTTGTAAGCAAAGTAATAAACGTTCCTTTTCCTTTTTCCCAAAATCATGGCCTCCTTAATGGATTGGTATAGGGAATAAGTGAGTCTGGGACAAAGGACAAACAATGGAGATAATGAAGATAGGGGATGATTTAAAGGGAATTATAACCATAATCCTCCAGAGCACTCCCCATTCTTCCAACCTTTTGCCAAGGCCTCCTTCCTCCAGCAAGGACTTGTTAATGAATGCCTCCTGGGCAGCTCTCTTCCTACACTTTTGGCCACTACATAGGGGGGTTGGTGGAGAAGACATGAGAAGAAAGGAAATCTGTAAAAGGGGCAATACACCCCCACTATCTGGGGCACTAGCTCTGGATCCCCTGTTATCTTTCTTTTATCTTTTAAATAAAACTTCCCACTGGCATTTCGGTGTTCAATCTTCACCACCAGGAGAACAAGGACCAGATCATGACTTTTAAGACCAGATCATTAATTATAAGGGTACAACTTTTGGTAACAAATTTGGTACTCTGCGCAGAAACTGAAAGCAGAACCTGCTCCAGCTTTCTTGGGTAGGCTGGGCTCTCCAAGGGACCAACTTCCATGCTGAGGATGAAAGATGGTTGATAGACTTATTGAGTGCCAAACTGCATGAGAATTAGGAGATGGGTGAGTTTGTCTCAGGAGGAATTAGAGGAGCTACTACTGTGAGTAAAGGCAGGGATTGAGGTACTATCCTAGTAGCTGCCAAAGCTCCTTTTGATTTGGGAAACTACCCACATGACATAGGTTGCTCCATCATAGTCCACTTTTTTTCTTTTCTTTTGATGAGAATATTTTCAAAAAAGTTATGAAAACACTAATTTAGTATTCCTGAATGGAATCTGCTAAAATGTATAGAGCAGACAACCTCTGGTTATGAAACTTGTAAAAGATGTTTAAAGCCATGGTATACTTATCAGCAGGTAGTTTGTAAAATATCAGATGTTACCAAACCAGCAGTATAAATAACAAACTATTTACTCGGTTCATTTAACAAATCATGTGTGAATTCTGTTCCAAAAAAGAATATGGATATATCTTGGCTTGTTTACCACATATAGGTAACTGATGTTCAGCAGTGGTAAATTTTATTATAATTTTTTCAAGCTCAGGGTAAAATAAATTCACAACCACTGTTAAAATCTGAATCGATCTGGTTTAGCTGTGGCTGCAAAGTTGAATGTTTTGTAACAAATTCAACTGAAAATTGTAAGATAGTGCTGATAAATGCAACACAGTACAATAATTTACACAAATGCTGTTTGATTCACAAGTATACACTTTCCATTGATGACAAAAATTAAAACATTTAAGACTGATTTCCATACAATTTATAGAACACGTATTTTTCCCACTGAAACATAAAGGCCCAAGGCATTTACAAACTTCTACAAATGTTCAAAGAAAATCTCCTTTTTTGAAAATGCAATGATCTATGTTACTATGTTTTCATTTAGCTTAAAATCTGTTAAGTGATTAATCTAAAAATAACCACATGACAAAACCTTGAAATTTTGAGGAAAGCAGCAGAGACCAGCATCAACAAAGGAATACTTCCTACTACCTTTATAAGAATAAACATATGCTTTTGAATTCTTTGATGAATAACAAAGTGTTATTCATCTCCCCAAGTACAACACATTATGAAAAACCAGTCTTAAGTATAGTTTGAATTTTGCTCATAAAAATTCATTTTTTCTTGCTAAATAAATACCTAATGAGGTATTTTTGACTTAAAAAATATTTACTATTTGGCTCTTTATAGAGTAAGTTTTTAGTGCCTTTTCTCTGAAGAACATTACTAAAACTGGTAAAACCTGAGGAAAGATGAAACTTGAATATGATCAGTGGATCTGATGGCAGAAATGTATCAACTCAATTTTTCAATGTTTACAACACTGTTATCTGGGAAAATACATTCCTGAGTGAAAGAACATCAAACCAACCAATTATTTTCATAAAATTTAATAATGAGACTTTGTATTTTCTTTTCTGTAATTTTGTGATTACTTCAATACACTAACACATGGTTTGTGGATCAGAAGGATTAGAAAACAAATGATATCAGAAACATTTAATACTGCTTGTAAAAAAAAAAAAAAAAGCCAACTTTAATAAAAAGTCTTGAAAATAATAGAATAAAAATCAACTAAGAGATCAACAAAACCAGCCAAAGAAACTAAAAAAAGAATGTAGACAAGTCAAAGATTAAGAAAAATTAGACTTGAGTTAATCTAACCACTACATTAAAAAACATACAAAAATTTCAAAAAAACAATGAAAAAAACATGAGCAAAGCAAAATATAAATGCCAAACTGAAGAAATAAATTGTTCAACTGACTAAATCCTCTGAGGATATATAATAAATATGACAAAAAATTCCAAAGTACTTGGACATGAGATTTCAGAACTCACGGGTTAAACAGAAAGCCAAACTCATAACCATAATGAGAGACTGTATGGCATTTCAGCTAAGTAACATCCTAAAAAAATAAAAACCTTTTATTTCATACACACAATTTTTTGCAGGTAAGCTTCAGCAAAATGACTCAGAAATGTCTCAAGATTAAGAGCACAATAAAATAATTACATGACAAAACCCCAAAATACTGAGGGAAAAAGCTAAGGAACAGAATTAAAAAAGGAATTCTTGCATCTGACTTGATAAGAATAGACAGGAACTTTGAACCCTAATAAAGCAGAGAAGTAAGAAGTTCCACATTGCCTAGGGACAAAATGGTATATGCAAGAATAAAAGTCAAGAGTTAAACATTTCTCTGAAATAACAATGGAGAATCAGAATGGCTAAAGCGAAAGATTGTTCTTCATTTGAGCAGATGAAGAAACCCAACTTTATATTTCATACAGTATGCTCCAAAATATTTTTCCCATTTGTGGAAAAACTTTCACCTTATTTGTGTGGAAGACACATGATAAATACCACACACTATTCCACAAAGCATATTTGAACTTGAAACAATTTATTACTATTCCCTGCTAGTGTACTTATCAGAATTTCTTACTGTTAGAGGAGGGAGTTAGATTGGATGGACAATTTACTAACCTGGTGGCATCAGTTTCATAAGTACTCTTGCTCCATCTCTAAGAAAAGGCATATTCAGGCTGCAACCTAAGTCTGCAACTTGCCAAAGAAAAGATATATACCTGGGATGCAGCGACATTATCTAGAACATAGAATGTATAAAATACTAACCTGTAAATCATGCCCAGAAAAGGTTATTAGCAAAAACTTATCTAGTCACCGTCCCCAAAATGTGTTTTTACTGATCACTCTTCACGTGTCAGAGACTTCCTGAAATAACATGCCTTCATCTTTTCACTTTTATAAATGCATTCATTTTAAATTTTTAATATGCAAACAAGCACATCATTTATTGTTTCCTTAGATACTTTGAGTATTTGTGACAGTTATTCTGTAAATTATAGTTTCACAAGTTATTCAGATGCTATGTAAATAAAAGGCACTTTATCCTTGAGGAGTTATATTCCTAATTTAACTGTTTTAGAACCTAAGTCTTTTTGACACATTAAGTGGCTGGTGCAATTGAAAAATCTACCAATTCTTAAAAAGATTGGAGCAGAGAAAGGCTAAGAAAGATAAGAATTGTTTTATTTTTCTACCATTTTTTTTTTTAAATTGGTGCATTAAAGTTGTACAGAAGGTGCAGTAAATTGTTATATATTCATATACTTTAAACAACATAATATGATTTAGTCAATGGGAGTTTTTTTTAAAGCTATGAGATATAATTATTAAGAATCTGAGAAAAATACTAGGTCACATATTTCTTTAAGACAATTTCTAAAGAAAAGACAGAGTAATATTTTCTAGTTATAAGTTTAATAGTATAATCAAATTATAGCTAATTTGAGGTATGTCATTTTATAAATTCCAACAATTAAGGAGGCCACTCAGGAGTTAACAGCAAACTGTCCACTTATTTGACACTTGACCAATCTGTGAAATTATAAGCTCCTCAGAAATATTCCACACATTTTATCATTTTCCCCCCAAAAGAATGTGATCCCTTTTATCCAGTAGTTACTCACCACCCCAGGCAAACAACTTTCTACTTCTGGATTGGGACTATTACTGTAGTGATTACAATGGTTTCCAGGGGATCCAGATGAAGAATCAGAAGAGCTATCAGGACTTGAAGGCAGGTTGGAGTTTATTTGTGTAAGTTTGGCTGTAATTAGCTAAAAATGGTAATATATTTAGTGGTAAAAATCAAAGAAAATACTTTTACAAAATTCAGAATCTAGAACTAAGAAAAGACTATCTTGGGCTTTTTATTTCTTAAAAAACAACAAAATTCCCAAACTAAAAAAACCCACATAAACCAACTTAAAAAGTACTATCTATGTTAACATAACTGCTTGTATGATCTTCCCTTAATTATCCTTGAAGGATTGGTTCTAGTCCCTCAAATTATGAATACCAAGATCTATATATGCTGGTCCCTTACATAAATCAAAGTAGTATCTGCATAAAACCTACCATATCCTCTGTATTTTAAGTCATCTCTAAAGTCCTTATAATAACTTATACAACGTAAATGGAATGTAAGAGTTGCTATACTGTTGTTTACGTAATAATGTAAAAAAGTTTGTACATGTTCTGTTTAAAATAGATGCCATTTTTTCTTTAATACTTTCATTCATTATTGGATGAATCTGCAAATATGCAACCCCTAACTATAGAGAGAAACTGTTATTTCCTCTACTGGAAGTTCTGTGACATCTATCTTATTTGAAGGTATAGCCTAGATATCAATACAGAAACATCCATATAATAGTTAAATGTCATACACTTTTACTGATAATAAAAAACTGAAAATTGTGGATGAATATTTAAAAATTATATGTACTTACTGATTTATCTTTTAGGTTTAATTGTCCAATTAGCTTTCTATCATCTTCAGAATCTATCAGTTCACCACCTACAAACAGTTCAATTTTTGTATGGGCTACATTGGCTTTAATACGATTGAGAATACTTCGTCGTACTGAACCAACTGTATCATTTGTATGAGACAATATGTCCAAATCATCAACTTGTCTGCCTTGGTTTGGAAATCGAACTGTGATAGAGAGGTGTTTACCACGAAATGCTCTGGGGGGGAGAAAAAAAAAAAAAAATCCAGAAATAAAATCTCAAATTCATTTACTTCTTAACTAATATATCATTGCGTTCCTAGTTTTAAGTCTAAGAAAATATAAAGTAATTGCAAATTAGCAGATCAGTCTCTCACAAACCTTGACATAGGTAGAATCATTCTTTCCCCATGATAATCGTTATCACATTCATTTATGTACTCCCTTAGGACAGTTAATACTCGAACCATTCGAATGGCTTCCTGTCTTGCACAATTAATATTGTCTTTGTCACCATCCAAAACACTTAATGTATCGTATGATGCTTTCAATCGATCAAAACAAGATTGAATGAAGTCTTCGTGTATAACCACCTTTAAATAACGGGCCAAATAAAGACAGTTCAAGTTGCTTACAATTTAATTGCACAATATTAATCTAAGAAAGGCAGTGAAATTTTAATAGATAACTCCCAACGATGATCACAACTAACGAATAATAAAATACAAGGTTCCTAAAAAGAACTTGATAACAGGGGCTGCAGTCGTGGCTTGTTGGCAGAGCCACGTGCCTAGCACATGTGAAAAACTGGGTTGGATTCTCAGCACCACATATAAATAAATGAATAAAGTAAAGGTCTATCAACATCTTTTTTTTTTTTGGGCGGGGTGGGGGGAGGTGCTGGGGATCGAACCCAGGGCCTTGTGCTTACGAGGCAAGCACTCTACCGACTGAGCTATCTCCCCAGCCCCTATCAACATCTTAAAAAAAAAAAAAAAAAAAAGAACTTGATAACATAAAATACACCACTTATTTTCTAAACCAAGCAAAACAAAAAACCCCAAATCACACCAAAGCAAACCAATCTCTGGACTATGAGTTCAGATGCAAATCAAATTTAATTTTTTTGGCAATTTCAACATATAACAACTAAAAATTACATTCAAAATGATTCCAGTCACCTAATATTAATTATCATGCCACTATTCCTTTGTTGGCAATGTACAGGGATAAATGTGGATTAAATACTTGCCAACTGTTTTTAAAATAAAAGTCAAAAAAACTAATTTCTAGATAATTCTAAGTTAAAAGCTTAGCATACTAACCACATAAATATTTTAACCTAATGGCAGTAAAGGTTTTTATGCACTTCAGTTCTTACCTGATTGACCTGTAATCTGGGGCCAAGGTTTGTGTATATCTCTTTAAGAAGATCTATAGCTCTGCTGGCAATATCATCATTACTCTGAATCACAACCTAATTCCAAAAAAGATTACAACAGTAACACCACTGAAGATATATTTTAATTTGGTACTTAAATCCAAATCATGCTCTCAATTTTTTCAAAAATTTAAGGATAAACTGATTTTAAAACAAATGAAATCTAAAGTAATGTAAAATTAAATTAAAAAACTAAAGAGATTCATACAAAGTACAAATTTTCTGTACAGTAAAAACAAAAGGACACAAAATACTCTGATCAATACCACTTAGCAATCTGTTAGCCAACTTGGGAAGTTTATAAGTGGCAGAAATACAAGCAAAATGTCCAAGAAATTTTATTTAACATAATACTCTATATTACCCTACCTCCTGTCACAACCTCCTGAAACTTTTGTAAATATTTATCAATTCTAATAAATGAGAAGTTTTCTTAAACTATGTTTTGAATTCCTGTGATTTTTCAAGAATGATCTTTTAAGAAGTTCAATACAGATAAAAGGGGAAATAAAGGGAAAAGCAAGACTTCTTTTTTCACTTTTACTAGCTTTCTATCATTTATTCAAAGTTACATTTCAAGTTAAAACAGCTTAAAAAACTAATTTCAGTGGAACAATAAGAAATATCTTAATATAAGAGCTTAGATGTTAAAAGAAGGCAATGAGATGTATTTGTACCATCAATGTGGAAGGTTAATTTTATCTAGCATATATTATTTTCTCTGAGTTTATTTATAATAATAATTTATGTATTTAAATAAATCAAGTTAAACTGTCAGTAAAGTACTATTTTTTAAACCCTTCCTAATAATAGTCATCTATTTGTTTATTGTGGCATTAAATGAATTTTAAAAACCTCAAAATGAATTTACCATTTTAAATGAAAGTGAGAGAGAGAATTTTCTGGGGAGGGTAAAAAATTGATAGACACACATCTGCAGGGCTGGGGATATAGCTCAGTTGGTAGAGTGCTTGCCTGCTCAAGACCCTGGGTTCAATCCCCAGCACCACACCAAGTTGGGGGAGGAAATACATCTACAAAAGTTGGTGTGTCTTAAGTGATGACCATCAGTGGTAAACAGAAGAAAGGGGGGAAAAAAAAGGGGGTGGGGATTTGTATGATGAATAGAAGGTACATAACAAGAAGCTAAAGATAAATAACTACCTTCCTTATTTCTTCTGTAAGAATCAAAACTACATAAAAGATGTTTAATAAAAATATGATTTCATGAATTGAAAAAAACAAAAACCTAAGCTACAATGTTTACAAACAAAAGTTACTATTTGTTTACTTACCCTCCAAAGGTAGTCCAATCCTATTAATTCTAGGTCATCCATCATATAGGCTCTTCTTTTTGCTATTAGTTTCCCTTCTCGACAATTAACAGCTTTGAAGAATCTTTCAAAACACTTTATTCCATTTTCCGTTAATAAAGAAGGATCAAGTTGAAGCACATTGCTTTCAAAGAAGTCCTTATTGATATCAGGATCTAAGTCTGGTTCATCCCCCATTAATTTGGAATACCACTTAAAACAGGCTTCACGATCACTAAGATAAACTGCATTCTGTGCTAAGCACTTCCATATTTGCTTTGCCTGGGGAGCACAGAGCCATAGCTGGCCATCCTTTAATAAAAATCTTGAAAAAATATAAATGAACTAATTAGTAGTCACATAACTTTATCCTCAAAAGCAAGTTATTATTATTTTTAAAAACATATGTTTAGTTGTAGATGAATACAATACTTATTTATTTGTATGTCATGCTGAGGATTGAACCTAGTGCCTCACACAAGCTATATTCAAGGCAAACACTCTACCACTGGGCTACAGCTCTAGCAAGTTTTTCAATATGCGTAAAATAACACACATTGTATTTTAGTCACATCTTAAAACGTAATAATTCTTTCAAAAGTATTCATTTCCAGATAGGTGGTTAAACCTGTCTGGAATTAAATGCCAGCTATTAATTCATTTATTTAAAAATCATCTATTAGGTCACCACAAAGTGCCAGCAAATTTGTCAGGTAATGTGACACTTTTGTTTTATCTTCAGAAAGCTCAAAATTTTTAAACAAGATATTGATTTAGTTCCCTATCTGTATAGTTTTCTTGTAAAATGAGGGATTACACTAAGTGACTTTCAGAAATAGCTCTTAATTTTTAAAGAATTAAAACTGCTCAAAATTTCTACATTTCTGAAAACACTTCACTCATGCCTGGTCGTATTTAACAAAAATAAACTACATATAATTTAAACTTATTTCTATGTCAGTAATTACTAGTATGCTTATCAATATTCAATGATGTCCTCTAGATTTTAGTTTTACAACTGAATAATAATTGAGGTGAGATTCTGCTTTACGTAGTCTTTTTCCCAAACAGATTCAGATTATTCTGGTATTCTTTTACCCACTGTGCTTACTTCTCTGAATGACAAGTGAAAGAAAAGCTTATTTCAATCAGAATCTTAATTTTATATTTAAAATTAACAAAATCATGGTAGATTTATGTCTAAGAGCATATGGTATATTTTTTAACATCAGTAGGTTCCTTCTTTTGAATCCCTAATTACAATGCCTGAATTAGGGCAAATTCCAAAGAAAGATATATTCAAAGAGATAATTTAAATGTATTTGATAACACATAGAAAACATAGAAAAATGGTATATAAACATTTTGATGTGGGTAAACATTCACTTTTAGGGTGGAATGGTCACTAACAGACCCTTAGGTCTGAAGAGGACCCTCTAGTTTTTAGTTCTATTCAATTCCTCCAACCTAACTTATAAATGAGCAAACTGAGAGACAGAATGATTAAATACAGTAGTTTGCAAGTAACGCTTAGTTTAGGTAAAGTTTGAAAAATCACTTAAAGAGACTTTCAATTCAGACAGAGAAAATGGGTAGTCTCATTGTCAAGTACCAGATGTGTTTCAAATTATTCTCCCCAATTTGAATACCAATTTCCTTATTAAATGCAAATAATGCTAACTTCACAAGGTTGCCATGATGTTTAAAGCAATGACAGGCCAAATGTACATAAATATTACCTCTTCGGTTTTTTTCTCTTTAATACACTGTATTGCATTAAACAAAATGGCAACCATGGAAGATTTTCTCATCCTAAACTTTACTTACAAGAATAGATAAATCCTAATTCATTTTTTTGTTTCAATAAGCTTAAGGAAAACAATACATTCTTACAAAAAATAATGGATCGACAGCTGGGGATGCATAAAGCCCTGGGCTCAATCCCCAGTACTTGCAAAACAAACAAATAAAACAAAACAAACAATCCAACCATGCCAAAACAATGAATCACTCTGGGAGAGGTTTTCAGTATGGAGAGGCAGGTCTTTTTTCTAAGTTGTTAATGAAAAAAAAAAAAAAAAAAAAAAAAAAAAAAAAGACTTCAAAAAATACCTGAAGAAAATGACAACAGAATTTGTCTCAAACAAATAATATATCTGTTAACCTGGCAGAACATAAAATTGTTTAAAGTAGCCAATGTCATTCTTAATAGAAAATGGGATACATGTTCAAATAAATATTCCCCCACAAATAATAATCTGGTTCAAGAGAAAAGAGCAATACCTCATAAAGAAAGATTCCCCAAAGTTAATATAGGTAAAAATAAAAGATTTTATGAAAGATGAATAGTTTGGGCATTTTTCCTTAGCATACTATGTTTCAAATACAGTTTGTTATGGTAACTGCATTCCTAAGAAATGTTCATTCAAGGCACACACACATGAAACTCAAGCCAGTAAAATCTAAGGATCATTGAGCAAATTAGTGCTTAGCTTCCACTTAAAGTACAGATAATCCTTATGTGATATCATGTTACTATATATAACTTTCAGATTGCTGTGTGTACTGATAGAATACACACAGCTTCAAGTTACACAAGCAATTCAGACACATTAGCTATTGATAGCAGTGTTAAATGATTATTTTATCCTATATTTAAGTGTATTATAAATATATTAAGAATAAAAAGAATTCTCACACAAATATAAACTACACTGACAAATTTTAATTAATTAATTAATTAATTAATTGGTGGTGCTGGGGATTGAACTCAGGGCCTTAGACATGCAAGGCAAGCACTTTTACCATTGAGTCACATTCCCGACCCTCCACTGAAAAATTTTAAATGTATTTTCTACCAAAATTCCAAAGAAAGATATATTCAGAGATAATTTAAATGTATTTGATAACAAACACATAGAAAATATAGAAAAATGGTACATAGACATTTTGATGTGGGTAAACATTCACTTTTAGGGTGGAATGGTCACTAAGAAAGACTTAAGTTAACTGTATTGTTTGTGCCTTAAAGAGAACATCACTAATTCTTTAAAACAAACCTAAGGAAGTTAAGTCGTTCTTGGACTTCTTGAACATGACTGTATCTACTTCCAAGTCTCACAGTTTGTGGGTCATAGGTTTCATGGTCTGCAAATAAACGAAAAATATGAATTATACACGTATTTATCTACATCAAGCTAACTTTAGCCAAAAGAAATGTCGATAATCATTTTCATGCATAGGAAGTATGTAGAAAGGAAATCTACATACTGTCAACATATTCAATTTTTACAAAGTCAAAAGAAAATCTAATCTACTGAATATAATAAAGGACTGTGGTAGTCCCTCAATAAATTCTTTTATTGAATTAAAATCTGTCATTTATCTTATTTTTATTTGTTCTTATTAGTTATACATAAGTATTCTGAAATATATCCATAAGAAGTGTAACTTCCCATTCTTCTGATTGTACATGATGTGGAATTGCAATGGTTGTGTGTTCACATATGCACGTAGGAAAGTAATGTCCAATTCATTCTACTACATCTTTCCCATTCCCATTTCCCCTCTCTTCCCTTTTTTCCCCTTTTTCTAATCCAAAGTATTTCTGATCTTCCCTACCCCATCTCCTTATTGTAATTTAGCATTTGCATATCAGAGAAAACATTTGGACTTTGATACTTCAGGACTGGATTATTTATTGAATTTTTGAAGTTATTAAACAATGAATCTCAATCATCAGGCTATGAATGTTACTTCAGTTTAGTTTAGTTATCTGAAAAGAATCTTCCCTTCCATTATGAGTGTATATGTAGATAAACAGGCAAAGTACAGGTTAAAAATTGTTTCTCAGGTATTAAATCAATAAGTGTTTCATCATACAGTGGGTTAAAAAGTCTTGTTTTTGATTAAAAAAAGAAAAGAAATTAAAAGCATCCATTGTCATAAAAATAGTGAATAGATGTTTTGTGAATGTTTTGAGATGCTTTATTCAAAAGGTAGAATTCAACTAAAAGATCTGCCCCAGCAGAGGAGTTTTGTTTTAAAGACTTTTATTCCAAAACTAGTAAGCAAGGGTTAAAAAAAAAAAAATCATTTAATGCTTCTTCAGTAACAGATTCTGGTATTTCTTATAATACATCTCCTGGACTTTGTAAAAATTTCCATTCTGATATCAAAGAATGTGAGAGTACATACTGAAATATGTAAATGTACCCAAGTTTTCAAAATGCCCAACATTTCTTGTATCTGAAATTCTAGACTTGACAATGCTTTTTATTCTACATACATGAGCATATGTCAAGAAACCTAAAAACTTCATTGTACACTTCCATAAAAGACATCAATTGCACCAAAGCCCAGGACCTCAAAAGGTTTTCTTATAAGACAATAATAACATTGTTACAAATTTTCTCTTTTTCTCAGGGAAATAAACTTTAAACAGGAACACATTAGCTGCTTTTTCTTTCTTTTTTTTTTTGGGTGGTGCATGGGGATTAAACTCAGGGCCTATGTGCTTACAAGGCAAGCATTCTACCAACTGAGCCATATCCCCAGCCCTGCTTTTTATTTCTTTTATAGAGTTTGTATCAAAGTCCCCCTACTCTTTAATTTGCTAGTGTATGTCCAGGAGGGACTATGGGAGAGATGTATAAAACTTTTTACTTTGCTGTAACTTCAAACGTGTAAGACAAAAATCATAAAAAGTAACCATTCCTTATCCAGATCCATTAATATTTATTTACCCACTTCCCCCACCTACTTACCTCTATTTACTTCTCAATCTTCAGTACTAAGGATAAACCCAGGAGTATTCTACTACTGAATGAATCTGTGATCCTCCTGATTAGCTAGGATTATAGGCATGTACCATGGGAGCATGGCCATTTAAAAAAATAAAACCATTTTACTAATGTCATACAACTACTATGTTTTCCTTCATTAAATTCAATGATGAATGAAATGCATTAAATTTAGGAATACATTTTTTAAAATGCTAATTTCAGTGATTTGGCAGGCTAAAAATGAAGGATTGCAAGTTTGTGATCAACCAAAGATGGGGGAAATAAAAAAAGTAATGCTAAGGCCTTCTACATTGTTCTCAAAAGTCAGAATGTCGGTTTGTTTCATTTTTGATTACTTGTTACTTGATATCAAATATTTAGGGTGTAAGTAAAACCTGATTAAATGGGCAGAGGATATTTAATGAAGCTAAAATGCACATGTGCTGTTTATCCAGAATGCCATATTAGCAAATGGTCTTTATTTATTGATGATATCATTCAAAATACAGATGGTACCACAAAAACAAAAAATTATCACTGCAGTTAATATGCAATAGGCTCTACTTCTGAAAAAGATCTTTTCTGGCAGACACCTTGAAGGCTTTTTATCTTCCAGAAGAACTTAAGACATACCCAAGTAAATAATATGTTTCTCTTACCAGTTCTGGCTGTTCTTGGTGAGGAGGAAAAAAAAAAAAAAAAACAAAAAACAAACACAAGATTACATGCCAGTATTGACTTGTCTGTCCAACCACTCTTAGAAAGAACATTCAAAAGTGATTGAAGGGAGCGAGGAATGGTGGCAAATGCTTGTAATTTCAGTGACTTGGGAGGCTGAAGCAGGACAGTGAGCTCAAAGTCAGTCCCAGCAACTTAGAAAGACCCTGTCCCCCCATAAAAAATAAAAATACTAATGGCTGGCAATGTGGCTCAGTAGTTAAGTGCCCCTGGGTTTAATCTCTGATACCAAATATCAAGTGATAAAAACTGTCATGATTATGCACATAGATTTTTTTTCATATTATTCCCTAACCAATGGAGTATGCTATTTACATAGAATTTATACTGCAGTAGGTATCATTAAAAAATTAAAGATGATTTAAAGTTGGTAGGATGTGTGTTGGTAAAATACAGATTCTATGCTATTTTGTATAAGAAACTCAATACTCAGAATTTTGTTAATTGTAGTGGGTACAGGAACCCAGTTATTCAGATACCAGACAAATGTACAACTTTTAAAACCACTCCTTTCCCTTTTTCTCCTTTATAAATATATATGTTGACATTTGAGCTAATTAACATTAGAACAAAATGAAAAATCTGGGAAGCTTATTGATTCCTCAGTTAATTTCATTTTATCTTACATACCTCTAGCGTATAGTTCTATGTGCTTCATGTAAGCTGCAAGATTCTCTGCTACTAAAGTAACTAAGGCATAATTGTGCTGAAGTTGGTTGATTAAATCATGGCGATAAAAAACATGAGGACTTCGCTGAGCTTGACTGAAATGAGAAGAACTTAACAATATAATTAGGCAAATGAAAATTGTGGTATTGCGTATTCAAAGTAAATTCTACACACCACATGAATATTATATTTCTAACATAATATATGGCCAACATCCTCCCTTTGATTAAAAAATATAATGCAAAAAAGAATAATCCATGCCTCAAAAACAGTATTTCAATATTATTATTCTACATGACAACTATCTGGCAATAGTCTTCAATTTACTGTTGTCAAAAGCAAATATGTTCTATAATCAAGAACAGTACCCAGGAGTTGGGGATATAGTGCAATTCTAGTCCTTGCCTACCCTGCACAGAGCTCTGGGTTTCATTCTTAGCATTACATACGAGATATAAAACAAAAGTGAGTAACAGCCATTCTAAGTGCATTATGAAATAAATACTGGTATTAAACCAGTTTTGCCATTGGATGCAAAATAAAAATTCTTCCTATTTTGCCATTTTCAATTAAACTAAACAAGTCCTTGCAATTATTATTCTACAGGTGATGAAGTCACCATCCTTGGAAAAGTATTACTACTGCATCCATCTGCAACAGAAAATAAATGTTTGATGAAGACAAAAAAAAATTTGGTGGGTAAAACAACCAAAATGTCCTTCATAAATGAACACTATATATTTTTTGTAGTGTTTCTCTCCATGAAATTTTCTTATTTTATATTTTTTTCAAGCACTCAAAAGATGATTAAAATTCAACCTGAAAAATTATTAAAAAAATTATACTTTAAACTTCTAACAGGAACTTAATTTGAAGGCATAAGTTTATCAATTTTGAGATCAAAAGAATATTATTGGCAATCATGTAATTATCTTAAACAGAAGAAAATGTCTTTATAAGGTTAAAGAACTTGATATAGCTACTTAGACAATCTCAAAACTGACTAGTTAAGTAGGCATGGTAATTGTACTGTGAATATTCTTGTTGTAACATGGTTTTCTCCATGTTAATTTTCCATTCATGTTATTAATTTCAAATACATTGCAAGAAAAAAAGGATAAATTATTCCAATAATCACAAATTAGCAACTGAGATTGTACATTTAAATTAACTACAAAATCCAGCTAAAATAAAGAGTAATAAACAAGTTTTTTAAACAAAATTTTGTCATTTTTCATAATTTAAATTCATTTGTAGTAAACCTGTGAAACTTAAGTTTAAAATTCAAGAAAGTTGTTTTAATCTCATGTTGGAAAGCGGTATCCCCTACTACCCCACATATAAAGTTAATAACAGTGCTGAAAATATTTGATAAATCATTTAGGCAAATGACAATGACTGTATAAAATATTACCAGGTGGGACTACAATCAACAGTTAAGTGTAGAAAAAGAGTCAAAGGGCAGAATAAAATTAAGAAGTGAGATAAAGATGCAAGCTATCAGAATGTCTGGTACAACTGTTAAATGTCAAAGATACTTTTGAACTAAGAAGCAGGACTTTGGCTATAGTACTTCATTGCTTACAGAATATTGGAACTATCACAAAAAATCTGTTATAAAGGGACTGAATACAACCAAAGACCCTTAGTTTGTTCCAAATAAACTTTTTTCTATGCTTTGTTTTTCAACTCTAGTTTTCTTTTTTTTTTAAATTTGTTTTTATTGCTACCCTATTTTCAACAAAATATATAACAAAAATAAGAAAGCTTTTGGTATTTAAAATCTTACCTCAAATTTTGAGGTGCTTCACCAAACAAACTACAAATCTCTCTTATTTGTTTCAGGGCAGGAATTACCCACTTGTCATTCGTGCGGAGTTCTTCTATAAAGCGATCTATCCACTGGATCTTTTGTGTGTCTCGATCCTTACATACATAAAAAAAAATTTGTTTTAAATGGCCCAGTATCCTATATAATTCTAATTTCAAATATTTGAGAATTACCAGAAAAGTTTTTAAACTCACTCAGAAGAATATGAATTGGTTTAAGAGTTTAATCAAATAATGTTTTAAGTAGATTTGTATTTTGAAATTATCATTAAAACTATGAAATATAAAGCACTATTATGAACTCTTTTGTGGCTTCAGAATATTTATAAAAAGTATGAATGAAGGAATTGTTTCATTAAATATTTTGTTAGGTTTTCATTGTAAAATTCAGCAACCTCTCTCCCCCAAATCCCAATGGGCTGGGTATGAGCACACTGTTTTAATCAGAGAAAAAACCAGAAAATTTGTATTTTATAAATGCTTTCAAAAAATCATCAAATTTAAAAATACAAAAATTCCTTTAAATATTCACTTAATGGAAAATTAGAAATATTCTAACAACAGGTTTATTTCAATCATTCTCACATTGTTTACTTGCTTTACTTTGTTAATTACAGTAACTAAATAAAAAGTTAGATGCAGGTACTTAACAGATTTTCAGTTGGTATAATCTTGTTTCTGTTAATATTTGGGGAAGAATATGCAATTCTATAATGATTACTTTAGGCAGTTTAAAATATTTATAGTACATGAATATTAAATTTGTCACTGCTTTTCAAAGCACTTTCGATCAGAGGGCAAACAGTAACAGATTTATTAGTTTCCTATAACAACAAATGAATCTTAAGTTGAAAGAAGCCAAGACCTTTTTGCTAAATTTAGTTTAAATTCAATACCTATTAATGTGGCAAGATAAGAGACTGAATGCCTACTATTAAAATGAAAAACTAATAAAGTCGGATTTGAGTCTTTATAAGTGTACTATGATTTCCTACATTTCTATATTAAGTAAAATATCACTTATATGCAAGATCCTGTTTTATATACTGAGTAAACATTTAAGAATAAAAAGGAAACATAAAATCATTTGATCAAAAGTAACCCAGGTAAGATTATTTTCTTTTACTACCTTCTGAAGACTGAAATATATAATTGCAAATTACTGTATTAATAACAGGGTTTGAAAAAGCTATTTGACTTTATCTGCAGAGAACAGTAGTAGCATGATAAAATTTTCATCTTTGTTCAGAATATGAAAAAAATTTGGTTTTATGTGGACAACTAGGACTAGATAGTTCACAGACATGAATAACTTAATTTTCATTTTTAAAGTACTATTGTTCACAAACACAGACCAATGGTACAGAATAGAAGAAACAAACAAACATAAATAATCATCTCACACTAGACAAAGGGGCCAAAAACATTCACTAGAGAAAAGATAGCCAATTAAACAAATAGTACTAGGAAAAATGGAAAGTCAGATGTAGCAAAATGAATTTAAACCTTTATTTCTCACTCTGCATGAAACTCAACTCAGTGGATCAAAGACTTAGGCATTAGAACAGAGACCCTATGCCTACTAGAAGGAAAAGTAGGTCCAAATCTTCACCACATTGACCTAGGATCTGACTTCCTTAGCAAGACCCCTTCGCAAGTGCCAAGAAATTAAATTAAGAATCAATAATGGGATGGATTCAAACTAAAAAGCTTCTCAGCAAAAGGAACAATCAATAATGTGAAGAGAAAGCCTACAGGATCAGGAAAAAATCTTTACCACAGGCATCTCAGATAAAGCATAAACCCTAGATATGTAAAGAACTCAAAAAATTTAATACCAAAAAAACAAATAATTCAGTCAATAAACGGGCTAAGAAACTGAACATATTTGAAGAAACAGTTGGATCAACAAATATATGAAATAATGTTCAACATCTCTAGTAATTAAAGAAATGCTAACCAAAACTACAGATACTTCATCTCACCCAAATCAAAATGGCAATTATCAAGAAAACAAGCAACATTTAATATTGGCAAGGATGTGAGGGAAAAAGGTACTCTCATATACTGCTGGTGGGACTGCAGATTGGTGCAACGATTACGGAAAACAGTACAGAGATTGCTCAGAATACCTGGAATGGAACCCACCATTTGACCCAGCTACCCCACTCCTTGGCCTATACCCAAGAGACCTAAAATCAGCATATTACAGTGACACCACCACATCAATGCTTACAGTAGCTCAATTTACAATAGCTAAACTATGGACCCAACTGAGGTATCCTTCAACAGATGAATGGATAAATAAAATGTGGCATGTATACACACATACACATATGATGGAATATTACTCAGTTTTTAAAGAAGAATGAAATTATGGCATTTGTTGGTAAATGGATGGAGTTGAAGAATATCATGCTAACGTTAAATAAGCCAAAACCAAAAAAATCAAAGGCTGAATGTTTTCTCTGATATGTGGATGCTCATTCACAATAAGGGTTTGGGGGATGCTAGGGAAGAACAGAGTTCCTTTATATTAGGTAGACAGGAGTGTAGGGAGGGGAAGGAGTATGAAGGATAGTAGAGTGAAACAGACATTACCTCATGTACATACATGACTGTATGACCAATGTGATTCTACAATATGTAATATCAGAAAAATGAGAAATTATACTTCAATTATGTATGATTTACCAAAATGCAAAAATGCATTCAACTGTCATGTATAACTAATTAGAATAAAAAAATTTTAAAAAGTACTACTGTTAGAATGTTCTTTAAGTTTATTCACATGTATCATTGTAGTCAATTTTAAGTATGAATTTGTATGACAATACTTTTTTGATAAAGGCAATCAGTTCAGTGTATATTTCTGTATCTTCACAATCATGGTTTTTCCACAAATCAAAAGTGTAATCTTGGGTTTCCCTGATCTAATAAAATATGAGTACAAGTGAAAGAAAAATGCCACCCTCCAGTCACTGAGGACACTGTTTTCTTTTTTTATTTAAGAGAACATAGCATTATCACTAAATTTATAAACTGACATAAATTCAACACTATAATTAAAAAAAAAATGAACAAGTCCAAACTAACAAGTAAATGAAAATTTAACAATCAGTAAACATAAAAGACATAAGGAAGATGGGTATAGGAGTGAGCTACTGTGATCTGCTCATAGGGAAACCAATATTTACATTATTAATATCTACTTTTATGCTTCCAAAAATCACTATCAGTTTTAATCATGTGATCTTAGTTCATGTATTTTATAGTACAACTATAATAAATTATTTTATCTATAAAAATCTTTCTTAAAAGTTATTAAAAGTTCTTAATGATAGATAAAACTTATTGAAAAAACACCAAATGAGTGTAAAAAATAAGCCAATTCTTCGGGCTTATTTTAATCAAAAGTGATGGAATATACTGAAACTATCCTACAACTACACTATCCTACTCATTAAGAAAAAAAGTCAGAAATGGTAAGTAAAGAAGCACCTCCATACCTGAGAACAACTATAATCTAGTATTTTTATGTGGGCACTGAGAGCTAGGTCCATGATATCTACAGGCACATCATCACTATGAGCCAGATTCCAAAGAAGATTCAAAACTTTGTGTGCCATCACACCATCTTTATCATCTTCTGCAAGACGACGTATCAATTCAAGTAGCTTCTCACGCTGTTTTTTACTTGCATTTGTCCAACTTTCCTAGGGAAAAAAATATTTAAATGACATAAATAACACATAGCATATACCTTTAATTGTATTATAATTGTATTTCTGCTTTAATAATATTTTTGGATAAACTATATTTTATTCAACACACATCTGCAGATGACAGTGCATGTGTACACTCTGCCCTGCAACAGAATAAACACAAAAATTACCAAACTGTTGGTTTTCAGACTGAGAAAATGAACTAGAACTCATAAAACATACGCTCTAAAATTTCAGGAAAAAAAAATTCCCATTTACAACTTCAAGCTGTTTGATGCTGTTCATTAATAAATTACACAACTTAAAACTGAAAGGAACACTCAATTTAAAAGTTGCCACAAACAATGAAAGCAATCACAAAGTAATATGTATTACGTTTTTAAAACAAAACAAAACAAAACAAAACAAAAAAACAAGCAAAGAAAAAAGTTTATGAGAACTTTAAGAGTACTAACACCAAAAAAACTATATGGAAAAATGTGATCTTTATTTAGGAGAGAAAAATGCTCCTTAAAAAGTCAAAAAATTCTACTTTTAAGAAGGTGAAATAATTTTAGGAAGATGGGATATATTTTTCATTATACATCCTACTAAGCATAACTAAAGTTTCTTGACATTATAGAAAAATAAGCATGAATCTAAAAATTGCAGAGTAGAAAGAAGAAAAGTGAAGCAAAGATTCCAGACCAGATGGAGACTAAAATCTAAGAAACAAGAAGGCAATGAGTTTTTTGGGTTTTCTTTTATTTTTCCAGACTTAAAGCTGAAGAAGCCATAAACCTGGAAACAAAGACCAGAAAAGATCCCAGAGAACCATGTCTACAGTCAAATTTCAGAAAAGGCACAAAGAAATCTCTTAGAAAATAAATGATCAACTACAAATACTGTGGAAAAAAATTTTGGCCTCCTACCATACTATATGGAAAGGCTGCTGCAGGCCAACATCTTTGAGGTGAATCCATAAGAGAAGATGAAACTGTGAGCTAGAATTTCTACCTCTACAAAACAGAAACAAGTCCCTGCACCAGATCCTTTCTATGGCAATGTCAGAGGAAGACTAAAAGAAGCCAGAACTTTTAACTATTGCTCAGCAATAAAAAGCCCCATCAACACTATGGTAGTAGTGTATACCACATAAGAAAGAGAACTTTTTGCCACAGAGCAGTAATAAGTAGTGACCTTCCAGGTGATAAGGAAGGTTGTTGGGGGAACCTGCAATTCTGCCATTACTTAGCAATAACAAACATTCTTCCTTTATTCAAGTGGTTCTAGATAAGAGTAATTAAATAAAGTTTAAATATTTCCTTACACTTCTCATAATAATGTAATAATTTCCAAGTAGTTTCAAATGCAAATTATTTGACACAGCAAGAATCAAGGAGGTATCAAAATGTAGAAAAAAAGTAACAAACACCAATAGATTATAGATATAAGAATTATCAGGGATTTAAAAGCAATGACATAAAGACATAAAGATACTATTATACATTATTAAAAATTCAACAGAAATCTAAAAATTATTCAGATTACAATTCAGAAGGCAGTAGCACAGAAACAAAAGAATAGGACACAAAAACAAAAGAGTAAGTTTAAGCCCTAACATCAGTAATTCCATTAAGTGTCATCGGTCTAAAAAAAAAAACGTTACAATGCCAAAATTAACAGGAACTACTTACAGTATGAAATAAGAATATAAGTAGGTTGGAGGCAAAAGGTTGCAAATAATATGCAAAAATTAAAGAAGAGCAGAAGTAGCTATTTTAGTATCAGAGAAAACAGACCTCAGATTCTGAGAGGGTGGTGGAAATGAACTAGACAGTGAGTACCAATCTCACAACACAGAAAGGAGGCAGTAAGGCAAAGCAGAATTGTGAGGTGGGTAACAAAATAAATGCACTAAGACTTGGTATTACATAGTATTCAACCTGGACTGGTAGATAAGTTACCTGTGTAGAAAAAAATGCCCTACCCCCCAAAGCAAACTTGTGAATGAGAAGGAGGGGCAAAAGAAACTGAAAGATAAGAAAGGAGTAGACATCCTCAAGCTAATGCCTTAAAAAGGGTTGGAAAGAGAGAAAATTTAAAGCATAACAGTAACAGAATAAATCTTAAACCAATGCAAATAGCTTAAAACCAAATCCTAAAAACAGTCAGAGGTCTGCAGACAACTTGTAGGGAACTCAAGCAGTCAACCCCTTAAATCAGTGCATTGTTTTCCCATGCCCCAGACAACTCCAAGTCAATCCATAGGTAACTCCCCTACACTGGGATCTCTTTAAGAATCTACCTGGAAGAAGTGTTACAAGGACCACTACTCGAAAAACCACTACAACAGTTTCTTGTCCCCCTCACCACCAAGGGGAAACAAAAGGGTTTGTGGGTATTTGTGCTAGTAAGTGCACCTAGACCCACTAACCTTTCCACTCCCTTAACAACAACAAAGCAACTTAAGCCCCAAACAAAGGAAAATGGATTCACTACAATGCCTGGGGTTGGGGGTTAGGGTGAAGAGGGATGTTGGGAAGCCTAAGGACATTTTGTGGATTGCAGGGCTGTATCAGAGGAAAGTTGCCTGAATATCCAGTGACTTAAGAGGACCAAGGGGCAATTGTCAAGAGTCTCTATGCAACAGGAAGGGTATGTTCCCAGCCTTAACAGGTGTACAGCCTGAACAGTGATTACAATTGGCAAGTGACAAGTCACTGTTTCAATAGTTGTGGGACCTTGCAACAGACTTAGTGAGCAGAGGGAATTAAGGCCTGGCATTTACAGCCTGAGGCAGTGGAAACTAGAGTCCACCAGAGGAATACTTCTACACTCTAGAACATGTGGCATATCCACAACCAGAGTTCCTATGATCAGAGAACCACCAGAATCTTTACTATAAGATGGATACAGTAGATGGGAACAGGTACATGGTAACCCAACGGAAATACAGGGGCACTTCAGAGTCTGCATCCTGAATTACTTACTACACTGCATAGAATCACCAATCTACAATACTGCACTCTTCAAGCATTAAGCTAACAAACCAGAAGATGCTGGTGGGAGGTGCACAGAATCTAGGAAATTGGCTCCTGTGACCTGAAGCTCAGGAGATATCCATAGCCAAGACTGATGGCCATCAGCTTAATGTCCAAACCCAATGAAACCTAAACCATTCAAGAAGAACTTTCTTTAATTTGACATGGTATGCTATAAACAACTTTAATGTCAACTTTGATCACATAAATAATTCCTTAACTTGAATAATAATTGTTAACCCAATAGCCAAATTATATCTTCAACACATTTATATATCATCCAATGGCTTGACACATTAAATGGAATCAATCTTCCTGTTTTCCTAGCTCTAGTTTATAACTGCTCCTCTTACCCCATTTATCTTCTTACATTATCCCCAACTACTTCAAATATGACCCATTCATCTATTTCTCTTTTTTATCTTAGTGTAAATTGCCCTCTTATAGTGTGTACTTTCTCTTTTTCACTCAATTTGCCCAATTTTTCTTCCTCCCTTATTTTAGCCCTCACCTTTGTTTAGCAAATTAAACAACTAATTTTTTGAACTATTCCAGAACTTTACTGTAGGTTTATACCTAAATTTGAAGAACCATGAAGAAATGAAGCAATTTTGTTCTTACGAGTTTGAATAGAACAAGACTTGGCTTAGAAGTGATTATAATCAATAGAGCCCAGTGCCATTCCTTAAAGTGGTGCTAACACTGGAATCATCAGAGGTCACACACTGGCAAAATATCACTATCTGGATATTTGCACAACCCAGGCTCTTATGAAAAAGAAAGCTTACGATGTAGTTCTTCAATAAAAGAAGCTGGAACTATACCAGTAGATAAGTAGACATACAAGGCAAGGGAACAAACCACCCCAAATAGTCATAATGTTTCAACAGATATTCACTAACACCACAGTGAAGGAAATGTCATAGAAGGAACTTACAAAGTTCACAGTTAGGGCTGGGGCTGTGGCTCAGTGGTAGAGTGTTTGCCTAGGAGGGGTGAGACACACTGGGTTCAATCTTCAGCACCACATAAAAATAAAAATAAGCAAATAATAAATGTAAAAAAAATCATCTCTGAAACAATGTTTTAAAAACAAAAAGTTCATAAAGTGTTCTGTGAGCAAAAAGAAAACACAGGAGTGAAATTAGAAAATATAGGAAGGGAAAGATCACTTCAATAAAAGGAAGATTCTGAAAAAGAACCAAATATTTGAAATGAAGGAATCTATGAACCAAATAAAAAATTCCACAGAAAGCATCACTAATAGATTATTTTGAAGAAAGAATTCTGAAAATAAAGTGGACCATAGAGAAAAGCCTGTTAAGAGGCCGCGGACAGAATATTCAAGAAATGTAATTACTATTAAAGCTCAAATTTATGATTCATCAGGATAGATGATGACTCTGAAATGTAAGCTAAAGGAATGCACATCTTTTCAATAAAATATCAGAAAAATTTCCAAATCTTAACAAAGACAAAGAAATCCAAAATTCAGGAGGCCTATCTGTAAGACTCCGAATACAAAAAAATCACAAAAGATCCACTCTAAGACACATGCATTATTATAAAAATGCCTAACATTCAGAAGAATAGAATTTTAAAGGCAGCAAGAGAAAAATGAATGGTCACATTTAGAGGTAAACCAAAGTGGACTTCAAGTGGTTTCTCACTTGAAGACACAGAGCTAGGAGGGCAAGGAATACATGCTAAGCACCAAGGAGAAAAAAAAAAAAAAACCAAAAAAACAAACAAACAAGAGAAAAGAAAAAACAAACAAAAAGGGCAACAAAGAATACTATTCCCCCCAAAATTAAACTTAATGATAAATAAAAGCTAAGAGTTCATTAACTAGAAAGCAATGATAAATAAAAGCTAAGAGTTCATTAACTAGAAAGCCTGCACTATAAAACATACTAATGAAAGAGTTTATAAAGAAGAAATAAAAAATAAAATTCAACAGAGGGAGGAATTACACTAGAAGAAGAGCCAATAAAGGAGAAATAAGTACAATTAAACACTAGAAATAAAGGAAAATGGAAGAAAAGAAAAATCATTTCTTAATTGTAAATATAAGTGGTCTAAAGTCTTCAACCAAAAGATATATGTTGGGATATTGTATTAAAAAACAAGACTAACAATATGTTGTCTGCAAGAGACTCAGCTTACAAGAAAAGGCACACAGAAATTGAAAGGATAGGAAAAATAATACAACATGGATCCTGTAAATAAGCAAGGGTAGTTGGTATCATAAGATATGTGGACATTAAACCAAAATTATTAAGAAGAGACAAAGAAGGTGACTTCATAATGCTTAAGGGGCATCACACATCAATCAAATGTAATAATCATGAATATTTATGCCCCAAACACAGCATCTATGTATATCAAACACTTTTCAAAATTAAGAATCAAAAACACCACAACACATTAATACACACCTCTCATAACTTGATAGATCATACAAACAAAACTGATTAAAGATTCTGCAGAATTAAAATATAATCAATAATATGGACCTGTCAGACATTACAGAATATTTCATCCATCAACAACTGAATTCACTTTCTTCTCAGCAGCACATAAAACATTTACTAAAATGAACCCTTTTACATCACCAAAAAATCTAAGCCAAAAAAAAAAAGATAATTACTTGCATTCTATTAGATCATAATGGAATGAAAATGGGTATCAATAAGATTTAAAAAAAACTCACAATAATAATCACCTGGAGATAAAATAATACATTTTTGAATAATGAATAGAAAAAATCGGGAGAGAAATAAAAAATACTTAAAAGTAAATGAGAATAGTGATAAAAACATAAAAATCTATGGGTTAGTATGAGGCAATTCTAAGAGGAAAGTTGACAGCACTGAGCTCATAAATTAAAAGAACAGAAAAGCTCAAAACTTTAGAAAAAGAACAAACCAACACCAAATTTAGTAGAAAATGGGAAATAATTAAAATCAGAGCTGAAATCAACATAATTGACATTAAAAAAATACCGAAGATCAACTAAAAAGTTGTTTTTTTGAAAGGTTGAAAAAAAATTCGATAAACCCTTAGCCCAACTAATTAAAAAAGGGAAAACAGTCAAAGTATCAGAAATGTCAAATGAAAAAGGAAGTATCAATCAAAATTCAGAGGATCCTTTGAGAAGTACTGGTGTTCCAATTCTTCTTTGAAGGTCTTGTAGAACTTGGCTGAGAATCCATCTGGTCCTGGGCTCTTCTTGACTGTTAGGCTTTTGATGGCATTTTCTATTTCATTACTTGAAACTGATCTGTTTAAATTGTGTATGTCCTCCTGATTCAGTTTGGGTAGACAATATGTCTCTAGAAATTTGTCAATTTCTTCAATGTTTTCTATTTCATTGGAGTATAAATTTTCAAAATAATTTTCTAATTATATTCTGTATTTCAGTGGTGTCTGTTGTAATATTTCCTTTTCTGTAGTGTATTTTAGTAATCTGAATTTTTCTTTGGTTTCAACTTCATTGATTTCTACTCTGATTTTAATTATTTCCTGTCTTCTATTGTTTTTGGTGTTGATATTCTCTTTTTCTAGGGCTCTGAGATGTAATGTTATTAGGTCATTTATTTATTAAAGTGCTCCTGGGTTCAATTCCCAGTATAAATACACAACAAACAAACAAAAACCCACAAGTTGAAGAGTACAAGTAAGTTTTTTAAAAAAATCCACATAATAAAGTCAAATACTGTATGTAAAAAAAAAATTCGGAGGAAAATCAAAAACTATTTTGAAAATTTATACTACAATAAGCTAGAAAATCTTGAAGACAATGACCTACCCAAACTGAACTGAACCAGAAGATATAGAACACTTAACGGATGAATTTCAAGTAATGAAATTGAAGCAGCCATCAAAAGGCTACAAAGAAAAGCCCAGTTCTACCAAACTTAAAAGAACTAATACCAATCCTCCTCAAATTAGTCCATGAAACTAAAAAGAAGTGAACTCAGCCAAATTCATTCTATGAAACCAGTATAGCCCTGATTCCAAAATAAGACAAAGATGGATAAATGAAAGAAAACTTCCAGACCAATGTTTCTGATAAACACAGATGCAAAAAATCTTAATAAAATTATAACAAACTGTGTTTAAAAAGAAAAAAACAAAAACAAAAACAAACAAACAAACAAAAAACAAAAAACCCCACCATGAATAAGTGGTTTCATCCCAGGTATGCAAAATGGTTCAATATATGAAAATCAATAAATGTAATCCAACACATAAATAGAATTAAATACAAGAATCATATGACTATTTCAACAGATGAAGAAAAAGCATTTGACAAATTACAGCACCCAAAATGTTAAAGAAATATGTGCAGGAAAAGAAGAGTTCAAATTATCTATTTGCCAATGATATGATCCTATATTTAAGACCCAAAAAACCCCACCAGAAGATTTTTAGAGCTTATGAATGAACTCAGCGAGTATCAGAATACAAAATCAAAATACCGATATATCAAGTGCATTCCTATGGTACAATGATGAATCTGTTGAAAAAGAAATAAGGAACACTGTTCAGTTCATAATAGTATTAAGAAAGGCAGGGGAATCTAAAAAAAGGGGAGGAGGACTCTCCAAAGAAAACTACAGACCACAAAAGAAAGAAACTGAGTAAGACTTTAGATACAGAAAGACTTTCATGTTCTTGGATAGGCAGAATTAATTGCCAAAATGGCCATACTACAAAAGTGTAATAAAGATACAATACAATTCCTATTAAAATTCCAATGATGTTCAACACAGAAATAGAAAAAGCAGTCATGAAATTCAATTGGAAAAATAAAGGACCCTGAGAAAAGTAAAGCAGGAGCCATAACAGTACAGACCTCAAATTATATTAGAGTTGCAGTAACAAAAACAGCATAGTACTGGTACCAAAATAGCCATGAAGACCAGTGGAACAGAAGATACAGAGACAAACCTACATTAAAAAAACCAATTATGTCATGCTTGACAAAGGTGTCAAAAACTTACACTGCAGAAAGATAGCCTTTTTAAATAAATGATGCTGAGAAAATTTGAAGTCTATATGTAGTGAAATGAAATTTAACACTCTTCACCCAGCACAAAACTCAACTCAGAGTGGATCAAAGACACAGGCATTAGACCACAAAACCTGCATCTGTTAGAAAAAAATATAGGACCAACACTCCAACATATTGGTTAAGAAACTGAATTCCTTGCGACTCCAAAGTCCAAGAAGTAAAAGAAAACATTAATAAATGGGATCGTACCATATTTAAAAGCTTCTTCACAGCAAACTAGAGTATGAACAGAGCCAACAGAATGGGAGAAATCTTTGCTACCTCAGTAAGAACCTTAATATGCAGAATATATAAAGAACTCAAAAAATAACTCAATCAATAAATGGGAAAACCACAGGACCCCCCCCCCGACACACGAAGTTGAAGATTTTAGATGCCAATAGGTACTTTTCAAGAGAAGAAATGCAAACAGAAAACAACACATGAAAAAATGTTCCACTTCTTTAGTAATCAGAGAACTGCAAATTCACACTACACTGAGATATCATCTCATTCTAATCAGAACAGCCGTTATCAAGAATGCAAGTAACAATAAACGCTGGTAAGGATGTGCAGAAGTGGTACATTCATACATTATTGGTAGGAGTGCAAACTAGTGCAACCACTCTGGAAAGCAGTATGGAGATTCCTCAAATAACTAGGAAACCACCATATGACCTAGCTATCCTACTGCTTGGTGGGGTGGGATATACAATATATACATAAAATATCCAAGGAATTTAAAATTCACATACTACAGTGATGCAACCACATCACTGTTCACAGCAGCACAATTCACAACAGAAAAGAAATTGAGCCAACCTTGGTGTCCTTCAATGAACCAATAAACAAAATGTAGTTAATAAATACATACACAATGGAGGGGTAACTAAGTCATAAAGAAGAATAATTTTATGGCATTCATAAGTAAGTGAATGGAACTGAAGATTATCAGTCTCAAAAAATTATAGGTCATTTTCTGATATGCTGAAACTAATCCAAATTAAGGGAAGGAACATTAAAAAAAGAAAGAGCAGAATAAAAGAAATAGCAGTAGAGGAGACAAAGGGGAGTGGATGAAAGGGGGTTGGAATGAGATAGTGGAATTAATTTGATCTAACATTTCTATGTATATATATATATATGTATATATCAAAGTAAATCTTACTATCATGTATTTCTACTAGACACTAATTTTTAAAAAACCTCTAACTAAAACAAAGATAAGTAGAGCAGAGGGAAGGGAACAGGTGGAGGAAGGAGGTGAGAGAAATGGGAAGTCCGGGGGCAGAATTAGAACAAATTATATTCCAAGCTTTTATATTCATGTCAAAATGAATTCTACTGTTATGTATGTATTGGTGAAAAGAAACAACAGAGAAGGAAAAGACATGATGATGCTAGCTCATTAAGTATTTTCTGAACTTTCACCAATTAGCAAAATGAGAATTCAGTAACTACAAATCCTACTGACTGTCCTTTCTACAGCAGCCTAAAATAGCTATTCAGCCATCTCTCTTTATTGGCAATATAAATGAGTTCTAAACTGCATTTACTTGTCTGCCAAATCCACTGAAGGTGAACTGTAGGTCATTCTACAAAGCTCTGTAACTTACATGTAGTACCACTGTAATTACATCTAGAATTTTGTAGATTAGAGTTGGTGAGCACAATCATATCTAAAAATAAGCTTTTCCCCTAAATAACAGATTGTTTTCCTCTTCCTGGTTATGAAATATGATCTTGAGATCTTTTATATTATCCTACTTACTATGTTGTTAATCCTCTGCTTCCAAAATAAAGGAAAAGAATATAAATAAAAAGTCTTCAGAGCAAAAAAAAAATTAAACAACATTATATACTGGAAAATGAATCTATCAATAAAACATCGTATGAATATGTGTATGCTGTACCAAGAACATGTGTGTAAATAACAAGAGTCTGTACATGCTTTAGGATATCTCTAAATAAATGAAAGGCCAACTAGACAAAATTGAGCAAGGACACAGAAAAACCTGTAGGGTCTAACAGACCTTTAAAAAGCACTCTACCCAGAAGGACTCACTTTCTTTTCAAGGTATCCACAGAAAGTATATCAAGCAAGACCATGTTCCATATCAAAAAGCAAATATTATCATATTTAAAAATGGAAATCTTACTGAGTATATCCAATTGCAATGTACAATAAGACTTCCTAGTAGATGATGAAGTCCTAGTTAAGGACTGCTTAAGAAGTATTTTAATAAAACAGTAAAAATATAATTGATTCAATATAAGTACAATAAAATAAACCAAAATTTACATAAAACATGTAATATGCCAAAGGAGTAATGAAACTTTAGGGCACATTATAAGAATAGATAAAAAAGGGAAACCACTTAAATGCTTCAAACTCTTTTAAGAGACTAGGAAAAAATGCAAAAGGCAGCAAGAAGAACTATTTCAAAACAGAACAGAATTAGATAAAATTAAAAATAGAAGGGAACTGAAGTTGGGCACAGTGGAGCAAGCCTGTAATCCCAATGGCTTAGGAGGCTGAAGCAGAAGGATTTAGAGTTCAAAACCAGTCTCAGCAATGGTGCTAAGCAACTCAGTGAATCCCTGTCTCTAAATAAAACAGAAAATAGGCTGGGAATGTGGCTCAATGTTTGAGTGTCCCTGAATTCAATGCCGGGTACCAAAAAAAGAAGGCAATTGAGAATGTTAATAAAAAAAGTAGTTTTGTTTTTTTTTTTCCACGAAAAAATACAAAGTTCTTGCAAAGTAGAAAAAGGATAATATACATATTATAAATATGAAGAATGGAACAGAGCTAGCATTTTTTTAGACCCTGCAGACATCATGAAGAACAGGGAATATTAGAAACAACATGTAATAGGACAACTTAGTCAAAATAAATTGTATATTTAAAGAAAATTATTTTAAATCAACAAATATACAATAGTCAACCTGAATATAAGTATAATTTAAAACTTTTGGAAAAAATTTCTACACTTAGAGAAGTAATACCAATTATTATATATTTTTTCCAGAAAATGGAAATGAATGCTACTCCATTTATTTTAAAAGTAAGTAATGCCCTACTAGCAAAGCCTGATAAATACAAAAAACCAATAAGGAACAAAACAAAAACAAACACCAATTACCTCTCATAACACTGAATGCATATGATTAAACATATTAGTAGTACATGTAGTTCAGAAGTATATAAAAATAAAACAGGACTAAGAATAGGTATTTCTGGGGCTACAAAGACTGATTTAATAATGCATAAAAATTCATTACAATTTACCAAATTAACAAAATTAGAAAAAAATCATAATAATCCATGCAGAAGAAACAATTGACAAAATATCCAGGCATGATGAAAACCCTCAGAAAACTGGACTATAAATCAGCCCAATAGGAAGATCCAAAAAACAACAACCAACAACAAACATTATTTATTTTTCTTTGTTGGTACCAGGGATTGAACTCAGGTGCCCTTGACCACTGAGCCACAACCCCAGCCCTATTTTATATATATATATTTTTAAGAGACAGGGTCTTAGCACCTTGCCAATGCTGAGGATGGCTCTGAACTCTCAATCCTCCTGCTTCAGCTTCCCCAGCTGCTAGATGACAGGCCTGTGCCACCTGGACTTGCTTGAGCATTACTTTATTTATTTATATTTTATTTTATTTATATTTTATTTTTTATTTTATTTTACTTTAATGATTATTAGAAGATTTATTTAAGCAAGAATATATTAGTCATCTTTGCCAGACTCAATATGAGACATTAAATTTTCGGTCCAATTTTCCTTCCTATACCTATCAGTTTTGAAAACATAATACCAGAAGATGAGGGTCCAATTCCAACCAGAGCTCCTAAGAGTGAGTTCTTGGGAGTGGGCCTGAAATCTGGATAGATATTTGCTGGCTTGCGTAGGTCTAGCAAATTAAGGCAGCATCTTCGATGAGACCTCGGTAGTTGGGGTAGTTGCACTGAAGCAGATACTCCCATTTAGGCTGGGATCTTATGCCAACCTCTCGGCTTGTGCCTTCCGGGAGACATGTCGTATTCGGCTGGGTCCAGGGTAGGAGGTAGAGTGGGACAGGCTTGAGGGCTTATACCTCGGGAACAACATCTTGGAGCCCGGGCGCAAGTGCGCCTGTGTGGCTCTCGCGTTATTTTAAAAAGTGAAATACTGATGTTTTTGCTCCTAAAATTAAGAGTCTGGCAAAAATTTGCTCCAGCTTCTAATAAACATTTAAAGGCATTTCTGGCCAGAGCAACAAGGAAGGAGGGAAGGAGGGAGGAAGGAAAGAAGGAAGGAAGGAAGGAAAACATCCAGATTGGAAAGGAGAAAGTAAAATGTTTTTCTATATGTAGAAAATATCATTTTTTATCTAAGAATTCTGAGGAACCTCTGGCGAAAAACTTCAAAGACCCCTAGACAATAAGACTGAAAGACATGAAATATACATCAAATGTTTCTATGTAGTAATGGTATTAAGATCAATATTAAAAATAAACATTTTATACAATCACTCAAACACATACACAAAGTACGAATTTAACAACAATGAAAGCATCTGTATACTGAAAACACTAGAAAAACTAGGAACAATATGAACATATCTCAACATTGTAAAAGCTATCTATGCTAAACTCATGGCCAACATCATTCTAAATGGAGAAAAATTGAAAGCATTCCCCCTAAAAACTGGAACAAGGCAGGATGCCCTCTTTCACCACTTGTATTCAACATAGTCCCTGAAACTCTTGACAGAGCAATTAGAAAGAAGAAGGAAATTAAAGGGATATAAATAGAAAATGAAGAATTCACACTTACCATTTGCCAATGGCATAATTATATTTGTAGAAAATGTAAAAAATTCCAGCAGAAAACTTATACTAATAAATAAACTCAACAAAGAAGCATAATATAACATCAATACCCATAAATCAAATGTATTTCTATACATAAGGGATGAATCCACTGAAAGAGAAATAGGAAACTACCCCATTTGCAGGAGCCTCAAAAAACAAAACAAAACAAAAGCCCCCCCAAAACACCACCACAAACAAACAAACACCTTGGGAATCAATGTAATAAAAGAAGTGAGGGCTGGGGATGTAGCTCAGTTGGTAGAATGCTTGCCTTGAAAGCACAAAGCCCTGGGTTCAATCCCCAGCACCGCAAAAAAAAAAAAATAAATAAATAAATAAAAAAAAAGAAAGAAGTGAAAGACCTCTACAATTCTACAATGAAAACTACAGAATACTAAAGAAAGAAACTGAAAAAGTCCTTAGAAGATGGGAAGATCTCTCATCCTCTTGGATAGGCAGAATTTATATTGTCAAAATGGTCATACTACCAAAAGGGTTACACAGATTCTTTGTAATTCCTATTAAAATCCCAATGATATTCTTCATAGAAACAGAAACAGCAATCATGAAAACTCATCTGAAAAAATAAGAGACACAGAAAAGCCAAGGTAATACTTAAGTCAGAAGAGTGAAGCAGGAGGAACCTTGAACTATACTGCAGAGCAATAGTAACAAAAATGGCATGGTCTTGGCACCAAAATATAGTAGATCAATGGCACGGAATAGAGGACACATAGACAAACCCACATAAATATGGTTATCTCATACTAGACAAAGGCAACAAAAACATTCACTGGAGAAAAGATAGTCTGTTCAATAAATGGTGTTGGGAAAAATGGAAATCCACATGTAACAAGATGAAATTAAACCTCTGTCCTTCACCCTGCATAAAAATCAACTCAAAGTGAATCAAAGACTTAGGCAGAACAGAGATCCTGCACCAATAGAAGAAAATGTAGGCCTAAATATTCATCATGGTTGGCTTCAGACCTGACTTCCTTAACAAGACTCCTAAAGTGCAAGAAGTAAAAATAAGAATCAATAAATGGAATGGGTTCAAACTAAAAAGTTTCTTCTTGGCAAAGGACACAATAAATAACGTGAAGAGAGAAGCTACAGAAATGGGAAAAAAATCTTTACCCACACACCTCAGATAGAGCACTAATCCCCAGGATATATACATAACTTAAAACACCAAAAACAAAACAAAACAAAACAAAACAAACAAAAAAAAAAAACTTCAAAACCCAATCAATGAATGGGATAAGGAATTAAAAAGACACTTCACAGAAAAACAATCGACCAACAAATATATGAAAAAATGTTCATCTTATGTGAATACTAAGATTTCCTCTCATTCCAGTGAGAATGGCAATAATAAGCATCGGCAAGGATGTAGGAAAAAGGTTCACTCATACATTGCTGGTGGGACTGCAGACCTGTGCAACCACTTTGGAAAGCAGTATAGAAGTTCCTAGGAAACTTGAAACTTGGAATGAAACCACCATTTGATCCAATTGTCCCACTCCTTGGCTTATACTCAAAAGAATTTAAAATCAGCATACAACAGTGACACAGCCACATCAATATTTATAGCAGCTCAATTCACAATAACTAATCTATGAAACCTAGTGAGGTGTCCCCTCAACAGATGAATGGACAAAGAAAATGTGGTCTATATATACAATGGAATATTTCTCAGCCTTAAAGAATGAAATGAGGACATTTGCAGGTAAGTGGAGAGAACCAGAAAATATGCTAAGTGAAATAAGCTTATCCCAAACTACCTAAGGTCAAATGTTTTCTCTGACAAGCAGATGATGATTCATAGTAGGGGGTGGATAGGGAAGAACGAAACAACTTTGGATTATGCAGAGGGCAGTGAGCAGAGGTGCAGGGTGGTTAAGAATGATAATGATGACAGAAATGAAGAGAGTAATTATTACACTATATACATGATAAAATTTTTTTTAATTATATATAAAAAATCATTATTATTTACTCATATAAGAATTTTGTCATAAAATAAAAAACCACAAATAATAGCTAAGTCATACAATGGATAAGGCATGATAAGTGGGCATTAGGTTGATTTTCTTCCCAGTTATTTTTTCTTCTTTCTGTTTAGGGGGTTACAGTTCATAAAATAAATTATGCCTTTTACTGACTTTTTATACTGTGGGATTTTCTGAGTAATGGAACATATCTTAAGTCTAAACATGTCTTTAAATATAAAGTTAGCTAGGGTGTGAATTTAGATGTGTAGGTGAGTGGGTATTACAGCATGTTGTTCACTGTGGCTGTGGGTAATGAAATTACATTAATTATGTTTTCTTTTCCACAAGACCTTTCCAAACTTGTTTGATTTGTAATGAAGTGTGCGTTCATATAAGCAATGTGGAAAACTTGGCATTAGTAAAGTAGTATAAGTAAAGTAACACCTGTGCTTAACATATGAGCTAGTAATATATTTCTATTATATACTCTGAAGGAACTAATATAAATGCGCACCAGGAAGTATATTCATAAACCCAGTGTAATATAAAAAACTGTCAATATATAATCAGAAATATAACAATGTCCAAATACTGGAAAATGAATAAACTGTTGGTCACAAAAACAAAAATCAAAGGAGACTTAAGAAAACAACCATACTTCAGATAGAGCACTAATTTCCAGAATATATAAAGAACTCAAAAAGCTCTATATGAAGAATACAAATATCCCAATCAACAAATGGGCTAAGGAAATGAACAGACACGTCACAGAAGATCTACAAGCAATCAATGAACATATGAAAAAATGTTCACCATCTTAAGTAATAAGAGAAATGCAAATCAAAACTACACTAAGATGCCATCTCGCCCCAATTAGAATGGCAAGTATCAAGAATATGAGCAACAACAGGTGTTGGAGAGGATGTGGGGAAAAAGGTACACTCATACATTGCTGGTGGGGCTGCAAATTAGTGCAGCCTCTCTGGAAAGCAGTGTGGAGATTCCTTAGAAAACTTGGAATGGACCCTCCATTTGACGCAGCTATCCCACTCCTTGGCCTATACCCAAAGGACTTAAAATCAGCATACTAGAGAGATACAGCCACATCAATGTTCATAGCTGCTCAATTCACAATAGCCATTCTGTGGAATCAACCTAGATGTCCTTCAATCGTGAAATAAGTCAATTTCAAAAAACCAAAGGACGAATGATCTCGCTGATAAGCAGATGATGACACATAATGGGGGTGGGAGGGGGCAAAAATGGAGGAAGGAGTGACTGTATAGAGGGAAAAGAGGGGTGGGAGGGGTGGGGGGAAATAACAGATTTAAAAAAAAATAAGAAAACAATTATAAAACAGACAAAAAGTCATGAATAGATTGGTTGGCAGTGACCGCAAATGATGATTAATTAATAAATTAGAACTGTCACTGCTTACATCTCAGAACAAAAAAATGTAAAAAAACTGTGATAACTCTGAAACCTGGTCAGGACATTCAAGAACCGAATATCAAGAAAAACACCTGAGCAGTTTCTCAAAAACCTAAAAATATCCTAAACAAATACAAACAAAATCCAGTAATATAAAAAAAAATTACGACAAATAGAATTTATGCCAGATGTGTGGAAGACTGGTGAAGAAATAGAAATATTAATGTAGTATAGGATAAACATGTACCATCTAAACATGATAAAAGGCAACTGACAGACTTCAAGTAACTAACCAGAAAGTATGCATGATAAAAGAAACAAAACTTCCCTACCTGATATATACTTTCAGGTAAAAGACCATTACTTATAAAACTGTAGGAAAAGTTAGGGTTAGGGGAATAAAGCAAAATGTTAAACTAACCAACAAACCAATCAACAAAAAGGGTACCAAATTTAAAAAAAACAGGTAAAAATAACAAATAAAATAAAAGAAAAGGTAAAATAGCAGATTAGAAAGGAAGAGGTAAAAAAGCAATTGCAAACAATCTTATGCAAAGAAAATTCTGAAGAATTCATTAGAAAACTATGAGAAATAAATTTAAGATGTTGAAGGATGCCAGATAAATACATAAATGCTAACTGTATTTCAGTATAAGTATTCCAACACATTAAATATAAAATGTCAAAAAATGAAATTAAGAAAACTGTCACAGTAACACCAAAACAACAAATATATTAAATATAACAATGTAAAAGGCTTTTTACACAAATAAAATAAAAAGAAGTCATAACCCCCATCTGAGTTATTTCTACTATAGTAGTATTCCTCCAACTCACTAACATGGAATGTATCTATTTGCCCATTTTTTTTTTTTAAGTATTCACACTCTGATTAAATTCATACACTTACATACAATTAGGGATGTATTAAAGCATATGCCTTGCACATATAAGGTCCTACATTTGATCTGTAGCACTGCAAAAACCAACCAAACCCCGCCCAAACAAAAACACCCTCAAAAAGCCTCAATCAACCAAATAAAATAGGTGTTAGAAAGAGAATTAGTCCACAATGCATTATATCTCTTATCAAAATTTAAACTAAATGCTTTGCAGGACTCCAAAGGTTAATCCTGAAATTCAAGGCAACAATCTTATGAGAAGAAAACTGAAAGCCTTACCTGCTTCGTAATTTGAAAACTTTGTACAAAGCTACAAATTAAGGTACTGTGATACTGTTCAGACATACCAACCAAAATAAAACAGTCTAAACCCTTCCATTTATGTCTGCTTTAACACAAAGATGCCAGAACAATTTCATAAGAAGAAAGAATAATCAATCTTTCAAGTATTTGATCAACTAAATATTTATAGAATAAAAATATATCTGGAATCCTGTCTTCATATTATAAGCAAAATTCAATTTGAATACACACCTCCATGTAAGAGCTGAAGAGAACTTTATAAATACAGGTGAACAGTAATTTTCAAAGTATGAAACCAAAGCACAAAGTGACAGAAGAAAAAAACAGTGACACTGGACTTTATCACAATTTAAAACTTTTATCCCAGAACATGCAGAAGCTTGAAATGGTCAACTGCTTGTTTGCAGAAACAGAGAAATGAATTGTGTAATGAAAATGTTTTGGAACATAACAGAAGAAAGTATTAGCAAATGTTGTTATCTGAGGACTGTCTCCACAAATAAAAAGACAAATGGGTAAAAGTTCTGATTAGGCATTTCTTCAAAGAAGATATATAATTGGCCAAATAAGCAGATGAAAAGATGTTTCAAATCATTTTCTACCAAGAAAAAGAAAATCAAAACCACAATGAGTGATCAACTTTAATGTCACTAGGATGGGTAAAATAAAGGCAGATAATAACAAATAATGACATTAATAAGGACAAATCAGATTCCTCACACACTGCTATGAGTATAATAAAATGACGCAGTCACTGCAGAACACCATGTGGCAACTATTCAAAATGTTACAAAATTAGTATATGACCCAGCTATTCCAGGTAAATATACCCAAGAGAATTAAGGATATATGCCAACAAAAAGATCTGTATACTAATGTTCATAGTAGTGTTATTTATAACTGACAAAAGACGAGAACACCCGTGTGTTTATCACTAATGACGGGAAAAATACAATATTGTACATCTAGACAATAAATATTATTTAGCAATAAAAGGAACATCTATTCAACAAAAAACTGCATAAAAATTTCAAGACAATACCATTATGGTTAATAATGTAATACTAATTATTACATATTATAATATTATTAATATCAATAATTTTTTTTTAATGTCAAGAAACAACCAAATTACTGTGATGAGTAAATTATTGAGATGTATCTCTGGCAGAGTGCTGCCAACATGTATGAAGCATGGGTTCAATTCTTAGCACCAAGGTGAAAAAAGAAGAAAAAAGAAAACAAGCAAAACTGATATATTCATACCACTGAAAATAATTGGGCAACAAAAACGAAATGAGATTTTATATTATGGTGAGAAATGAATGAACCATTCTATCAAAATTAGTTGGTCCACATAAGACTCATTTGAAATCAACTATCCAGAAAAATCCACAAAAGTAGAAAGATTGGTGGGCATAGGAACTGGGATAGAAAGAGAATGAGATTACAACTAAAACAGAAGAAATGTAAATATTAGTAATGAAGAGCAAACAATATAGGTAATAACTGGTAAATTACATTGCCAAGGGCAAAAAAGACAAACAGCTAGAGAAAAGAGAACTAACAGACACAGGTATATTTGGATCTTGATTCAAACAACTAGTAAAAGATTTTTTTTAAAAAAATTATATACTATATGTAAGAATGAAATGTTCACTTATTAAAAAAGGTCTTAATTTTAAAAAGAGGGACAGAAAGCCACAAAGGTGGGTGGTTGTAACTCTGCTGGTAGGGCATCTGACTAGCATGTGTGAGGCCCTGGATTCATTTTCAAAAATGGAGGGGAAAAAAAGAAAATAAGTAGACATTCACCAAAAGTAAATAAGAATATCCTACTAACTAAATAAGGTAAAAAAGGTTCAATGTCATTTGTGACTATAAACATGAAGTCCAATTCTACAAGGATTTCACATTCCAAAATTAAAATTCTAAGTGTAAATTACTACAATCACTTCAATATAAAAATAATAGAACTCAAATATTTGTACACTACAGTTTGTGTATGCACAATGTAACTGAGGAAAGAAATTTAAAGCTGTGGTCTTCAAAAAACTGCTACCTGGTCTCTTGATATATTCTTTCACTTTAAGAAAAATCTTTTCAGACAACACCATACTGTGTAAAAACTATCAACATTTGAAAAAAATGACAGTTATTGAAAGATGCATGTTTAATAAACATCTAAGCCAAATGGACAGTACACAATAGCAGAATGTTATTAGTTAGAATACTGCAAGAATCTCTGAATTAAAAGCAATACAAACTGACACCCAGTTCTTCTGTCATTATGATTGTAATGCTGATTCATTGTCATTTTAGTCGTTCTCAGGATTAAAAGTGATTGAAAATTAGCTTTGTAATGTTCATAATAACTTTTCAGTACTGATTACCAAGTCTGCTTAGATAATCCTTCCAGTGGATTAAAATAAGATATATTTATAGATTTCACGATGTCACTTTTCTCCACAAAGGTGATTAAAAAAAGATTTGTTCATCTTGATATGGCTGCTTAAAAATACAAATCTTACAAGCAACAATAAATGCTGGAAAGGATGTGAGTCCTACTCATATATTGCTGGTGGGACTGCAAATTGGTACAACCATTATGGAAAATGGAATGGACATTCCTCAGAAAACCTGGAATGGAACCAATATTTAACCCAGCTATCCCAATCCTAGGTTTATACTCAAAGGTCTTGAAAATCAGCATACTACAGTAACACAGCCACATCAATTTTTATAGCAGCTCAATTCACAATAGCTAAACTATGGAACCAACCTAGGTGCCCTTCAACAAATGAATGGATAAAGAAAATGGCATACACAATGGAATATTACTTGGCTTTAAATTAAGGAGAATAAAATCATGGCATTTTCAGGTAAATGGATGGAGCTAGAGTGAAATAAGTCAATCTCAAAGAACCAAAGAGTGAATATTTTCCCTGATATGCTAATTAATAATAGGGGAAGTGTGGGGAGGGAAGCATAGAGGTACACTGGATTAAGCAGAGGGGAGTGAAGGCAAGTATGGGGTTTGGGGTAAGAAGAACAAGAGAATGAATTGGGACATTATTATCTTATATGCATACAGACTACATGACCAGTCGAATTCCACATCATGTGTAATCAAATGAAAGTTATACCCTATTTATGTATTATATATTAAAATGCACTCTACTGCCATGTACAATAATTTAAAAAGTAAATATATCAACAAATTATTAGACATACATATGTAAACATATATGAATATGCAAACTGTAATTATACATCACAAGTCTTACTACATGTATAGAAAAAGTTAATAATAATCCCGTTGTTTACTTTTTATAAATCACAGGTATTCTATTTTAAGTTTGGGGCTAAAGCTAATAATTCTTCTAAAATACTGATCACACAAATCCAAGATTTCCCTTAGGGTTTATTGAGAAACATAATTGTCAGGTTAAAGGATGAAAGAAACTGAAACTAAATTTTAAGTAAAAATTTCAAAATGTTTTCTAATATTGCAAGAATTAACCAAACTTCTCCCCAAAAATGTAATCGTGATTTTGAACAAAAAAATATTATTTTTAATACTAATGGGTTAGTGAAATATGTGTCCAAAAACATATGGCTTTATTTTTATGATTCACAAGTTCCCCAATCAATCTTAACAACTAGAAAGAGACTGAAGTGCCATAATTCTTAAATAGTCATAATGAAACTATACTATAATAAAGATACCATAATGAAGATATATTAGGAACTCTTGAACTAATTTCATATTTCATTTTTTATATGCCTATTACCCCAAAGAATCAGAACTTTTTCCTAACTACCTATTCTTTCGTCTATTTCTACAGTTTATTTTAACCTAAATCAAAATTTAAATTGCTAGAGTAAACTAATTCAAACAAATAATATGTAAGAACTCTTAAGAGGTTGCAAGTGTAAAGGAAATTATAAACCGCTGTTAAGGTATCATTGGAGGTGCTGGGGACATGACTTGGTAGTAGAGTGCTTGTGTGGTATAGTTTGGTATGTATGAGGCCCTGGGTCCAATTACAAGGACCACACAAATAGATATAACTGCTTTTGCTCATTTGAGCAGTGAGCAATTCTTTATCAGAGATTCTCAGGAACTGTGTTGGTTTAAAAGCAAACAGACCTAAAATTAGTTAATTTCATTGCAATAAAATGGCAATATTTTACTAATTGAAACTATTACCTTAAAGCAATCAAAAAGATGATCAAGCTGTTCAGGAGAAAAATCCCAAGCCAACTTTGCTAGTAGATCATGTACATTCTTCACAATGGCTTCATGTTTTCCTGCCTGTTGCAAAAACAAAAGCAAAAGCAAATTAAATCATAGCCATTATCTGATAAACATTCCTATCTTCTTCATCTGAGGTTAAACAGCCTTAAATGCTTTAGAAAAGTCATTTATAACTTCGCAACTCATTTTTTGGAATAAATGATTAACAAACTTAAGAAATTCATGTGAAAATTTATAATCAAATTCACCATAAAATCGTGAGAAAAATGATGGATTACTTTAAAATTAAAAACCTAAAGGTTCATTTGATAGAGGTAAGACTGAGTATTTTGTTGGTTTCCTTTTAGTGCCCAATAATACTCAAGTGATTCATGAATGGAAATCTGTCTTTAAGATAGTAAAAAAAATTCTGAATTAGTACTTCTGAAATAATTTATTATGAAAAGTTATAACTAGTATAATAATTGTGTTCTAAAATAAATGAGTAATGGAACTCGTTTTTTTTTTCTAGGTTGGAAAAAAAAGGGTATATTTGGAATTAGACAGATGGACTCTGTTTAGATGATCCCAATTTTGTTGGCAACATCCAAAGCATCACAATCAGGAGCCAGTTGAACGTATGCTTTCTTCTCTCCATCAGGCCTGATCAGGGTGTTAACCTTGGCACATCAATGTCATAGAGCTTCTTTACAGCTTGTTTGATCTGGTGTTTGTTGGCCTTGATATTCACAGTGAACCCAAGTGTGTTGTTGTCATCAATCTTCTTCATGGCTGACTCAGTTGTCATGGGGAGCTTGATTGATGATGGCAAAGTGGTCAAGTTTGTTTCTTCTGGGGGTGCTCTTCTGAGGATATTTGGGCTGCCTCTGGAGCCACAACCTCTTGGGTCGCAGGAAGGTAGGTGATGTGCAGATCTTTTTATGGCTGTGGACACCCTTCAGCTCTCCCTTCTTGGCCTTCGGCGCCATCTTGGTGAAGAAGCTGGAACTCTTCTTATCAAATTAGCTTCTTCATGTATTTCATTAGGAATAAACCTCCAATTATAGATTCTTAGATTTATTACTTTACTATAGGGTTACTGTTTTAAATCATCTATAAACTTTAATATCTATACAGATGAGAAAATTTATGTTAAAATATTTTTGGCAGGATTTCTGTACAAATATAAGAAATAAAAACTACAAGTGAAGCAAGAACTTGTAAGTCATTAAATAAAGACTACACAAATTCTTTAATTTTTGTCTCAGAAAATTTCTTACCTGTGCTGCCCAGATATTATCAAGATCCTGTAATGTAAGAGCTTTTTCTTTAATCACAAAACGAAGAATCTTCTCTAGCTTTTCTACGTACTGTGGTTGATGAAGACTATCTCGTAAGACTATGGATAGGATATTGTTTTGCTGTATCCATTCCTAGATATAAGACAAACATTCATTTCAATGCACAAACTGAAAATATTTTTAAAAGCAAAATAAAAACATGGTTCAGATTTCTAAATAATGTGAAGAGAAATCCAAAAGCCCAAATTGCTTTAAAAGTGTTTTTTTAAAAAAATTTGTTTTTCTTTGTTCTAATTTGCTGTATGTGACAGTAGAATGCATTTATATATTTTGATAGCTCATACACAGGAGTGTAATCTCTCACTGTTCTGATTATAGATACGTAGGATCACATCGGTAATGCAATCCTATATGTACATGAAGTAATAATGTCTGTTTCTCTCCATTATCTTTCCTACCTCCATACCCCCTTCCTCTCTCTTTACTCCCCTACCTAAACTACCTCTATTCTTTCCTAGTCCCACTGCTGCTTATTGTGAATGAGCATCCACATACCAGAGAAAACATTCAGTCTTTGTTTTTTTGGGTTTGGCTATTTTGCTTAGCATGATGTTTTGTTTTATAAAAAATTATTAATCAAAAAATGATTTTGTAGAATTCATATTTTGCATACAAAATGCTCTCAGATGTGCTAAGTTCACCAATCATAACTAATATACTGAATGTGCTGTTTTAACGTGCAATTAGCAGTTTCATGAAATCAAATTCTTCAGGTAATATTCCCATATATGAAAGATTGCAGTATAGTTCTCAAATTATCTACTAAAAACAACCATTTAAAAATTTTCAATCTTTTTTAAAAAATATTTTTAGTTGTATATGGGCACAATACCTTTATTTAATTTTTTTTTTAATGTGGTGCTAAGTATTGAACCCAGTGCCTCATACATGCTACGCAAGTGCTCTACCACTGAGTCATAACCCCAGTCCAAAATTTTCAATCTTGGATTAGTAATGTCATTTTGCATCAAAATTTTCTGAATACTCTTTCTTTTGCATCCTTCAAGTAGTAAGAAAGCAGAATGCTGTTCGACAGTACACAAAGCAAAAAAACTGCACACACATAAAACCTCACTGTATCAGAGCCTTGCTAAGTTAGATACTAATTTCTCAATTATCACCTAAATGCCTTTTAGCACATTCTTATCATTCACCCTGTTAACTGAAAACTCCTTTATGGTAAATTTTATTCTTCATAATTGAATCTATGGCATTGGCACATGACATAGATACACAAAAATAGATTGTATATTCACTATTCATTTTAAAAAAATTAAAATATAAAATGTTAAATGGCTGTTTTCAATGTTAAAGTAAAATGATCTTAAAAATAAAGTTAAAAATGAAATTAACTTCTTAAAATCAAGATAAAATACTAATCCATGGAGATTTATTTAGTAATTAAAATCTGAATTTTAGAACTCTGAATTGGGAATTCATTGCCAGACAATTCATTCATTCTGGATCTACTCAAACCATTGAAGTTCATCTCTATTTCAATTCAACTAAACAACTACACACAAACTTATCAGAAATACCCATATTCAGCAATGATTATGTCTATCAAATACATAATTACCCCTAACATTTCTAAAAGACTAATCAGTGGTCATAAATTACTCAGTTTTGCTTTTGTTCACCTGAACAGTATTAGATAACAATCTAGTTTTCTGTAAACAGATTCTAATTTATAGAAGAATTCAGAGAAGCTTACTGCCATTCGATCAGCTGTCAGCCACTCTTCCTCCTCAGAATTACCATGTCGATGTGTGTAATATGATACACTAGATATCACCTTATTTATTTCATTCAATGCATTCATCTTTCCATTAAAAGAAGAAATCTGTAATAATCTATAAGAGAAGTTTGGAATAAGTATCATTCTAAGAGTTCACAAAAATAATTACTTAAGGCAGGAAAAATCTTACCTAAGTATCATTTTTAACCTAAAAATTTCTAAATGTTTTACAGTTTCTTCTTGTCCTGGAATCCTTGAAGCTAAATTCTTCAGAGATTTAATAATCATTGAAAGGGCATCATTTTTTGCTTCATTCTTTGCTTCTTTTTTCAGTTCTTCATCAGTTAAATTTTCTAATAACTGGGGAACTATTTCTATAACTGGAATGAAGTATTTTTTCAATGTATGTTGACTAAGAAATTCATAACACTGTCCAAATGGTCTGAAATAAGGAAGACACAAAACTTTAATTTCTTTAGTTTAAAAAAAGCAAATTACATTCTAAAATTTGAAGATATCCCACTTAGAAAACTGAAACTTAGTAATTTCCTAGGAACTTATGTAATATATTAAAAATGTTTCAAAATACAACTTACTTAATAAGAGCTGCAATTATTTGAACGTTTAAAGCAGATCCATTAATAAAACGATCATGCAATATCTGGAAACCATTTATTGTGCCAAATTTATTAATGAGATCCACTAGCCAACCCTGTAACAAAGTTAGTAAGAGTTAAATTCCTTCTTATAAAGTTACTACCTGAAATACATGTTTGAAACTAATCAGAAAGACAATTTAATAAATCAATTATAAAAATTATCTTTAATAAAGACTCAAAAATTTATAATATGGTAGTACACATATTTATAAAATCTTAACCTTATTATTCTGTCCCTGCATCCTGTGAGTCAGAAGTAGCGGAAAAAAATTGCAGAGAGTTCATACAGGCGAAATTGGTATTTGAATCTAATGCATCTGTGGGCTATTAATTAAGCAGCTTAGGTATCTGAATTTTTTAAGATGCAAAATAAATTTAAAAATTAATAAACTAAAAGAAGACTCAAGAATTAAGAAATATGACTACAAGACTTTTAAATCCTGACTTGTAAAAAGTTGATTGTTTTTTTGCTGAAAAAATAGGGAGAAGGAATCCAACAAAAATAAGGAGGAGAGGGAACACAGGTTATATTACTAACAATCTTAAGAGCAAATAATACCTACATTTAAAACAAAAATGTATTTAGGATATATGGAAAATACATAAAAGAAACATTTAAAGAATACAAGTGATATAACTTAAGGTAAGCTTGATATGATGTAAATTCAAATAAGATTAAAAAAAAAAACTCTTAGTTAAATCAATTACCTTTTGAATGAATTCACTCTAATAATTTCCTACCTTTTAATTTAGTTTTGAAAAGCCAAAACAGTGGATCATCAGTAAAAGACAAGATTAGGAAACTCCCAACCCTCATTACTCCTGTAAAAAATATCTAAGAATTCTAGTTATTAGTAAAAAATGTATGGCAACCAAAAAAAAAAAAAAAAAAAAAAAAAAAAGGTTAAAAAAAGCCACATTCAAAAGGAACAGGCAATATTTTTTAACTCCATCTTGTTTCCCCCACTTTCTGCAAGGGCAGATTTTGCAGAAAGTGGTGACTAAATTTGCAACATTCTAACCTGTGGGCTGCCTGAGCAACCTGTCTTTGCTTCTGATACAAGGTCAGCTACAAAAAAATAGGCAAGGAGAATCTATTCATGAAAACCCCAAAAAATAAATCTCCAGAACACTGGACAATGTACAAACTGACAAATATAAAAGTCAAGGTGCAAAGATCAAAGAACAAATAGAGGTGGGCTCCAATAGAAATTACAAAATTTAAAACAGCCGTGCATATGGGTGACACAGGAAAAATAGCATGTGCAAAGGCTCAAGACACAAGGCAAAAACGGTTGAAGAACGTCTTGAGTTTTCACTCTGGGGTGATTCAAAAGGTTTTCCCTGCACTAAACAAAGTTAAATGTCTAATAGGTAACAGATTTATTTGACAAAGACTTTAAATGTCAGATATTCTCAAAGCTATATTCTCAAAGCTGTTTTTGGTAAACAGCCAAAAAACTAAAGATAATCAGGGAAAGTGACAAGAAATCAGAGGGAACCAAACAAATTCTGCAGACAAAAGTATTGTTGCTGAATTCAAATTCAACCATTGTATTCAATAGAAAACTTGAGCAATTAGAAATTAAAGACAGATCATTTGAGAAATCACTGAGGCTAAAGAGCAAAAAAGAAATAGAATGAGTAAAATGAACAGATAACAAGAAATTTACCAAACATCTCAAAGAGGAAAATAACCATTTAGAGAAGCTTAGAAGGTAAAAGAAAAGAAAGAGGCACAGCTTAAATGTTAAAAATTAAATGGTAAAAACCCTGATAGATTTGAGAAAAGACAAAGGATGTACACACACACAGACAAGTACCACGAACTCCAGAGAGGACACACCGAAGATTTACAACAAGATGCATAATGATCAAGCCAACTAAAGAAAAAGAATCAAGAGAGCAACAAGAAACAATTTTTTCATTGTTTTTCATAATGTACTCTTATAAAATAACAATTTCTAGCAGGAACCATGCAGGGGCAGAAGAATTAAGTATTTAGAATGTCAAAAAAGGAACAAATGACAATTTGATATTACAGTGACCAAGCAGAAGGTGTTCACCAGATGTAGTCATTCCAAGACATTCCAGAACCATAAGCCAAAATAAATCTCTTTTCTTTAAAATTCATGCAGTCTCAGATGTTAGTATCCCAGAAAATAAACTAAAACATGCGGCCAAAATTCAGATTTACTAAATATAAGAAATAAAAAATGGCAAAATGAAGAGAGAAACTATTCTATTTTTAATAGTCAGAGCCTTTAATACCTACATTTCATTGACAGGTAGATCAACCCAGAATACTATCAATCTACAGCAGAAAGAATATAGATTCTCACCAGGTTCATCCTCAGAATACACTGTGCCACAGAAGAAATGTTAATAAACTTGTTTTTGCTTTTTTATGGCACTGGAGGTTAGACCTATGACCTAGTACAAGCTAATTAAGTGCTTTACTTCTTAGCTACAGACCAAACCTGAAGGTCTTGATAAAATTAAGAAAACTGAAGTCACAGAATATATTTATTCAGAACATAACAGAAGGAAACAAATCATGAGTAGGAGGAAAACTGGCAAATCTACAGATAAGAAGAAATTGAAATGACACATCTTAAACAATACATAGGTAAATGGAAAGTACACAGAAATTAAGACATTTGAAGGAAGTAAAAATGAAAACAGTTTATTAAAACTTATGGAATGCAGCAAAGAGTGTGAAAAGTTGAGACATAAACATGCTTTTAAAATAAAAATCCTGAATGAGCAACTAACTGAACTTTACACTTTAAGAAACTTACACTAAAAGTAACAGGTTGGCAGAAAAAAAGAAAAGAGACAAAGAGAACAGAAAAGCAATGCAGAAAAAAATTGAGAGAAAAATGGTCAAATTTTTATCTAAGAAAAAGGGAGGAGATTCAAATAATTAGTTTCAGAAATTGAGAAGGGATACTACTAGAGAATCTATGGAAATAAAAAGAATTACTACATAGTACCATGGGCCACTGTATTCAATAAAGCTGGGTAACCTAGCTGGGAAGAAGAAACTTTTAGAAACACAGAACTTACACCAAGTCTGATTAATGAAGAAACAGATCATCTGAACAGATCCATTACTAGGATGGCCATGAAATCAATAATCAGACCAGAGGTCTTCACTAGCAAATTCTACTGTAAATGTAAAGAACTGACAACAGTCCTTAACATTCTCTTCTGAAAAACTGAATATTCACTCATGCTCAATGTTAAGTATAACCTTGATATAAAGAACACTACAAATATAGACTAATTTCTCTTATGCATACTGATATCAAATTCTTAAAAACATTGCTAGTACCACAATTTAAAGCACAATAATATGACTGCATATCGAACCAAGTGGGATTTTCTCCCTGAATGTAAGGATACGCCAACATACAACTACCAGTGTGATGTATCACATTAAGAGAATGAAAAAAAAATAAAAGTCTAATAATCTCAATTGATAAAGAAAAAGCAAATGACAAAACTCAACCCTTGATAATAAAAACGCTAAATAGGAATGAAGAAACTACCAAAAATAATGATCATATTTTAAAAGTTCATAGTTAACATTTTCAAAAGTAGAAGATTAAAAAAAGCATTTTCATTTAAGTATGAGCCATCAAAATGTATAAATTCATTCTGTCATGTACAAATTAGGACAAATTAAAAAAAATTTAAAAAAAGCATTTTTCTGTATGATTAAGTGCCTACTTTTTCACTATGTTAGTCAAATAATAGTGAACTTCTTAGTTATGGAAATTACACAAGAAAAAGAAAGGTTTTCAGAATTGAAAGGAAAGACGATCTCTGTTTCTTTAAAGGGATTCTGTATCATTTTGTTTTCCTTTATGGCTTCTATTTGTGTGCATAGGTGTGTGCAATTGTTCTAATGTTTGTAACTAAAGTTAATCTAGTCAAAATGGTTTTGAGACACTAAAAGTCACTAAAAGTGACATTTTAATCACTGAGACATCATAGGGAACATTTACAAACTTGGAAGCCTCTTCCATACTCGTGCTGTCTAGTTTAGTGGTTTGGCTATTTTCCTTAAATTTTTTTTGATATAAAACAGTTTCTACATTTCACTCTACTTCCTTGAAATAAGTTATAATTTTGGTTAATATAAAGAAGACTTATCTTCCATCTGAAGTCAGGATAGATTAACCCAACATTCAGATGATTTACTAAGATTTACTCCTAAGAAATCAAATGCATTTTAAGAAATGCCTAATGGTAAGTCATTAAAGGAAACCAGTATTCTATTTTTAATACCAGGGATTAAAAACAAACAAACAAAAAAACCCAAGGGTGCTTAACCACTGAGCCGCATTCCCCGCCCTTTATCATTTTTAATTTTAAGACAGGGTCTTGCTAAGTTGCTAAGGCTGGCTTTGAACTTGTGATCCTCCTGACTCAGCCTCCCAAACTGCTAGGACTGGCTTGCATCACCATGCCTGGCAAAAATGGTAAAATATTTTATACCTCACCAAAGTATTATTTAAAAAATTTTTAAATTTATTTTTATTTTTGGCACTGGAGATTGAACTCAGGGCACTCAGTCACTAAGACATATTCCTAGTCCTACTTTTTTTGTATTTTTAAAATTTGAAGACAGGGTCTTACTGAGTTGCTCTGCACTTTGCCAGCTGCTGCAGCTGGCTTTGGATTTGAGATCCTCCTGCCTTGGCCTCCCAAACTGCTGGGATTAAGTGAAAGTGTGGGCCATGGTGCCTGGCATATGTCACTAATTTATTACATTGAATAAATAAATGTTTCCTGCTCTTTGAAAATGCACATCAACATACACAAAACACAGTGAACATAAGAGTCAAAGTTTGCTATCATATTCTTATAAAATTAGTGGAAATAGTTCAATAACAAAATAGTGAATCACTTCTCTTGCAGAAATATAGACTATTCATCAACTTAACAATACTTAAAACATAATATGCTTTTTCAGCATGAGTTACAGCTACTGATCAAGAATTCAATGCTAGGGGGCTGGGGAGATAGCTCAGCTGGTAGAGTGCTTGTCTTGTACTTGGTTCGATCCCCAGCAACCCCCCCCAAAAGAAAAAAAAAAAAAAAAGTTCAAGGCTAGTTCAAACAAATCAAATAGCATATTTTAAAGCAGAAACCTAATAAAACAAGGTTATGTTTTGCCTGTTTCATTATGTTAATGGAAGTTTTTTCACTAATGGTCCATGGCAAGTATAAAAAAGTTTTTAATATTTAAATTTAAAAACAAAATGAAACAAAACAAAAAACAAACCAACATACTTTTGGTGATCGTGGATCTGGAGAATGGGCAAAGAGTTCATCTTCAGGCAACTGAACACTTGAGGAAACTGATTCACATGGACGTGTACCATTGTAGACATGAAATTTGCAATGAGGATTTAAAGCCAGGGCAAGAAGTTCTAGAAGTGGAAACCAGTCTTGGGACAACTTGGCAACACAAAGCTCCACTAGGCGATGGGTATTGTTAATAATACACCTCTGTTAAGTAGTGGAAGAAAAGGGAGATAAGATGATTATAAGACCACTTTGCATTTTAACCACAGAAATATTCTAGTTAATCGTCTTTCTTCGACTTCTGTACTAATCATCTGAATTCTACTTAACTGTACTAATACTATGATCAAAATGATAAGGTAAAAATAAACATTTACTTTATTAAAAAATTTTACACCTAATTTTAATGGTTTTCTGTAAAACGTTATAATTCCAACATGCAACATAGCTTATCTACAACTACTTTATTTTCATAGGTTACAGGTTATAAGCAGTATCACCTCTTCCTGAAATTTATTTTCTAAAGGAAATAATTCCAAAATCTAAACATTTAAAGTTGTTAATTATTCATGATAAAGAAAATCTGTAACAACTCTCAATTTAGAAGTCATAGATCATTTTATTTCTACATCTTAGAAGTTACACGTCAACTTGAGAAAGTTTGTATTTATATGGTAGCCATGGCCATTTGTAGAAAAAATGTTCAAGTTAAAGTTTACGGAATGAAATAATATATTTGTATATTTCATAACTTTTGATTCACTGTTTTCTAAGTAAGGATCAGATCTGAAATAATCACATCAATTCATTAAAAAACATTTTTCATCTTTAAAGGTCTGAAATGCGACGATACCTCATAATCTATGGTAATCTGAATTATACCTGCTGTAGACAGAAAGCAATACTTTAGCACTTGTAGTTCTAGTGGATAGTCACTTAAAGATACTACCAATCTAAGAACACTTAAATTTTATTTCACATTTTTGATATAAAACTGTAGCTTCCATCCATACTAAAAACTTGTGTGAGCACTGGTTTGTGATCTAAATTTCTAGGAGAGATTATTTTTTCCCTTTTTACCAAGTGCCAACTTGCTACTTTGAAATTTTCTTGACTGGCATTTCTGCATACTGAGTTACATTTGCAACGTAATTATAGGGTCCTAGCTATAGTAAGAGTCTGCTATTTTTCCATTTTGGATATTCCTTCTACTGCATGGCTTACATCTATACCATTATTTATTCTAATAAAACTTACTGTGTTGTACATAAGGTGACAAGGCATTTGGAATTCCAGATGACAGTTTAAACAAGGTATCTAACTCAAAATTCCAAGTTCATTCTAACAGACTGTTCTTTCAATTGTGTCATGCATATCAGGAGATTATGTCTATCAAGTATAAAAATGTATGATTCAACAGATGTCAACAGTTATATTAATTTTCCACAGGAATCACCATATAAATCTGAATCTCAAAAATCATGTACAAGACTCACATGAATTTCAAACTTCCATCCACTCACTGCCTCATCCATAAGGATTTTACTGAAAGATACTGTTAGTCCATCTCGAAAGAAACGCTGACAAGCTTCACTTTTAACATCAAGGCCTAAGAAAAAGTTAAAAAATTAAAGTACATTTAATGTAAAGAAAACATTTCTCTGGCCAATTACATGACTAAACATAATAAATTGTTAGAAACTGGTATGGCTTCCAATTCCCAAAGAGCATTATAGCTTTTGAAATGAGGTACCACATTATCATGAGATTTATTAAAAAGGAGGAAATGCATTTAGAAAAAGAAATATCACAGTTAGTGAATTGTGTAAGACTGCATGAAATTAGGTAGTATGACTAACCAAAGATGCTTCAAAATGATAACATAAAAAAAAGGTTACTTGTGGATAATCAAAATGATTTAAGAGATGACTTCTTTACTTCTTTTTAAGTTCATCTAATTAAAGAAAAGTAAGTACCATTTACAGTTTCTATTGATCTTTTATTATTTAGGACCTAGGACTTAAGTCCTCAATACTTGTTAAATTCAAGCACACATCAGCAAAATAAATCTGAGTGATAAGAAACATTTCTAATCAGGTAAAATATTTTTATAGGTCACAATTTTTGTAAGATCAAAAGTAAAATATAGGCAGGGCACAGGGGCACACATGTGGTTCAAAACCTCCAGAGGCTAAGGCAGGAGGATAGTAATGCTAGGCTAGTCTCATAAGGACTTGGGCAACTGAGTGGTAAAGTGCCCATAGTTTAATTCTCTGTACCAAGACAATAAAAATAATAAACATAACTACCTAAATGACTGAAATATAATTATTAGTTAAAATAATATCATTTAACTTTGCTGGAGTCAAACTTAGCAACATATGGACTTCAAGAAACACCCCAAAGATTAAAAATATTTTTAAAAAATGACATTGATATACTTTTGATAATCCATTTCAAGTCATGGTTAAATAATGTAGAAAATAAAATATTACTGACCTTTCTTTTAGCCTTTAAGGCTTTAAAAGAGTAAAGAATATTACAAAATTGGTTATCTGGTTAAAAAAATACCTAATATTAGAAAAAGTCATCAAAAAATGGTCCTTCCAAAAATAGCTTTTACTTCTGGTCAACAATAAAAAATATCACTTTTTTTTTCTTTTTCTTTAGCTGATTTTAAGGAAAATTTGGGTTTTCTTTTAAAATGTTTTCTTTTTTTCCTTTTTGAAAAAATGATAGAAACCTTTTTTCTTTGGATATAAAAGAACATAGATGAATGTTCATATAATTTATCAAACATACAAATGCAATACTAGTGAAACAGCAATTCTCACCAAAAAATGTATGGGTTCTCTACTAGAACATGTCCTTTGATTAACTAGCATTCCAGAAAGTCACTTAAAAGTCAGGTTTAAATAATTTTTGCTGAAACTATTTGCAAATTAACATTTTTTCCAACTTCTTAAATGCAAAAGTCAATGAAGACACATGAATCCAACAACCATCCCATAACTAGCAGTTTTAAACTAAAATAATCTTTAATACATATTAATTCACATAACAGGTTTTAAAAAACCACTACATTCTGGAAAATGTTTTAATTGTGAGTATAATGACCCCTTTGAAAATTTATGGAACAATAAATCATCTTTGTAAAAATATAAAAATATTATAGAATTCTACATAAAAATTTAAAAAGTTGAGATTTTTGGGGTCTGGGGATATAGCTCAGTGGCATACTGCCTATACATTATGCATCATGAGACCTGGCTTCAATGCCAAGTACTGGGACCATAAAAATAAAAAATAAAAAATTAGAAAAAAAAAAATCATCTAAGGGCTCTCTAAAGGTTTTCTCAATTCTTTCTCCTGGTAAGTGACTACAGTACATACATGTGAAAAAAAAGTCTTTACAGAAAGTTTAGTGATATACCATAGGTGACAAATAAATTATAACTTTATAATAAAAAAAGCAAAGTTTTTGAATACAACATTGAAGTACATACAATAGTACATGTTATGAATAATGTAACACCTAAAACTCACCTTTTTTGCTAAGATCAATAGCAGCTTCTAAAAGCACTTCTAATTCCCCTTTAGGCAAAACAGGAACCACCCATCGAGGCCTAAGAATTATTGTAAAACAAGAAGATGTTTTATAGATTTAGCACTAATCAAACACTATGTTACTATGAAAGAAAAAACTATATTACATTCAAAAATTAAAAAAAAAACAAGCTGACAAAATTATTTCCTTTGTGGAATTGAGACATTCATTTTATATACACGTGGAATTTTTAAGGCACTATCGTGTGAATAAGCTGTGGTACCACACCCCTCCAGAAACACCAAAAGGGTCATGTTGTGCCTCAAATTTAATTTACTCATTGTCATTATCTTTCAGTTTTTAAAATTCATAGGAATGTCTGCTTGAAGAACAATGAGTTATAATGTATTTGGCTATAATTAAAACATTAACTCTATTAGGATAGCCAAGACTTTTTGAATGCTGTCCATACTTCTTTTTCTTATTTAATTCTGGTTGCAAAACTAATAGCAAGTAGTTTGTGCTTCCCATACATTCATTATCAAAAATATTGAAACAAATGCACCTGTTGATCATGTCATCCAACTTTGCTAGGTCAGTATGTGGAAATATAGGTTCCTCCTCTTCATGCTGTGGTGGAGCATCACCTTGACCTTGTTCATCTGGAGGAGTTGCTGGGGAATTCTCATTGGAATAATCATGTGATGAAATCTTAATTAAAGTTAAATATCCCATACTTAATTTCTATAACACAGGTACAACACTGAACAATTCAGATACCATCACAGATTAAGTAAAATATTACCTATTTTTAATAGTCTAATATGTCTTTCTAAATGTACAATAAAAATGGGACAGCACAATGACTCCCCATCCCCTACCTATTTCTGGTCATCATGAAAGCATTTTTCCACATAATTAAGAATGGCTATGTAGCTCTATATGAACTAATCAAATTAAAATTAGAGAACATTTTTTTTGTAATGACTGCTGATGATATAAACACAACTGTAATTATCCTTCTTAATAACAAATTTCTCAGAATATCAATTTTGTCTTCTTAAGAATGGAATCTTAAAAATATAAACATTAAATTGATAGTATAAATATTCCTGGGGGCAGAGCATTATAGACCAAAAGTTAATAGCCTGCAAATATAAATATAAATATGTGGGTTTTGTCCACAGCATCTCCCAAACAAAACGAAACCAAAACTTTATTTCACCAGTTTGTAGTATCTCTTTTCAATTTATTTTCATTTATTATTGAGTTTTACTAAAGAGCTTACTCAATTTATTCTGTAGGCACATACTTATTTTTATTCATTTTACTTTGGTAGATTTATAACAAGTTCCCTTCAAAAATCTACATCCCTTAATAATAACCACAAATTTTTAAACCAAATTTCTAAACTGTGGATTACAGGTTTCTTTGGACATAACTTTGTTCTCTGTCAGTGATCTGCTTCAGAAATCCAGAAGGAAAAGCAACTGACAACAACAAAAGCAACTGCATGAATTAATATTTCACTGTTGGAGAAACCAAAATTTTCAACGTAAGAACAAGTTATCCTTTTATAAATATTATTTTTTAAAAAACAGCAAATTGAAATGTGTCTGCAGGAGATAACGCAGAAGCACCTTTGCTTCTCAAATATTTTGAGTTTCCCTATAAAGGAATCTGATCTTTTTTTTTTTAATTGACAAGTTTTGAAAGTGTTCTAGTTAAGTTTCCTTTACTCAAGTTATCTATTTCTTTTTCAATGATGCTTTTTGATAGTATGAATTGTTTAATCACTCAAATGTTCTTTTATAGGCAAAGGGACAAGTAAACTATGCTACATTTATGCACCAATGAACTATTCAGCAGTAAAAAGTAGGTAAGTATGTAACAAGTTGCTATAGCCCAACAAAATTGGATAACCTAGATGGAAGAAGAAATGTCTAGAAATATACAACCTATACTATGTTAGGAAGAAACAGAACATTCTGAACAAAATCTGAGCCTCTGTAAATCTTGAGGTTAAAGGATTTGAGATTAAAGGACTGAAGAAGGCCTGGTGTTGGAACTCAGTGGTAAAGGGCAGTGGATACTTAAGCCCTTGGGGTCAATCTCAGGTTATGCAAAAAACGAAAACAAAAATCTCATAGGGTATCCAGATAAGCCTGTACATAATTTACTCCAGGAGTCCAACTGAATTCTCACCGTGAAATAAGTAAAGAAAAATCCTCTCATTTCCAGGAAATGGATGTATATGCAGACATTTAGTAACATGAAAAACATTCTGTTCTTAGCAAGTTTGACCTCCAGAGAAATGAACCTTCTAAGGTTCCTTAGGTTTGGTCAGACCCTAACTGACCTGGGTGCAGGGAAATACACAACTCTTAAAATTTCACGAGAGAAACAGAAAATTCCCAATTCTCACTACACATAGTCATCATGTTGCACTTGGGGTAGGGAATCTGGAACAGCACCAGGCTTACTAAAATACTGAGAGTAATCATGGTATTGGTTCCCCTTCCCCACAAATCTATTACTAGAATCTTAAAGGTTTTGTTACCAAAGTTCCTTTTTATACATTATATTGTGTCACTTTTTAATCATACTGAAGGACAAAAAATAGTTTAAAGAGACACAGCAACATCAAAATCAGTCTCAAAATGGCAGGGAAGTTAAGATTTATCAGAATGGGAATTTGAAATAACTACCATCAACAAGCTAAGGCATCTAATGGATAAAGTAGACAACATGAGAGAACAAATGTTGAATGTAAGAAGAGAAATTCTAAAAAAGAATCAAAATCAAATGCTAGAGATAAGTAGTACTATAACAGGATGAAGGATCCCTTTTATGGGCTGAACTTCCAATACTAAAAAGCAGATGAAAAAAGATTGAGTAAAAATGTCTAAACACCTGGGACAACTATAACTACCAAAGGTACAACATGTGCAATAGGAAGAGCAGAAGGAAAAAAAACAGAATCAAATGAGAAAATTGTGGAAAATATGCGAAAGTTAATATCACAAAAAAAAACTTAAAAGATTTAGGAAGCTTAGAAAACACTACAAGCAATAGTAGCCTTCTGTGGTTTCAGTTTCTCAAAGTCAAGTGATTCACATATAAAATGAAAAGTTCCAGAAATAAATAACACATCAGTCTTCATTGCAAGCCCTTCTGATGGGATTAAATATTATAATCATTCATCTTCTCAACTACAAGTGGGATTAATGCAAGAAGGATGGGATTAATGCAAGAAGGATGACAATGTTGTGAAACATGACACAAAATCAAAATTTGATCTTAAATTGTTTACCATATTGCAAAGAAGTATCATTTTCAGTAGCAAATAAAAATTGGGGTAAGTGGACAAAAATTTTGTGTTACTTAAAGTTAAATGAATTCACAGGAAGCCCTTTAAAACCAAACTGAAGATACTTTGGAACACACATAAAATTATGACTACTTTTAGTTCAAAAGAATTAATTTTTCTACATCTGGAATATAAACCACAAAATGAAGATAAATTCTGTTGAATAGGAAAATTAATACTTTTGTTGGTGTTTTATTGATTGATTGATTGATTGATTGTTGCGGCGGTGCTGGGGATCGAACCCAGGGCCTTGCGCTTGACAGGCAAGCACTCTGCCAACTGAGTTATCTCCCCAGTCCTACATATTTATTTTAAATTGATAAATCATATATATTAAATGTTTTTTATTATGTTTCCATTTTAACTATTTTTTCTGAAATTTTTATTCCCTCTCATTTTTTATTATGAAATGTATATCAAGTTGATTTTACTTTTGGGTATCATTTAAATATAAAATGCTACCATATATTGTTAATGACAATTTTAATAAACCAGGCACTTATTGTGTCAAAAAATAAAAGTCGATTAATGTAATTCATAACAGACAAACTAAAAACACAACAGACACTAACAGATGCCTAGAAAGTACCTGGCAAATCCAATGTCAGGATAAATATTTCCAGTAAATTATAAATAAAGCACAACTTTCTCAACATGATAAAGAATAGCTACAAAAAGACTATAGCTAACATCATACTTAATGCTGAGAAACTATAAAATTTCTAAGACCAACCACAAGAAAAAATTCTCCAAGAATTAACAAAAATAACTCAGTAATTGGAATAAGAGATTATAGCAAAGGATGTAGGATCCTAATTAATTCATAAAGTCAAACCTAATATTATTTTAGAAGTGAACTACACAAGTTTATAATTAAAAACACAATGCTATGTACAATGCGACCTGAAAAAAAATGTGAAATTTATAAATTTAACAAAATATGTAAAGACATGAGGAAATCTACAACATTTTGATAAATCAAAGAACTAAAGAAATGGAATTTCCATATTCATGGATTGGACGACTATCATAAAAAATATTTAGCTCTTCCCAACCTTCTAAATTCAATGGAATCCCAGGCAAAATTCCAGCAAATTATTTTGTGGATTATCAACAAACTAATTTTTAAATTTATATGGTGACACAGAAACTAATACAATGTTGAAAGGGTAAAAGTAAAATCAGGTATAACACTTCTGCACTTCAAGATTTACTATAAAGCAACAGTATTCAAATTAGTGTAAAATATAGACTCCAGGAAAATTAAAAATATATGCTATATGAAAGATGTGGTCTACAGAATGAGAAAATCAACTAATGAATCAGGATAAAATGTTTGCAATTACAAAAAAGTACTATCCAAAATATACATAAAACTATTTTGCCTTATTTTGCTGTACCAAGGATTGAATTCTGTGATGTTCTACAAATTAGCTACATCTCCAAACCTTTTTGTTTATTTTTAAAAAAAGTAAGTTGCTGAGGCTGACTTCAAATTTGCAATTCTCCTGCCTCAACCTGGTTTACACAGAAATCTTAAAATTAGTGAACAAGTCTTGTTTTGTTGTTTAAAAATGAATAAAAGGGCTGAACAAATTCTTCGCCAAAGACAACATAAAAATATGAAAACAAACTATAAAGATGCTCAACATCATGTTATACAAAACATGCTATACCTAAATGCCAATAATAAAGAAATCACTACAACAACTATTAGAACTGCCAAAATCAGAAACACTTTGGAAAGGCAGTTTGGGAATTAAAAAAAAAAAAACAAAAAAAACAAAAAAAACCTCAACATGCTCTTATCACAGGATCTAGCAGTCATGACCTAGTATTCAATCAGATGAAAAATATGAAAAATATTAATTTCACAAAAAAAACCCCTACATTATAGGTCCAGAACAGCACTATTTGAAACTGTCAAAACAGGGAGGATATCAAAATATCATTTAGTAGGTGAATGGATAAACTGAAAGGCTACATATTGTATGATCACAACTATATCATTCTGAAAAAGGCCAAATTACAGAACATAGTAAGATTAGTGTTTCACAGGAATTAGGGATAAGGGAGAATAAAGAGAGAGAAACCATATGATACTATTAATCAGATCCATTTCACTAGATATATGACAAAACTCAGAAATACATAATATACAAGGTGAAATATGATGAAACTATGGACTTAGGGTGATAATGAAGTGACAATCGATCACTCTGACAAATGTTCTACTTTGACAGGGGAAGCTCCAGGCTGGCATAGGGATATAAGTTTTTGTATTTTCTGTTTGTTTTTCTGTGAACCTAAAACTGCCATTAAAAAAAGCTTAAATATTTAAAATGGGAAGCAGGTATTAGCAATAGAAAATAACAAAAATAATGAGTGCATTAAAAAAATGCCCCAAAGAACAGAAGATATACCACACAATATTAAAGCACCCCTCCCCTGAAACATGGTATATATTTATACTAATATAAGAAAGGTAGACTAAGTGTAGGAGACTCAGTAAAACCTAATAGATCTCTTCATAAACATTTATGGGTAATCACCAAGAAAAGAGACTTATTTTTGATTTAATCACATTTTTATATGTTCAAAATAATATCTATCTGACTGAACAACAAAATGAAATGGGCATGTTCACAACTACCAGGAGATCTCAGCTAGTTAAAGGGGGGGAGGGGGAAGTCAGCAGACTTAAAGCAAAATAAGATAACTCAGACAAACCCACACATCTATAGTCATCTGATCCTTGACAAAGGTGCCATACATTGGAGAAAAGATTTCTTAATAAATGGTGCTAGAAGAACTAGTTATTTACATGAACAGGAATGAAAATTGAGCCTGATCTCTTGGCCTGCACAAAAATCAACATAAAGATCAGAGAACTAGGAATTAAATCAGAAACTACTGAAATCCTAGAAGAAAATGTATGGTCAATACTCCAGGACATAGGCACACACAATGACTTTTTCTACAGGATTCTAAAGCTCAGGAAATGATGCCAAGAGTTAATGGATGCAATGGTATCAAATTAAAAAGCCTCTGCACAGCAAAGGAAATAGAATCTACAGAATAGGAGAATATCTTTAATAGCTACTCTTCTTACAGAAGATTATAGAATATAGAAGAACTCAAACTTCATACAAAAAAATCAAATAATTCAATTAATAAATAGGCAGATGAATTAAACTGACAACTCTCAAAAATGTTCAGAATTGTTAGTAATTTAGGGAAATGTGAATCCAAACAACACTGAGATTTCATCTCATATCAGTCCAAATGGCAGTCATCAAGAATACAAATAACAAATGCTGGAAAGGATGTGGAGAAAAAAGAATACTTTTGCATTGTTGTGGGACTATAAATTAGTACAACCACTATGAAAATCAGTGTAAGTTTCCTTAAAAGACTAGGCATGGAACTAACATATGAACCAAAAACCACCATAAACCACTTCTTGGAATATTTCTCTACAGTGGTGATACATGCATACCTAAGTTTATAGCAGCACAATTCACAATAGCCACATTATGGAACTAGCCTAGGTGTCTGTCAATGGTTGAATGGATAAAGAAAATGTGGTATTACCATATGATGGAGTTTCATTCAGTCATTAAAAAAAAAAAAAAAAAAAAAATGCAATTATGTCATTTGTAGAAAAGAGGATGGACCTAGAAACTCAAAAGGTTAAGGTTGTATATTTTCTGTCATATGTGGAAGCTAGAGAGGATAAAGAAAAAGAAAGGTGGAAGGGATCTCATGAAGATCAAAGAAAGATCAACAGAGAAAAGGCACCAAGAAGTGGAATGGGGGAAGTGCTAATGAATGATTGTGTCAAATTATATTGTCATGTATTGTGTGCATGTACAACCATGTAACAACAAATCCCATCAGTATGTACAACTATGGTGTACCAATAAAAAAATGTGGAAAAAAAAGGTAAGCAGACTTTAAGCAAAACAACACATCAAAAAAGTATATATGGGGCTGGGGTTGTGGTGGAGTGCTTGCCTACCATGTGTGGGGTCTTGGTCCTCAGTACCACATAAAAATAAAATAAAGGTATTGTGTCCAACAACTAAATACGTATTTTAAAAAAAGCATATATAGCAAATTGTTTAAAGACATCAATGAATGAATGTCATTAATATAAAATTTTCAAACACTCATGAAATTGAATCATATATGCTAAATCTCACAGCAAGGCTCAACAAATTGTCACAGTAATAACAGCATAAGACTGTATATCAAGAGGAACTGACCTATAAATCAATGGCAAAAGAAATATATTAGAAAACCTCAACCCTGAAAATGAAACACTTGGGTTTTATCTAAAAGAAGTCTTAAAAAAATATTCCAAATTAGAAAATTTTAATAAAAAATGTAATAAAAACAAATGGATACAAAATTGAGAGATGTGGTTTGATGAAATCTATGGTCTTATAAAAAATCATCTTTAAAAACAAATTTGAAAATCAATTAAATTCTACCTCAAGAAATTAGACAAAGCAAACCAAACTCAAAGCAAGCAGAAAGAATGAACTATTAAAGATAAAAATAGGAATAAAAATGTTAAATAGGAGAAAAAGCAAAACATTTCTTTAAAAATTTCAAGTAACTATTAACACAGAAGAACTTAGTAAAGATAAATCACCAATATTAGAAATAAAAATGAAATTATATTAAGCCTTTTACAAATATTTTACTTATGGATACAATCCTTAATATTTCTACTCGAGACAGAAAAAGAAAAAATTTTTGCCAACAAGGCCAAAACAAAATTTTGATTCTATAATCTATGCTAATTCTTTTGCAAATATTATTCATCTATCCTTATTTTAGAAATAGGAAAACTAAGGTATACGTTTAGTACTTAGCTACAGACATGCGGTTACTTTTAAGGGTGGTATGAAGATGAGATCTGAACAAAAATAGCTGATTTGAGTTTATGCTTTTAATCAAAGTTATAATGAATACTTTTGTGATCAAATTTACACAGGTCTTTTGAGGCAGAAAAACAGGGTTATAAACTCATGCCCATAGTCAATTTTTTCTTAAGTGCAATTGAAAATCACTATAGCTTTTATGATTACAAATTATTCAGAACATGTTCCAATGTTTCAATACTCCCTAATACCCAAAATAACACAACCTTGATCATACCTGGTTCTGCTGGAAGGGAGGCTGAGACTGTCCATCAGGAGTTTGGCCCTGGCTGTCATTCCCTCCCACTGGAGAGCCACGAGTTGTGGCTGTCATACTCATCAAAGAATATATCTTTGCTATTTTGTCTGTTTACGTAGTTATCCTAAGAGAAGAAATTATAGTCCATGTATAGGAGATGAAGTACCAGCGTATGCCAGTCCTAAAAATCTCCAATTCAAGGACAAACCATCCTGCAGAGACCATTTCATAACCTAAAAGTAGAAGGAGGGAAAAAGATACAACTTTTTAGTTTTAAAAAGATAAATAAGAAATTAACCCATTTTAAACATGTATAATATCACCAGAGTCTCTACAGTAAGAGAGGATTATAAAAACAGGAGGCAAGTGAAAAAAGCTAAAATTTTATTAAAACTTTTTAATAAAACCTTAATTAATTAATAAACCTTAATTAATAAACCTTAATTAATTCATATTTTTTTTTACCAAGGAAACAAGTTCTATTACTAGTTCGTTAAAGGAGTCAACAATATATTCTAGGAATCCACACAATTATAATGATAGTAGTTTTATTGTGGGAATTCTTTGTGACCTAAATAGCAATAAAGGCTGTGTGAACAACCATTAAATCCTTTATATTCCATGTTCCCTTTGTCCTATATCTTTCAATTTATGCTACAAAACAATTTCTTAGGGTCCTTTAAAAATGCTGTTATTTAAGCTCTAGACAGACTATTTCAAATATAATATAAAAAGATCTCAAGCCCAGAAATTGGTATGCCTTTAAAAATCTCCAAAGTAATTCCAATGTTTGATTAGGCTGAAAACTAGATTTATCTTCCAAAAAAAAAAAAGAAAATCAAAATTTCAAAGTCAGGCTGTATGGAAGAAAATAATTTGTGTCATCTGTGTATCTAAAACATTATACCCCACCCCTCAAAAACAGGGAGTGGGAAAGAAAATAAACAGAAAGCAAGCAAACAATATAAACTGAAAAGTCAAAGAAATAAATATATGTGATAAATACACAGGTGAAATAATAACCAATTTAATAACAGCACTTTTTAGAAGTCATGCATTTGGTGAAGAATTTATTTCTTCCTACAAATATATGAAGTAGAATTATCATCTACCTTTACACACAAATAAACAGAGGCAGAAAGCAAAAGAGATGTGCTACCTACTTAAGTACTAAGTCACGTAATTTTTTTTTTCACTGGTAAGATTCACAAAAGAAAAGTTAAGAGTGATAATAAACACTACTGAGACAAAGATCAGACACAGACTGCTCTTTTTTTTTTTTTTTTTTTCCCGGGTGCTGGGGATTGAAGCCAGGGCCTTGTGCTTGCAAGGCACTCCTACCAACTGAGCTATATCCACAGCCCCACAGACTGCTCTTAAAAAAAAAAAAAAAAAAAAAAGTGAAAAATCTAGATAAAAGACAATTAACTGGGTTGTGGTGGTGCACCTCTGTAATGGTAGGTGAAGGCAGGATGATTACAAGTATGAGACTAGATTAAGCCTTTTTAGCAAGACCCTGTCTCAAAGTAAAAGGGGCTGAGGATGTAGCTCACTTGTAGAGTATACTTGAGTTCAGTTCCCACTACAAAAAAGAAAAAAAAGAAAGATAATCATGTTTCCATAATAGGACTCGAGAAAAAAATGGACAAAAACCTGAAGCTTATAAATAACTTTATAGTCTACCCTACTAAAAATCACCGGTATCTATGATTTCTCTCTCTCAAGAAATTCTTGAATTCTGCCTCCGTTTTCTGCATTATTGTTTATGCTCACTATAAGTCAGGATAGTCAATGATAGCTTTGAAAAATCAACTCATTTCTCTAAAACTACATGCAATGATTTTTGCATAATTGTGTTTTTTAGGAAGGATTAAAATGAAGCATGGTTCAATATCAATGCCCTACTAGTTCACACATAATTCGTCACAATTTTTTAAATTTTTATGTTCTATTAGTTGTACATGACAGTAGGTTGCATTTATACATTTTGATAGATCATACATAAATACAGTGAAACAAAAGAAAACAAAAAAGCCACAAGAATTATAAGAATTACAGAAAAGAAGTTAACAAAATGACAACAGTAAATCCTTTTCAGTCAAAACACACAGGTGAACTGATAATAAAGCAAGAATTAATACTATCCTACCCTATAAGACACAAGAATCCTACAATAGACTTTTCAAGTCTATTGAAACAAACTGTACAGCTTTAAAGTGAAGAAATAGAAAATACTTCACATAAACAAGAGGGCTTGCTATACTACTATCAGAAAATACAGACTTCAAATAAAAGCTGTCACAATACATATGGCAAAAAGACACCTGCACTACCATGTTACCCCAACACTATTCACAATAGCCAAGAAATGGAAACAGCCTAAGCATCTAACAGATGAATGGATAAGAAAAGTTGACCTCAGAAAGCTGAGAAAAGAACAGTGGTGACCAGGGGCAGGAAAAGGTAGAAAGGGGGGTGGCACAGAAAAGGCACTAAATTACTGTTAAAAGTAAGCTCTGGGCTGGGGTTTTAGCTCAGTGGTAGGGTGCTTGCCTGGCACATGTGAGGCATATGTGGTTCAATCCTTAGCACCCCATATGAATAAATAAATAAAGGTATTGTGTCCATTTACAATTTAAAATATATTTTTTAAAATAAGTAAGAAGTTCTGGTTTGCTAGTACACAGTAGGGTCAGTGTAGAACAATACTGTACTATACATTTCAAAAAGTTAGCAAGCACAAAGAATTTTTAAAAATTTCCCCATTAAGAACTGATAAAAATGTTTGAGGCCATACTTATGTTTACCCTAATTTAACATGCTACAAATGTATTGTAGGTGATCATCCCATGTTACCTATTATATATGCACTTTTTCTGAATCCATAAATAATTCAAAATATAACTTTCAAATTAAAAAAGATTTCAAAACACACACAAAAAGAAAACAATAACAACTGTCAGCAAGAATACAGAGAAACTAGAACCCTTCATACCAGCTGGTGTGAATATGAAATAATGCAATTCTTAAGAGAAGTAGTACTGCAGTTTCTCAAGAAATTACAAACAAAAGTACCCTATGATCCTGCAATTCTCAAAGAATTAAAAGCAGAGTTTTGAAGAAATACTCCCATCAGCATATTTAACAACACTGCAAGAGTGAAGCACCCACTGAGAGATGAGATTATCAAACTGGTAATAAAACATGCAATGGAATATAAATCAGCCTTAAAAAACGAAATCTTGTCATATAATATAACATGAATGAACTTTTAAGACATTAAAGAAAGTAAGCTACTAACAAAACAGATATATTGTACTTGGAGTAGAAATGATTGCCAGGGGACAGTAAAAGAGGCAATGTGAAATAATTATTACTACTATTATAATTATTATTTGGTACTGGAACTAAACCCAGGGGTGCTTGAAAACAAAGCCACATTCCAGTCCTTTTTAGATTTTACTTTTAGACCAGATCTCACGAAGTTGCTGATGCTGGCTTTGAACTCAACATCCTCCTGTCTCAGCCTCCCAAACTGCTGGGATTATAGGTCAGTGTTATAAGTGAGTGCCACATGACCACTGGTTATGGAGTATCAGTTTGATGAATGGAATAAATTCTACAGATAAAAGGTAGTGGTGGATGGTAGTGATGGCTACACCATTTTTAAGTTCTCTGCTATATAAAATAAGATGCAGAGTATAATAATACTTTTTTCAAAATTAATTGTACAATTTAGAACTCTATAATAAAATCATTTTAAATTAACTCATCAGTCTGTACCATCAGTAGGATTAAGGCACATCTACAACATACAAGTATCTTAAAGAATAGATATTTAATCAATGCAGTAGTTCCTAATTTCTCCCTGTTCTTCAAATGTTCCCATCACACAGAACAGAGAATTGTCATATGCTCTATGGACAAAAGAGGCATTGCTGAAACCCAAACCTTTATAAATACAGTGTTAACAATAATAATAATAATACAAACCAAATAATAGCTTCTCAGTAAGATTACAGTACCAAAAGACTAGCTGCTAAAAACTGGGCTATTAATGACACAGTAGCAAAGTTTCCAAACTTTGTGTTCAAATTTTTCATTAAAGATGAGTTAATCTTTGCAAACTGGTGTAACCTCTATGGAAAGCAGTATGCAGATTGCTCAGAAAACTTGGGATGGAAGAACCATTTGACCCAGCTATCACACTCTTCAGTCTATTCCCAAGGGACTTAAAATCGGTATATTACAGTGATGCAGCCACATCAATGTTTACAGAGACTGAATTCACAATAGCTAAGTCATGGAACTAAATGAGGTGCCCTTCAACAGATGAATAGATAAAGAAACTGTGGTACGTATACACAATGGAATATTACTCAGTCTTAAAGAAGAATGAAATTATGGCATTTGTCAGTAAACAGATGGAGCAAAAGAATATCATGCTAATAGAAATAAGCCAATCCCAAAGAACCAAAAGCTAAATGTTTTCTCTGATATGCAGATGTTAACAATGGGGGGCAAGTGGCTAGGGAAGAATACAGGTACTTTGGATTAGACAGAGGGGAGTGAAAAGAGAGGAGGAGATATGGGGGTAGGAAGGACAGTAGAATAAATCAGTCATTAGTACCCTATGTACAAATATGATTACATGATTAATGTAATTCTACATCATGTACAAGGAGAAGAATGAGAAGTTGTACTCCATTGTATAGGTCAAAATGCATTCTAATGTCATGTATACCTAATTAGAACAATAGCAATAAAAGATGAGCCAGTCATATTTTCGGTAAAGCAAGCCTGACTCAAGTCATTATCATTATTATTTTGGTCTTTTGTTCTTTCAAGTATACACTGTCTACCTGCAATCTTTTCACAAGCAGTTTGTTAATTTATACTCATTTTTTTAACTTTCTACTCAAATCTGGCCTTTTGAAAAGGACTCTCTGACAAAGGCTTAGGAGGTTTCCCTATACTAGGTTATCATGGGCCTGACCTATTTGTTTTATCATTTAGGTGACTTTATGCTACAACAAATTCCATAATACTAGCAAAGAGTTTTGCCCTTCAGTGAATCTCAAGAAAGTCATAAAATATTTTAAGTAGTCTACTGAAGTACAAACCATTAGGAAAATTCAAGCACACTAATCCCAAAAATTAAGATTTGCCAACTTTTCATAGGTACTTTGTGACTCTTTCATATTCTAAAACAAAAATCCTCACCTCAAATTCAGAAACTTAACGTGATGAAAATTTGCCAAATTTCTTCCCTTCAGATATTAAAAAAAAAAAAAGGACAACTAACAAAACAAATCTACTTAAAGAAGTGAGAAAAAAAAATCTGTTGGCCTCCAGATCCAAAATATTAAATAGTCTTCCTCCTCCTTTTATTGCTCATAGGAATAAAAAAGGGCAGCCTACACGCTGGCAGACAATTCAATGTTTTCTTACAATGCTAAAGTCTTAGTTTAATCTAACCATCATATATCCAGACATTTACCAAAATGAACCGCAAGCTATATGTACACACAACAACCTATAGACAAAGGACAACAGTTTTATTATTAATAAATTAGGTGGAAATTATAAGGAATCAGGACCTTCCATGAAGAGATAAACTCCTGCACACATTCATAAAAGTAATTCTACTCATTGATGAAAAGGACTGAAAAGAGAACAAGAAGCCCTAGTTTCAATCCCTAGCAAATAACTAAAAGCAAAAATGAATAAAATAATAGCAGAGCAGGCTCATAGCACAAAAGACACAAAAAAATGTAAATGCATATTGCTAAATAAAGAATCTAGTCTGAAAAGTTAGTAAGTATAGAAACAAAAAAAAAGTGATTGCTGGAGTTCACAGGGAGGGAAGGAAGGATGAAATGGTTCAAAGGAAAACATTTTAAGAGTGCTTGAAACTACTCTTGAGGATATTATATTAACGGATAAAAGTCATTACCTGCTTGTCAGAACCAAACAATCTTTAACAGTCAGGCTGCAAATAATTCTTGGGAAAATTATATATCAACATAGAATTCATCAACTGTAACAAAAATATCAACTATAGAAGATGTAAATAACACAAGAAACTTTGGGGAGAGAAGACAAGCTACTCTCTGGGTTTCTAAACTAAAACTGAAACTACTCTGCAAACAAAAACCCACTTAAAAATATAAAACAATTTTGTCTTTAAAAGGTTATTCTTCAGAAATGTTAACAAGTAATTGATAGTGTACTTTAAAAAAATAAAAGGCAAAAAAAATCTTAATTTTGCAGGTGCGCATAAACTACAGTTCAATGAGATCCTCAAAACTTTACATCTCTCCCCTGCCAGAATGGCAATTATCAAGAACACAAATGATGACAAATATTGGCAAAGATGTGAGGAAAAAGGTACACTCATACTGCAAATTGATACAACCAAACGAAAAGCAGTATTGACGTTCCTCAGAAAATCTGGAATGGAACCAGCATTTGACCCAGTTATCCCACTCCTTGGTTTATATTCAAAGGTCTTAAAATCAACATACTACAGTGACTCAGTCACATCAATGTTTATAGAATCTCAATTCATAATAGCTTACTATGGAACCAAGTGAGGTGTCCTTCAACAGATTAAGGATTTAAAAAATGTAATATCTATCTATCTATGATAGAATATTACTTAGCCTTAAAGATATGCAGATGCTAATTCACAATGGGGCCGAGCTAGGGAAGAACAGTTACTTTAGATTTGGTAGAGGGGAGTGAAGAAAGGGGAGGGGGTACAGGGTAGATGGATAGTAGAATGAAATATATATTATTGCCCCATGTATATACATAACTATATGACTGGTGGTATTGTACATCATGTATGCAGAATAAGAAATTATACTCTATTATATATGATGTATCAAGTGCATTCTACTGTCATGTGTACCTAATTAAAACAAAAAAATAAAAACTCCCCAAACACATCACACTGCTCCCCCAAAATATGTGCAATTCTCTTAAGTAAAAATAAAAATTAAGAAAAACATGAAGAAAACACTTGCAGTGAAAATAGCCTCTAAATCAAAATGCTTGAGAACTTACCTTCTAAGAAATACAACCAAAACAGTAAGCTCCTTTTGCAGATTCTCTTACTGCAATGAAAAGGAATTGATATCAAATTTTACCTGAAGTCATCTGTACCAACCTTTAAACAATGAATCAAAAATAAAAAAATAATTTGCTATTATTTCCCCTAATAATTTAATACATGTTAGCAGAATTAATGTTCTTAAAGTTTACTAGAAACATTCTTAATATATCAACTAACACTCCTAATTTTAGGGTTACTTCAGGGATGGTCATATGGGTAAAGACTGATATACTCTGCCAATATAAGGCCTCCTGCAAACGGTATGTTAGTGAACCATCTTAGATGTGGATATGATAGCCGTAGACCAGGCTTTGGATAGCTCACAGAAACAAAAGAAAATATTTGTTATTTTAAGTTGTTAATTTTAAATTATAGATATCTAATAGAAGTATTCTGTCTCTTAGCTTATTTAACAGATAGGAAAGTTAAAATCACATCAAGCAACCTTTCTACCATTATGGCAGCTTCACAGATCTCTATGCTTAATTTCGATTCATAAAGCATTTTTTTCTAACCACCTCTCAAGCTGTTAAAAATAATGTTTTAATTCTTCAGTTATGTCAGTTCTAACAAATCTACAAAACACAGAATTATCTCCAAACTTCTCTACAAAATACAGGTTTTATCATGTCATCTTCATCTCCCCTCCCTCTGAGCCAGACGTCATTGCTTAAAAATAAAATGTAAGTACTTTAGCCCGGCACTTGAAATTATACAAGTTCTAATCTTGTTCACACTAGCTTTCTAGTTTCATGTCTCATACTTTCCTTTAAGTATTAAAACATGTTTTTCACTTTCTACCCCTAGTCTTTATCTAAATAATCAAAGCTTCCACTTTTCCATTTCTGGCCGTTTGTCTGAAAGTACTTGCCCCAATTCATGCAGTCACCATAATCTTACAGCTCTGAAGATCAACAAATATAACTCAACCTCAAACTAGATAATTTTCTTCAACTTTTCTACTATTCAACATTCCACAACACCATTTTTAGCCCTTAAACTGTACAATTAAAAACATTTTCACATCTCCCTGTGCCTAGTTTGATACAAAAAAAACCTCAATGAGGTTAAATAACTTGTTTACTGATTGGCTGAAAAGCAAGAACTGAAAACAGGCTAATATCATGATTCTAATTAACCACCACATTCCCTTAATCAGAAATGCTAATCATGTACAAAAGTCAGTTTCACCCTTCAGGAGACAGCTCAGGGAAATACTCACACAGCATGCATAAAAGCACAGTTTCTTTAGATTTTATCATGGAAAAGCAAACAAAACTTAATTGTTGCATTGGATCAAATGAGCCAGATACCTTGCTGCAGATATAAACTCAAATTCTCCATGGGAAGACAAAAATAAAAAGGGTAAGAGAAAGAAAGAGTTAAGTTTTTTAAGAATTCAAAGAAAGAGGGCTGGGGAGATAGCTCAGCTGGTAGAGTGCTTGCCTTGCAAGCACAAGGCCCTGAGTTCGATCCCCAGTACTGCAAAAAAAAAAAAAAAAAAAAAAAAAAAGAGATTTCAAAGAAAGGATAAATCATTATCAACTGAAGATAAACAGACAATACTTCATGAGGATGAACTGACCAGTGTAAACCACACAATGATGAGGGAATACAGGTGAGGATGAACTGACCAGTGTAAACCACACAATGATGAGGGAATACAGGACAGGCAAATAGAACAAAAAGAATTAAAGTATAAAAGGAATAATAACAACATGTAGTAAGAATGAAGGTAAAAGACCACAAAATCCACATAAATTGTGGACAGTTCAAACTATAACTGGGAAGTAGTAAATAACCATGGAAAGGTGGTATGGAGTTATGGCAAAATACTTCATTCCAGTGGAATTAGCATAAGAGGTTTGAGCAGTAATTACAATAGTAAGAAAAGTATGTACAATATTTTAGTATAAATACTTAGTAATAAGGAAAGTATGTACATTACTTATAGTAATGTATAGTGAAAGGAATAAACAAAGCCTTCTAAGATTTTTTGGGTTCCTGAACTTGGCCTGTACCAACTAAAATACTCCATTAAGAGTCAATCAATTTTAGTCCATTGATATTTATGTGGCTTAGATAATGAGAGTTTCACAGATCAAGTCAAGGAATACATATGTAGATAATACTACATTAGGATTCCTTCTAACCTTTGTTTTCTCCTTCAATTAACCAGGTCACTATGAATAACTAACATTCTTCAAGTTAGATTCAAGTATACTAAGAGAAATATAACTGAACAAAGAAATACTAATAACCCTACAGACTAGAATATATCAATCTCAGCATATTGCCATTTGGGGCCTTGGGGAATGGAGACAATGCACAATCTAAGATATTTAGGAGCATCCTTGGATACTTCCCACTGGAATCCCACCACCAACCACCCATCATGACTGTAAATAATAGCTCCAAACACTGTGGAATGTTCAATGAGAAGGCAAATTCAGTCCTCGTTGAGACCCACTGTTGAAGATACTGACAATGGTTTACTATTAGCAATATTCACATTATCTCTTGTTGCATCATTTATGGTGATTCTGCTTACTATGTTCCTATAAAATGTTATCAAGAATATAACAAACACACGAATTAAAATATGATTGTCTACAATTATTTCTATGAAGGTCTGGACAACCACTTCAAATATAAAGAGTATCCTAAATTGCTACACAATGTATTAATGAATACATGATGGAATTCAAGTAAATCAAGATAAGATAATACATTTTTAGAGGATTCTCTCATTCGAAAGATTTTCACCCAATAAAACATCATAAAGTCCCCAATAATACCTGTGGTCTCAGCTTCTAAAATTGGTCACAATTGTGCTGCCTCTTGATAGTCATATCATGTTTCCATTGGTTTAGGGACCCACCTATTGGCTTGAATTTAACTATATTAACTCTGAGATTAAATTATGAACACTCAAGTTACTTGCACTCCCTCTCTTCTTGCTTGCTCTGATGTAGCAAGATATTATGTTGTTACCTGTTTCATAAAGAGAACCACATGACAAAAAAGTGAGACTGCCTTTGAGCTAACAATGAGGAACTATGGTCAGTAGTAACCCTGCAAACTGAATACTCTTAATGACTACCCTGAATGAGTTTGGACACAAAAGCCACTCTCAATCAGCTTTTCAGATGACTGCAAAAATCAAACTACAGCCTGAGACCCTGAGTCAGGGAAAATAAGACATATCTATATTTCTCATCAAGAGAAATTATAAGATTAAAAACTGTTATTTCAAGGGGTTGGGGTTGTGGCTCAGTGGTAAAGCACTTGCCTAGCATATGTGAGGTACTGCATTCAATCCTCAAGACCACATAAAAATAAACAAATAAAGGTTTAAAAATTTGTTATTTCAAATCACTATAACAGGATGTCACATAGCAATAACTAATGCAATACCTCTCAAATAACCTTCACACAAATTTTCTGCTTTGATTTTTTTTTTAATTTTATCCATTCTAAACAACTAATATAACCCAGGGAGAAAAATTAATGATTAATGATTCATGGTTTCCATATTCCTTAGCAGTTCTTTTCCTTCATATTAGGATCTCATTTTTCACTTGAATCAGAACTTTCAATTTGTTTTTCTTTCATCTTATAAAATCAACTGAAATTACAAATAAATTGTGCAAATACTCCTTTATAGGTTTGACAAAACTTAACTGTTCTTAGGCAGATCATATCACTAAGAAAAGAAAAGAAACCTCTCTTATCAGCTACTTCGAAGAAGTCAGAAATAAGAGGTTTGCAGTTGTCAACATCTTAATGCATACTGAGCTCTGGAAAAAAGTAAAATACATCACAAATAGACACACTACCATTTTAGAAACAAATTTACCTTTTAACTTTATTTTTTACACAGTGAGTCTCAAACTTCAAACTATTCAAAAAAGTATAGAACTAGGAAAAAGCTCTAAGTATATTTCAAATTATTATATAGAGTTTATAGTAATGGGTTTCCCTTACTTTACACACAAGTCTAATGTACATGGTCATTCACTTCCTAGTGCACTTCAGATAAAAAAGCTAAAGCTAGAATAGACTAGTCATAGGAACCAAACAGCTTAATAAGAAAGGTCCAAAGCCATTTAGTTTATATATGAACTATTTTTAACTCCCAACAGCCATAGAAGATGAAAAGTAACACCACCAAATTTCTATCCCAGACCTATTTACTCAATTAGAATCTCCTAGTATTTACTGTAGACTAAGATCTAAATAAGCAGATATTTCAAACAACTTCACAAGTAACTGAAGCACAGTGAAGGTAGAAAACCACAATTATTTAATTACTTTAATAAAAGAATAATAAAAGACTTGCTGTCAAACATAAATTGCATACATGTATAAATGCTTAATAAAAATTAAATAGAAAAAATAAATTTAGTTAAAATTTCACAGTAAGATATAATTTTATACATCTTAAAATTGAATTTTATACATCCTTAAAACTATCCTATAATGGTTATAATTTTATAATTTACATAAAAAATAAAACCTTGCGATGTCATAAAGTAACACGTTAGTATCTATAAAGAGAGATTTTATGTTGTTTTTCTAACTATAACAAGATTTTAGTTTTGAAGGTAGTCCTAGTATTCCATATTATTTCCCCAAATGTGTCTATGAGGAATCCTGTACCACATTCTATACCATGTAAGCCCTCCCTCCCTTCTTTCCTTTGGAATTTAGCACAGTCAACAAAGGAAAAGGAAATACAAATGAATGTCTATTTTTTTCTATTTCAATTATTTCATAAAAATACTGTAAACCTTATACATACTCAACACATTCACAAACACCAACAGTTTTGAAAAGCTTTTGTGGAAATTAAACTGACTTTAAATATTAATAAAACCTAAAATTCTTAAAATGAGATAGAACAATTTCACATTAAACCTGATATTAATTTAGTTAGGAAATGGCAGGCTGGGGTTGTGGTTCAATGGCAGATCGTTTGCCCAGCACTTGTGAGGCACTGGGTTTGATCCTCATGAAAACATAACAAAGGTATGGTGTTAATTTACCAAAAAAAAAAAAAAAAAAAAAAAAATTTAAAAAAGTAAATGATTCAGTTTTAGTTTTGCATCTTTAAGGAATAATAAATAAATTTTAAGAATAAATCTATCAAATCCCAATGACACAGGAGGCTGAGAAATGAGGATAGAAAGTTCAAGGACAGCCTAAGCAATTTAGAGCAACCATCTCAAAAAATGGCTGGTGATTTGACTCAGTAGTTTAAGAATGCTGGGTTAAGTACCTGGTATCAAAAAATAAATAAAAAAATTTTTAAATTGTTCAATTTTATCACATCATGGCATAATTGGCCTAATGGTTAGAATTATCATTAATTAGGCTTATCAAACCTCAATTTTCTTATTTCTTTATGAAAATTAGAGATATGCACATGAGACAATACAAATTACTTACTCAGTGCTACATTAGTAACTCAAATGACTATTCTGTAGTGAATTTTTAAAAACATCCGTTCAAGAGCATTTTCTTTCAGTGTGTACACCTGTAAGCCTCTAATTGCACTTACTAAGGTGGCCAACAGCAAGATGATCAGAAATTCAAGGCCAGACTAGATCACTTAGTAAGACTGTCTCAAAAATAGAGTTGGCACATAGATCAGGGGTACAGCACTCCTAGATTCAGTTTTCAAAACAAAAAAATAAAATATAAGTAAAATTCCAATGTGCACCCCACTACAGGTATAAGAAACGAGATACAATTAAGAGCCTCAAAAATTGCTGATGTGAATATGAAAAAATGCACTTCGAAAAACAATTTTGCAACTGTTTACATTAAGTATAAATTTGCCATAAATGGCAATTTTGCACTAGGTATCTACACAAAAAGATTAAAACATTTACATTTCATACAAAAGATTTATACATTAGTGTTCTAGCAAATTTATTTTTCATTGTCCCAAATGTTTACCTGGTAAATGGATAATGAAAATGTGACAAAGCCATACAATGAAATACTATTCACACAAAAAATGCAATACAGATTCATATTACAACATGAGTGAATCTCAAAACTATTATCTAGGTGTTAAAAGCTATACCCCAAAACAAAATGTTTCATGTGAAGTATCCCCAAATGGCAAGTTTATGAAGATAGTGAATGAGAAATTGTCTGTGGATGAAGGTGGGATTAGGGAATGACAGCAAAGAAGCTGGAAACATTTGCTGGAGAGATGGATATGTTCTAAAAATGCATTGGGGTGATGGTTTCAGAACTCTGTAAACTTACTATTGAATATGTAAATTATACCCCAATAAAGTTGTTTAAATGAACTTATCCAATAATCAAAGGATTTAGTTTGTTTACTATAATAATCCGTAAAAATTTAAGTACAAATACTTGGTATACACAATTAAAAAAAAAAAAAGGCCTACTTTGGAGGTTGGCTCAGTGATCTTATATGCTTAGCATGTTTGATGCTCCAGGTTCAAATCCCAGGACCTTTGTCATCCTGTCATGTGCCTATCCTATCCCCCATCCCCCAAAAAGGTCTTTAATTGAAGCAATTATCTTTAATTCAGATTAAACAAAGGTTGTTTCTGCATCAAACTGCTAAACTATATATCATAACCTTCTACTGTAATTTAAAACTGGTTTTAAAAAATGCACTTGCGCAACTCATCAAGAAGTGATTTTTATCTCAAAACAATAACCTGCATTATAAAAACCTTATTAAAGAAAAAGTATTAAGATATCTTCTAAAAAGTATTCATCAAGGTACTGAAAAATGCATTTCAAGATCCCAGAATAAAACAAAAAATCAAAAAAACAGTTAATCCTTCCCTTACCAGTTCCACTGACAAGTAAACACTTAAGAAACCAAAACTAGATTCCAATAACATCAGATAAAAATCTAGTCTAAAAATGCTCTTGGAATCTAGACTCTCAAATGTAACATTCTTGCTGTTTTTTAGAGGCTAATGAAATTTTTCTTCAAGTACAGAAAATAATCTTTAGATACTACTAAGGTCAACAAAAGGAAGTACCAAGACAAAATATCAGGATGACAGATTAAACATTCATGAAAATATTGCATAGGAAAAGGAAGAATAATTAAATCTAACAATAATTTTGAAGTCAATGAAATAAAAAACATCTGAGCTCACCCTTGAAACACCAATTGCAAATACTTCAGGCTTTCATTCTTCGAACTCACTGGAACAATAAAGTTTACAATGTGAAAGTTAAAACATTATGAATATATTCTGAATTAAAAAGAAGTATTTTCTTTTATAATACTTTTCACATTTGGGTAAGTCAAAATGGCAATTAGCAAACCTAGGAAAGTTTAATATCTACTTAGGTTTCCAAGGTCAGGGTTTTAGATTACATTCCTAGTAGGGTTAACTAGTACTTAATCACTATGCAACTATTAGTGCTAATGAACCTGAAGAAAAGACGCACACCAAGTTCCCTAAATTAAACAAACAAACAAACAAACAAACAAACCCAAATTCTTATTAAAAAAATCGAACCTATATAACCTCGGATTTAGAAGATGAATAATTCTCCTTATAAGAAACACTGTTAAAAATCACAACATGTCATCTACCAAATCTTAAATTGAAGACCTTTAAACAAATCATCCAACACCTGTAGGACAAACCGCACAGCAAAACGATATAAGGAACGATATAATGAAATTCTATAAAATCCTTTCAATGAGAGCATTTTTAAAACTTCTGGGTTAATTCTAGTTTCCACAAAATTCTATACAAATTAAATACATGTTCAAGTGTAAATAATGACAAATCATAATTCTGAAATTTAATGTCTATATCAAAAATCCTTTGATCACTAAAAAAGAGGCATGCTTCTGTACAAACAGGAAAACACAAACAGAAACGTGGTAGATCTAAGATAGTTTGGAAAGGATTTCTTCATTAAAATATCTTTCCCTCAGCAAAGTGGAAGCAATAGAACGAGAGGGCAAAAACGGTTCAAACTCAGGTCGAATGTCCGAGAAGTTGACGGTTATGGCAGGAGGTGAATGAGAAGTCCCTGCTTGACACCAGATGTAGGAGAGGCCTAGTTCTAGTCTAAATCACTCCATCTTAGTAATGGCGTTTGGTTTCAATATCCTTCGGTCCGCGGAGGACCCAGTTACAAGGCTGACAAAACCGGACGGTTGCTCCCTGGGGCAGATTTAGCATTCACACACAGATTTTGCTCCCTGCTTTACCAGAAAACTCAATCCTCCGACTTTGCCTCACACACTAGAGAAAAGAGAACCCGGGAGTGTGGAGGAGGGGAGGGGAGGGGAGGAGGAAAAGGCCGGCCATGTTTCCCTACAGTCCAAAATACACCAACATTAGCGACACCAAATCCTCGCAGCCCAGAAATCCTGAGTAGCTGGCGAAAGGAAGAAACCGGCACACACACGTGCCGCTACTCAGCCCTCCTACTCTTTCTGGTTCATTTTTTGGCCAGGGAGTTGTTAACTCACCACATGACAAAACCCGGATCCCCCAGAATCAGGCCACTGGGTGGCGTGAGGTTTGATGACCGACGATAAAACTATCGACAAGCCTGGCTGCGGGACTCTGACCCACGTGCGCCTCGTCACAAAAGTGACCGCGGCCACTGCCTCCTACGCTTCTCCATTAGGCGGCGGCCCACTTACCTCTTCTCGTGCCGGAGCCGGCGTTCTCGCTAAGCTCGGCCTGACTCCAGGTGATTAGCTTCTGCTTCACGTTCTCTGGCTCCTCCAGCAGCTATGGCTTCACTTTTCCTGTTCTGGGCTTAATGTCTTCGTTGTTAATTCCTCCCAGCTCCCAAGACCGACGCTATCATCAGGCACTGAGGAGGTCGCCTCTCTTGAGAGAAAGGAAACAGTGAGGACGAATCCAATCAAGGGTTGTTAGCGGTGCGGGTATGGGAGGGGCTCAGTTCAGGAGAGCCGGAAACGGGAGAGCTACAGAGAGGTGGTTAAAGACAGCCCACTAAACCCGTCCTTCCAAAATGGAGGATACGACTAACCAAAAACAACGACAAAAACAAACAAACAAACAAACAAAAACAAAAGGCCCAACCAGTGGTTGATGTAGCGCCGTCACCGAGAGCGTGGAGAAATCCCAAGCACAAGGCCCCGCCCCTCGGCTATCTCCCAAGTACAACCCGCCTCCTTCCTACGCAATTCTTCCTTTTTGTCCCTTCCCTCCCCCACTCCCCACACTACTTAGTCCCTGCCTAACAAGAGAATTATTGGTCGGTATGTAAGCTGGGAAGCTGAACTTCCCCAGAATCTATCATTCCTGAAAGGACTGAAGTAGGGGCGGTGAACACCACACGGTACAAGACCCCCTCCTGAGGGACTGGTTACGACTGGGCCCAGCTCTCAGAATATTTAGTTGAAAAAAGATTTTTAGTTACTTAGAGCAAAAGCAGGCTCGAAGATCAGCCGTACTGATGGAAGGAGTTGTTAAGACTGCAAACTTGTTGTGATTTGGGACTGGCGATGTGTGTGACCTGGATGGAAAAGACAGTATTGCCCGATGAAGAACTATGACAAAACAAAACAAAACAAAACAAACAAAAACCTCATTGGGTGCTGTTTCGTTACTCTGACGCTTTATTTGCATATCTAGGTTTTGTTGGATTGTGAACCTCCGCCAAACTACAGTGTTGACACACAAGGCTTCATGTTATTTTAAGATGGGTAGTACAGAGGAAAAAAAAAAAAAAATGGGGGAGGGAATTATTGAAGAGATCCCGATTGATCTGCAGCGCCTTAGTGATGCACCTTAAAGGAACTGTTTTGGTGCAACCCCTTCCGAGTACTTGTGCTGCGCCTGATGTTTTATCCTGTACTTGGGTCCTTACTGTGTGTAAGGGGTAGGAGCACTAAGTGGTTGTGCGGAATCCTGGTGTATCTGGAAATGTTAAGGAAACTTATCAATTGATCTTTGGGATTTGTACCTAAATCTCTTAATATACATTTTATTACCGACTTTTCGTGGGTTAAAGCGATCTAATATTCCTGAAATAAATCCTTTTTGGTCATGATGTAGGAGTTTGTTATATGTTGCCGATGTAGAATATTTGTTATATGTTACTGGATTCAGTTTCTGTTTACTAATTCTGCTTTGTGTCCACTTAGCAGCATCCAAATACAGTTGCAGGTATTAAAGGGTAAAAATTAGAAATTTACAGATGGTAGATACCTTTTTTTTTTTTTTTTTTTTTTGCGGGGGGGGGTGATACTGGGGATTGAATTCAAGGGCACTCAACCACTGAGCCACATCCTCAGCTCTATTTTGTATTGTTTAGAGACAGGGTCTCACTAAGCTGCTTAGTGCCTCGCTTTTGCTGAGACTGACTGTGAACTGGTGATCCTTCTGCCTCATCCTGTGGAGCCGCTGGGATTACAGTGATGAATCTGGACCCTCTGCATTTTACAAAGTGAAATGAAAGCTCTTACTTGGTTGGACCAAAGTAGTTTTTTTTTTTTTTTTTTTTTTTTTTTTTTTTTTTTTTGCAAGGCAGAAATAAGGACGTAGAACAATAGGAAAAAAGCTTTTCCTATTGTTTTTAAAATTTTATTTAAAAAAATTTTTTTTTCTTTACAGGGTTAAACAGTTATCTTCCTTACTACAAATACTGATTAAGATACTTCGGAATATATTCTCGAGGAAAAACTATTCTGTTTTAGGATCTCTTGAAGTTTCAGTTTAACATAAATGATAAATTTAGCCTAAATGATAACACTTTTGTTTCTCCAGGACATGTGGAAGAGTTAAAATAATAGTTTAATGGCTTACTGTGACAAATTAAAGCTAAAAAATCCAGAGCCTTTCCCCATCTGTTATGTTTGTTCTTCTTCGGTAACTGCTTTTGCTTTACTAGAACTTTTTTTTTTTTTTTTTTTACCGTGTTGGTGCTAGAACCCAGGGTCAGTGTACTAACAAGCTAAATCCCCAAGTTTTTAAAAAAGAATTTAGCAGAATTACATACTGGTACCACAGTTATTGGCCATGTTCTGTCTTATTAGTACAAAATTCACTATTACATTACCTTCTGTTCATAAGTTTTCCCTTTATTCTTTTTCTTTCTAGACAGGTTTGGAAAGAATATAGTTGACCCTCTTCCAACTCCCTTTTCTTTTTATTTACATTTGCAAATTCAACAAATTGCAGAACAAGAAATACAAAAAATACAACTAAACTCAAATGAACATTTTTATTGTCTTTTTCAATATAGTATCACACCTGAATGTAGCACACCCAGTAATACCAGCTACTGAGGCAGGAAAATCACATGTTCAGGCTGGGAAATCATGATTTAGATACAAGGTATCTACCAAAAACTCATATGTGAGATGATGAGAAAGGTTTAAGGTGAAATGATTGGGTTATACACGCCTTAAACCTAATCAATGCATTAATCTACTTGAATAAATTAACTGGGTGGTAGATATAGGCAGGCAGGATGTGGCTGGAGGAAGTAGGTTCTTGGGGACATGCTTTACCATGTTCCTGTTGAGCAGAGCTTTATGTCTGCTTCCTAGTAGTCATGTACTGCCAGGTCATCTGTTTCATACTTCCACCATAATGTTCAGGCTCACTCTGGCTATGGCAATGGAATTAGCCATCTGTGGATTGGGATCTCTGAAACTGTGAGCCCCAAATATTTTCTCTAAAATTGTTCTTGTCAGGTCTGTAGGTCACAGAGATTTAATTGCTGACTAAAACAAATTTTGCAAGACCCTGTCTCAAAGTGAAATATAAAGAGGCCTGGGCTATAGCTTAGTGGTAGTGCACTTGTCTGGTGTATTTATGTATATAACCTAGAGATTAAATCATTTATATAAGTGTACCAGAGATGTGCAAATACTAATTTTTAATTCAGATAAATGCAATTTAGATCATAAGTGAGCCTTCACTTTATAGCTCTCAGGTTAGGGTTATAGTTTTTCCATCAGAGTAGCTGGATACCTGCATTTTCCACCCATATGTCACTATATTGTGAGAAGCACATCCAGGTAAGCATTGACAGGAGATATAGAATTCTTCCTTCTTCCAGTATCTCTTTAAAGGTAAAAGTATAGAACTGGATGTGGTGGTGTAAGTCTTTAACCACTGTCGCAAAGTGAAAAATAAAAAGGGATGGGGATGTAGCTTAAGTTGGTGTTTGCCAGACATACAGAAACCCCTGGGTTCATTCCCTAATACCACACACACACACACACACACACACACACACACACACACACACACACAACGCAAGAATAGAAGTCCACCTACCACAGTGTTGGCAAAAAACAAACAGGCAAATCAAAGAAGGAGTAGCTATGGAACAATCACACACACAAAAAACCTTTAAGTCCTCCCCTCCAAAAAAAATTGTTATTAAAGATGTAACTTTTAAAATGCCTTGATTTATTAGGAAGCTCTTAACAATACAGAGGAGGGAAGGGAAGGCAAGGCAAGGCTAAGGTGAAGGAAGAGTAGCTAGTAAATTTCCTTTTTTTTTTTTTTTTTTGTTGGTGATGCTTGATTTATTCATAAAATGTTCTTATGTACAAAGGAAGCTGATTTTTTTCTAAGAGTTAAAAGCACTTTTAAAAAATTAAATAAAAGTCAGGACATGGATTGTTTGGAGCTGGTTTTCTCAAAAGCACTTAAGTAAATGCATAAGCCACAAGAAAGCTATCATATGCACATTAGAATGCTCAGGACTGCAGCTTTCCCCATCAAATGCTCCCTGTGGAAGGGGATCTGCACTTGGGCACAGAAGTGGGTACTTATGAAGACCCAAGGGTGCATGAGGTATAGAAGACTCATATCCACCTTAGAACACTGACAACATCATCTGTTACATGGCAGACTCGCCTCACAGCTGAATCCATGTTGCAATTTGAGATGACTGGAGGGCAATCAGTGTACATGATGTGACCATCAGTGCCCTGCACAGCCTGTCCCTATAGTGGCTACTAGTACCTTGGTACCACAGAGAAGAAGGTGAGGAAACTGAGGCAGCATCACTTGATCTTGACACAGAAGACCGAGTACACAGTCTGCAACCAGGGACTTTCTTCTGTAGGTGGGTGGCAGGAGAAGGGGGAACAGGCAGGCTGCAGGAGGTCATCAACAGCATTGGCTCTGGCGTTGATCAGACCTCTGACTAGGTTCCAGCTCCTGGATGGCAGACAAGGAGGTATGGAAGACTTGTCCCCAGTACTGAGCTCTGGCCAAGGTATCTGGGGACTAAACCACCTCATTGCTGTGCTATTTCACTTCTATGCACAAATCAAGAAAATGACAGTTCAGACTCATTGGTGGTGTCATCTCAGACTCCTGACCAAAAGATAATAGCTTTTCTATGAAAAGTAGTCTACTTAGATCTTAGAGTCACCAAGTAATTGAAGGAAACTGGACACCCAAAGGACTGGGCTGCAGCGCATGCTGCTATATCAGCGGGCTCTTATAAGGCAGGGACTGTTGGGTCAGTTTGCTTGTTGGCCACTATGCTTTAAACAGTTTTACTAATCCAGGGTTGCGATTGCAGTTTGCAGAAGAATTGCTCTGGCAGTTGGATACTTTATTAAAAGCACAGAGGAACTTCTGACAGACACTTCGGCTTTTAGTGCTTCCCAGGGAGGGTGGCCACCACCTCTCCAGGCTTAAACATCCAAACCAGCAACTTGCCAGATAACAGCCAGCGTGACACCTGTGACGGTAACAACCAAAATGCATGTTCATCTGTGGCTCCTGTGTGGACCACAGAAAGTTAGGAACACTCTAAAAAAGGTGACATTTTCCAAATATTTTTCTTACAGCACTTTAAATAATTTACAAAACGCTAAAACAAAATCATATTTACCAGGACACATCTGTTAAATAAAAACATCAGTTCATGTTAATGTACACATATAGGGCTATGTGCAAGGGACTCTGGTTTTCACTCTGCTTAACACAAGAGATACCTTGCACACAGCTGTACGTTGATGTGTACACCACTGTCCACAGGGAATGAGGCCAGGCTGCACATCTCAACTTGAGGATCTGCCCTTTACCACGCAGCCGCCATCCTCCATGGAGCTGTTGCTATATTCACTAGTGTCCCTGAACAGTGTGTCCTGGTCCCGGTCTTCCCTGTCTACCACGTTGTGGCTAAATTTCCTTATCAGTACTGCTTTTTCTGATATATTGTTTCCATTTTCATTTGATCCTAGGAATATTTAGTCTTTCCTTATTTCATCAATGACCTGCTTTTAATTCAAAAGTGAATTTTTCAATCTCCATGTGGATATATGATTTCTTTAAGTTTCTTTTACTGTTGATTTCTAATTTCATTCTACTAGATGCAGGAGTTGTTTGAATTTTTAATTTTATTTTCTAAGACTTACTTTGATTTAAAATGTGTTTTATTATGAGAGAGTTCTAAACAAATGTGAATTCTGCAGCTGTGGGAGGAAATATTCTGTGTCTGTTAAGTCCATTTGCTCTATAGTATATTCAAGCTCCAATGTTTATTAATTGATTTTTTTGGATATGGAGTATAACTATTCCTGCTCACCAGTTCTTTGTGCATGGAATATCAATATCATTCTCCATCCTTTTACTTTCACTTTATTATTTATTTTTGTCAGTTTCATGAGTTTATTGTAGGCAGCAGTGTTTTGTTTTTTCATTCAATCACCTAGTCTGCTCCTTTTAATCTAGTATTTAGACCATTTACATTCAAGGAGACTATTTAAAAATATAATATTTTTTTTTCATTTTCTTGTGTTTTGGTTGTTTTGAGAATTGTGTTTATTTCTTTATGCCTTGTTTATTTTAGAGATTCGATGTTTTATTAAAATAATCATGTTTGATTTTTTACTAATCCTCATTTGCCTAACTGTGGGCCTTGCCTGGAAGGGGGCCTTATGTGGCCTTTCAGGCCACTTAGATTGGGGCCTCATCCTCCTTTCCTATGTTCTGTGAATAGGATGTTCTTCTGTGGTCTGTAAAACAGTTCTTTAGTGTTTGTGAAACTTAACCTACTGTGTTTACACAGTTGATTTTACTTCCTCTTTAGTCTGCCAAATAGGCTAGTAACTGCTTGTGCAAGGCTTGACCTTTAAGATGTACGGCTAGCTTAACTGCAAGTATATAAAAGATAGTATTATACTCAGTAAAGACAGAAGCAGCTTTCTCTGTGACAAGTGCTCCATCTCTCCCAAATAAAGCTCTTCTTAGATCTCACAACACCTAATTACTCTTCAGTAAGTTTTATTCTTTCCTGTTATGTTTAAATTGCTTTGCCATCTAGATTTAAGATTCTTTTGAATACTGTTATGCTGGTATATTGGTCATGAATCCCTTTAGCTTATGGTTATGTTAGAAGGTCTTTATTTTTTCTTTGTGCAATAAAACATTACTGAATATAATAATCTAAGTTGGCAGTTTTTTCTTTAAAGTTTTGAAATATATTATTCTTTGATTTTCTAAACTTAAGAGCTTCTGCTGAGAAAACTGTTGTTATTCTAATGTTGCTATTTTTATGCCTTTATAAGTGACTTGGAGCTTCTCTCCTACAGAGTTTACTATTTTTTCTTTGTTCTGTATTTTTAGCACTTTAACTTTGATGTGTTATGGAGAGGTTTTTTTCCCAGTCATGTCTGTTTGAGATTCTAAATACTTTCAATACCTGCATATAAATATCATTCCTAAGGTTTGAATGAATAATAGGTTAAGCCTATTATTTCACTGACTTGGTTTCCTATGCCATTAGCCTATACCTTTTCTCCTTTGTCTACACCTATAATTTACAAGTTTGTTTTTTAATTGTATCAAATCATGTGTGTTTTTGTATATTATTATTTATTTTTTTCTTAATTACTATTGTCTGAAAGTTCTAGTTCATCGGTCATATCTGCAAATTTTGATAATATTCCTTCCACTTGATCTAGTTTAGTATTGACATTTCAACTGAGGATTTTTTTTTTTTTTGAACTGGGAATTGAACCCAGGGTTTTGTGAATGCAAGGCAAACACTTTACCACTGAATTACATTCTAGCCCTCTACTGAATTTTTTATTTGACTTGTTAGCTCTTAATTTCCAAGATTTATATTTCGCTCTTTTTCTACATCTTTATTAAATCAACTGTCATATCCTGTATTTCTTCTTGAATTTATTTACCTGTTTATTTGTATCTTTGAATCCACTGACCATATTAATGACCAATTTTTAAAAAAAATTATTGGTCAGGATTCCCATAGCACAAGAAATAAAAGCAAGAATCAACAACTGGGATAGATTCAAACTAAAAAGCTTTCTCTCAGCAAAGGAAACTATCAGTAATGTGAAGAGAGAGCCTACAGAGTGGGAGAAAATCTTTGCCACTCATACTTCAGATAGAGCACTAATTTCCAGAATATATAAAGAACTCAAAAACTCTACACCAAGAATACAAATAACCCAATCATCAAATGGGCTAAGGAAATGAAGACACTTCACAGAAGAAGATGTACAAGCAATCAACAGATATAAGAAAAAAATGTTCAACATCTCTAGTAATAAGAGAAATGCAAATCAAAACCACCCTAAGATTCCATCTCACCCAACTTAGAATGGCGATTATCAAGAACACAAGCAACAATATGTGTTGGCGAGGATGTGGGGAAAAGATACGCTCATACATTGCTGGTGGGGTTGCAGATTACTGTAACCACTCTGGAAAGCAGTATGGAGATTCCTCAGAAAGCTTGGAATGGAACCACCATTTGACCCAGCTATCCCACTCTTTGGCCTATACCCAAAGGACTTAAAATCAGCAAACCACAGAGATACAGCCACATCAATGTTCATTGCAGCTCAATTCACCATAGCCAGTTGTGGAACCAACCTGGATGCCCTTCAATTGGCGAATGGATAAAGAAACTGTGGTGCGCATATATATATATATATATATATATACACACAATGGCATATTACTCATTTTAGCCATAAAGAATGATAAAATTATGGCATTTGGAGGCAAATGGATGAAACTGGAGAATATCATGCTAAGTGAGGTAAGCCAATCTCAAAAAACTGAAGGACGAATGATCTTGCTGATAAGCGGATGATGACACATAATGGGGGGTGAGAGAGGTTAGTGTTAGGTTTAGGGTTAGGGTTAGGGAGGGGGGCAAGAATGGAGGAAGGAAAGACTGTATAGAGGGAAAAGAGGGGTGGGAGGGGTGGGGGGAAGGGAAAAATAACAGAATGAATCAAACAACATTACCCTATGTAAATTTATGATTACACAATGATATGCCTTTACTCCATGAACAAACAGAGAAACAACATGTATCCCATTTGTTTACAATAAAAAAATTATTGGTATTCATTACAGGGAGTTATGAACTTTGGAGGAGTTACATAGCCTTGGTTTTTTTTTTTTCATGTTTCTTGTATTTTAGTGTTGGGATTTGCACATCTGTTAGAAAGGATCTCTTCTATTATTATGTTGTATCTTCTTAGTGAGTAGTTTTCTCTTCATGATATGTTCTGGAATATTGGCCTGTTGGGTAGTGTTGAGTGTAATTCCAAATGAACTTTGTATTGTTGTTTCCCTGTGGCTTCTTAGGCTTTGGTTGCTGGATTTTAACTCTACTTATACTGTGTTGCAAGTTGAGAGACCTACTGTCTCTGTAGGACTACTGTATGCATGCAGTCCCCCTACTAGTTAAGTCATGTATGATGTAGATAGTGAAGTATTATGGTTTAGCTATTAGGTGTCCTCCAAAAGCTCATGTGTAAAGCAAGGCAGGAGGTGAATTATGCATTCAGGGGTGAAATGATTGGGTATTAGATCCTTAATCCAATCAGTGAATTAGGGGATTAACTGATTGGTAACTGAAGACTGGTAGGGTGGGGCTATAGGAGGTAGGCATTATGTTCAAGCCTTTAGGGCATATATTTTTTATCTGATGAGTGGCGTTTCTCTGCTTTCTGATCATCATGTGAGCTGCTTCCCTCCACACACTTTTCCATCATGATGTTCTGCCTCACCCTGAACCCAGAGAAATGGGCCAGCTCTCTGTGAACTGAGATCTCTGAAATTGTGAGCCTTCAAATAAACTTTTCTCTCTCTAAAATTGTTCTTATCAGGTCCTTTGGTCAGAGAAATGAAAGAGCTGACAAAACATGGCTATATGGGGTTTATTCCTCTGGTTACTTCTCTAGACCTGTCAGCACTGTAAAGATGGAGGGGTCTTGGGGCAACTGATGTAGTAAGGACCTTTCATGGGTTTGGTAACAACAAAAGTTGTTCAGTTCTTTCTCTTGTTGCTAAGGTGTTGAATGTCCAGTGGGGATATTCAGGCTACCCTATTTATGCCTATTTGGGGTCAGTCTGTGAGTTGATGGCTTTTGTTATCATTGTTCTTTAAGTTGAAATATCTACCAATGTTTGAGAGAGGTGGGTATTTGATATAATAAGGTGTAATTTCTTTCAACAGTGCTGGGGTTATAGCTTAGCATCAACACACCTTCTTATCATGGTCAAAGTGCTGAGTTCAATCCCCAGCATTGCTTTGAGAGGTGACAATCACAAGTGACAGCAAGAACTTTTACTTTTCTTTGTTCTTTTTAGTTATACATGACAGTAGAATGTATTTTGGGGGGAGATGCCAGGGATTCAACTCAGGAGCATTCGAACCCTGAGCCACCTCCCCATCCCTATTCTGTATATTATTTAGTGACAGGGTCTCATGGACTTGCTTAGTGCCTTGTTTTTGGCTTTGAACTTGTGATCCTCTTGCCTCAGCCTCCAGAGCTGCTGGGATTATAGGCTGTAGAATGTATTTTGACATATCACACATACATGGAGTGTAAAGTCCCATTCTTTTTAAAAAAAATTTTTAGTTGTTGATGGACCTTTATTTTATTTATTTATATGCAGTGCTGAGAATTGAACTCAGTGCCTTACACATGCTAGGCATGTGCTCTACCACGGAGTCACAACCCCAGCTCTAACTTCCCATTCTTGTGTTTGTGCATGATGGGGAGTTACAATGGTTGGGTATTCATATGTGAACACAGAAAAGTTGTGTCTGATTGTCTTTCCCATTCCCATACCCTTTTCTTCCTCCCATTTCTCCCTGTCCAATTTGATGAACCTCCACTCCCCTTACCCCCACCTATTGTGAGTCAGCGTATCATATTGGAGAGAATATTTGGACTTTGGTTTTTGGGATTGGCTTATCTCACTTAGCAAGATATTCTCTAGCTCCATTCATTTACCTGAATATGCCATGATTTTATTCTCCTTAATTTAAAGCTGAGTAATATTCCATTGTGTATATACTCCACAATTTCTTTATCCATTCATCTGTTGAAGGGCCCTAGGTTGGTTCCATAGCTTAACTATTGTGAACTGAGATGCTATGAATATCAATGTGGCTGCATCACTATAGTATGCTGATTTTAAGTTTTTTGACTATGTACTGAGGAGTGGGATAGCTGGGTCAAATGGTGGTTTCATTCCAAGTTTTTTGAGGAAGCTCCATACTGCTTTCCAGAGTGGTAGAACCAATTGCATTCCCACAGGCAATGTATTGTGCCTTTCCCCCCACTTTCACACTAACATTTATTGTTACTTATATTCTTGAGAATTGCCATTCTGACAGGAATGAGATGAAATCTCAGTGTGGTTTTAACTTGTGTTTCTTTAATTGCTAGTGATGTTGAACATTTAAAAAAATATATTTGTTGACCATTCATATTTCTTCTTCTGTGAAGTGTCTGTTCATTTCCTTAGCCCATTTATTGATTGGATTATTTGTATTGTTGGTGATAAGTTTTTGTATTCTCTTTATGTCCTGGAATTAATGCTTTATTGGTGCAGGTGGCAAAGATTTTCTCCCAATGGGTACAGTCTCTGTTCATGTTATTTATTGTTTCTTTTGCTGTGTAGAAGCTTTTTAGTTTGATACAATCTCATTTATTGATTCTTGATTTTGTTTCTTTAGGAGTCTTGTTGAGGAATTTAGTTTCTCTGCCAGCATAATGGAGATTGGGGCCTACAGTTTTTCTTCTAATATGCACAGGTCTCTGGTCTAATTCCTAGGTCCTTGATCCACTTTGAGTTGAATTTTGTGCAGGGTGGGAGATAGGGGTCTAATTTCATTTTGCTGTATATGGATTTCCAGTTTTCCCAGTATCATTTGTTGAAGAGGCTATTTTTTCTCCAGTGTATGTTTATGGTGTCTTTGTCAAGTATGTGGTAACTCTATTTATGTGGGTTTGTCTCTGTGCCTTCTATTCTGTACCATTGGTCTTCTTCTGTTTTGGTGCCCATATCATGTCATTTTTGTTACCATAATTCTGTAGTATAACTTAAGTTCTGGTAATATGCTTCCTTCTGCTTCACTTTTGCTGAGGATTGCTTTGGCTCTTCTGGATCTCTTATTTTTCTAGATGAATTTTATTATTGTTTATTCTATTTTTATGAAGAATGTCACTGAAACCTTAATAGGAATTGCATTGAATCTGTATAGTGCTTTTGGTAGTATGACCATTTTGACAATGTTAATTCTGCCTATCCAAGAGCATGGGAGATCTTTCCATCTTCTAAGGTCTTCTTCAATTTCTTTCTTTATTGTTCTGTAGTTTTCATTGTAGAGGTCTTTCACCTCTTTTGTTAGGTTGATTCTCAAGAATTTTATTTTCTTTGAGGTTGTGAATGGTATAGTTTTCCTAATTTCTTTTGTCTTTTGCTTTATTACCAATGTATAGGAATGGTGTTACTTTTATATCTTGCTAATTTGCTGAATTCATTTATGAGTTCAAGAAGTTTACTGGTGGAATTTTTGGGGGGACTTTTAAATATAAAATCATGTCATCAGCAAATAGAGAAGTTTGAATTCTTCTTTTCCTGTTTGTATCTCTCTTTTTTTTTTTTTTTTTCTGTATGATTGCTTTGGCTAGAGTGTGTAGAGCTATAATGAATAGAAGTGATCCCTGTCTTGTTTCAATTTTTAGAAGAGATACTCTCTATTTTTCTCCATTTTAGAATGATGTTGACCTTGGATTTAGCATAGCTTTTGCAATGTTGAGGTATTTTCCTATTATCCACTTCTTTGTCTAGTGTTTTGAGCATGATTGGATGCTATATTTTGTCAAATGCTTTTTCTGCATCTATTGAGATAATCATGTAATTCTTGTCTATAAGTCTATTGATGTGCTGAGTTATGTTTGTTGATTTCTGTATGTCGCACCAAACTTGCAACCCTGGAATGAAGCCCACTTGATCATGATGTACTTTTTTTCCCTTTTGAGTCTTTTAAATATGTTTTTGTATGTGATTTGCTGGTAGTTTGTTAAGAATTTTTACATCTGTGTTCTTGAGGAATATTGATCTGAAGTTTTCTCTCTTTGATGTGTCTTTGTCCAGTTTTGGAATCAAGGTGATACTGGCTTTGTAAACTGAGTTTGGAGGGATTCTTTCCTTTTCTATTTCATGAAATAATTGAGGAGTATTGGTGTTAGTTCTTCTTTGAAGTTCTGCTAGAATTAAGGCTAAGAATCCATCTGGTCCTGGGTTTTTCTTTCTTAATAGGCTTTTGATGGCATCTTGAATTTCATTGAAATGAGCTGTTTAAATCGTCTAAGTACTTCTGATTTAATTTGGGTAGTTCATATGTTTCTGAAACTTTGTCAATGTCAAGATTTTCTATTTTATTAGAATATAAATTTTCAATATATGTTTTGATTATCATTTGTATTTCAGTAGTGTCCATTTTGATATTTCATTTTCTTCACAAATTTTAGTAATTTGAGTTTTATCTTTCTTTTTCTTTGTTAGCTTGGCTAAGTTTCTTTCTTCAAAGAACTAACTTTTTGTAGTGCAGGCCAAATAGCCCATCTCGTAAAGTGCCTGCCTCTCATGCCTGAGATCTGGGTTCGAGTCCCCAGCACTCTGAGGACTAACTTTTTGTCTTGTTGATTTTTTTGCTTGTTTCTTTTCTTTCAATTTCATTGATTTGAGCTCTGATTTTAATTATTTCCTGCTTTCCACTGCTTTTGGTGTTGATTTGTTCTTCTTTTTCTTGGACCTTGAGATGAAATGTTATGTTATTTATTTGATGACTTTCTACTTTTTTAAGGAATGAGCTCAATGCAATAAACTTTTCTCTTTGCACTGCCTTCATAGTGTTCCAGAGAATTTAATAATTGTATCATTATTCTCACTTATTGTATTATTTTATTTCATCTCTGATTTCTTGTACTGTTCATTGGTCATCCAATACTGTATTATTTAGTCTCCAGGTGTTAGAGTAACTTCAATTTTTTATTTTCTTATTGATTTATAATTTTATTCCATTATGATCTAATGGATGCAAGGTGAAGGATATGGAAATGATAAATCCCCTTATGGCAGTATGTGACGTAGGAGGTTGGAGGGAGAGAAAAGATAATACTTTGATCCTTCCAATAAATAATTTCTCAGTGACATGACAGTGAAACTACACATCAGTCCTGTCCCCAGGATAATACAATGACCCATGGAGGTCAGATGAACTGGACTCTGAACTCTGAATGCTCTGTCTCTGCCCTGTAAAAATGCTGCCTATTTAAAAAACTCAGTAAAAGCAAGTTCCAGATGTTTGCAACCTTTTGCCCATGTTCTGTTAAAATCTTCAACGATTAAGTCACTTCCCAGTGTAACCTATATAAACTCAGACCTCTCCTGTAACCAGGACTATTTTCTGCCAAGAAAGAGTGCCCATCTGATGCCTAACTCTGCTTTGCTGAATTTGTGAGTCTGCACCATCTCAGTCACTTTTGTGCTTACATTTTGGTTCCCTAATTGGCAAACAGAAGCACAGTAATGTTTGCCCTTCCCCATTTCCCATACCTATGCTCTTTCCCATAGTCAAGTTAAATGGACCATGAGAACTTGGAAATGACCATTGAATGTCTGACTTTCCTTATGGCTCTCTGAGCCTCTCGACCACTACTCATGCAGCTATGGCTGAATCCCCAAACTGACTATATCCCCCTCTCCACTCCATAGAAAGAGATCCTTCACACTCTCCAAGGTCACGTTGACTCTTGGCTGCCAGTAAGCGACCTGTAAGTAACCCCATTCTGGGCTAGGTTTCCATGACCTCATGCTATATAAATGGAGTATGAATTTGTATTGAATCCTTTATTGGTGCTCAGGGCATCTTCTTTCTGATCCCCTGCTTACACCCTTGCTATTATCTTCCCAATCCCTCCCTTCCACAACACCCTGCAGAACTCTAGTTCAGAAACCCCTTTGCCATTTTGTTCCTTCATCCAGCACCTGCCTTCCCATTCTCTAGAGAGGTCAAACTTCTACCCAATCCCCAGAAAATAGATACCCTGCTCTGAGAACCAGTCTTTGAGCTCACCAGGTTCCTAAGGGCCCACTATTGTTGGGATTGTGGTGAAGATGTTTTCCCGTTCTCCAGTCGAACAGTCTAGTCTGTTGTTGGGAAGATTTTAGGGAACACTCTAATCTCTAATGAATACTCTAGACAAGCCTCTCCAACATGGGGAATTACTCAGTTCAATCCATGGAACTCCCCTTTGGGTTGTCTTATTAATTTTAAGACTCTTTACTCACAATCTGACCTCAAAATCAAATGCCTCATTAGACTCAGCATTCAAATTTGGCCACAATATAAATTAAAAGATTTGCATCAATGACCCAAGTACAGGACCTTTGATCAAGAAATTCTTCAGAATTTAAAAAGTTACCTCCTAAGGAATGGCAAGTAGTCAGAAATAGGTTATCTCCAAGCTTTTTTTCCTCATTAAAGTACTCATTATGTCAGTCCTGCCCTGCTTTACAATTAATCCTCACAGACTCATAGCTCTCTTCCTCATTAACAGCCCCAGAAATAGCAGATGAACCCCCTCCTTATAGATCCCAGGGTCCCACATTCCCTCATCAGTCTCCCTTCCCTCAAATCTTACAGACTCTCTATCAGGCTTCTCAAAGTCCCACTGCCTCTTCATCAGGTTCCCCTCCCCGAAGTTCCACTGCTCCCCATTAGATTCTCTTGCTTAAATCCTACATTCATGTTCCCCCTCTCCTTTGCCACTCTTTCCCTACACATGATCTGAATCTGTCCCAGCAAAACACATGTTCCTTCTCTAGGAGATGGTAAGAGCTGAAGGGATGGACAGTTCAGGTCTATGTTCCCTCCTCCTCACTTGGGCATATGTGTACTATATATTAACTTCTATCCTGACTCCTGATGAATGTGCCCATGTTTGGCAGGCGCATGAAGAACACAGTGACATCCCACATGGCCAACTCCTCCATCTTTACCCTGTAGTATAGTGTGCCATCCCTACAACTGAACCTGATTGGATATGTCAGCACCTGATTACTTGCCTTCTTGAAGGCATGACAAAAAATCTCATATCAAGGTTAATTGGGACAAGGTAATGGAAATTACCCAGAGACCTGAGGAAAATGCTACCCTCTTTTTTGGCCTGGCTTACTGTGGCTTTCACCAAACATACCAACCTAGACCTGAATACTTCTCATGTCATTCTCCATTTTAACTTTATCAGCGGGTCTGTACCTGATACCTGTAAAAAATTCGACAGTTAGAAAAGGGCCCCAAAATTTCCCCAAAACAGCAGCTTCTAGACACTGCTTTCAAAGTTTTTAACAATAGAGAAGATGAGGCCAGAAAGGAGAGAGACAAACTAAATATCAGCTTCTGTCCTCAGCCATCCAGAGCCCTAAGAAAGCCCCTATGATTAGTGGCCCTACCAAACCTCCTAATACATCTCCCAGGCCCTGCTTCTGATGTGGGCAGACTGGATACTGGGCAAGAGCCTGCCCTAATCTGAGGTCCTCCCACCAAGCCCTGTACTAACTGTGGGCAATGGGGAGACTAGAAGGTGGACTGTCCTCAGGGAAGGATACCCCTCCTCTTGGTTCAGCTGTCCACTTCCCAAGTTCCATTTACTGAGTTGCTGGAACGAGGAGGCCTAGGCACCACTGCCCCACTGCATCAGGTGGTATGTTCAAGGAGCTCCAGGTTGTAGGGATAGTATATGGCAATGAACTTCATTGGTAGATGATACTGGGGCAAGCCTTGCATCTTTTACTCAAAGGCATGGACCCACTTTTAAAGCAGATACCCCTATTATTAGATATGGAAAATGAAAAATACCTATAATAATATGGCCTGTGAAAAGAGAGTGAAAAAGAAGGTCATGCAGATACTTCAACTCCTAAGACAAAGATTTTTCACATGCTGACTGCAGACAAAGGGGAAGTGTTTTTATCACCCCTAAAGTGACAGTCCCTAGAAGTCATTAATGCCCTCCAAAGATAGATCCTCTCCAGACACTGCCTAAAGACCCTTAACCCAGAAGGTCAAATTCCTAAACCCTCAAATTGATACAATCACTGATGTGCCCAAGAAAACTGATATGCTCCATAGATCAGCTCTCACAATAACCTATATAAACCCAGTCACTTTCTTTGTTCAGTGGCTCACTTTTCCATCAGGAGAGTGGGTCCATCAGAACCATGACTCCCATTCCTGAATAAAGACCTTTTGCTGATTCATGTAGTTTGCATCTGTCCTCATCTTTTTGTGAAAGCACCTATTATGGGAGTCTCAGGGGCCTCTACATATCCACTGAAGACACTCCCTGCTTTTTTGCATATTTGAATTCCTTTCATTATCCCATTCATTTATAGTTGTGCCAAGTTGCCCTACCCTCTATGGAGTTGGAATCTTCTCCACAAATTAAAAGCCTCCATTATCATTTCCCCTTTAAAATCCACTACCATCTTTTTAATACATTCTGATCTAGATCTTGTTCTGCACCTCCTAGCTTCCTGATTGTTCTTTTCTGACTGGAATGATACCCACAGCCTGGAATACTTCTCAATCTAAAATAGCTAAACAACATTCCCCAGTTCATGACCAACTAAAAAACCTCCCTCACTATGTTACCCTTTCCCTATATCCTTTAATGCACTTAACCCTCAGAGATTTAAAGCCCATAAACTCCTTCTTATTACAGGTCAAACTCCTCATACCAACCCACTTTCCTCGTAAATTTCCCTTTCTTAGAGTAAGCAAATCCAGTGGGCAATTCTGGCTAGCCCAGGACCTCAGAAATATCAGTGAGGCAGTTGCACCCATATACCCTGAGTGCCCAACCCCTATATGCTTTAATCTCATTTCCTAGGCTCCACTACACATTTCTCAGGAGAAAGATGCCTTATTTACTGTTCTCCTCCTGCTTGCCTCATGCCCACTTTTTGCCTTTACCTGGTCAGACCCAGACACTAATTATGCACAGCAGCTTATATGGCCCATTCTCTCAGAGGGCTTCTGAGATAGTCCCCACTATGTTGGCGAGGGTCTCCATTATGTGACCTGGTGGCCCTAAATTTATCCCCTAGCCACCTCATATAATATGTAGATGATCTCCTGCTCTGTAGCCCTTTACTAGAAATTTCCACACACCATACTACTGCCCTTCTTAATTCCCTGGCCTCTTGAGGTACTGGGTTTCTCAATCTAAGGCCCAGCTCTGGTCCCCTCAGGTATAATATTTAGGCATTTTATTGAAAGAATGGGCATTTTTTTAAAGCTGTCTGTTTTATCTCAACTCCCTAAGGTCTCCCTCCCAGTGATGGGAACAAAGCCCTTAAAGCTGTTCCAGGAAACAGCCCCAAACAGAGAGTAAAAGAGTAAATTGAGCAAGATAGTGCTCAGACAGTTAAGATATATAGGATATAAGATTACCAGAAATTGTTGACCAGAATCTATGCCCTGTTGTAAAACATTGTGAAACATGTTGTATGTTATCAGCAAACCCAGAACCCCTTTGGAATTTCCTGGCAGCTTTGTTTCCCTTTTCCCCTTCCGTGTGCAACCCCTCCCGATGTGTGGTTTCTGCCTTTATAAACTTGTAAGATTTTTTGCTGGGGACTCGACTCCTCGACTCCTGCGTGAGTCACGAGTTGGGTCCCAGCGTGCTGGAATAAAAGCCTCTTGCGGTTTGCATCAAGTGACACCTCCTGCGGTTGATTAGGGTTGCCGTAGATCCGTGGGACAGAGTTAGGGTCTCCTTTTTGGGAGTCTTACACTATTAACCTCCACATCCTGTACCATACCCCTAGAAAGACTCCTAGTCTTAAAGGATAGTCCCCTACCTTACACAGAAAGGGATGTGCTTTCTCTCAGAATTTTTAAACTATTTTTGCATCTGAATACCAAAATTATCCCTCATAGTCAAACCTCTTTATGAGGTCCCTGAGGGGAATTTTTCAGATTCTCTTCCATCTCCCCATTCTTTTTCCTCTACCATTTCTACTCTCCAAAATTTTCTTCTCAAATCCCCAATTCTTTATTTATCAAACCTAACAAGATCTTTTCCCTGTCATTCCACTCAGAAAATGGGTGGACAAGTCTTAGGAGTTCTTTACTAAAGGTCAGGGAATATCCCCTACCCCACTGCATTCCTATTCAAACAACTAGACTTAGTTGATCAAGGCTGGTCCCAAAGCTTCAAGGTTTTATCAACAGCAATTCTTCTGATCCCTGAGACCAGAAAATTTGCATAATATCAACCCACTACTATTCCAAATACATACTCCCTCCCAGATCTTCTCAATCATCATTCATTTCTCTCCCTTTCCCCAACCAGAGTCCAATTACTGCATACACAACTCCTGGATCCCCTAACTACCTTCCAGTAAGACTCCTCATTAAACCTGGCCACTCTTCTCATAGCAAAAAATCCTTCTGCCCCTGATTTCTCACTCTTGTCCTGACCCTCTTGATTTCTTAATGAACCCCTTTTCATATGTAACTGATAAGCCAATGCCTGATTCCCCAGACTGGTTCATAGATGGAAGTTCCCAGAAACAATCGCCTTACCTTGCATCTTATGCTATTATTCAAGGAAAAGCTGTGACAGAGGCTCATTTCATCCTCACCCAGATGATTGAGGCATCTTCTTTATCACCTAATCACAAGCTCTCAACATGTTGAACTCGTCATATCACTCGGGCTTTGTCATTAGCCAGAAAGAAATCAACAATATTTTTACTGATTCCAATTTGCTCTTACATCCTAATCTGGAGGGAAAGAGATTTTCTTTCTCATCCATTCTTAATGCTATTACATAAAAAATTTGCTTGAAGCTGCTCTTTTGCTCCACAATATGGAAATCAGACTGGCATGGAGTACATTTTCTTAGGTAACAGTACAGCTGATCAACTTGTAAATGGGCTGCCCTTTCCCAATCATCATAAACTCCTAAATCACATCACAAAACTCCAGTTTCCCCCTGATGAAACTGAAGCCCTATTATCTTACTTACAGACCCTATTTTACCCTAATATCTCTTCCCTCTAGCTATTTCTATAGAATTCACTAAGCCTGTCCTCTTCAGATTTACAGTATCTCCAACAAATCTCTTGATCCTGCATCAGTTGTCTCAAGGCTAACCCCAACTCCAATGTGAGACCAACACCATTTTCCACATACCAAGCTAGGGGAATTCTTCCTGCCATCAAGTGGCAACTTGACTTTACCTACATGCCCCTGTAAGAAAAAACAAACATCTCCTAGTTTTAGTAGGCACCTTTACTGAATAGGCAGAAGACTTTCCATAACAATAAGAGGGTTTCTATGGTTGCAACCATACTTTCCTGAGAAATAATTTTACACTTTGGTTTACTTGCCTCCCTCCTGTCTGATAATGGCTTTGAGTTTACTTTCCCTATTACCCAAGAGTTGATTAAAATTTTGAATATAAAATGGAACTTCCACATTCCCTATTGTCCACAATCTTCAGGAAATCTTGAGAGGTCAAATAGGACCCTGAAGGCAACCTTAACCAAATTATCTATAGATACTCATGTTGGATTAAGCTCGTCCTTTTGGCCTTTGCATAAAACCTCTTAAGATCAGCCCCTTTGGATTTCTGTATGGGCGACCTCTCATTCCCCCACTGTTTGACTTCAATCACTGCCTTCCTCCTGATGTCCTACAGCCCCTCCTAGCTCACCTCAGGACTGCCCTCTGGAAATATACCCACACCCATCTTCCCCAGCTCCAGTCTTCAGAGGCCCCTCCATCCTATTTCTGTAGAAGATTTAGTTTACCTCTCCCATTCCCAATCTGTGGCCCCCTTACAAGAAAAATGGTTGAACCCTTTAAGGGTGATTTTGATTACCCCACCACAGCCAAATTAGAAGGCCACCCCTCCTAGATTCATTTAAGCAATTTGAAACTTGTTTCTACTAGTACCTCTTATCAGTCTGTTCTCACAGGCCCCACTTATTATGGTGCACAACTTAAGAATAGACTGAGCAGCACTGAGAAGTCCAAATTTGAGGGTCTTTATTAGCCAGCCAGCTGGCAGTCTCACACAATGTGCAAAATGGCTATTGGGAAAACAACCCTGAGCCTGAGGTTGCAGGGGTTTTTATACTCTTGGGGTTCAATATTGACCGATCTCCAGAAAGTCAAAGTGCACACACGGCAATGCAAATCACACAACGAGGTTTTATTGCAAGCTCGAGCCTGGACCGCAACCAGCCTCTCAGACCACTACCATGGCTGAGTGGGGAGTGGGCCTGAGGGATGAGAAAGCACTCTACTTAAGAAATTTCCAATCATTCACATACAAAGACCTGCACATTATTGTTTAACATTCGAATAGCTAAACATTTGTTCTCTTTTGGTTGGGCCTGCCAATTTATTTGAATCTCATTAGGTCCTGCCAAAACTGAATGGTCCTGGAGGAAGAAGGGAGGAGGGAGGAGATGAACTATGCAGGAGATGAGTCAGAGCTCGGCCCCCTCCCCTGTCCTTAATAGATAAGGTTTCCTGGCAGCTACCCATTTCTTGGACAGATATCTCTTAACAGCCTTGATAAAACCCGGGGGCCCAGTATGTCCTGTTTGTCCTGTATTGGCTCTTGAGGGTAGTACCTGTGTGCCCTTCCCTGGGGGGAGGTTTTACGGGCCAGTTCCTGAAATGGCTTGTTCATACAACATGGCTACACAGATGTCACCTTGTTCTCAACAGTACCAGAAGTAAAGCATATGGGTACATAAATCATAAGTGGCCATTGTTATGATTTAAAACTACAAGGTAACATTATGAGATCTAAAATCATAAGCAGAAGGAAAAGTGAGTCAAAACAATCTTAGGTACAAGTTAAAGAATGGTTATTAACATCTAGACAATTGTTCTCTGACAGGGTACATTGTCAAAGAAAAATAGAAACCAAAATGAGAACAATTTTACATTATATAAGAATTGCCAAAACTGATTGCCGACCACCAGTGGAGCACCAGCTGCCTGCTGTCGCCTGGAAGTTCACTGTTACAGTACCTGCAGGTTTGATTACACGTGCCTGCCGCAATTTTGAGACAAAAGCCAGGCCCTGTAGGACCCCTGGCCGAACTGACTGAGCCCCGTCTCCAGGATACCTTTCAACCAATCACTCCCTGCCTCTGGGGCCCTCACATTGACTGACTGCTCCCTGCCACCAGGACCCCCAGACCAACTGACTGAGCCCTATCATCGGGACCCCAGACCGACTGATTACACCCGGCCTCCAGGACCCCACAACCACACCAAACACACTGGACCTCCAGGACCCCTGCCGGACCAACCGCATCCTGTCTCCAGGACGTCCAGCTGACCATGTCCACCCCTGAGCTGCAGCTCCCCATTTGCCAACACATTTCGAAGCCAGAGCGGCCATATTGGATAATCCTGGAAGCAGAAGCTCCGATCTGTGGGTGGGGCAAATCCCATCCTGTGACGCCGGCTGGAGGTTTGAAGCTCATTGTCAGGTACCTCTCATGCATCAGGCTACTGAACTCTGGGAGGTTTCATTAGTATATGACTTTTATACAGTAGATTTTCTTTTTTCTCCTTTTTAAAAAAATAAAGTTTTTATTTCTTTACTTTTCTTGCTCTCTTTTCCTTTTGTTTACCTGTTCCCTCAGAGTCTCTTTCTCCCTTTTTTGCATGCTAACATCCGATTTCTTTTGATTACACTCTCACCCTTTCTATTTCCTAGAGCTTCTGTATATTCTTTTCTTATCCCATTAACAGCCAATCCTACATCCCTCTACATCCTCTTTGTCCTCCATTAGAGACTGCAAACATTATTGCAAATCTGTTTGTTTTACTGAAGATAATAGTTGAACTCATTTTGTTTACTATGACAATTTTGTTATTGTCCCCATAGGAGCTATTTGGTCTAGGATTGCATAGTGTCTGATTTGAGCACTGCTAATATTGATCTCCCCTTAAAGAAAGGGTTTTGGAAACCTACAGCACCACTATAAGCCTACAGGGGGAAATGTGCAATACCCCAGACCTGCACTGCTAGAAGGGAAGATACATGAACAACATGAAAAAACAAGGGAAGAAAATGATCCAAACAAATCTACATTCTATAGTAATAGAATCCAATGACAGTCTGTTAGAAGAAATGTCAGAAAAGGACTTCAGATTATACATGACTAAGATGATTTGCGGAGCAAAGGATGAGATAAGAGAGCAAATGCAGGCAATGAAAGATAATACCAATAAGATGACAGAGCACCTGCAGGAAGCAAAAGATCATTTCAACAAAGAGATAGCGATTCTCAAAAACAAACAAACAAACAAAAAAAAACCAAAAAACGGAAATCCTTGAAATGAAGGAGACAATAAACCAAATAAAAAACTCAATGGAAAGCATCACCAAAAGACTAGACCACTTGGAAGACAGAACCTCAGGCAATGAAGACAAAATATTGAATCTTGAAAAGAAAGTGGCCCAAACAGAGAAGATGGTAAGAAATCATGAACAGAATCTACAAGAACTATAGGACATCATGAAAAGACCAAATTTAAGAATTATTGGGATTGAGGAAGGCACAGAGATACAAACCAAAGGAATGAACAACCTATTCAATGAAATAATATCAGAAAATTTCCCAAACCTGAAGAATGAAATGGAAAATCAAATTCAAGAGGCTTACAGAACACCAAATGCACAAAATCCCAGTAGATCCACACCAAGGCACATTATAATGAAAATGCCTAACATTCAAAATAAAGATAGGATTTTGAAGGCCGCGAGACAAAAACATCAGATTACATATAGGGAGAGACCAATACAGATAGCAGCAGACTTCTCAACCCAGACTCTAAAAGCTAGAAAGGCCTGGAACAACATATTTCAAGCTCTGAAAGAACATGGTTGCCAACCAAGAATCCTATACCCAGAAAAGCTAAACTTCAGACTTGAAGATGAAATAATATCCTTCCATGATAAACAAAAGTTAAAAGAATTTACAAGTAGAAAGCCTGCATACAGAATGTTCTCAACAAAATATTCCATGAGGAGGAAATGAAAAACAACAATGGAGGTCAGCAAAGGGAGGAACTACCTTAGAGAAAAACCACTCAAAGGAGAAACCAAGCCAACTTAAAAACCAAAAATAAGCCAAATGACTGGGAATACAAATCATATCTCAATAATAACCCTGAACATTAATGGCCTAAACTCATCAATCAAAAGACATAGACTGGCTGAATGGATTAAGAAGAAAGACCCAACAATATGCTGCCTGTAAGAGACTCATCTCATAGAAAAAGACATCCACAGACTAAAGGTAAAAGGATGGGAAAAAACCTACCATGCACATGGACTCAGTAAAAAACTGGGAGTTTCCATCCTTATATCAGTTAAAGTGGACTTCAAGCCAAAGTTAGTCAGAGGGATAAAGAAGAACATTGAATACTGCTTAAGGGAACCATAAATCAGGAAGACATAACTATAGTAAATATTTATGCCCCAAACAATGGTGCATCCCTGTATATCAAACAAATCCTTCTCAATTTCAGGAATCATGTAGACCATAACACAATAATTCTGGGTGACTTTAATGCATCGCTGTCACCACTAGATAGATTTTCCAAACAAAATTCAACCAAAGAAACCATAGAACTCAATAACACAATCAATAACCTAGACTTAATAGACATATGTAGACTATTCCATCCATCGATGAGCGGATTCACTTTCTTCTCAGCAGCACATGGAACCTTCTCCAAAATAGACCATATGTTATGCCACAAAGCAGCCCTTAGGAAATGCAAAAAATAGAGATACTGCCTGTGTTCTATCAGATCATAATGGACTGAGAGTAGAAATCAATGACAAAATAAAAAAGAGAAGTTACTCCAACACCTGGAGACTAAATAATATGCTCTTGAATGAAACATGGATAACAAAAACATCAGGGAGGAGATTAAAAAATTCTTAGAGGTCAATGAGAATGACAATACAGCATATCAAAATCTCTGGGACACTATGAAAGCAGTACTAAGAGGAAAATTCATTGCATGGAGTGCATTCCAGAAAAGAATGAAAAGTCAACAACTAAATGACCTAACATTACAGCTGAAAGCCCTAGAAAAAAGAAGAACAGAATAACAGCAAAAGTAGTAGAAGACAGGAAATAATTAAAATCAGAGCTGAAATCAATGAAATTGAAAAAAAGAATTCAAAAAATTGACAAAACAAAATTTTTCTTTTGGTTCTTTGGTTCTTTTGGTTTTTGGTTCTTTGAGAAAGTAAACAAAATAGACAAATGCTTAGCCACACTAACAAAGAGAAGGAGAGAGAAGACTCAAATAACTAAAATACTTGATGCAAAAGGAAATATCATGACAGACACCACTGAGATACAGAACATAATGAGAAGCTACTTTAAAAATCTGTATTCCAACAAAATAGAAACTACAGAAGACATTGACAAATTTCTAGAGACATGCTCCTCCCAAACTGAACCAGGAGGACATACACAATTTAAACAGATCAATATCAAGCAATGAAATATAAGAAGCCATTAAAAATCTATCATCCAAGAAAAGCCCAGGACCAGACAGATTCTCAGCCGAGTTCTACAAGACCTTAAAAGAAGAACTCATTCCAATACTTCTCAAATTGTTCCAGGAAATAGAAAAGGAGGGTACCCTACCAATCTCATTTTATGAAGCTAATATCACCCTCATACCCAAACCAGGCAAAGACACATCAAGGAAAGAAAATTTTAGACCAATATCCTTGATGAATATAGATGCAAAGATCCTTAACAAAATATTGGCAAACCATATCCAAAAGCATATTAAGAAAATTGTGCACCATGGTCAAGGAGGGTTCATCCCTGGAATGCAAGGATGGTTCAACATTCATAAATCAATAAAAGTAATCCATCATGTCAATAGACTTAAGGATAGGAATCATATGGTTATATCAATTGACGCAGAAAAACCATTTGACAAAATACAACACCCCTTCATGCTGAAAACACTAGAAAAAATAGGGATAGTAGGAACATACCTGAACATTGTAAAGGCTATTTATGCTAAGCCCATGGCCAACATCATTCTTAATGGAGAAAAACTGAAACCATTCCCTTTAAAAACGGGAACAACACAGGGATGTCCTCTTTCACCACTTCTATTCATCATTGACCTCGAAACTCTAGCCAGAGCAATTAGGCAGACTAAAGAAATTAAAGGGATATGAATAGGAAAAGAGGAATTTAAGCTATCACTATTTGCGAATGACATGATTCTATATTTAGAGGATCCAAAAAACTTCTCCAGAAAACTTCTAGACCTCATCAATGAATTCAGCAAAATAGCAGGCTATAAAATCAACATGCATAAATCTAAAGCATTTTTATGCACAGACGACGAAACAGCTGAAAGGGAAATGAGGAAAACAACCCCATTTGCAATAGCCTCAAAAACCAAAAACCAAAAAACAACAACAACAACAACAAAAGACCTTGGGCATCAATCTAACCAAAAAGGTAAAAGATCTCTACAATGAAAACTACAAAACATTGAAGAAAGAAATTAAGGAAGACCTTAGAAGATGTAAAGATCTCCCATGTTCTTGGATAGGCAGAATTATTATTGTCAAAATGGCCTTACTACCAAAAGTGCTATACAGATTCAATGCAATTCCAATTAAAATCCCAATGACATACCTTACAGAAATAGAGCAAGCAATCATGAAATTCATCTGGAAGAATAAGAAACCCAGAATAGCTAAAGCAATCCTTAGCAGGAAGAATGAAGCAGGGGGTATCACGATACCAGAACTTCAACTCTACTACAAAGCAATAGTAACAAAAATGGCATGGTATTGGTACCAAAATAGACAGGTAGATCAATGGTCCAGAATAGAGGACATGGACACAAACCCAAATAAATACAATTTTCTCCTACTAGACAAAGGTGCCAAAAATATGCAATGGAGAAAAGATAGCCTCTTCAACAAATGGTGCTGGGAAAACTGGAAATCCATATGCAACAGAATGAAACTAAACCCCTATCTCTCACCCTGCTCAAAAATCAACTCACAATGGATCAAGGACCCTGAAATAAGACCAGAGACCCTGCAGATTATAGAAGAAAAAGTAGGTCCAAATCTTCACCTTTTTGGCTTAGGATCAGATGTCCTTAACAGGACTCCCATAGCACAAGAAATAAAAGCAAGAATCAATAACTGGGATAGATTCAAACTAAATAGCTTTCTCTTCAGAGGAAACTATCAGCAATGTGAAGAGAGAGCCTACAGACTGGGAGAATATCTTTGCCACTCATACTTCAGATAGAGCATTAATTTCCAGAATATATAAAGATCTCAGAAAACTCTACACGAAGAATACAAATAACCCATTCAACAAGGGGGCTAAGGATATGAACAGACACTTCACAGAAGAAGATCTACAAGCAATCAACAAGCATATGAAAAAATGTTCACCATCTTTAGTAATAAGAGAATGCAAATCAAAACTACCCTAAGATTCCATCTCACCCCAATTAGAATGGTGATTATCAAGAATACAAGCAACAATAGGTGTTGGAGAGAATGTTGGGAAAAAGGTACACTTATCCATTGCTGGTGGAGTTGCAAATTAGTGCAGGCACTCTGGAAAGCAGTTTGGAGATTCCTTAGAAAACTTGGAACGGACTTACCATTTGACCCAGCTATCCCACTCCTTGGCCTATACCCAAAGGACTTAAAATCAGCATACTACAGACATACAGCCACATCAATGTTCATATAGCTGCTCAATTCACAATAGCCAGACTATGGAACCAACCTAGATGTCTTTCAATTGATGAATGGATAAAGAAACTCTCTCTCTCTCTCTCTCTCTCTATATATATATATATACACATATATATACAATGGAATATTACTCAGCTATAAAGAATAATAAAATTATGGCATTTGTAGGCAAATGGATGAAATTGGAGAATATCATGTTAAGTCAGATAAGCCAATCTCAAAAATCCAAAAGGCGAATGATCTCACTGATAAGCGTATGATGACACATAATGGGGGGTGGGAGGGGGGCAAGAATGGAAGAAGGAGAGACTGTATAGAGGAGGGAAAAGAGAGGTGGGAAGGGTGGGGGGAATGAAAAAAATAACAGAATGAATCAAACATCATTACTTCTTGTAAATGTATGAATATGCAAATGATATGCTGTTACTCCATGTACGAACAGAAACAATATGCATCCCATTCCCTCTGCCACTCTCCCCATTATATATTGTCATGCACTTATCAGAGAAAATATTTGGCCTTTGGTTTTTTTGGGCTTGGCCTATTTCACTTAGCATGGTATTTTCCAACTGCGTACATTTACTAGCAAATGTCATAATTTCATTCTTCTTTATGACTGAGTAATATTCCATTGTGTATATATACCACAGTTTCTTTATCCATTCATCAATTTAAGGGCATCTAGGTTGGTTCCATGATCTAGCTATTGTGAATTGAGCTGCTTTGAACATTGATGTGGCTGCATCATTATAGTATCTGATTTTAAGTACTTTGGGTATAAACCAAGGAGTGGGATAGCTGGGTCAAACGGTGGGGTGGGGGGTCCATTCCAAGTTTTTTGAGGAATCTCCATACTGCTTTCCAGAGTGACTGCACCAATTTTCAATTCCACAGCAATGTATGAGTGTGTCTTTCCCCCCACATCCACATTAACTCTTGTTATTGCTCGTATTCTTGATAATAGTCATTCTAATTGGAGTTAGATGAAATCTTAGAATGATTTTAATCTGCATTTCTCTAATTACTAGAGATGATGAACACTTTTTCATATATTTTTTGATCACCTGTGTATCTTCTTCTGTGAAGTGCCTGTTCATTTCCTTAGCTCATTTGTTGATTGGATTATTTGTATTCTTTTTTTTTTTTATTGTAAACAAATGGGATACATGTTGTTTCTCTGTTTGTACATGGTGTAAAGGCATACCATTTGTGTAATCATAAATTTACATAGAGCAATGTTGTTTGATTCATTCTGTTATTTTTTCCCTTCCCCCCACCCCTCCCACCCCTCTTTACCCTCTATACAGTAGTTCCTTCCTCCATACTTGCCCCCCTCCCTAACCCTAACTCTAACCCTTCCCTCCCCCCCATTATGTGTCATCCTCCACTTATCAGCGATATCATTTGTCCTTTGGCTTTTTGAGATCGGCCTATCTCACTTAGCATGATATTCTCCAATTTCATCCATTTGCCTGCAAATGTCATAATTTTATCATTCTTTATGGCTGTGTAATATTCCATTGTATATATACACCACAGTTTCTTTATCCACTCATCAATTGAAGGGCATCTAGGTTGGTTCCACAGTCTGGCTATTGTGAATTGAGCAGCTATGAACATTGATGTAGCTGTATTTCTGTAGTATGCAGATTTTAAGTCCTTTGGGTATAGGCCAAGGAGTGGGATAGCTGGGTCAAATGGCGGGTCCATTCCAAGTTTTCTAAGGAATCTCCACACTGCTTTCCAGAGTGGCTGCACTAATTTGCAGCCCCACCAGCAATGTACGAGTGTACCTTTCTCCCCACATCCTCGCCAACACCTGTTTTTCTCGTATTCTTGATAATCGCCATTCTAATTGGGGTGAGATGGAATCTTAGGGTGGATTTGATTTGCATTTCTCTTATTACTAGAGATGTTGAACATTTTTCCATATGTTTGTTGATTGCTTGTAGATCTTCTTCTGTGAAGTGTCTATTCATTTCCTTAGCCCATTTGTTGACTGGACTATTTGAATTCTTGGAGTAGAGTTTTTTGAGTTCTTTATAGATTCTGGAGATTAGTGCTCTATCTGAAGTATGATTGGCAAAGATATTCTCCCACTCTGTAGGCTCTTTCTTCGCATTGCTGATAGTTTCCTTTGCTGAGAGAAAGCTTTTTAGTTTGAATCTATCCCAGTGGTTGATTCTAGCTTTTATTTCTTGTGCTATGGGAGTCCTGTTAAGGAAGTCTGGTCCTAGACCAACAAGGTGAAGATTTGGACCTACTTTTTCTTCTATAATCTGCAGGGTCTCTGGTCTGATTCCGAGGTCCTTAATCCATTTTGAGTTTAGTTTCGTGCATGGTGAGAGATATGGGTTTAGTTTCATTCTGTTGCATATGAATTTCCAATTCTCCCAGCACCATTTGTTGAAGAGGCTATCTTTTCTCCATTGCATATTTTTGGCCCCTTTGTCTAGTATGAGAAAATTGTATTTATTTGGGTTTGTGTCTGTGTCTTCTATTCTGTACCATTGATCTACCTTTCTATTTTGGTACCAATACCATGCCGTTTTTGTTACTATTGCTTTGTAGTAGAGTTGAAGATCTGGTATTGCAATACCACCTGTTTCACTCTTCCTGCTAAGGATTGCTTTAGCTATTCTGGGTTTCTTATTCTTCCAGATGAATTTCATAATTGCTTGCTCTATTTCTGTAAGGTACACAATTGGGATTTTAATTGGAATTGCATTGAATCTGTATAGCACTTTAGGTAGTATGGCCATTTTGACAATATTAATTCTTCCTATCCAAGAACATGGAAGATCTTTCCATCTTCTAAGGTGTTCTTTAATTTCTTTCTTTAGTGTTGTATAGTTCTCATTGTAGAGGTCTTTCACCTCTTTTGTGAGATTGATTCCCAAGTATTTTATTTTTTTCGAGGCTATTGTGAATGGGGTAGTTTTCCTAATTTCTCTTTCTGAAGATTCATCACTTATGTATAAAAATGCGTTGGATTTATGGGCATTGATCTTGTAACCTGCTACTTTACTGAAATCACTTATGAGTTCTAAGAGTTTTCTGGTGGAATTTCCTGGTTCCTCTAAATATATAATCATGTCATCAGCGAACAGGGATAGTTTGAGTTCCTCTTTTCCAATTTGTATGCCTTTAATTTCTTTGGTTTGTCTAATTGCTCTGGCCAGAGTCTCAAGAACGATGTTGAATAGAAGTGGTGAAAGAGGGCATCCCTGCCTTGTTCCAGTTTTTAGGGGGAATGCTTTCAGTTTTTCACCATTTAGAATGATATTAGCCATGGGCTTAGCATAAATGGCCTTTACAATGTTAAGGAATGTTCCCACTATCCCTATTTTTTCTAGTGTTTTGAGCATGAAGGGGTGCTGTATTTTATCAAATGCCTTTTCTGCATCTATTGAAATAATCATGTGATTCTTGACTTTAAGTCTATTAATATGGTGAATTACGTTTATTGATTTCCTGATGTTGAACCAACCTTGCATCCCTGGGATGAAACCCACTTGATCATGGTGCACTATCTTTTTAATATGTTTTTGTATGCGATTTGCTAAAATTTTGTTGAGAATTTTTGCGTCGATGTTCATTAAGGATATTGGTCTGAAATTTTCTTTCCTTGATGAGTCTCTGTCTGGTTTAGGTATCAGTGTGATATTGGCTTCATAGAATGAGTTTGGGAGGGTTCCCTCCTGTTCTATTTTATGGAATACTTTGAGAAGTATTGGAATGAGCTCTTCCTTAAAGGTTTTGTAGAACTCAGCTGAGAACCCATCTGGTCCCGGACTTTTCTTTGTTGGTAGGCTTTTGATGACTTCTTCTATTTCAGTACTTGAAATTGGTCTATTTAAATTCTTTATATCCTCCTCATTCAGTTTAGGTAATTCATATGTCTCTAGAAACCTGTTGATGTCTTCGAAATTTTCTATTTTGTTGGAGTATAGATTTTCAAAATAGCTTCTAATTATGTTTTGTATTTCCATCCTGTCTGTTGTGATATTTCCTTGTTCATTCCGAATTTTAGTGATTTGGGTTTTCTCTCGTCTTCTCTTTGTTAGTGTGGCTAAAGGTTTATCAATTTTGTTTATTTTTTCGAAGAACCAACTATTTATTTTGTCAATTTTTTGTATTGTTTCTTTTGTTTCAATTTCATTGATTTCAGCTCTGAGTTTAACTATTTCCTGTCTTCTACTACTTTTGGTGCTGTTCTGTTCTTCTTTTTCTAGGGCTTTGAGCTGTAGTGTTAGGTCGTTTATTTTTCTGAAATTGAGAAGGATTTGTTTGACATACATAGATGAGCCACTGTTTGGGGCATAGATCTTTATGATTGTTATACCTTGCTGATTTATGCTTCCCTTAAGCAGTATGAAATGACCTTCTTTATCCCTTCTGACTAACTTTGGCTTGAAGTCCACATTATCGGAAATGAGGATGGATACTCCAGCTTTTTTGCTGAGTCCATGTGCATGGTATGTTTTTCCCCATCCTTTCACCTTTAATCTATGGGTATCTTTTTCTATGAGGTGAGTCTCTTGCAGGCAACATATTGTTGGATCTTTCTTTTTAATCCAGTCTGCCAGTCTATGTCTTTTGATTGATGAATTCAGGCCATTAACATTCAGGGTTATTATAGAGAAATGATTTGGTTTCCCAGTCATTTGGTTCATTTTTAAAATTTTGTTTATTTATTTGTTTGACACAACTTGTTTCCTCCTTTATTTGACAATTCCTTTAGGATAATTCCTCCCTTAGCTGATTTGCTTCTTTGTTTTTCATCTCTTCCTCATGGAATATTTTGTTGAGAATGTTCTGTAATGCTGGCTTTCTTTTTGTAAATTCTTTTAGCTTTTGTTTATCATGGAAGGATTTTATTTCATCGTCAAATTTGAAGGTAAGTTTTGCTGGGTATAAGATTCTTGGTTGGCATCCATTTTCTTTCAGGGCTTGAAAAATGTTGTTCCAGGCCCTTCTTGCTTTTAGGGTCTGGATTCAAAAATCTGCTGATATGCGTATTGGTTTCCCCCTGAATGTAATTTGGTTCTTTTCTCTCACAGCCTTTAAAATTCTGTCTTTATTTTGTATGTTAGGTATTTTCATTATAATGTGCCTTGGTGTGGGTCTGTTGTAATTTTGTGTATTTGGAGTCCTGTAAGCCTCTTGAACTTGATTTTCCATTTCATTCTTCAGATTTGGGAAATTTTCTGATATTATTTCATTGAATAGGTTGTTCATTCCTTTGGCTTGTTTCTCTAGACCTTCCTCAATCCCAATAATTCTTAAATTTGGCCTTTTCATGATATCCCATAGTTCTTGTAGATTCTGTTCATGATTTCTTACCATCTTCTCTGTTTGTTCAGCTTTGTTTTCAAGGTTAAATATTTTGTCTTCAATGTCTGAGGTTCTGTCTTCCAGGTGTTCTATCCTATTGGATATGCTTTCTATGGAGTTCTTAATTTGGTTTATTGTTTCCTTCATGTCAAGGATTTCTGTTTGGTTTTTTTTCAATATCTCTAACTCTTTATTGAAATGATCTTTTGCTTCCTGTATTTGCTCTTTTAACTGTCGATTGGTGCGATCATTCAATGCTTGCATTTGCTCTTTCATCTCATCGTTTGCTTCTCTGATCATTTTAATTATGTACATTCTGAACTCCTTTTCTGTCATTTCTTCTGCCATGCTGTCATTGGGTTTTATTGATGTAACATCTAGATTTGTTTGCAGCATTTTCTTTCCTTGTTTTCTCATATTGTTCAGATATCAGTGGACCGCTGAGATATTGCAGATTTCCTCTGTTGATTTATAATGTCCCTGAAGATTTCTATATATATCCCCTCTTAGCCTTCAGTAGGCTGAAGTCTTGGAGGAAGTTGATAATGCGGTGCTCCACAAGGAAGCTGCCTCTCTAGGAGTGGTGGCCTTCAGGTGGGGTATATTCCCTGCTAGTGGGCAGAGGTGCCTCCACTTGTTGACCAATGGTCATCCAAAGGGGACCTAGGCTGTGGGCTGAGGCAAGGCCTGTTTGGGCCTGTGTCTCTGGTTTTACCGTCCTTGTGGGGAAACCTCACCAGGCAGGGAAGACTCACCCAGTGGGGAGGTCTCGCTGGTCAGTTTCCTCCTAGAGGTTCCCCTCAATTTACAGCTACTGCCTGGGCTGGGCTGCCTTCCTCTGCAAAGTTTCCAGGGGCCCGGCCCTACCTCCTGGGCCTGGGAGCCTCACCCTTCGCAGATGAATCTCCTTAGGCTGCCCCTCCTCAGAGCATTTGCCCACAGGCCTGGAACCTTCGCTCCGCCCTAAGCCTGTCTCTGTGCGGCTCTTCCACCCAGAAGCCTCCTAGATCCTGGGACCCTGCTCTGCACCTAATCGCCTGGCTGCGTGGCCCCTCCTCTGAGCAGCCACCTGTGGCCCCGAACAATCGCTCTGAGTTCCAGAGACCCGCCACAGGCCTCTTCCTCCAGACAGCCGCCCAGTATGCCGGTGCGGTCACTAGGAGTCCAAGAAACTCACTTCATGCCTCCTCCTCCCACCAACCACCCGTAGCCCGGGGCAATCAATCACTCCGAGTCGAAGTGACCCTCCCCGTTCCTCCTCCTTCTCCAGATAACCCCCCGGGTGTTCAGGAGCAGTCCCTCTGAGTGGCTCTGAATCCACGTGACCCACCAAGCGTCCCACCACGCTTCTCCTCCAGGCAGCCCCCCTGTGTTCAGGAGCTGTCACTTTAAGACCAAACAACTCACCACTCGCCTTCTCCTCTGAGCAGCCGCCTGGAGCGCTAATGCAGTCACTGCGAGTCCAAAGGACCCGCCGCGCTCCTCCTTCTCCTTCTCCTGCTCCTCCGGGCAGGCCCCGGGGTTCAGAAGTGGTCAGAGTCCAAACAGCTCGCCACGCAGACCCTTCTCTGGCAACTTCCTGTAGCTCTGGTTAAGTCACCCGAATCCAAGCGGCCGCTCCTCTTCCTCCTCGTCCTCAGGGCAGGCCCCGGTGTTCAGAAGCGTCGTTCTGATTCCAAATAGCTCGCCGCGCAGCTACCGCCTGTAGCTCTGGTGCAGTCTCTCCGAATCCAAGTGGCCACGCTCCTCTCCTCCTCCTCAGGGCAGGCCCCGGTGTCCTGAGTCCACACAGTTCTCCTCGCCACTCTTCCCCCGGGCAGCCGCCGGAGCCCCAGTGGCTGCTCCGAGTCCCAGCGCTGTGCCGAGCGGCCTCCTTTACGGCGCTCCCAGCGGGGGGAGGGGCGTCTCGCCGGCAGTTCTACTTCACAAAGTTTCCTGCGTTCCGGGACCCCCGTCCCATCCGGGATGCCCCCCCAGGGGGTGAGAGTCACCCGGCTGCTTTGAGTTGGTCCCAAGAGTCTCAATATCTCCTCTTTTGAATCCTGAGTCCTGGAGCAACATGAAATGCAGCCACCCTCTAGGCCGCCATCTTGAAAAAACCCTGGAAGTTGGATTATTTGTATTCTTGATGTAGAGTTCTTGAGTTCTTTATATATTCTGGAAATTAGTGCTGTCTGAAGTGTGTGTGGAAAAGATTTTCTCCCACTCTGTAGGCTCTATTTTCACATTATTGATTGTTTTCTTTACTCAGGAAAAAAAAAAAAAAACTTTTTAGCTTAAATCTGTTCCATTTACTGATTCTTGCTATTATTTTTTGTGCTATGGGGGTCTTGTTAAGGAAGTCTGGTCCTAAGCCAACGTGATGGGGATTCAGGCCTACTTTTTCTTTTATTTGGTGAAGGGTCTCAGGTCTAATTCCTGGATCCTTGATCCATTTTGAGTTGAGTTTTGTGCAGGGTGAGAGATAGGGATTTAATTTCATTTTTCTGCAGATGGACATTCAGCTTTGCCAGTACCATTTGTTGAAGAAGCTATCTTTTCTCCATTGTATGTTTTTGGCACTTTTGTCTAGTATGAGATAACTGTACTTGTGTGGATTTGTCTCTGTGTCTTCTATCCTATATCATTGGTCTACCTATTTTGGTGCCAATACCATGCTGTTTTTGTTCCTATTGCTCTATAATAGTTTAAGTTCTGGTATTGTGATACCTCCTGCATTACTCTTCCTGCCCAGGATTGCTTTGGCTACTCTGGCCTTTTGTTCTTCCAGTTTCATGATTGCTTTGTCTACTTCTATGGGAAGTGTCACTGGGATTTTAATTGTATAGCACCTTTGGTAGTATGGCCATTTTGATAATATTAATTCTGCCTATCCAAGAACATGGGAGATCTTTCCATCTTTCAAGATCTTCTTCAATTTCTTTCTTTAATGTTCTGTAGTTTTTATTGTAGAGGTCTTTTGCCTCTTTGGTTAGATTGATTCCAAGTATTTTATTTATTTATTTTTTTTAAGGCTATTGTGAATGGAGTTGTTTTTCTAATTCTCTTTCAGATGTTTTATCACTTATGAATAAAAATGCTTTATATTTATGTGTGTTGATTTTATATCCTGCCACTTTACCGAATTCATTTTTGATGTCTAGAAGTTTTCTGATAGAGATTCTCTAAATAATAATGTAATCAGCAAATAGTGACAACTTAAGTTCCTCTTTTCCTGTTTGTATCCCTTTAATTCCATTCATATCCCTTTAATTTCTTTAGTTTGTCTAATTGCTTGGGGTAGAATTTCAAGGATGATGTTGAACAGAGGTGGTGAAAGAGGACATCCCTGTCTTGTTCCAGTTTTTAAAGGGATTGCTTTCATTGTTTCTCCATTAAGAATGATGCTGGCAGTGGGCTTAGCATAAATGGCCTGGTTCAGTTTGGGAGGATCACATGTCACTAGAATTTCGTTGACGTCTTTGGCATTTTCTATTTTGTTGGAGTATAGATTTTCAAAGTAGTTTCTAACTATGTTATGTATTTCAATGGTGTCTGTCATGGTATTTCCTTTTTCATCATAAATTTTAATAATTTGGGTTTTCTCTCTCCTTTTTGTTAGTGTGGCTAAGGGTTTGTCTATTTTGTTTACTTTTTCAAAAACCAACTTTTTGTTTTGTCAATTTGTTGAATTGATTCTTTTGTTTCAATTTCATTGATTTCAGTCCTGATTTTAATTATTTCCTGTCTTCTACTACTTTTGGTGTTGTTCTGTTCTTCTTTTTCTGGTTGGAGCTGTAAAGTTAGGTCATTTGGTTGTTTACATTTTATTCTTTTTTGAATGTGTTCCATGCAATAAATTTTCCTCTTACTACTGCTTTCATAATGTCCCAGAGATTTTGATATTTTGTATCCCTCATTCTCATTTACCTCTAAGAATTTTTTATCTTCTCCATGATATTTTTCTGTTATCCATGGTTCATTCAATAGCATATTTTTTAGTCTCCAGGTGTAGAATAGTTTCTGTTTTTTATTTTGTCATTGATTTCTAATTTCATTGCATTATGATCTGATAGAACACAAGGTAGTATCTATTTTTTTGCATTTCCTAAGGGCTGCTTTGTGGCATAACATATGGTCTATTTTGGAGAAGATTCCATGTGCTGCTTAGAAGAAAGTGAATCCACTCATGGATGGATGGAATATTCTGTATATGTCTGTTGAGTCTAGTTTATTGATTGTGTTTTTGAGTTCTATGATTTCTTTTTTTAATTTTTGTTTGTAAGATCTATCCAGTGGTGACCGATGTGTTAAAGTTGTCAGGGTCTTAAGCCCCCTTGCTCTTCTCCATCAGCAACAAGGGAAGGGGACACTTCCCAACAAGGTCAGACCTGGAAAGGTAGGGCCGACTGACCACCCGCACCCAGCCTGCAGGATGGAGGACAATCAGATGCGTCAGGGAGACCAGTCAGAGCAGGAACTCATTTATTGAGGAAGTCACACAGCTTTTATGTAGGGTGAAGGCTAGGGGGGAAGCAATCAGCTTAAAGGTCAGCAAGGCATGGGGTGTTCACACAGGTGAGAGTCCCATAGGACTATATGGCAAGCATGAGCAGAACTGTTCGCAGAACTGTTGTTAACCAATCCCTGACAGTGGTCCGATTTATCGTCATTAACTTTTGAAACCACCTTTGAGGCCTTGATCTTGCTCACTCACCAGGGAGTAAGGAGTCAGCCTGAGTTAGTTAATATGTCATTAGTCCCAACAAAAGTCACCCAAAATTATTGTGTTGTGATCTATTTGATTCCTGGCATTGAGAAGGATTTGTTTGATGTACATGGATGCAACATTGTTTGGGGCATAAATATTTATGATTGTTATGTCTTCCTGATTTATGTTTCCCGTAAGCAGTATGAAATGTTCTTCTTTATCCTTTTTGGCTAACTTTGGCTTAAAGTTCACTTTATCTGAAATAAGAATGGAAACCCCCCGCTTTTTTACTGTGTCTTTGTGTGTGGTAGTTTTTTCCCATTCTTTCACCCATTAGTCTGCAGATGTCCTTATCCATGAGATGAGTCTCTTGAAGGCAGCATATTATTGGGTCTTTCTTTTTAATTTAATCTGCCTGTCAATGTCCTTAATTAATGATTTTAGACCATGTTCAAGGTTATTACTGAGATATGATTTGTATTCCCGGTCATTTGGTCTTATTTTTGGTTTTTAACTTGACTTGGTTTCTCCTTTGAATAGATTTTTCTTTCAGGTAGTTCTTCCCTTTGCTGACCTACATTGTTGTTTTTCATTTCCTCCTCATGGAATATTTCCATTGAGAATATTCTGTAGTATAGTTTTTCTATTTGTAAATTCTTTTAATTTTTGTTTATCATGGAATAATTTTATTTCATCTTCAAATCTAATGGTTAGTTTTGCTGGGTATAGGATTCTTGGTTAGCATCCATTTTTTCATAGCTTGAAATATGTTATTCCAGCCCCTTTTAGCTTTTAGGGTCTGGGCTGAGTAATCTGCTGATATCCATATTTGTTTCCCCCTATATGTAATCTGTTGTTTTTCTCTTACAATCTTCAAAATTCTATCTTTATTTTGTATCTTAGGCATTTTCATTATAATGTGGCTGGTGTGGATCTGCTGTGATTTTGTGCATTTGGTGTTCTGTTAGCCTCTTGTATTTGATTTTCCATTTCATTCTTCAGGCTTGGGAAATTTTCTGATATTATTTCATTGAATAATAGTCATTCCTTTGGTTTGTATTTCTGTGCCTTCCACAATTCCAGTTATTCTTAAATATGGTCTTTTCATGATGTCCCATAGTTCTTGGAGGTTCTGTTCATGATTTCTTACCATCTTCTCTATTTGGTCAACTTTATTTTAAAGATTAAATATTTTGATTTATTGTCTGAGGTTCTGTCTTCCAAGTGATTTAGTCTTTTGGTGATGCTTTCCATTGTTTTTTACTTGATTTATTGTTTCCTTCATTTCAAGGATTTCTGCTTAGTTGTTTTTTTCAGAATCTATCTCTGTTGAAATGAACTTTTGCTTTCTGCAGTTGCTCTTTGCTTATTGGAGTGGTCATTCATTGCCTGCATTTGCTCTCTTATCTCATCCTTTGTTTCATGAATCATTTTAATTATGCATATTCTGAACTCCTTTTCTGACATTTTTTATACCATGCTGTCACTGGATTCTATTAATATAGAATCTAGTTTTGTGTGGATCATTTTCTTTCCTTGTTTTTTCATGTCATCCCCTCAAGCAGTGCAGATCTGGGTATTGTAGCCCCCCACCCTACCCCCCACATAGGCTTATAGTGACACTTCATGTTTCAAAAACTTCTTCTTTAAGGAAGTGTGTTTGGGGGAGGGGTCAATATTAGAAATGCCAATGCAGACAATATGCAATCTTAAAACAAATAGCCCCTATGAAGATGTTAGCAATATTGTCATAATAAACAGAATGAGTTCAATTATTATCTACAGTAAAACTAATAGATTTGCAATAAGGTCTGCAGTTTCTAATGGAGGACAAAGGATGGGATAGGGTGTAGGGTGTAGCTGTTAATGGCATAAGAAAAGAGTAATTGTTCTAGTTTGTAGAAAGAGTGAAAGCGTAATCAAAAGAAGTTGGTTGTTAGCATGAGAAAAGGGAGAAAGAGACTCTGAGGAAACAGGTACATAAAAAGAAAATAGAGTGAGAAAAGTAAAGAAATAAAAACTTAAAATTTTTCAAAAAGGAGAAAAAAAAAGAGAAAAAAATCTACACTATAACATTCATATAGAATTCAAACCTCCCAGTCTTCAATAGCCTGATGCATGAGAGGTACCTGACAATGAGCTTCCAGTCTCCAGCAGGCATCTCAGGATGGGATTTTGCCCACCTAAAGATGGGAGCTACTGCTTCCAGGATAATCTAAGATGGCCACTCTGGCTTCCAAATGTGTTGGCAAATGGGGAGCTGCAGGTCAGGGTGTGAGTGTGGTTGGCTGGAGGTCCTGGAGGAAAGGTGTGGTTGGTCCAGCAGAGGTCCTGGAGGTGGGGGCTTGGTCAGTCCGGCCAGGGGTCCTACAGGTCCTGGCTGTTGTCTCAAACTGGTGGCAGCCACGTGTAACCAAACCTGCAGGTACTGTGACAGTGAACTTTTAGGCAACAGCAGGCAGCTGGTCCTCTACTCGTGGTCTGCTGGCTGCTGTTGGATGATTAGCAGGTGATCCTCAGGGTATGTGAAAGGCAGGTGATGGACAGGCAAGAGACAGGCAAATGGCAGATAATAGCACCAACATTATTCTTAATGGAAAAAAAAAGTGAATACATTTCCTCTAAAAACTGGAACAAGACGGCAATTCCCTCTTCCACCACTTCTGTTCAACATCATGCTTGAGATACTAACTGGAGTAATTAGACCAAAGAAATTAATGGGATACTATTAGGAAAACAAGAACTCAAGCTACTACTGTTTGCCAATGACATAAGTCTATATTTAAAGAATCCAAAACTCTCCACCAGAAAACTTCTAGAACTAGTAAATGAGTTTAAAAAAGTAGCAGGATATAAAATCAACACACATAAATATCTAATGCATTTCTATTAAAAAGGATAAATCTTCTGAAAGAGAATTTAGGAAAACTACTCCATTCACAATATCTAAAAAATAAATAAATACTTGGTGAAAAGTGAATAAGTGCCCAGAAAAACCACTCCAGATGTGGGAACTCATGCAAGAGATTTTATTAGGCAGAGGAACAGTGTCTGCCCTGAAGACAGATAACATGAGAGAGAGAGCATGGTGGGGAGCTTCACAAAAGTAGTTGAATTTCCTGGGCTAATGATGATAGTACCAATTGCTGAGCAGTTAAAATTCGAGGGCTAGGGATTAAGCCAATGGCTGCTGAGCACAGTCTGACAAGTGGACCAATGACTGACTAGGATCACAGACTGACAGCTGGGGGTGCTATTATGCCTCCTTACCTTCCCCTGAAGGTCTGTCCTGCTGAAAACCACACAGGAAGGAACCTCACAAGGTGGAAGGCTACACTGTTTGTAGGCAGCCAAAGACCCGAGGTGAGAGCCAGAGGGCAGGGTAAACTCAACACCTAATTGCTGCCTGCCATGGCCAGGTGACGCCCGGCAGGTTCACATGAAGAGTGCTGCATCTGCAACTGTGGACTTGTCGCACCTCATCTACCCTCTGGGCAACCCACTGAGCACTGCACTTGGGAATCAATCTAACAAGAGGTGAAAGACTTTTATATAATGAAAACCACAGTACACTAAAGAAAGAAATTGAAGAAAAACTTAGAAGATGGAAAGATCTCACATGTTCCTGTATAGGCAGGATGAACATTATCAAACTGGCCATACTTCCAAAGGTGCTATACAGATTTAACACAATTCCAATTAAAATCCCAAAGACATTCCTCATAGAAATAGAGAAAGCAATTATGAAATTATCTGGAAGAACAAAAGAACCAGAATAGCCAAAGAAATCTTGGGCAGGAAGAGTGATGTAGGAGGTATCACAATACCAGAACTTAAAGAGTACTGTAGAGCAATAGTAATAATAATGGCATGAGATTGGCACCCAAATAGACAGGTAGACCAATAGTATAGAATAGAAAGCACAGAGACAAACCCGCACAAGTAGTTATCTCAAACTAGACAAGGTTGCCAAAAACATACAGTGGAGAAAAGATAGCCTCTTCAACTAATGGTGCCATCTGCAGTAAAATGAAATTAAACTCCTATCTCTCACCCTGCACAAAACTCAACTCAAAATGGATCAAGGATCTAGGATTTAGACCTGAGACCAAATAGAAGAAAATGTAGGTCTGAATCTTCATGTTGGCTTAGGACCAAACTTCCTTAACAAGATGCCCAGAGCACAAAATGCTAATCTCAGCAAACTCTTTTTTTTTTTTTTTTTTTTTTAAATAAGAATTTAACATTTGGTAGTATTCCAAGTGTGTATGCTGAACATTTTACAAGTCTATGGCCTATAAATTTTGTTCTTAGGTATATACAAAATACATCAAAACCTGTATAAAGAGAATCACATAGCCATGTTCATATTATTATTTTTTAAAATAAAGTTAGCTTTATTTTTTATTTTTATTTTTATTTTATTTGTAGTACTTTTTTTATTGTAAACAAGTGGGATACATTTTGATTTTCTATACATGGAGTACAGGCATACCATTTGTGTAATCATAAATTTACACAGGGCAATGTTGTTTAATTCATTCTGCCATTTCCCCCCCTTTACCCCCACACCCCACCCATTCCTCTTTTCCCTCTATACAGTCCTTCCTTCCTCCATTCTTGCCCCCCTCTCTAACCCTAACCCTAAACCTAACCGTAACCCTAATGCTAACCCTTGCCACCCCCCATTATATGTCATCATCTGCTTATTAGTGAGATCATTCGTCCTTTGGTTTGTTGAGATTGGCTTATCTCACTTAGCATGATATTCTCCAATTTCATGCATTTGCCTGCAAATGCCATAATTTTATCATTCTTTATGGCTAAAATGAGTAATATTCATATATATATATACGTATATATATACGTATATATATATGCCACAGTTTCTTTATCCATTCGCCAATTGAAGGACATCTAGGTTGGTTCCACAACTGGCTATGGTGAATTGAGCAGCTATGAACATTGATGTGGCTGTATCTCTGTGGTTTGCTGATTTTAAGTCCTTTGGGTATAGGCCAAAGAATGGGATAGCTGGGTCAAATGGTGGTTCCATTCCAAGCTTTCTGAGGAATCTCCATACTGCTTTCCAGAGTGGCTACACTAATTTGCAGCCCCACCAGCAATGTATGAGCATATTTTTTCCCCCACATCCTCGCCAACACCTATTGTTGCTTGTGCTCTTGATAATCGCCATTCTAATCCAGGTGAGATGGAATGTTAGGGTGGTTTTGATTTGCATTTCTCTTATTACTAGAGATGTTGAACATTTTTTTCTTATATCTGTTGATTGCTTGTACATCTTCTTCTGTGAAGTGTCTGTTCATTTCCTCAGCCCATTTGTTGATTGGGTTATTTGTATTCTTGGTGTAGAGTTTTTGAGTTCTTTATATATTCTGTAAATTAGTGCTCTATCTGAAGTATGAGTGGCAAAGATTTTCTCCCACTCTGTAGGTTCTTTCTCACATTACTCATAGTTTCCTTTGCTGAGAGAAAGCTTTTTAGTTTGAATCTGTCCCAGTTGTTGATTCTTGCTTTTATTTCTTGTGCTATGGAGTCCTGTTAAGGAAGTCTGATCCTAAGCCAACAAGGTGAAGATTTGGACCTACTTTTTCTTCTATAAGATGCAGGGTCTCTGGTCTGATTCCAAGGTCCTTGATCCATTGTGAGGTGATTTTTGTACAGGGTGAGAGATGGGGGTTTATTTTCATTCTGTTGCATATGGTTTTCCAGTTTTCCTAGCACCATTTGTTGAAGAGGCTATCTTTTCTCCATTGCATATATTTGGCCCCTTTGTCTAGTATGAGAAGATTGTATTTATTTGGGTTTGTGTCCATGTCCTCTATTCTGTACCATTGATCTACCTGTCTATTTTGGTGCCAATACCATGCCGTTTTTGTTACTATTGCTTTGTAGTAGAGTTGAAGATCTGGTATTGTGATACCCCCTGTTTCATTCTTCCTGCTAAGGATTGCTTTAGCTATTCTGGGTTTCTTATTCTTCCAGATGAATTTCATAATTGCTTGCTCTATTTCTGTAAGGTATGTCATTGGGATTTTAATTGGAATTGCATTGAATCTGTACAGCACTTTTGGTAGTATGGCCATTTTGACAATAATAATTCTGCCTATCCAAGAACATGGGAGATCTTTCCATCTTCTAAGGTTTTCTTTAATTTCTTCCTTTAGTGTTCTTTAGTTCTCATTGTAGAGGTCTTTCACCCTTTTGTGAGATTGATTCCCAAGTATTTTAATTTTTTCAATGCTATTGTGAATGGGGTAGTTTTCCTAATTTCTCTTTCTGAAGATTCATCACTTATGTATAAAAATGCATTGGATTTATGAGTATTGATCTTATAACCTGCTACTTTACTGAATTCACTTCTGAGTTCTAAAAGTTTCCTGGTGGAATTTCCAGGTTCCTCTAAATATATAATCATGTCATCAGCGAACAGGGATAGTTTGAGTTCTTCTTTTCCTATTTGTATCCCTTTAATTTCTTTGATTTGTCTAATTGCTCTGGCTAGAGTCTCAAGAACGATGTTGAATAGAAGTGGAGAAAGAGGGCATCCCTGCCTTGTTCCAGTTTTTAGGGGAAATGCTTTCAGTTTTTTACCATTTAGAATGATATTGGCCATGGGCTTAGCATAGATGGCCTTTACAATGTTAAAGAATGTTCCCACTATCCCTGTTTTTTCTAGTGTTTTGAGCATGAAGGGATGCTGTATTTTATCGAATGCTTTTCTGCATCTATCGAAATAATCATGTGATTCTTAACTTTAAGTCTGTTGATATGGTGAATTACATTTATTGATTTCCGGATGTTGAACCAACCTTGCATCCCTTGCATAAAACCCACTTTATCATGGTGCACTATCTTTTTAATACATTTTTGTATGTGATTTGCTAAAATTTTGGTGAGAATTTTTGTGTCGATGTTCATTAAGGATATTGGTCTGAGATTTTCTTTCCTCGATGTGTCTCTGTCTAGTTTAGGTATCAGGGCGATATTGGCTTCATAGAATGAGTTTGGGAGAGTTCCCTCCTCTTCTATTTCATGGAATACTTTGAGGAGTATTGGAATGAGCTCTTCTTTAAAGGTTTTATAGAACTCGGCTGAGAACCCATCTGGTCCCGGACTTTTCTTTGTTGGTAGGCTTTTGATGACCTCTTCTATTTCATTGCTTGAAATTGATTTATTTAAGTTGTGTATGTCCTCCTCGTTCAGTTTAGGTAATTCATATGTCTCTAGAAACTTGTTGATGTCTTCGAGGTTTTCTGTTTTGTTGGAGTATAGATTTTCAAAATAGCTTCTAATTATGTTTTGTATTTCACTCGTGTCTGTTGTGATATTTCCTTGTTCATTCTGAATTTTAGTAATTTGAGTTTTCTCCCTCTTTCTCTTTGTTAGTGTGGCTAAGGGTTTATCAATTTTGTTTATTTTTTCAAAGAACCAACTATTTATTTTGTTAACTTTTTGTATTGTTTCTTTTGTTTCAATTTCGTTGATTTTGGCTCTGATTTTAACTATTTCCTGTCTTCTACTACTTTTGGTGTTGCTCTGCTGTTCTTTTTCTAGGGCTTTGAGCTGTAGTGTTAAGTCATTTTATTTGTTGATTTCTACTTCTTTTGCTGAATGTGCCCCATGAAATAAATCTTCCTTGAAGTACAGATTTCATAGTGTCCCAGAGATTTTGATATGATGTGTCTTTGTTCTCGTTTACTTTTAAGAACTTTTTTTATGTCTCTCCTGATGTCTTCTGTTATCCATTCATCATATAATAGTGTATTATTTAATCTCCAGGTATTGGAGAAGTTTCTGTTTTTTATTCTGTCATTTATTTCTAATTTCAATCCATTATGATCTGATAGAATACAAGGTAGTATCTCTATCTTCTTGTATTTGCTAACAATAGCTTTGTGGCATAAAATATGATCTATTTTAGAGAAGGATCCATGTGCTGCTGAGAAGAAAGTGTATTCGTTGTTTGTTGGATGGTATATTCTATATATGTCTGTTAAGTCCAAATTGTTGATTGTGTTATTGAGATCTATGGTTTCTCTAATTTTTGTTTGGAAGATCTATCCAGTGGTGAGAGAGGCATGTTAAAATTGCCTAGTATTATTGTGTTGTGGTCTATTTGATTTCTGGAATTGAGAAGGATTTATTTGACATATATGGATGAGCCAATGTTTGGGGCATAGATATTTATGATTGTTATATCTTGCTGATTTATGCTTCCCTTAAGCAGTATGTAGTGTCCTTCTTTATCCCTTCTGACTAGTTTTAGCTTGAAGTCCACATTATCTGATATGAGGATGGATAGTCCAGCTTTTTTGCTGTGTCCATGTGCATGGTATGTTTTTTCCCATCCTTTCACCTTTAGTCTATGGGTATCTCTTTCTATGAGATGAGTCTCTTGCAGGCAGCATATTGTTGGATTTTCCTTTTTACTCCAATCTGCCAGTCTATGTCTTTTGATTGATGAGTTCAGGCCATTAACATTCAGGGTTATTTTTGAGATATGATTTGTATTCCCAGTCATTTGACTCATTTTTGTTTTTTGACATGATTTGGTTTCTCCTTTATTTGGCTATTCCTTTAGGCTAGTTCCTCCTGTTGCTGATTTGCATTGTTGTTTTTCATCTCTTACTCATGGAATATTTTGCTGAGCATGTTCTGTAATGCCAGCTTTCTTTTTGTAAATTCTTTTAGCTTTTGTTTATCATGGAAGGATTTTATTTCATTTTCAAATCTGAAAGTAAGTTTTGCTGGGTATAAGATTCTTGGTTGGCATCCACTTTCTTTCAGGGCTTGGTAAATATTGTTCCAGGCCCTTCTAGCTTTTAGGGTCTGGATTAAAAAATCTGCTGATATCCGTATTGGTTTCCCCCTGAATGTAATTTGATTCTTTTCTCTCACGGCCTTTAAAATTCTGTCTTTATTTTGTATGTTAGGTATTTTCATAATGATGTGCCGTGGTGTGGGTCTGTTGTAATTTTATATATTTGGAGTCTTATAAGCCTCTTGTATCTGGTTTTTCATTTCATTCTTCAGATTTGGGAAATTTTCTGATATTATTTCATTGAAGATTGTTCATTCCTTTGGTTTGTTTCTCTAAGCCTTCTTCAATCCCAATAATTCTTAAATTAGGCCTTTTCATGTTATCTCATAGTTCTTGTAGATTCTGTTTATGATTTCTTACCATCTTCTCTGTTTGGTCCACTTTGTTTTCAAAATTAAATATTTTGTCTTCAATGTCTGAGGTTCTGTCTCCAGGTGTACAGTCCTATGGGTTATGCTTTCTATGGAGTTTTTAACTTGGTTTATTGTTTCTTTCATTTCAAGGATTTCTGTTTGTATTTTTCAGTATTTTTCTAACTCTTTATTGAAATGATCTCTTGGTTCCCGTATTTGCTCTTTTAACTTTGATTGGTGCAATCATTTAATACTTGCATTTGCTCTTTCATCTCCTTCTCCAATGCCTGCATTTGCTCTTTCATCTCCGTGTTTGTTTCCCTGATTGTTTTAATCATGTACATTCTTTTTTTTTTTTTTTTACATTTACAAATATTAAATTTATTATAACTAGAATGAATTTAATGGTTCTCAGATTTGGCCACCTTGTAGCTCCACTTAAGGAGGGGTTTTTTTTTTTTTTAACAGAAAAATGCATTATAACTTGGTCAAATTACTTACACATTTTTTTTAAAAAGCTTTCTAAAAAGGAAAACAAGAAAAGCAACTCTTCATTTTCACATAATTAAAGAACAGGAGAAAGCATGCAAGCTACATCATAGCTAAATTTACCAAACCAACCAAAGCAGAGGGGGGGGGGGGATTTTCTCTTCTGATTATGTGTCATAACAAGGTCCGCTGTCTTATATACACATGTATATAATGTTACATTCCAGCACTGTAGAAAGTCCCCTCTGACCCCTCCCCGCAAGTTTCAGTCTAGTCTCCAAACTTGGAAAGCAGCGCATGCTCCTGCTGCCTGTGCAGTTCGTTCTCGGTCAGCAGCTGGAGTTTCTCCGAGCCCAGTAGGTCTAGCTCCAGCTCTAGCTCCCACACACGCGCGTCCTCGCCACCCAGCCGCTTGCTTTCCAGCCGCAGCCGGTTGTTCTCGTCCTCCATGCGTGAGGGGCACTTCTCCAGCTCCAGGTACTCTTTGATGAGCTCCTGCTTGCTCATGTTCTGCAGGCTTTCCGCTTGGTACCGCTCGTACGTCTCCGAGAAGTCCCGCTGTAGAAACTCGCTGCCGTCCCCTCCCATCCCGTCGCTACCCCCGTCCTCTTCACCCACTTCTTCCATAAAGTCCTCATCACTAGTATCGTTGGATTTGGAGACGGTTCGCTTGGGGTAGAGGCCCGTTTTGAGATCTGGCTCTTCCTGATCATGGTCATCCATGAGGAACTGCGTGGTATTATAGGGGCGACCGGCTGGCCCTTGGCTAACATCTCGGCTCGAATCCTGGAAGCTCGCAGGCTCTGCTTCTCGTCGAACTTTTTCTTCTCTTCCCAGGTCAGCTTTTAGTGCGGTTTCCTATGCCGCTTTTTCTTGGAGGGGCGTCTCCTATGTTTCTTCTTACCTAGCTGTCTCTGCTGTTGTCCCCACGCTTTCTCGCCACCAGCGGCAGGAGCCCCCAACTTGTTGGCCTCCGAGTCATGATACGGTTGGGCAAGCAGCTCGGTCGTCGGTTCCCCTCCCGACGATGGGGAGATGCCACCAGCGGACAAGTCGTCCCCATTTTGGCCCTTCTCGCCTGCTTCCAGGCAGCTTGATTCTGGACAGGCCTGGGTCTGCAGGGGAGGAGGCTGGGGCTCCTGGCTCCCTTCCCCCTCCGGCCCCTGCCGGCCACCCGACTTGGGGGACGCTCTGGATTGCCACCTACTGTCCTTCTCGGGCACCCGCTCCTCTGCACCTGGGGGGCGCTCAGGGTTCTGCTCTTCATGGACAACAGCAGCACCTGTACAGTTGCTAGTTTGAGGCTGGTGTTGATATTCTGACAAGAGTGGCTCGGCCATGACTAGAGGAGTCCTTGAAGTTTGAGAAATTTTGGCTTTAAGTCCTTAAGGAAAAAAGAGGTTTTTCTTTTCTTAAAAAAAAAAAGTCCAGTAGTTGTCTTCGATCTGTAATTTCTGCAGTGACGCCTTTAGCCAGTCCTTCTGTCAGCAAACTCCAGACGCAGCTTAGCTCGAGTCAGTAAAGGGTTAAGCGCCCACAGCGCGGCCAGCTAGCAGGTCCAAGGGGTGCAGCGGCTGGAACAGTACGGAACGTGCAGACGGAGTACCCCTACGATCCAGGAGTTGGGCAAGAAGATGAGGTTAAGTCCAACGGGTTAAACCCAGCCCCGAAGGGGTTAAAACTACCCGATGACGCTTCCTCCGAGGGGCCGAATCCACAAAGGGTTAAATCCCCTGTCGCAGAGCCCACAGGGGGTTAAAGTCCCAGAGCCACCTCCTCCCACTTCCACGGGTGTCGCTCCAGCCCGAGCTCCCAGTTCCCTAGGCCCAGCCGGAGCCTTAGCCCAGGACAGACAAACTCATCTCCCCTTTGGCTCGATGCTCTCTTAATCATGTACATTCTGAACTCCTTTTCTGACATTTCTTCTGCTGTGCTGTCATTGGGTTTTATTGATATATTATCTAGGTTTTTTTGGGACATTTTCTTCCCTTGTTTTGTCATATTGGTCAGATATCAGTGGGACTCTGAGATATTGCAGATTTCCTCTTTGGCTTATAGTGTCCTATAGATTTCCAGTATATCACCTCCCAGCCTTCAGTAGCCTGAAGTCTTGGAGGAACTTGATAATGCAGTGCTTCCAAAGAAAGCTGCCCCTAGCCCACTAGTGGTTCCAGGGCTGGGGATTGGCTGTGCGGAAAGGCTCTCACTGGGCAGCCTGCTCCAAAAGGCTGGCTGTGGAAGGAGACTGCTGCTGGAGGGAGCAGGGCTGCTCGGAGAAGTCTCTGGCTGCCCTGCCTGGTCCCAGAAGCCATCTGTGGGTCGGGGCCTGCTGCTGGGTCTGGGGCTTTGAGGTGGCTGTGTGGAAAGGCTCTCACTGGGCGGCCTGCTCCGAAAAGTTGGCTGTGGAAGGAGCCTGCTGCTGGAGGGAGCAGGGCTGCTTGTGGAAGATTCTAGCTGCCCTGCCCTCCTCCGAGAAGTTGCCCCTGTCCAGGCCTGCTGCCTGGGCCAAGCTTCACCTGGTGGGAGAGACTCACCCCACAGTTCTATGTTAGTCCGAGTCTCTCATTGCCTCCCCTTCTTGAATCCTGGGTTCTCGAGTGATGGAGATGCAGTCACCCTCTAGTCTACCATCTTGGATACCATGTTCGTATTATTAAATAATTAGCAACCTAAATATTCATTAGTACTGAATAAAAAAATTATGACTTGCTCATGCAATTTAACATTTTTCAAAATGAGAAAGACCAAATTTTGGGCTGTGAAACAAGAATGAGATGAATGAAAGAGATTGACACATCTAAAAAAAAAAGAGGCTGGTACAAGAGACTATATGTATTATTTATAAATTGTGATTTTTCTGACACTAAGCAATGTTTCAAATTCTCTAATGCTATAGGTAAAAGACAGATTAGGCTGGTGGGAACATGTGATTAAGATAATAATTCTATAAAATGAGCCTATCTCTGGAAATTTCCTTGGGACCCCCAATAAAAGTGGAGTGCAGGAAAGGCACATTGTCCTCCTTTTCTCTGAGAGGACCCACAAGTTCCCTTGAGGGTGATGTCTTTCCCTTTTCCTATTCTTTCAATAAACATGCCTGTTTGATACATCTGAGTGATACGTTTGAAGTCTTTGATCACAAGAATTGGGGTTTGAAGGGGAGTCTTTGTGTTGCCTCAGTTTCTCAGAAGGCTCCATCTCTGTAACAGTATTAGGTACTTAACAGTCTGATGTTGTAAGGACATAGATTAATAAGAATGGTAGGAACATGAGGTTAATAGAATAGCTGTATTAAATGAGTCCACTGTGCTGACACCCACATTCTTTCTTTGTCAAAAACACAAGAAAATAAAAACCCAAAAAGCAATTTGCCTGTAGCCCTGCCTGTCCTAAAAGATCAGGATATCTCATATTTCTTAGCAGACTGAGGAAGGGGCAAAAGTCTGATGGTGGAGGTAATGAATGATGGGGGTTGAAAGAAGATGAGGACTGGTTATCAGAGAGAGGAAAATATGTTACTAATGATTAAACTTCTTATCCCTGCTCCCAGTCACATATATGGGGAAGAAAGAGAAGACAGTATTAAAGAGGGATTCTGGGATCTATGTGAGAGAGAACATCACTTTCTCCCATGAACATACAGCTCTGGGGTCCCTTCTCTTTGGAGAAGTCTCTGTCCCTCTTTAAAATAAAACTTGTTTTCTGCACTTGCTCCAGCATTTCTCAGATGTTTAATTTTCAACCCTGGGGAAAAGGACCAATTCCTGATCTCCAGTGGATGAGTATCAATGTCATCTTGCTATGAATCAAAAGACAAGAGGTGGACATGGGTGTAAAACTTCCTTGGAAACTTCTCCGGGACCTCCAATAAAACTGGAGGGCAGGAGAGGCATGGTGTTCTCTTTTCTGAGAGGATCCACTCTTTCTCTTGACAGTACCTCCTTTCCCTTTTCCTATCCCTTCAATAAACGCATTCCTATTACTCTGAGCAACATGTCTGAAATGTATCTGACTTGATTGCTTCAGTTTCTTGAAAGGCCCCAGTTGTGTAACAACACCAACTAAAGATTTAGCAATTTCATTAAATTTTGACACTAATTTCTGGAGATAGTGAAATTGGGGTTTTGAGATGAGACTATTTCCCTGCTTTGAGTTTTTTTTCCTTCTGGGTTCTTGTCTTACGAAATTTGTAGAAGAAAATTCGTGGACAATAATGGACGGGAAATGTAAATGAACAACCACTTGAATAGGGTGTATAGAGGACTGTAGGCAGGCAGGACAAGATGGTCTGTGAGGAGGTTTTGGGCAGAACCAGAACAAAGGAGCATGGAGAGTATACTCTAATGAGATCAACTTTTTGCTTGATGAAAGTGCTCATGGACACAACTGGGGTACCCGATCAGGTAGACACTTCTGTACTCATGCTCCTAAGCAAGGGAGAGGAGGAAATTACAGAGATTATAAAAAGAACAGGTCAAAATAACTTCACCAGTTTCCTAACTCTGGGGACACTTCTTTTTGGAGAAATCTAGTTTTGTATCTGTTACCTTTGCAATAAATCTACTTTTTGCTTGCTTTCTCTGTGTCCTGTTCTTCAAATTCTTTCCTGAATAGAGACAACAAACCCAGCACCCATAGATGGAAACAGAATTGGAAGCTTAACTGGGATTGAAACCATTGACTCATAGATTACTAACAGTCATGTTAAACAGCCAGTCAGAACTGGAAAGTGACCCTTGATAATCTGATACTTCTGTGACTCTCACCACTAGTATGACTGAATTCCCAGACTGACTGGTGTTTTTCTATTTCTCTCCTTTCAGGTAACAAAATGAGTAATAGGGCCCATTGTTTGCAGCAGAATTAGCATCTTTCTTTTCCTCCGTGTGGAAACACAGTTTGTCAGTTAAGACTAGGTCACTCTTAATTCATCTTTACCTTATGTAGAAACCTTGTCCCTTTTGTCAGGATAGTTACCGCTGATAAAAAGTGTCTGTAATTCAGGAACTCTTTCTTTTTTTTTTTTTTTGAGACATTTCAAAAATCACCTATCTCCCACCATGTGGCTTTAAAGACCCTCTGAAAGGAAGAAAAAGATAAAGGTGGATATTATTATGAATATCACAGGACCTCTCCAAGTGTTGATTTACAGTGGTTGCTGGGAAACTCCTTGCACAGGAAAAAGACATGTAAATGTGGATTGCAAGATTGTGTTACTAGTCTAGGGAAATATTATCTCAGAGACTGCAGCATAAATCTTTACAGCCAGATGCCTTCTCTCCAGATTCTTGTAAGCTCATGGCCCCCAAATGTTGGAGGCAGAAGATGGGAAGCAAACCTTGATTAGTAAGCTTTTCTTTATTCTGCAGTGAGGTCCATCAATCAGGCATAGGAGGGCCCATTTTCTAGATATGGAACTAGTCCCCAGGTTTCAAGTTATAGTTTTATTGGAGGCTGCAGACATGCAGTTTGGACAGTCAGGGGCTAGTTGTGCAGGTTAAAATTTTAACTCTGGAAGGCAGTTGTAAAAAATCCAAAACTCTTTGTCACTGGCAGTATCTCACAACTTGGTGTTTATGGCTTATCTTCCTTCCTCTGGGAACCATTGTTACCTAGGGCTTCACTATTTTCTTTCCTCCTTCCAGGACTCATCTGCAATGGAAAAGGGTAATTGTCCAGGGCCCAATATTTCAGTATTTGCCTACTTCCTTCAAGATGCTTTGGGGGTGGGAAGGGGAAATTATTTGCTTTTGTTGGAGATGCTAGGGATGAACCCAGGAGGGGATGAAAGTTTGTTCCCTCCATCCCAGGCCTCATTGTTAGTGGAAAGGATGCACTGGGAGAGGTTTAATGTTTGGTTAATTTGCCCTCCTTCCTTCCAAGTCATACTGTCCCTCCATTTTTACTGGGGAGCTGTCTTGTGGGAATATTATTTTCTTTAACCCTTCATTCCAGATTCTAGAAGGGGAAAAAGAATTGGAGTTTTGGTTATGTCTGACTGCTTTGTGCTGAGAAAGAATAAAGTGGGTGAGGGGAGCCCTTCTTTCAGAGTTCTGGAATAGAGCATTTAGACCCAGTTGGGGAGGAATGTCTGGGGAGGAGCCTGGAGATCATCATAGGCAAAGTCCTCCTTTTATGGTTTCAGAAGTCAGGCTGTGACTGTGGAAGAAGTGTGCTCTGGGTGGCAGTTTGAGTTGGAGAGCTTACCTTATTAAGAAAATGCTTCTGTACAAAATTAAAAATAGGGAGAAAGATTTTTCTAAGAAAGTTGTGCATTAATTAATTTGCTAGTGCTAGGAAAACAATTTTCCAGTGTCAAAACAGGACATGTTCTTCTAAAATGCCAGGAATCATACAACTCAAGTACATTGCAGGTAAAATAGTGGGACCCTATTTTCCTTAATGAAGGCCACAATGCCCATTTAAATTTAGGGTGCATTCTCCATGATTTCAGAAGTGTGGGTTCTCTGAAGCATAGCAAGCATGATTAACTTTGGAACTATAATTTCCTGATATTTTAACCATCTCCATCCTGTTTGACAAACTTTGCAAAACAAGAACAGAGATAAAATCAACATATATTTATAACCAATAACCAGGCTGCATGTGTAGAAAAGTATTTAAAAGGGTTAGGAGAAGAAATTCTTTCAGATAAACTGCCTCAAACTTCTTCATTATTTAAAGTAGGAGGCCCTCCCCCCCCCCCCCCCCCACATTGGCCAGGACCAGGACCAGGACCTGGGATTGTAATTTTAATACATCTAAAAAGGCATGATGAAAAGATCAAGTTCCTGATCAATATGTACTTGAGTTTGCCAGGTCTAAGAAAAATTTTTGAAATTTTTGAAAGGCATATGTTTTTGATATTTGCTGGTGCAATACCACCACTGCTGTAGATGCAGAGGAAATTATCCCAGCCAGTATCACAATGTCAGCTATTAGCCCTCAGATAAAATGTTTAGCACTTTTACAGGGAGCCAGGGGAATACTGGCCTTTTTGTCCTGAACTTTGTCGTATAGTTTGATTGACACATTATTGTAACATTGTTTTACATTTTACATACATTTAACATAATATATATTTGTTACATTTTACATACATTTAACATAATATATATTTGTTACATTTTACATACATTTAACATAATATATATTTGTGAAGAATAATATTGTACTTAAATAAGTTTAGAAAATAAAATATGGATATTTAATACACTTGCTGTGAGATAGAATTACTACTGAAAGGAAATATTAAGATGGGTAGTATTTCAATACTTATATTGAAACATCACTGTGCTAGATTTGAAAAGTCTCTAAGTCAGATCTGTTTTTCATATTCTGGGTGGTCCTGTAGCTTTTAATCTTGTCTTTACTACTCCTGATTTGTTACATAGAAAAAGCATTCTTTCCTGTTTGGTTTTGCAGGATGACAGACGCCAGGGAGTCCAAGTGAATCTGTAAAGTCACCAAATCAGTGACCTGTTAGATACCTGCAATAATCAGTGACCTATTAGATATCTGCAATAACCTGTACTATTTTTATAGTGAATAGATGTTCCTAATTCTGCTACTCCTGTGTAAGTCCTGGGTGATGAATCTTTTTAACCCTATAAGTAAGTGGGGGGGTCCTACATCTGGTGTGTGCTGTTTTTGGAATGGGTAGGTTTTGGTTGTGGGGTAAAATGTTGGCTTGAGGAGTAAGGAGGATTAAGGTACAGAGGTCAGTTTGATTTTGGTAGGCAGGGATGAATATGAGTCTTCCAAAGGAAAAAAGCCTCAGAAGTCAGGGGCATCAGGGCCGAGGGACTGACACAATTGTAGGTCTTTTTTTTTTTTTTTTTTGATGCAAACTGCAAGAGGTGTTTATTCCAGCGCGCTGGGACCCAACTTGAGGAGTCGAGTCCCTAGCAGAAAATCTTGTAGGTTTATAAAGGCAGAAACCACATATCGGGAGGGGTTGCACATGAAAGGGAAAAGGGGAACAAAGCTGCCGGGAAATTTTCAAAGGGGGTCTGGGTTTGCTGATAACATACAACATGTTTTACAATGTTTTACAACAGGGCGTAGATTCTGGTCAATAGTTTCTGGTAATCCTACTGTTTGAGCACTATCTGGCTATCTGGCTCAATTTACTCTTTTATTCTCTGTTTGGGGCTGTTTCTTGGAACAGCTTTAGGGACTTTGTTCCCATTACTGGGAGGGTGACCTTAGGGAGTTGAGACAATGGGAGGGAGACCTTAGGGAGTTGAGATAACTGGGAGGGTGACCTTAGGGAGTTAAGATAAAACAGAGAGCTTAAAAAAATGTCCATTCTTTCATTTCCCCATTTTCTTTTCTGGCAAGTTCTAATCATGGAACTTCTGTCTCTATATACTCTTCTCCAAAGCTATTTCCTTGGCGGAGGGACTGGTATTATTGCCTGAGCATTAGTACCTGTACAGCACTTACCCTTTCCCTGATGAAGGTGACTAGGCGATTTCAGGCAGGCAAGAGCCCAGGGGGCACCAATTAGCAGCCCCTTGTTTGCAGTCCTTGATAAACAGTCCTTGATAAAGGCAGGTAAATTTGGTAATCAATGGCCTCTGGAGATTCTTGACATTCCATTCTTCCAGGGGCAGTCTCCAACTTCCAGAGGCAGATGGCTTCATGGCTTCATTTGCTCGAATTGACCCGATCCCCTATTTCTATACTAACTACCTGTTCCCAATTCTGGCTTCATTCCCCCCTTTAGCTTTAGGAACCCATAACTGCTTGTTAAGGAAATGAAAAGGGGCATCAGTCGTTCTGGCTGCTTCGAAGCTGAATGGGGGCAGCGAGGGGCAAGCAGTTTGGAGTTCCTTCTTTTTAAAAAATCCGGTCAATTGAGGGGTCCCAGGAAGAAGCCTGGTTGGGGAAGAGCAGGTTGTAAAGTCATCTGGGGGTTGTTGCTTCTATGATAGAAGAACAAAAAGACATGAGTACTGAAATGAGATTAGTACAAAGTAAATGTTGCAACATCTGGAACATGCCACTGAGTATCATGAAAATGACAGAAGTTAATCTCTCACCAGGAGGTGGAAGAACTGAGAAATTGTTCCCATAACTAGGCCTAGCAAAGGCTGGAGAGGACAAGGCCTTTATTTGGGGACTTTAACATTGTCCAGGTTATCAGGAATGTAAACACAACATTTAACTCTTAATGTCATAGATGTCCCCAGAAAATATAGTTAAGCTACTTAATGTCATCTGATTTTGTAAAATATCCCTTTATTGGTATAACCTGTGTTTACTAGAGATCTCTATACTTCTGTTACTTAGGAATAGATAATCATACTAGCAAACATAGATTAAGTCTAATTGTAGGTCTTAATTCCATTAAAGGAACTATTTTCTTCCTTTAAAAATGTCCAGGAATGGCTGTATTTTGGTTATAACTGTTTTTGCTCTCTCTTCAATACCAAGTTGGTCAAATTGACCTTGTTCCTATCTCCTGTTAAGAGTAAAGCTGAGTTCCTGCAGGGGTCACTCTTGGGGAACTTGAGAGAACTTCCTAGCTCTTTTAGTGAAATCAGTTAGGTAGGGTCTTCTTGATGAGGTGACTTTTCTTAGAAGCATCAGGGATGTCTACCTTCTCCAATGACTCTCCCCTTTGCAGTAGGTGCATTGATTGGCTTTCTGTTCTCCAGTGATCTCATTATTCTCCATGAATAATGGAGATCATGTGGCCCACAGTTTCAAAGCTCTTTAGAGAAGTTCTCCCATTTCCTGGGTTCAGGATGACCCAGAGGGCAAGAGTCAAATATTGATTTTCTTGGTCCATTTGTTTTAATCTTGATCTTAAACATCCAGCAAGCCAGTCTCACAAGTCTTAAACTAAGAGTACTGGGCTTTAATTTTAATGATGTCTATAACCTTATAGTCATTCACCCTTTTATTTAACTGGAGTCTATATTAGTATTGGAAGTTACCATTATATGCTCTCTGTCCTGTAGGTAAGGACTTATCTCAAATTAGCCAAGATGGTGTGTTTTCTTGAAGTAGTACCTCTGCAAAATGTTAACAGGTAAAAATTATAGCGTTTACAAGGAAAACACAAAATGAAATTGCAAGAGTAAAAACATATCCAGCTTGTTTAATAGCTATCTTGAATTTTGGCTGAGTAATACATTATGTCCCCTGTTTGAGATTACAACAAAAATCAATCTTTTGAATACAACTTTAAATGGACTGGAATCTGGTCATTCTAACATGCAGAGAGATGGGAGGTAGAACCTTATCTCAAGTAAGAGGGGGTTCTTCACAAATCTTAGGTAAAATGTTCTAGTTTTGAAATTGATCTTTGCATCTTTCTTAAATGTCATTTAACAAAGTTTACATATATTGTTTCCTGTTCTATATGAACATTAGTTAACACAATATAATATTATACTTAAAAGGAGGAAGGATAAGGAAGAATAAATTTATATTAGGTAGAGGGGAATAAGGAGAGGGTAAAGGGTATGAGATAAGAATGATAGTAGAGTGAAATAGACATTATTACCTCATGTAAATGTATGATTGCATGACCCATATGATCCTGCAATATGGACAATCAGCAAAATGAGAGATTACACTCCAAATGTATATCAAAATGTATAAATGCATTCTACTGTCATGTAAAAATTAGAACAAATAAAAAATTAATTTAAAAAAAATTGAATCAAAGAAAGGCTGAGAGAGCTTTTAATTTTACTTTTGTGTGGCAAAGTGGCAAAATGCTTTCATGTTTCATATTAACCTTTGAATAGATCAGGCTCTCATTATCTTTTAGAAATACATTTACATTTTTATCCCAGTGTAGAAGGTAACAGAAGGTTGACAGAACATTAAATAATACAAATAGATCCCCAATAAAATTCACTATTTGTATAAATTTAAAATTACCATAACAGACTAATTTAGTTTGGAGAACAGCAGCTTAATAAAAATGTCTCTTAAATTTTTTGCTTTAAAGATTGTATACCTGTAAGATATGAATACATTTAGTAGATCATACTGTGTTTTTATATTAACCAAGTTTAACTTTTAAGGAAAAATTTAGATTCTGTGATGTAGTGTAATACTAAAAAATAACAACTCTTACTGTGCAACTAGATTTGCACAGATCCCACTTCCTTCAAAACCAGTTGCTTTAAAGACTAAAACTTAATAGACACAAAGTAGAGAGTAAATTAATGTTTTACAAAATCATTGTCAGTTTAATATATAGATTAGGTCCATATGTTGACATAAGGTCAAATACTATTATTTGACTTTAGGGAAAAACCTTAAATAGGTTTAACTGATAGTCTGACATACCTAAAATCAACTTAATTACACTTGATTAAACAAACTTTACATGCACACAGATTTTTATAGCACTTTTCATGTATTTCATTACACAGACTTTCTTACCCAGAAAACTTCTCTTTTTCCATCTACTGAGTATATTTCCATACCTAAAACCTTCCATATTTTCTTTCCTATCTTTTATCCCTCTTTTAATTCACATTCTAGACAACTCATACAAAATTTCTGAATTTGGATAAATTACTATATTTTAATAAGAAGAACTACTTCATGTTATTTACAGTATCTAATTGATCCACAGTTGAAACTTTTGGACACCTTGTACATAGAATCATTTCTGTTGTTTGTTTACTAATTCATGAAAACACAAATAATATTCAAGTATATATCACTGCATGTAATTTAAGACATTGAGTACTTTACATTATATTTAACAGCATTTTAACTTTGCAAATTAATCAGATGTTTCTAATCACATTTGTGAAGATTAATCCCATATATGTCAACTATAATTTACTTATTAACTATAAGAATCATGGTATCACACAAGTGTATTGAACAGTAGCCACCTATTCCTTGTTGAAGAAAAATTCTTGAAATAATGGATTTGTATCTTTACATTATCATCTGTGTACCCAATGTAAATGGAACCTTTTAAGCCATATGAATTAAATATACTTGGATCCACTTTAAAAATTTTAATTCATGAGCACTCATTTTCAATATGTCAATTTTGATATCAGGTACATAATATATGTACCCATATATATAGACAGACAACAAAATATACTCATAGCACAAAAGAAAAGACCTTGTAGCTTTAGGTGAATCTCCATTGCAAAGTTACAGATGTGTATAAAAAACTATAGTTGAATAAAAATAGGACTGATCAGATAAAACATTAACTTATGTGTGTAGGATCAAAATTATGAGCTTGAAAAAATGTAGCATTTAGGAAAACAAAAGAATCCTAAAAGAAAAAAATGATCACAGTCATTAATTATTTGAGTAAAATAGTATGAGAGAGTAGTAAGAGAGAATGGGGGAGAGGGGAGAAGAGGGAGACACAGAGAGAGGAGAGCCCTAAAATAAATTTTTCTTCTGTGTTGCAGTCACAGAGAAGTTAAATTGACACTTTTTCTTTAGTTTGAGGTCTCCCATTGAGCCTACTGTTTGTGATCCAATGCAAGCTTCAGCTCAGTCTGGCCAGGGAAATCACTGCTGAGAGCTTTTGAAACCTATCCCCGTGGTTGGTAATCAGGCCAGATTTGGATGCAGAAAATTATGAAAATTATCTCCCACTACTTTTGAGGAATGAAGCTGCTATGTCATGTTCCTTATTAAGACATACCACTGGCTATTGGGTTGATTAGGGTTATTTTTCTCTCTCAATGTCAAGCAGGTTAAATTTTTGCTCCACAGGTAAGTTGCAGATAGGGGCTTAAAATAAGTCTTTTTCACATGACTCTGGATTAGAACTTCACTCAGAATGGAGGGTACTAATTAACATTTTGATATTATTTTAAGTTAAAGGAGGATATTTACCAGATAGTTGTGCCCTTAAAGTCTCTTTAGAGAGGGAACATTTGCCTGCTGCTTGGCCATTCACCATCCTTGTAACTTGGGACTCCTCTGATGTATTAGGGGACTTGGGAAGCTGGCTGCATCAAGGGGATGGTTTTTCTCTGGGGACAGTTTACCTTCCAGTGTCCCCATTGCACACATTTAGGGCATGGCTTGGTGGGGGTGGGGGCTTGGTTATGACAAATTTTTGCCCAATGATGTCCAGTCCAACAGCATTGGAAACAGGGCCCAGGAGGTGTATTAGAGAGTCTGGTTGGACTAGAAGCAGCAGTGACTTTTTTAGGCTATGGTTGGTTGGCTGATGTTTAGTTTTAAGATTCTTTCCTTTCTCCTGCTTGTTTTCATCTTCCCTATACATAAAGAAATATTGGAGATATGGACTGCAGGCCATGGGTAAGCTTGCCTAACCTGGAAACAGTACACCTCAGATAGATCCTGGGCCAAACCAGTGTTCACAGGTAAGAGTTGCCCCTCCAGATTTGTAAAAGAGTGAGATGGAATTGGGTGACCCCCAACAAGACCTCTTCTTTCTTTTGTTTCCAGATGGGATCCAATTCTTCCAAAACCCCTTGAGGTCACTTCTCTCTGCTCAAAAACTGGGATAATTTTGTCACTAAATTAAAGAGAAATCTTTGATCTTCTTTTGCACTGAGACCTGGCCTCAGTACAATTAGGTGGTGGAGAAAAATGGTCACCTGATGAAACCCTTATTTACTATACTATTCAGCATTTAGACACTTTCTGTAAATGGGAGGGTAAAAGGAGTGAAGTTTCTTATGTACAATTGTTCTTTTTATCTGAGAGATCATCCCGAACTAGTAATGAATTGCAGGCTCCACACAGACACTAATGGCAGTCTGCTATTTCCTTTCAGGACAATGCCCAATGTCCAGGAATTTGGACCCAAGATAGTACTTTTTTCTTTAACTGAATTAAAGACCTAGGGAACTACACTGAAAACTCAGAGCAATATTATCAAATCTTCTAGCAGTTATCAAACCTTTATTGATGACTTCAAGTGGAAAGATGTTTTGCTACTGTTGTGTCTAACTTTATTTTCTTTGGAAAAACAAAGAACCTTAGAGAAGGCTATTGAAACAGGAGACAACTACTATAGAGCAGGGGGAGGGAAAGTAACAATAATTGACAAGAGTTGAAACATTCCCAAGGGGAGTCAGACAGTTCCACTCACTTAACCAAATTGGGATGCAGGTAGAGATAGAGAAGAATGGGGCAGATGCCACTTTTTATACTGTGTTAGAAGGACTGAGGAGGGCTCAAGTTAAGCCTATCAGTTAAATCCAGTTTGCCACTGTGATTCAACAGGATAAGGAGTCAACAGTAACATTTCTATAGAAATTCCAGGAGGTCATTACCAAATACATAATATTGAGCCAGGGTTACAGATGAAGGAAATGATTCTTAAATTCTTGACCCAATCTGCTTCAGCCATATAGAGGAAGCTCAGAACCAGACAAAGCTTTACATCAATTAGTCCAGGCTGCTACAATAGTCTTTTATAATTGGGACCTAGAAAAGGAGAAAAGGGACAAATGACATGGAGAATTTGTGGCAGGCATGTAAACAGGTACACAGGGTACACCTCCACCTCTTATTTTTCTTTTGGGAAAAAGGTTATTTCAAAAAATATTGTCCCCAGAAGCATTGGCTACCTAATGTACTGCCTCCTTGATCATGTCCTCCGTGTCAGGGTAATGACTGTAAGGCTAGATGTCTTCAGAACTTGAGGGATCAAGACCTTGGCCAACTAGTTCCCAGTGCTAAGTCCCAGAGGCTTCCTTTATGGCTCCCATGGTTGAAGTCCACCTTGAGAGCCCTGGGTAAACTTGCTTGTGGACAAGCACCAGATAAACTCCCTTCTTGACACAGGATCTCAATTCTCAGTCCTATCCTTCTCTCCTGGACCTAAGTCCCAAGACAAAGTAATTGTTCAGGGTATATTAGGCTGGCCCCTTGAATGATATTTTATTAGACCTCTTGCTTATATCTGGGATAATTTCCACATCTGTCAATCTCTCTTAATAAAGTGGACCCCATAATTTGGTTGGATTATAATACAGTGGGAAGGGTACAGACTGCAACTTCTGCTGAAATTAACCTTCTCTTGCCAAAGATAGTATCCCTTAAATTCTGAAGCTCAGAAGGGACTAATAAATACATACTGAGTTTGAATAGGAAATTTTGGTACAGTACTCTAGCCCTTGTAATACTTCTATATTTGGGGCCTCATGGGGCCCCAATAAATGGAGATAAATTCAGGATCTTTGTATAATCAATGAAGCATTAGTCCCTTTACATCAATTTGTTCCAAACCCATATACTCTCTTTAACCAAATTCCCAAGGGAACTACTTGGGAATACTGTCCTAGATTTGAAGGTCGCCTTCTTTTTCATTCCTTTGTATCCAGAAGCCAATTTCTATTTTCCCTTGAGGATCTTACTCATAAGGTGGGACAAGTTACCTGGACAGTCCTTCCCTAGGAATTTAGAGATAGTTCCCATGTGTTGAACAAGCACTGGCACAAGACCTCAGGGACTGGTCAAACCCTTGTACAGTGTTATTTCTTTTGTTGTGGACTTTTAGGAAAAAATTTTTCCTGAGGGCACTGGCTCTCTTCTCAATTTCCTAGTCATTAGGGAATATAAAGTTTCCTGAGAGAAGGCTGAGTTATACCTACCCCAGGTTATGTAATTGGTCAGATACTGAAAGGTGAAATGCAAAAACCTAGAACAGAAAGAATTCAATCTGTACTCTTGAATTTCCTCAGACAATAAAACAACTCAGGGTTTTTTCTGGAAACAAGCAAATATTGTAGAATTTGGATCCCTGGATATGCTGAAATGGCAAGACTCCTCTATGAATGCCTTAAGAAAGCACAGAGATATTCACACAAAATTGTTAATTGAACTTCAGAGGCAAAGGAATTCTCCAAATACATTAAAAAGAGCTCTTACAAAGGCCCCTTCTCTAGACCTGCCCACTCAACCAACTTTTCATTTGTATGTTACAGAAAGGAATGGCGTGGCACTAAAAATGATTACTCAATCAACAGGGGCCACTCTCCAGCCAGTGGGATACCTAAAGAATTAGACAAGGTGGTCAAGTTTGGCCTGGACATTTTAGAGCTGTGGCTACAGTGGGACAATTGGTCCCTGAGGAAAACAGGCTTACTCTGGGAAAACTCCTAATGGTACTTACCTCCCATAATATAGAAGAAACTGTAAATTCTAAAGGGAGTCTTTGGTTAACAAACAGTTGTTAAATATTAGATACTTTTGTTGGAAGGATCTAAAATTACCTTAAAGTCTGTCATAATCTCAATCCAACCTCTTTCAGACCTGAAAGAGAGGAAATACCTCTTTACTCTTAAGAGGAATTTTAATGAGAATTGCCAGACCAATTTAATCTGATTATTCTATAAATAAAACTGATCTCACTCTATACAATAATGGGATGTTGCCGGGGACCAGCCCAAGCAGCAGAGTCCAGGGGTCCTTGATGGCCTGAAATGTAAAAGCCCCAAAAGATTAGGCGGCGCAGCGTCGGCGATGGACAGCAACCACACAGACTCAGGTCAGTGTTAGGTTGCTGACAAGTTTATTGAATTTACCAGCAATTTTTATACCCTTTACAAACTTACTAAGAATAAAGGAGGGAGTTTCAAGGGCATAGATAACAGAAGAAGGATTTGGGCATTTAGCCAACAGGCGCCATCTGGTAATATCTTATCTTACTTGACATTTTCCCACAATGAAGTATCCTTGACTCGAAACTTACAAAGGCAAGTTGTTGTATACCACCTGTTTTTCTTTGAAGTTTAACTTCTTATTTGATCTCTTACTGCTAAGACTAATTATAACTTCTAGTAATTTGTTATTAATTTTTCATGACTATAATTACATGTCTATGCTATGTTAAATCATATCATACTATTAAGAACCAAGTTATTGTCTTCAGAGTAAAAAATCTTCATCTAAAAGAACTAAAACTTTTCTTTTGAACTAAATATAATGTATTTCTGTGGGAGGCTCATTACTTTGTAGAAGAAACCAGATGTAATAAATATGTTGATCACTGAAGCTAAGAGAATCACTTATATGCAACTAGATGTCTGGGAGTTTTGTAAAAGTTAACAAAAACATCACAAGACATATTGCTTCAGAATGTCCACCATTCCCTATAGGAATATTAGTGCTTTGTGTAAACAAATGAACTTTATTTTACTGGAATTGAGTTAACTCATATGAACTGTTTGTGTTCCCATCATCCTTCAACCGAAGAACTTTATTAAACATGATTAATCCGCGTAATATTGTGAGTTCTGGTGAAAAACAAAAAAGGAAGAGAGATTAACACTCTGAGGAAGGGGCTCCAGCTTTACTCAATTTACGACGAGTCCTTGCTATCGTCTTCCAGGGAAGGCCTTGGCAGCACCCAACTTATGACGAGTCCTTGCTATCATCCTCCAGAGGAAGATTACCAACCTCTGGCATGGGTCTTTATGCACCAGGCACACTTCCCTGGCATGAGTTTTATGTGCTAGGCGCCCCCGCAGGATGTCATTGGTAATTGATGGGACTTGGAGATCAGGATATGCAGTAGTAACAGATTTTGAGGTTCTTGAATTTGGACTGCTTCCTACTAATAGAAGGGCTCAGTTAGTAGAATTAGTTGTCCACCCTGGATGAGATAGAGAGATACCTAAAGAAAAGAGTCAGTATAGGTTTCAATTCTAAGTATGATTTTCTCATACCTCATGCTCATGCGGTTATCTGGAAAGAGTGAAGATTGTTTCCTATTACAGGAATTCTTGTTTAGCATGCCCGGGAGATTCTTCACCTCATAGATGCCCTTTCAGGTAGCAGATATCCATGTAACTAGACATTGGGAAAAAACAGAGCTGCAGATATAGCAGCCAAGGCAGCTGCTTTACAGGGTTCCACAGTTGCCCTATTCCTGTGGAAAAATTCTTTTCTGTCCTCTGAATGTCCCTATTACTTGATGGAATAGACTCAACAGGCTGTACCTCAAAGATACCAGCTAGATTGTAGATCAGGTGGGTGTCTCCTGAGGGCATTCTATTACTTCCCCAACCATCCCAATGGAAGTTTTTAAAGTTTCTTCATCAGCTCTATCTTTTGGGAAGAGATAATATTCTTACTCTAATACAAAAAAAAAAAAAAAAAAAAAAAAATTTCAGGAAAAGGCTTAAAGGACACAGTCTAATAGGTCATCCAAAGTCATGAAATCTACCTTTTTTCCCTTTCCTTGGGCCTCTGGCAGTCCTAGTATTTATTCTTCATTTTTGTCCTTACATTATTATTTTGTATATTAATCCATACTCATGCTCCTAATCATGGGATCATTTAGAAAAACTAAAAGGGATGTATGGAGAGAGTACAGTGATGGTGGGGAGTACATGGACAGGGCAGAAGATAAAGAGAGGAGGAAATTCCAGAGATCATAAAAAGAACAGGCCAAAATTCCTGTACCAGATTCCCAGTTCTGGGGCCCTTTTTCTTCAGAGAAATTTATCTCTGTGTCTCTGTCATCTTGCAATAAACCTTACTTCTTGCTTGCTATCTCTATGTTCTTCAATTCTCTGCTTAATAGAGATGATGAACCCAGTACCCCTAATTTGTAATAAGAACTTCTGCCATATGGGAGAGGGCCACATAGCAGAAAAACACCTTTTGATGTTTTGTGGGAAACAGACAAAGTGTCCTTCAGAGAACAGAATGATCCAAGTTTAATATGCTGGTGGGCTTAGAGGAGTTTCTTTTCCAAATTCGGAGTTCTTTGTTCTCCATTTCAGCACAGGCTTCTGCATTTTAAGACTCCTAATCACACAACCAAGGTTTCTCCCCCTTCCTCAGATGGATCAAGATCTCACCACAGAAACTGAGCAAGCAAAGATAAAAAATAAACTTCCAAGAAGGGTGTCACCACTTCAGTTTTTTTTTTTCACATGAGATTATACATATTTCTACCTAGGCATTCTATTTCTATACTACATAATAGAATGTTACAACTAAGTTGTGGAAGGCTTGCATTGATACTGATGGTGATTCTGGTCTTGAAAATAGAATTGGGTCCTCATTCTCATAGTTAAACATACAAGAAAGGCTAAGCCAAGAGTAGAAAGCAAATTTTAACTAAGAGACAGAAGATAGGGATAGATAGATAGATAGATAGATAGATAGATAGATAGATAGATAGATAGATAGGTATCTTTGGAGAGTGGCCAAGGATCCAGAATTGATTCCCTGGGTGAGGGGATGGATCTTGTATTTTTATAGATCTCAGCTTTCTTCCTTCTTTCCTATTTAACCAAAAGGCAGGAAAAGAGCCAGCAAGGCGGTTCTTTGCAAAAATTTTTTGCTGATATTCTGTTAATAAGAACAATTATGATGAAGGTCTCTGGAGATAATTATTGCAAGGGTCTTTTAGATCAGGGGTCTGTTATCTGTTTTAATGTGAACTAAAGACATTTGAATCACTCTTTTTTCTTTTTAAAATTTAATTCATGAGCGCTCATTTTTATCTATATGCCAATTTTGGTACCATTTGGACAAAGACACACATACAATGACAAGTGTGCACAAATATACACAAATCTATTTGATTCTTGAGATTATGAAAGATTTGTTTTATGTATGTAGACACACCATTATTTGGAGCATAAGTATTTAAGATTGCTATTCTTGTTGATGTGTAGTTCCCCTATAGTGTAAAATGACCTTTGTCCCTTCTGATTAATTTTGATTTGAAGTCCACTTTATCAGATATGAGAATAGAAACCTCTGCTTGCTTAGGAGTTTCATGTAAATGGTACTTTTTTTGCCATTCTTTTACCTTCAGTCTGTGGATGTTTTTGCTATGAGATGAGTCTCTTGGAGATGCATATTGTTGGGTCTTTTTTTAAAAAATAAAATTTAAAATAAAATTTTTAGTTGTTGGTGGACATAAAACTTTTATTTTACTTTACATGGTGCTGAGGATTGACCCAGGGCCTCATGTATTCTAAATGAACACACTATCACTGAGCCACAACTGCATTCCAGGCTTGTTTTTTAATGCAATCTTTCAGTCTATGTCTTTTGATTAATTAGTTTAGGCCATTTACATTCAATGTTATTATTGAGGAATGATTCTTATTCCCTGTCATTTTATTTCTGATTTTTAATTTGAATTAGTTTTTTGAATAGACATATATGCATTTGTCCATCTATTTATTTGTTTCTGATTTTTTTTAACTTTTAGCATTTCCTTAAGTTAACTTTTGTTTCTTTTTATTTTGTGCTCTTTATTTTTAAAAATTATTTCTTAAATGTTTTGTTTATTCTTCAAGCTTTACCTTTTTATTTTTTGGAAGGTTTGGTCATTGGTTAGTATATCTTCCTGCTGACCATTTCACATTTGTTTTCCTTTGCCTATATTTCTTTCTTTCTTGCCAACAAAGTCAACAACTCTTCATTTAAGTCTTTTAATTATAATATTTTTCTTTAATTGTTATTTTAAAAATATTTTCACCTCTTAAAAATGCATCCTGCAATGCCCCTGGGTAGACCTCACCCACCTCTAGAATCTACAACCCTTTCCTACTACCCCATCTCTTCTTCCTTTCCTCTAAGAGGAAAAAAGGACTCTCTTCAATAGGAAACATAAACATACTCACATACGGTATTTTGTTTCTCATTTCTGCCATTTTGTTTGGACTGTTATTATTCATAGATCAATATTTCAAAGACATGTTTGATTATATATTTTTTCTGGTAAACTTTATTATTTTCTGTACATTTTTCTTTTATCTTTTTAAAAAAATTTAAAAATTTTTAATTTTGTATCTTATTCTTATTTTTATTGTTTTTCCTCTCACTTATCAATCTCCTTCAACTCTCTTTCTTTTCCTCAGCTAACAGCCAACCCCTAATGTTCTTTTTTACACTTTTTCTTTAATTTTTTACTTCTATTTTTGCTTCTATTCTCTTGTAATTATTACACCCTACATTACTTCTATTATATCTCTGGTCATCATGTAAAATTGTAAACCCATATGTAAACTTACTCTTTTCATTGTGTGTAATAACTGATCATATCAGTTCTCAGTAGTGTAACAATGAATATTGTAGACCTCATTGCAAGAGTCGTTTGTATTAATAGTGTCAATTGTTCACATCAGTAGTTGTTATTATCTCTCTCCCTCTAAACTGCAAGATACAAGTAATTTTTAAGGACACCACAAATCTTTATTTATATATTAAAAAATAATATTTAGCACTATATATATATATAATGAAGGTATTTTGTCTTATAACTAAAATATTAAAAAAAAACATGAATAAAATAAGAATCATACATTTATATAGGTTAATACTGTCCATTTCATTCCACCATCCTTCCCACCCTCACACCCTCTCCCCTCCCCTCACTTCCCTTTGCCCAATCTGAATTTCCTCCATATTTTTCTAGCCCCACCCCCCATATATATAGATCACCATCTACTTATCAGAGGAAACACCTGGCTTTTAGTTTTTTGGAATTGGCTTATTTTGTTTTGCACGATGTTCTCCAGCTCCATCTGCTGTATTTAGATTTTTGATTTAGTCAGAGTACAGATTTTTTCAAAATAACTTCTAATCATGTTTTGTATTTCAATAGTTCCTGTTGTTATATTTCCTTTTTCATCATGAATTTTAGTCATTTGAGTTTTCTCTCTCCTCTTTGTTAGTGATTTTAAGGGTTTGTCAATTTTGTTTGTCTTTTCAAACAAACAAAATTTTGTTTTGTCATTTTTTTCTTTTGTTTCAGTTTCATTGATTTCACCTCTGATTTTATTTATTTCCTGTTTTCTCCCACTTTGGTGTTGATAATGTTTTTCTTTTTGTAAAGCTTTGAGATATAATTTTAGGTCAATTTATTTGTTGAATTCTTATTCTTTTATTGAATGAGTTCAATGCAGAGAACTTTACTCTTAGTATTGTTTTCACAGTATCCCAGAGATTTTGATATTATGTTGTATCTAAGAATTTTTTAAATCTCCTCCCTGATGTCTTCTGTTAACCATGTGTCATTCAATATTATATTACTTAGTGTTGTAGTAGTTTCTATTTTTTTTTTATCATTGATTTCTAATTTCATTCCATTATGATCTGATAGAATGGAAGGTAGTATCTTTTCTTTTTTGTATTTGCTAAGTGTTGCTTTGTGCATATCATATGATCTATTCTAGAAAAGGACCCATGTGGTACTAAGAAGAAAATGTATTCACTTGTTGATTGTTGGCATATTCTCTATATATCTGTTAAGTCTAAATTATTGATTGTATTATTGAGTTATATGGTTTCTTTGTTCAGTTTTGGTTTGAAAGTTCTATCCAGTGGTGAGAGAGGTGTGTTAAAGTCTATTGTGTTGTGTTCTATTTGAGTTCTGAAAGTGAGAAGGGTTTGTTTGATATATATAGATTCTCCATAGTTTGGAGCATATTTTTATTGTTATGTCTTGCTGATTTATGCTTTCCTTAAGCAGTATGAAATGCCCTTATTTATCTCTTCTGACTAGCTTTGGCTTGAAGTCCACACTATCTGATATGAAGATCGAACCCCTTGTTTTTTTTCCTGAGTCTGTGTGCATTATATGTTTTCCCCATCTTTTTACCTTCAGTCTGTGGAAGTCTTTTTTTATGAGATGAGTTCTAGGAAGGCAGCATTTGTTGGACCTTTTTAAAAATACAATCTGCTAGTCTCTGTCTCTTGATTGATGAATTTAGGTCATTAACATTCAGCATTATTATTGAGATATGATTTGTAATACTGTCATTTTGGTTTATTTTTGGTTTTTAACTTGACTTGGTTCTCCTTTGTTTTTTACTTTAGTATGTTCCTCCATTTGCTGACTTTCATTTTTGGTTTTCATTTCCTCTTCATGAAATATTTTGGTGAAAATGTTCTGCAGTGCAAGGTTTCTATTTGTAAATTCTTTTAAATTTTATCATGGAAGGTTTTCATTTCATTAAATATGAAAGATTTTTTTAGGATATAAGTTTCTCGGTTGACATCCATTTTCTTTAACAGGTTTGTGTATATTGTTCCAGGACCTCCTAATTTTTAGGGTCTGAGTTGAGAAAACTGGTATATCCATATTGGCTTCCCCCATATGTAATCTGATAACTTTTCTTTTGTGGTCTTTAAAATTCTATCATTATTTTGTATGCTGGGCATTTTCACTATAATAATCCTTGGTGTGAATCAGTTGTAATTTTGTACATTTGGTGTCCTGTAAGCCTCTTATATTTGTTTTCCATTTCATTTCTCAGGTTTGGAAAAGTTTCTGATACTATTTCATTGAATAGATTTTCATTCCTTTGGTTTGTATCTCTGCCTTCCTCAATCCTAGTAATTCTTAAATTTGGTCTTTCTATGCTATCCCATAATTCTTGGAGGTTCTGTTCATGGTGTCTTACCATCTTCTCTGTGTGGTCAACTTTATTTTCCTCAAGATTAAATATTTTGTCTCTATTGTCTGAGTTTCTATCTTCCAAGTGATCTAGTCTGTTGGTAATGCTTTCCTTTGAGTTTTTAATTTCTTTATTGTTTCCTTCATTTCAAGGATTTATTTATTTATTTTTTTCAGAATCTCTGTCTTTTTATTGACATACTCTTTGGCTTCCTGCAGTTGCTCTTTTAATTGTTTACTGGAGTGATTGTCCATTGCCTGCCTGTGCTCTCTTATATCATCCTTTACTTCATTGATTACTTTAATTATGTACATTCTGAAGTCCTTTTCTGACATTTCTTCTACTGTGCTGTCATTGTATTTTATTAATATAGTATCCCAGCTTGTTTGGGGGCATTTCTTCTATTGTTTTTCATGTTGTTTTTGTGTCAGCCCTTCTAACAGAGATATGAGTTATTACAGTTTCCACTCAATAGATTTGTAGTGTCCCTGCAGATTTCCAGTACCTTACTTTTAAGAGGAAGATCAGTATTAATGCACCCAATGCAAACATTATGCAGCCTTAGACCAAATAAGCCCTATTAGGACATTAATAATATTGTCATAATAACAGAGATGGTGAGATTGATTATTATCTATAGCATAAACAATAGGTTTGCAATAAAGTCTATAATTTCTAATTTTGGACAAAGAGAGGATGGGGTAAGTGTGTAGGATGTGATGTTAATGAGGTAAGAAGTGAGAATAGAGAGGTTCTGGTTCATAGGAAGAGAGAAAGCAGAATCAAAAGAAGTTGGAGAAAATGGAGAAAGAGATTCTGAGGAAACATAAATAAAAGGAAAAGAGTAAGGGACGGGGGAAGGAATCTTACAACAAAACTGTGATACACTATCCAGACTTCCTGATCTTAGGTAACCTCAGGTAACCTCATGCATGGAAGCTACTGGATTTCAAGGATGATAGGGATGTAAGTGTGGGAAACAAAAACAGAAAAGAGAGAGAGGGAGAGAGAAAAAAGGAATAAAAAAGTCTTGAAGGAGAATTGAACAATTGTTTCTGTTGGAGTTCAATATCTCTGTTTCCTTTCCTTTATGGTAGGTAGAGTTGTCTGGAGTTTGCTTGTAGCTCCATCCTCAGGATTATGAAAGTTACTAAATTGGGAGGATCAGACTTGAAGGCATGACTCCTGGAGGCAGGGTATAGTAATTATCAGTCCCTCTGAAAGATTGCACTTCAGTACCCTCCTTTGGGGATTCACTCATCTTATGCAGGAGCCTGGTCTTATCCCCTTCTCTCACTTATGGACCCCACAATTTCTGGTTTATAATTTAGTCTCTAAGCTGTATTTCTCTTGCCTTGTGCTTTTGACTTCCCAATCAGGAATCTGTCCCCAGAGGCCTGAGGACTGAGTGCTGGAATATGTGTGCCTCTCATGGAAAGCTGTTCTGTATTGACCAAATCGGGATGAGGTGTTTAAAGCTATGGGCCAGGCATGTATCTGCAGGCACTGGGGTGGGTTGGTGGCTAGGGAATGGTTGGAAGACTAGGGATTGAGGAACTAGAGGAACCTGTTGATTGTCAAACCAGCCAGACCAGGTGATCAGTGGATTCATAGACCTGGATGATATCAGGTTCCAGCAAGTGCTGCCTGAGTTGTCTCCAGGATCTGGGTGGGTACCTGGTTGTTGGCTGAATGTGCTGGGATCAGGATGCCCTTACAACCTTTTCCTACCTATCAAGCCCTTACAAGGCTCTCTTCTGCTTCTGCAGCTTGATGGTGGCTATTAGCATACCTAGCAGTTATACCTGAGATGTAACCAAGCCTGTAGGACCCTTGGTGATAATAGTTCAGGTCCTGGTTGCTATCCCTGGATGTAAGCAGCCTCATCCCAAGTTGGTGGCAGTAGCAACACCTTACCTGTAGGTACCTTGATAATGAACTTCTAGTCTCTTGAAGGTGTCCCAAGATGGAAGCTGCCCCAACTTAAGATGGTGGTGGTTGTGGTGATAATCCAAGATGGCAGCCAAGGTGTCCCAACATGTTCTTAGATGGGGAACCAGGGCATGCAGAGGCATGGTGTGGGGCAGGTATTGGGCTGCTGGATTCTCACAGGGCAGATGTCAGATTACTCCATCAGGGGTATTGGTTTGATGTTTTCTTTCTTTCATGTGTCTTTGGTTTTGGTATCAGGGTGATACCAACCTCATAGAACAAGTTTGGAAGAGTCCTTTCCATTTCTATTTCATGGGTTAATTTGAGTAGTATTAGTGTTAATTCTTCACTGAAGGTCTTGCACAACTCATCTGAGAATCTGTCTGGTCCTGGGCTTTTCTTGGTTAGTAGACTTTTGATGGCATCTTATATTTCATTGCTTGAAATTTACCTGTCTGAATTGTGTCTGACTTCCTTGGGTAAGCCATAAGTCTGTAGAAATATAAAATATATTAAATGTATTTTTCATATATTACATGTTGATATCTTCAAGATTTTCAAAACTATTTTCAAAGTAGTTTTTAATTTTCTTCTATACTTCTGTATAGTCCATTGTGATATTTCCTTTTTCATTATGAATTTTAGTAGTTTGACTCTTCTCTCTTAAGTTGTATTTTTTCCCACTTCAACTGTATTTTTTCTATATCTCCCTAAAATAAATAAAATAATGTGAACTATTCAGTTATTTTTTGAAACACCAAAATATTTTTCTTCAATCTGTTTATGAGTCTGTTATGTCATACTGCATTAAAATCCCCTGCTTCTCAACCTCATTCATTATTAGTCTACATTTCTTATGTATAATTCAGAAGAGACACCTTGCAGTACATGCTTTCCTGTCTGCATTATTTCATTTTACATTATGTCACCTTGTTCCATCTATTTGCTGCCAATGATGGAATTTCATTCTTTTTCATGATTAAATAATATTCCCTATTGTGGAATAAAATATATATAATGTATTTTTCATATATTACATGTAAGAAAACATACATAAATATATATTATATTGCATAATATATGTAAATATATTTTATTATACATAATCCATTGAATAAAATACACATACATCATATTTATTTCTCATATACATACATACATACACATATGTATGTATATTTAAGCTTTTCTCTTTTTTCAGTCATCATTGATGTACCTAGCCTGATTCCATATACAGCAATAAACATATGCATGCAACAATATAAATAAATCTATTCACTACTGTGATTCTTTTTTTTTTGCTTTTGTTTCTTTTGGACATATACCTAGAAGTAGGACAGATGGATCATATGGCATATCAATTTTCTATTTCTTGAGAAACTATTTCATAAAGGCTAGGATAATTTATGTTCCCTAAAACAGTCTTGCATTTTTCTCTCCATGGTCTCTCTAGCAGTTTTGTTTTTTTTTTTAATAGTAACCAATTTGAGATAAGGTCATGCCTCATTCTAGTTTTGACTTTTATTTTCCTGAAACATAATTATAGTGATCTTTTTCATATTTCTTTTGGCCATTTGTATTTCTTCTTTTGAGAATTTATCATTCAGGTCATTTGCCTTTAATTGGATTATCTGGCTGTTACAAATTTTTTTCTTCATGTCTTCAGAATATTAGTACTTTCTCTGATGGACGACATATTTTTTACATACAGAAGTTTTCTCTTTATTCTCCTGATTTTGTTTTCTTTCCTGTGCACAAAGTACATAGATGGATATAATTTCTTTGGTCAAATTTTGCCTTTGGTTCCTCTCTACATTTGGTGTCATAGCCAAAATGATTATTTGATTCTGCAGATGTGGAAGTGTTTATCTTATGTTTCCTTCTAACAGTTTTTATTTTAGTTCTTATAGGGAGATCTTTGACCTATTTTGAGTTGACTTTTTTGCACAAAAAGAGATAGGAGTCCAGTTTCTATCAGCATATGAATACCAGTTTTCACAAGAACCACTTTTAGAAGTCTGTTCCAATGCCATTGTGTTTTTTGACACATCTTCTAAGGAACACTTGGCCATAGATATGCTGAATTATTTCTTGTACCTTTGCCCTAATCCATTGATGTTAGTTTCTGTTTTTTTTTTTTTTTAATTCCAGAAACTTGTTGTTTTTGTATCTATAGCTCTGTATTATGTCTAGATAACATGTACTATGATTTTGGGGTCTTTTGGGGTTCTGTATAAATTTGAGGATTTTTAAATAGATCTGTAAAGAATGTCATTGGTATTTTGATGGAGGTTGTATCAAATGAGATCATAAGTTGCTTTGAGTAGTATAAATATTTTAAAAATTTTAGTATTTATAATCCAAGCACATAGAAGTTCTTTCCATTTGTGTGTGTCTTCTTCAATTTTTTTCAACAACATTTAAAAATTTTTATTGTAGAGGTCTTCTACTTCTTTGGTTACATTTATCCTAAGTAATTTTATTTTTGTTTATATTGGGAATAAAATTATTTTTATGATTTACATCACACCAACCTTGTTACTGGTTTATTTAAAGGCTGCTGATTTCTCTGTGTTATGTTTATGTCCCACAGGTTTTCTACATTTGTTTATTGTTGAAACCTGCACAGCATCAAGAAAGTCCATTGTATATATATAAATATATACACCATATTTTCTTTAGTCATTTATCTGTTGAAGTATCTTTACTGGTTTCATAGTTTGGCTATTGTGAATTGAGCATATAAAAACATTTATGTGACTGTCACTGTAGTGTGCTGATTTTCAGTCCTTTGGGTGTAAACTGAGGAGTGGGATAGCTGGGTCAAATGGTGGCAGAACATCTGATAACTATTGATATCAGAACAAAGTATTGAGACTGTTCACATTCTTGTCTTTTGGCAAGGAATGTTTCCCAGGTTTGGATTTTGCTTCTACTGCAGGATCAGCTGATAATGAGGGCTCATTTTCTTTTCACTTGTCCCCTTTTTTATTTTTTAACTGCAACTGATGCATGTCTACTTGGAGGTGTTGAAACTGAGATGGGATGAGCTTAACTGCTGATTGCAAGAAAACAACACACAATTAAGAGTAAGGAAACAAACCATATGAGACACCATGCTTTATGTTTTAGCATATTCCAAGTATTGAACCCATTTAAATCGTTTATAGATTTTCTGTAAAATTGGCAGGAAATAACATTGGAATCTGACTTTCCTGCATAACTTGGATGAAATGAAGCAGTTGCAAGAGGTCTGAACTAATATTCTTATGATTCTAAACTTTTTATAGATGTATCTTTATCTTTTTCCAAATCTATGGGAGCTATTGTTTGGAACAGGTGTTACCCAAATAATCTGATAAGTGACATGGCATTTTAATTGTTGTCTGACTTTAGGACTTTGTATTTTATTCATCCAAGCCCATTACAGTTGCTTCTAAGGTATTTAATTTAGCTTCAAGTTTATCATCAATAGTCCCTTGATATTGGAGGGCTCTTGAGACATTTTGTGCAAAAGCATTGGCTATGGGGAGTGCTATTTTAAAAAATTCTAATCATGTCCCTGCCTTTGCCCCAGTTACTTTTTCTTCTCTTTACTGCTGTAAAGGGAAATGGGTTATGACTGCTGTGGTTATTTCAGAAGGAGAGGGAGAACATGAGGTAAACAGTTTCAGTTTATCTTTTAGAAATTTTTTTTTCAGTTGAGGTATCTGTGATAAAATTCTGATTCAGAAATAACAGGTTGTAAAGTCATCTGAGAGAAACAAGAAGACATGAGAACTGGACTGAAATTAATACAAAATAAATGTCACAGCATTTGGAACATGTCAATGACAATCATGATGGTGATAGAAACCAGTAATTTTTAAAATTTTTTTACCATAAGGTGTAAGAGCTATGAAATTGTTCCCATGACAAGACCAGTGATGACATACCCCTATTTGGAAATGTAAATCCTTAAGGATATTAATAACACTGTCAGAGTTACCAGGATTATAAACTTCACAGTTGATTTTTATAATGTCAGAAATGCTCCCATAAGATGTTAAGATATCTAATGTCATATGATTTTTGTAAAAATACCTTTGTATTGGTATCTATGCAGTGTTTAGTAGAGATCTCTTTGTTTTTGTCACTTAGGGGTAGTTAATCATACTAGCAAACACATTAATTGCCTATGTAGGTTTGTGAGACTAAAATTGACTAAAATGCTTTTGACTCTGATAGACTTTTTTTAGTTTTAAAAAATTTCCAAATTTTATTGAAGGATAATTAACAAATATATATATATATAAAAATATATATGTATGTGCACACATATATACATGTATATATGTATATATATATTCACTCTACAGCATGATGTTTTGATATATATATATATATATATATACACATGTTGTGAGATGTTTTCCACAATCCAACTGATTGACATAGCCAGTCTGACAAAGTTATCATTTGGGTGTGTTTATGACCTGTTATTTCAGCAGTTTTTAAGTAGATAATATATTATCAATGATAGTCACAATGTTGTACAACTGAAATTTGTATTCTTTGACCAACATTTTCCCATTCCCCGATCCTCCAAGTCCCTGAAAACCACTGCACCATTCTCTACTTCTGAGTTTCACATTTGGAGATCTTCATATATAAGTGTGATTGTGCAGTGTCCTCTTGTGTGTGCCTTATTTCACTTTGCATCATGCCCTCCATGTTCATCATGTCACAAATTATAGATTTTTTTGATAGTTATTAAGCACCCATCTAAGGATTCTTTTATAACCTCTAGTTTAATTTACTCTTGGTGGGACTGACACAGGTGTATATTTTAAGTTACATTAAAAGGACTATAGTTTTTTCTTTTAAATACCCAGGTATAGTTCTGTTTTTGTTTTACCTTGTTTTGCTAGGTGTTTAAAGCCAAACAAGTCAAGCTGATCTTATTCCTATCTATTGTTAAGATGCCGCTGAGTTACTACAGTGGTTCACTCTTGGGAACTTGTGATCAACCTCTTAGCTCCTTTTGTGCCATCTGATAGGATGGGACAGCATCTTTGTGCCCATGTGAATTTCCTAGGAAGAATCAGGAACATTTTCTTCTCCAATGAAATCCCTCTTTGTAGCATACACACTGATTGACGTTTTGTTCTCCAGAGTCTCATTGATTTCCCAGTCAAGGGGTCATGTGGCCCAGAGTTGCAAAACCCTTAGAAAAGTCCATCATTCCCTGGGTTTAAGCTGACTTGGACAGTAAGAGCAAAGTATTGGCTATTTTTTATTGGTCCTTTTACTTTCTTAACTTCAGTTTCCAAGTTTTGTCCTTAAGCATCTAGCAAGACTGGTTCACCAGTCTTAAAGTAGGAGTATTGGGATTTGACTTTAATGTCCATAACTTTACAGTTATTTACTCCTTCCAATTAACTGGGGTCAGTATTAGCACTGGAAATTAGCCTAACTTTCTGTCTATCCATAGATGATGACCTGTTGTCTCAAATTAACTTAGGTTGTCATATTGAATGTTGTACTTTTGTAAGGCACTAACAGACAATCGTTATAAAGTTTTATAAGAAAAATATAAAATAAACTTAAGAGTAGAAACATGTTAAATTTGTATAATAGCTAGAAATCTAGAAACATAATTTTTATAATACCAAATTTTTACTTGAAACTTTAGTTTGAAGAACACTAGCTTGGTAAAATGTGCTTCTAAATCTTATATATTTTAAGTCAAACATTTGGAAGGTATGAATTATACCTACTATTTAACCACTTTAACTTTTAAAGAAAAATTTGGAATCTGTAGAGTAGTGCCATTCCCTAAAATAACAATTGTTTTTTAACCAGAGTTTTACATACTATAATTCCTCGAAGTCCATTTTCTTTAATAAAACTTAACAGACCTAAGAAATGATTTTAATAGATATGAGCAGATTAATGTTTTAAAATCCTTGTCATATTGACACATAGAGGATTAAACTTTTGTTTATATCTGTACATTAATAACTATTTTTAGGAAAAAGCCTGAAATAACTTTAACTGTACTAAGTATCTATAACCAATTTAGTGACACACAAAGTTTTTGAGATTTATCCTCACAAATCTTATGCAACTTACACATCTACAACTTTGTACTTTGCCACAGAAAGGATATTCTCATCTAGAAATATTTAATTTCTATTTTCCATATTTAAATATATTCCATACCTAGAATCTTCTTACATCTCTTCCTTAGCTGTTGACATCTATTTAAATTTCCAGTTGAGATAATCTTTATGAAATTTTTGAATGTAGACACATTACTCCACTTTAATAAGTTTAAATACTTTGTTTCTATGGGACTTTAATTGAAAACCAACTTGTACTCTTTGTATGCAAAATTGCACTTGAGAGACTCTTAATAACACATTTTCAGTGTAGATAGGAACAAATCTTTTTTTCATTTACCAATTTATGAAAACACATTTAATGTTTATATTACCTTAAGGAATTTAAGAAGTCAAGAGTACTGATTTATATTTAGCAGTTAATGTTTTAGTACTTTGACTTTGTAAATTAATCAGATGACTCCTTTAATAAATATATTGGTAAAGATTAATATCATTTATGTGAAATCTATTTTATCCATTTTAACTGTATAAAACAGGACAATAGACCATTGTAGTTAACGGTTTTAATAATGTCTTCCCTTTTGAAGAAAAATCCCAACAGCAATAGATAATACATTTTAGACATTTTGTAGTAACCAATATTTTATTGTTTTTCTGACCACTTAGAAAAACTTGTGAATTAGTAATTTTAAAGACATTTTTACTCTCATTTGTTTACTTAAAATCCATCTTTTTTTATACCATTAAAATTTGATTTATGAGTGCTCATTTATCTACATGCTGATTTTGATATAAAGACTATGATATATGGGCACATATATAGACACAGTGATACAATACACAGGTGTGCACACATACATAAAACAGACAAAACACCCGAAGATTTTGTAACTGACCTCCATAGGTAGAAAAGAACATTATAGATGTTTTTAAAAGACTCTATTAGATTTTAATGTGTTAGAAACCAAAATAGAGGGGGGTTTCAAGATGGCAGCCTAGAGGGTGGCTGCATTTCATGTTGCTCCAGGACTCAGGATTCAAAAGATGAGATATTGAGAGACTTGGGACCAACTCAAAGCAGCCGGGTGAGTCTCTCCCATTGGGGAGATGTCCCGGATGGGACGGTGGTCCCGGAACACAGGGAACTTTGTGAAGTAGAGCTGTCCAATGAGACACCCCTCCACCCGCTGGAGCAGTGAACTCGGAGAACTGGGAGCATCGTAGAGGAGGCTGCTCAGCACAGTGCCTGGACTCGGAGCAAACACTGGGGCTCTGGGCGGCTACCCAGGGGAGGAGCTGTGAGGAGAACTGTTTGGACTCAGAGCGACCACTCCTGAACACCAGGGCCTGCCCGGAGGAGGAGGAGGAGTGGAGTGGGTCGCTTGGACTCGGAGCAACTGCACCAGAGCTACAGGCAGTTGCCAGAGGAGGAGCTGCACAGCGAGCTGTTTGGACTCAAAGTGACCATTCCTGAACACCGGGGCCTGACCGGAGGAGGAGGAGGAGGAGGAGGAGGAGGAGGAGGAGCGCGGTGGGTCGCTTGGACTCGCAGTGACTGCATCAGAGCTCCAGGCAGCTGCTCAGAGGAGGAGGCGAATGGTGAGTTGTTTGGACTCAAAGTGACCACTCCTGAACACAGGGGGGCTGCCCGGAGGAGAAGCGCGGTGGGTCGCTTGGTCTTGGAGTGGCTGTACCAGAGCTCCAGGCAGGTGCCCGGAGGAGGTGTGCAGTGGGTTGCTTGGACTCAGAGTGACACAGAGCGACTGCTCCTGAATACCTGGGGGGCTACCTGGAGGAGGAGGAGGAAGAGGGCGGGTCACTTGGACTCGGAGTGACTGCCCAGGGCTACGGGTGGTTGGTGCGAGGAGGAGGCATGCAGTGAGTTGCTTGGACTCCTAGTGACCACACCGGGCGGCTGTCCAGAGGAAGAGGCATGTGGCGGGATATAAGATCAATGCACATAAGTCTAATACATTTTTATACATAAGTGATGAATCTTTGGAAAGAATAATTAGGAAAACTACCCCATTCACAATAGCATTGAAAAAAATAAAATAGTTGGGAATCAATCTCACAAAAGAGGTGAAAGACCTCTACAATGAGAACTAAAGAACACTAAAGGAAGAAATTAAAGAAAACCTTAGAAGATGGAAATATCTCCCATGTTCTTGGATAGGAAGAATTAATATTGTCAAAATGGCCATACTACCTAAAGTGCTATACAGATTCAATGCAATTCCAATTAAAATCCCAATGATGTTCCTTACAGAAATAGAGCAAGCAATTATGAAATTCATCTGGAAGAATAAGAAACCCAGAATAGCTGAAGCAATCCTTAGCAGGAAGAGTGAAACAGGGGGTATCACAATACCAGATCTTCAACTCTACTACAAAGTAATAGTACCAAAAATGGCATGGTATTGGTACCAAAATAGACACGTAGATCAATGGTACAGAATAGAAGACACCGACACAAACCCAAATAAATACAATTTTCTCATACTAGACAAAGGGGCCAAAAATATGCAATGGAGAAAAGATAGCCTTTTCAACAAATGGGCTGGGGGAATTGGAAATCTATGTAACAGAATGAAATTAAACCCATTTATCTCACCATGCACGAAACTAAACTCAAAATTGATTAAGGAACTCAGAATCAGACCAGAGACCCTGTGTCTTATAGAAGAAAAAGTAGGTCCAGATCTTCAACAACAGTACCAGACTTCCTCAACAGGACTCCCATAGCACAAGAAATAAAAGCAAGAATCAATAACTGAGATAGATTCAAACTAAAAAGCTTTCTCTCAGCAAAGGAAACTATCAGCAATGTGAAGAAATAGCCTGCCGAGTGGGAGAAAATCTTTGCCAATCATACTTCAGATAGAGCACTAATCTCCAGAATTTATAAAGAACTCAAAATTCTACACCAAGAATACAAATAATCCAATCGACAAATGGGCTAAGGAAATGAATAGACACTTCACAGAAGAAGATCTACAAGCAATCAACAAACATATGGAAAAATGTTCAACATCTCTAGTAATAAGAGAAATGCAAATCAAAACCACCGTAAGATTCCATCTCACCCCAATTAGAATGGTGATTATCAAGAATACAAGCAACAATAGGTGTTGGCGAGGATGTGGGGAAAAAGGTACACTCATACATTGCTGGTGGGGCTGCAAATTAGTGCAGCCACTCTCGAAAGCAGTGTGGAGATTCCTCAGAAAGCTTGGAATGGAACCACCATTTGACCCAGCTATCCCACTCCTTGGCCTATACCCAAAGGACTTAAAATCAGCATACTACAGAGATACAGCCACATCAATGTTCATAGCTGCTCAATTCACAATAGCCAGATTGTGGAACCAACCTAGATGTCCTTCAATTGATGAATTGAAAAAGAAACTGTGGTATATATACACAATGGAATATTATTCAGCCATAAAGAATGATAAAATTATGGCATTTGCCGGCAAATGGATGAAATTGGAGGATCATGCTAAGTGAGATAAGCCAATCTCAAAAAACCAAAGGACGAATGATATTGCTAATGAGTGGATGATGACACAATGGGGGGAGGGAGGGGTTATTGTTAGGGTTAGAGTTAGTGTTAGGGAGGGTGGTAAGAATGGAGGAAGGAAGGACTGTATAGAGGTAAAAGAGGGTGGGAGGGGTGGGGGGAATGGAAAAATAACAGATTGAATCAAAGAACATTACCCTAGTAAATTTATGATTACACAAATGGTATGCCTTTACTCCATGAACAAACAGAGAATCAACATGTATCCCATTTGTTTACAATAAAAAAAAAAGAAACCTAAATAGAGTCTCTCATACTTTTCAAATATGATTTAAATATAGGGCAGGTCCATACAGTTGGAAATGCTAGGTGGATGTAAAGTTGACAGCCATTATGGACACTAAAATCAAAGGTTCAAGTGACTGCTTGTTCTTGATGGCTATCAGATTAATCCCCAACCCATTATGGCTATAGCTTTTTTAGGATTTTGTAAAAGGAGATAGTTTAATGTATTTGAGAGCCAACCTTAGAAAATTTGCCCTCTGAATAGAGTGTAAAAACCTTTATACTAAAATATATATGTCCTTATATATATACAAAAGAAGACTTCTCTGAAAATATATTAATTGAGGCATGTAGAATCAAATGTGAATTTACCATAGAATCATGAGGTTAAAAAATAGAAATTATAAAAAAGTTGTTATAAAAATGACACAGTCATATGACTCTAATAAGGTGTACATAGACCATCTTTTGATACCAGCAGCCTGTAATATTAGTGGGAAACACAAGAAAATAAGTCTGTTTAAACCAAAATATCGTAATCTTTGTTATGTCTAGTCAAATTAGTAAAATTCAATTAGTGCAGTGTAACAGAATATTAGTCACTGTTTGTTTTTGTGTACAAGTACTTACTTATATATAATAAATAAATAATACAAGTCATACAATAATATAAAATAATACAAAAATATTATAATTACTTTAAATAATATAAAAAATACTGAACACATACCCACAAATCAAAACATGGGCTTGTGGAATGACCACTGGTTACATCTGTTAGTTATTGACTAGTGAAGTTAACATAATCCAAAGTAGCACTTGATGCCATAAATTCTTCTGATACTTCCTGAACTTTCATGGTCAAGATATTACTAACAAATTCTCCAGGATTTACAAATTAATTGTGAGGATATGATGAATCAAATATATAGACCTGTTCAAGATAGATGACTCAGACTAGGAAATGTTATGACTTACTAAGCATAATGTAGACATTGAGGGAAAATTCCCAGTTATAAGGCAATGGAATTAGGACAAGGAAGAAGAGAGTGTTTGACAAAGTTCTTATGACTAGAATTAGGAAATCTTATTTTAATAAAGATTCATATGAATTTTTTCAAATCTCAAGGATCAGAAACAATGACAACACAAGTGCCACCATAAGATGTCTTATATTACTGGGACACTCATAAGCATCCAGTTTTCCAATGAACAGACAAACAGGGCCTGAGCACTTTACCTAGAATAAGTGTAAAATAATGAAAGGGAATAATTTGACAATGAGATTAGTGTCAGTACAGATATTTTAAAAATATCTGTGTAAGCCCTGAAATTCTCAGGTGAGAAATTTTAAGGTAAATAAGACTTGTATTTATGAGATCATTTAAATTTTTCTCCTTATATTGTAGTGTTTAGGAAGGAACTTGTTGAGAAAGCAGGATGGTAAATGCCAGAGCAGATAAGATAGTCAGCAACTTAGGTACCACAGTGGCTTGAATTTAAAAGAGACATTTTCTCTTTCATGTTTTGGTCTTAAACCAGTTTGGGACAAATGCCTCTACAATTTACATTTTAGATGCAAGTCTTGGAGAGCTAGAGATACAGCAGAAGCTAAAAATAAGGAAAGATTCCGTTTTGAGTTTGAGAGGCAAAATCTCATTTATAGGGCATTACATTTTTTTTTTTCCCTTTTGTAAAGTCACTCTCTTAAGGCATGGTGTCAGTATATGTTTCTTCTCAGGTGGGATCTAAATAGTTCCAAATTATTAATAATTAAGTGAAAGTAGACATAGGAATTTATCTGGACACACTTACTAGAACAGCAAGTATGCATTTTTCTACCTTTTCAGGTATCTAAACTTAAAGTGCCCCAAAAATGGTGGATTAGAGGAGGTCTCTTTCCTGGTCACTGTGGCATGAAGATGAGGGTTCAGACTTCTTAGCAAGGTGAGAGGGGAAACTATTTTGGGATTAACTCTGGACAATCAACAGATGGGAGAATCAGGTCATTTGGGGGCATAACAAAATAAAGAAATTCCCAGGGCTCCTGGGGTAACCAGTAAAGGTAGTGGATGTCACCCTGCTTGTGCAAATAGTGGAAGGTCACATCAGTTAAAGGAACCCCCAAGTTTAGGAGGCCTGAGATGTATTCATATGAATGACTAATCTGAGGTGCCTTGCACAATATTGTCATGTGAATATGAGAAAAAAGAAACAAATTCTCTCCCTGAGACAAGAGGAATCAGCAGAAGGACAATTTGCAGCTCCAGCATGTGAGAATAGCATCTGGGATATCTGAATAATGACAAATGTGCATGACCCAAAAACAGGTTTGTCAAACTCTCAACACACAGCATATGTGTGTCTAAGGGACCAATACACAATATAAAGTGGGGTGGGATTATATAAGGGGAAACTAGCCTGGAAAACACACCTGGTTCTTCCTCTTCCACAACAGCTGCTTGTATGATCCATCTGCTGCTTGAAAGTCACATTGGACTGAAAATTTGAAAGCACAGGGGAGGAATTGAGTTCAGGCACTGATCCCAAGGGTCCTAAAATGTGAATTTCATGTGTGCTGAGGGGATTACAAATTGGCCTCTCCACTGTGCAAGTGAGGGATTTTTCCTGGGGGACAATCTCGTGGTGTGGTCCTGCAACTGCCTAATCCTAAGAGGTGCGCTGAATCAAAATCTTCAGAGCAATTCAGGGAAGAGCTGGAAGACAACCCATACCCCAGCCCAAGGAGTTCTGTGTATGGAATTTCCCATCACTCCAGAAACTCAGTCTGACATGCGCAGAATATTTGGAACTACAATGGAAACAATTTCCTAACTTTTCATCAAGATCTGCTTTATTTTAGTTTTTTTTTTTCCCCTACTTACTGTTCAGTTGTAACCTGAGTGGTTCATGAACATACATTCTCATACCTGTTTTGTTTTTTTTTTTTGTGTGTGTGTGTATATTTTATTTTTTCTTTGTTTATCATGCTTAGCATTTTTAAAAGCAATTATTTCTTGGTGATCAATATTCAGAGGAATATATGTTTGAATAGACTATCAGTTTAGAACTTTTAATTTTATTTTTACCATTAATTTTTAAAATTTGTATTCTCTACATTTTTTCTCTCACTTATCTTTTTCTGTTTTCCTTTGCTAAAAATCAACTTTTGTTGATTTCTTTCACTCATCTTCTATTTTCCTACTTCTGTTTTCTCTCCTCTTCCCATACATCACATTCTAGACCTATTTATTGTCTATCGCTGTTCACAACATTACATTTAAATCCATTTATAAATTTTTCATTTTGACTGTGGGCAATAACTGATTATGTCATCCCTGCTTATTGTGACACTCAGCATAATAGATGCCAAAGAAGGGACTATTTGATTTGATACTATAAACCATTCGCATTGGTTCTTATTAATATTTGTGTCCCCCTAAACTGTGAGGTACTGGAAATGTTGTGAGTTCCTGTGTATGTCCAGAGGATGGAATCTCTACTATCTCAAAACTGTCATGTCAAACGCAGTCACACAAATAACATGGAAAAGCAGGGGAAAAAATTACCTGAAATCTCAAAAGCAGCATTCATCAACACCACTGTGGAAGAAAGGACAGAGAAGGAGTTAAGAATGTTCATAGATAAATTGATCTACAAAGTAAAAAATGATGTAAGGGAGAAAGTACAGGAAGAAAAAAAATTCTCAAAATGAAAGAATGAAACAATCAAATTAAGAATCACTGGAAGGCATTACCAGCAGACTGGACTAATTGGAAGACAAAATATGTATTCTAGAAAATAAAGTTGACCATGGAGAAAAGATGTTAAGAGACCAAGAACAGAAATTCCAAAAAACATGAGTTAGCATGAAAATACTGTAAGTAAGATTTATTGGGGATAGATGAATGTTCAGAGATACAAACCAAAGGAATGCATAGTCTTTTCAGTGAAATAATGTCAGAAAAATTGCCAAATCTTTAGAACAAATGTAAAATAAAATACAGGAGGAATATAGAACCCCAAATATACAAAATTAAATCACATCCATGTCAAGATGTAATATTATAAAATCTACATTGTATACAATAAGGACAGAGTTTTAAAGGCTTCCAAAAAATATTTTTGAAATTACTTTTTCAGGGAAACCTATCTAGATCTCAGCTGATTTCCCAATCTAGACCATTAAACCTAGGGGGTCATGGAGTAACATAGATCAAGCTCTGTAAGAAAATAAATGCCAAGAATACTATAATGAAATAAAAATCCTCTAGGATAAACAATAGTTAAAAGAATTCACAACTAGCAAGTCTGCACTATGGCATATTCTCAGCAAAATATTTCATGAAGAAGAAATGAAAAGTAAAAAATAAAACCAACAAAGGGAGGAATTACATTAAAAGGAACATCATTCAAAGGAGAAACAAATTCAAATTGAAAACCAGAAACAAACCAAAATTAAAGGGAATAAAAGCCATTTATCAATAATAATATTGAATGTAAATGGTCTGAACTAATCAATTAAAAGAAACTAGCAGATTGGATTAAAAACAAGACCAAACATTATGCTGTCTCTAAGACATTCATGTCATAGGCAAAGACATCTACTGATCAAAGGAAAAGGATTAAGAAAAAACTTATTCACATGAATCAAATAAACAAGCAGGGGTTTCTATCCTCATACCAGATAAAGTGGACTTCAAGTCATAGGTAATCAAAAGGAACAAAGAACAAATGGTGCTGGGAGAATTGGAAATCCATATGCAACAGAATGAAACTAAACCCATATCTCTCACCATGCACGAAACTAAACTCAAAATGGATTAAGGACCTCGGAATCAGACCAGAGACCCTGCAGATTATAGAAGAAAAAGTAGGTCCCGATCTTCAACATGTTGGGCTAGGACCAGACTTCCTTAACAGGACTCCCATAGCACAAGAAATAAAAGCAAGAATCAATAACTGGGATAGATTCAAACTAAAAAGCTTTCTCTCAGCAAAGGAAACTATCAGTAATGTGAAGAAAGAGCCTACAGAGTGGGAGAATATCTTTGCCAATCATACTTCAGATAGAGCACTAATCTCCAGAATCTATAAAGAACTCAAAAAACTCTACTCCAAGAAGTCAAATAATCCAGTCGACAAATGGGCTAAGGAAATGAACAGACACTTCACAGAAGATGATGTACAAGCAATCAACAAACATATGGAAAAATGTTCAACATCTCTAGTAATAAGAGAAATGCAAATCAAAACCACCCTAAGATTCCATCTCACCCCAATTAGAATGGCGATTATCAAAAACACAAGCAACAGGTGTTGGCGAGGATGTGGGGAGAAAGGTACACTCATACATTGCTGGTGGGGCTGCAAATTAGTGCAGCCACTCTGGAAAGCAGTGTGGAGATTCCTTAGAAAACTTGGAATGGACCCTCCATTTGACCCAGCTATCCCACTCCTTGGCCTATACCCAAAGGACTTAAAATCAGCATACAACAGAGATACAGCCATATCAATGTTCATAGCTGGTCAATTCACAATAGCCAGACTATGGAACCAACCTAGATGCCCTTCAATTGATGAGTGGATAAAGAAACTGTGGTATATATACACAATGGAATATTACTCAGCCATAAAGAATGACAAAATTATGGCATTTGCAGGCAAATGGATGAAATTGGAGAATATCATGCTAAGTGAGATAAGCCAATCTCAAAAAGCCAAAGGAGGAATGATATCGCTAATAAGTGGAGGATGACACATAAAGGGGGGGAAGGAAGGGTTAATGTTAGGGTTAGAGTTAGGGTTAGGGAGGGGGGCAAGTATGGAGGAAGAAAGTACTGTATAGAGGGTAAAGAGGGGTGGGAGGGGTGGGGGGAAGGGAAAAATAACAGAATGAATCAAACAACATTACTCTATGTAAATTTATGAATACACAAATGGTATGCCTTTACGCCATGTACAAACAGAGAAACAACATGTATCCCATTTGTTTACAATTAAAAAAAATAGAAAAAAAAAAAGGAACAAAGAGCTGAAGAGGACTATACACCAACAAGACATAACAATCTTAAAATTTATGCCCCAAACAAATGGAACCTTTACATACATCAAACCCTTCACAAATTCAAGAATGAAATAGATACAGACCAAAGGAATACATAATCTTTTCAAAACACAATAATAGTGGGTGGCTTTAACACAATTTCACAACTTGATAGATCTTTAAAACAAATCTAAATAAAGAACAGAACTAAAAAATATAATTAACAATTTAGAATTAATAGACATATATAAAATATTTCATCCATCAATGAGTGAATATACTTTATTCTCAGCAGCACATGGCTCTTTCTCTAAAATAGACCACAAACGACTCTTAGCAAACACAAAAAATTAGAGATACTATATTTCATTTTATCAGATCACAATGGGATGAATTAGAAATCAATGATAAAATTCAAATAGAAATTATTCTAACACATTGGAGACTAAATAATACCTTATTTAATCATCCACGAAGAGCAAAAGAAATAATGGATGAAATAAAAAAATGCTTAAAGGTAAATGAGAGTGATAAGTGGGACAACTTCTCAAAATCTCTAGAATACTGTGAATGCTGGTCTAACAGGAAAGTTCATCGCATTAAGCTCATTAATTTAAATAATAGAAAATCACCAATTAAATAACCTAATATTACATCTCAAAGGTGTAGGAAAAGAACAAAGTAACAACAAAAGCAGCAGGAAATAGGAGATAATTAAACATCATAGCAGAAATTAATAAAATTGAAAAATATAAAAAAATTGATGAAACAAAAAGATGGTTCTTTGAAAAAAATTAATTAAAATCTATATTCCAATAATACAGAAAAATCAAAGACATTGACAAATTTCTAGAGACATATGGTCTACCCAAATTGAATCAGGAAGACAGAATATTTAAATATATCAGTGATGAATCCACAAAAGAGAAATTAGGAAAATGACCCCATTCATAATAGCCTCAAAAAAAAAAATATTGGGAATCAATCTAAGAAAAGCAGTGAAAGACCTCCACAATGAAAACTATGGAGTTCTAAAGAAAGAAATTGAAGAAGATGGAAAGAAAATGGAATATCTCCCATGTTCTTGGTAGACAGAACTAATAGTGTCAAAATGGCCATACTACCAAAAGTGCTATATAGATTCAATGCAATTCCCATCAAAATTCCAATGATGTTTTCCACAGAAATAGAAAAAGCAATAATGAAATTCATCTGGAAAAATAAGAGGCCCAGAATAACCAAAATAATCTTTAGTGAGAAAAGTAACTCAGGAGACATCTCAATATCAGAAATGAAATTAGACCAGAGAGCTATAGTAACAAAAACAGCATGGTATTGGCCCCAAAACAGACAGGAAAAGCAATATTACAAAATAGAAAACACAGAGACACACCCACATAAATACAATTATCTCATACTAGACAAAGGATCAATTAAACATATATTGGAGAAAAGAGAGCCTCTCCAACAAATGGTGCTGGAAAAACTGGAAATCCATATGTAATAAAATGAAATTAGACCCCTAACACTCATCCTGTACAAAACCCAAATCAAATTGGATCAAGGATTTAGGCGTTAGACCAGATCCCCTGCACATACTAGAAGAAAAAGTAGGTCCAACTCTCCATCTTGTTGGTTTAGAAACACAATTCCTCAGCAAGACTCCTAAAGTGCAAGAAGTAAAATCACAAATCAATAAATGGTATGGTATCAAACCAAAAGGGTTCATTACCACAAAGGAAACAATCAAGAATGTGAATAGAGAGGCTATAGAATGGGAGAAAATATTTAGTGCCAGTACCTCAGAGAGAGTATCAATCTCCAGATATAGAACTCAAAAAACTTAACATAAAAAAAGAAAAGAAAAAACAAAATGCAAACAACCCAATCATTAAATGGGGTAAGGCACTGAACAGGCACTTCAGAGAAGAAGAAATACCAATGGTCAACAAATGTATGAAAAAGTGTTGAACATATCTAGAAGGTAGAGAAATGCAAATCAAAACTTTATTGAAATTCCATCTCACAACAGTCAGAATGGCAATTATCAAGAATACAAGAAACAAAAACTGTTGGTGAGAATGTGGGTAAAGAGGTTCATATATACATTGTTGGTGGGACTGCAATCACTCTGGAAAGCAATATGGAGATTTCTTAGAAAACTTTGAATGGGATCATCATTTGACCCACTTATCCTACTCCTCAGCCTATACCCAAAGGACTTAAAATCAGCATAATACAGGGATGTAGTCACTTCAGTGTTTATAGCTGCTCAATTCACAAAGGCCAACCTCTGGAACCAACCTAGATGCCCTACCACAGATGAATGGATAAAGAAAATGTGGTATGTGTTCATAATGGGATATTACTCAGTCATAAGGAGGAATGAAATTACGGCATTTGGTGGTTAATGGATGGAACTAAGTTGCATTAAGCCTGTCCCCAAACACCAAAGGCAGAACATTCTCTCTGATATGTGGATACTACAATTTTTTTTATTTTAAAGGAATATTTTATTGGATTTTTTTCATGATCATAATACCATGATGTTTATAATATTAGAAAATGACTGGAAATAGTTACAAGAATTTTTTGTGCTTTTAAATTTTTTTCTAATTAATTTGTTCTAACTAATTATACATGACAATAGAATGCGTTTATACATTTTGATAGATCATACACAAATGGAGTGTCAGCTCTCATTTTTATGATTGTACATGTTTAGGATCACATTGGTCATGTAGTCATACATGTACATCAGTTTTGTTTCACCCTACTATCCTTCCTACCTCATAGTCCTTTCCTTTCCTTCACTCCTTTCTACCTAATATAAAGTAATACTATTCTTCCATATCCCCCCTTATGGTAAATTAGCATGCATATATCAGAGAAAACATTTGGCCTTTGCTTTTTGTGGGTTTGGCTTATTTCACTTAGCAGGTTAATCTCTAACTCTATCCATTTACCAACAAATATCATAATTTCATTTTCTGTAAAACTGAGTAATATAAATATATATATACACACATATATATGTATATATAATTACATTTTCTTTATTTATTCATCTGTGGAAGGGCATCTAGGTTGGTTCCATATTTTAGCTGTGGTGAACTGAGCTGCTATAAATATTGATGTGACTGTTTCACTGTAGTGTGCTGATTTTAAGTCCTTTGGGTATAAATCAAGGAGTGGGATAGTTAGGTCAAATGATGGTTCCATTCCAAGTTTTGTTTGTTTGTTTTTTTGGGTGCTGGAGATTAAACTCAGGGCCTTGTGTTTGTGAGGCAAGCACTCTACCAACTGAGCTATCTCCCAGCCTCCATTCCAAGTTTTCTGAGAAATCTCCATACTGCTTCCCACAATGGTTGTACCATTTTGCATTCCCACCAGCAATATATGAGCGAACCCTTTCCCCCACATCCTTGCCCACATTTATTGTTGCTTGTATTCTTTTTTTTTTTTTTTTATTGTAAACAAATGGGATACATGTTGTTGTATTCTTGATAATTACCATTCTGACTGGAGTGAGATAAAATCTTAGGGCAGTTTTAATTTGCATTTCTCTAATTCTTAGAGATGTTGAACATTTTTTCTATATTTATTGATTGATTGTGTATCTTCTATGAAGTGTCTGTTCAGTTCTCTAGTCCATTTATTAAGATAATTATAGTGATCTTTTTCATATTTCTTTTGGCCATTCTTGATAATTGTCATTCTGATTGGATTTAGTTTTGATTTGTATTTCTGTTAGAGATGTTGAACAGTTTTTCATGTATTTGTTTATTGCTTGTATATCTTCTTCTATCAAGTGTCTGTTCAGTTGCTTAGTTCATTTATTGATTGGGTTTTTTTTTTTTTTTTTGATGTTGTTATATATCCTAGAGATTAGTGCTTTATCTGAGGTGCATGTGTTAAGGATTTTCTCCCAATCTGTAGGCTTTCTCTTCACATTATTGATAGTATCTTTTGCTGAAAAGCATTTTAGTTTGAGTCCAACCCATTTATTGATTCTTGATTTAATTTTTGTGCTCTAGGAGTCTTGTTAAGGAAGTCAGGTCTTAGGCCGACCTGGGCTGACTTTCTTCTGGTAGTCACAGGGTCTCTGTTCTAGTGCTGAAGTCTTTGGTTAACAGTGATTTGAGTTTTGTACAGGGTGAGAGATAAGGTGAGAGATAAGCATTTAATTTCATTTTGTTACAAGTGGCATTCCATTTTTCCCAGCACCATTTGTTTTCTCCTGTGAATGTTTTTGGCACCTTTGTCTATTATGAGATAACTGTATTTATGTGGGTTTGTCTCTGTGTCTTCTATTCTGTACCATTGGTCTACATGTCTGTTTTGATGCCAATACCATGCTGTTTTTATTATTATAGTTCTGTAGTAAAGTTTGGGGTCTGGGTAGTGTGATGCCTCCTGCTTCACTTTTCTTGCTAAGGATTGCTTTGGTTATTCTGGGTCTCTTATTTTTCCAAATGAATTTCATGATTGCTTTTTCTAGTTCTCTGAAGAATGTCATTGGAATTTTAGTAGAAATTGCATTAAATTTGTATAACACTTTTGGTAGTGTGGCCATTTTGACAATATTAATTCTGCCTGTCCAGGAGTTTGGGAGGTCTTTCCATCTTCTAAGGTCTTCCTTAATTTCTTTTTTTAGTATTCTGTAGTTTTTATTGGAGAGTTCTTTCACCTCTTTTATTAGATTGATTCCCAAGTGTTGGGAGAAATCCTGGTTCTTGGCTGGCAGTAGTGAACCTCTCAAGAGTGTAAGGAAAACCTTCACACATATAGGCCTGACAGGAAAACCTGCTGGGAGGAGCGTCAGCTCTGGCCATCTAGGAAAGTACACAACTTCCCCAAACTGATGTCAGTGTTACCAAGGGATCCAAAGGGCAGGGTTTGAGAGACCTAAGAAATGGATGTTAATTTAGATAGGACAAAGGTGTAACCATGGCAAATAATGATTGGTCAAGGTGTAACTGTGGCAGATGATTGGTTGGTCAAGAAAACTATAAAAGTCTTGTGTACTTCTACAATAAATGAGTTTGCAGGCTGCTGACCACATGCCTGCTTCCACCCAACTCCCGGAGTCTGAGTCTTGACTCCATGGTGCTTACTCCCACACAAGAAAAGCAACACCCAAGACTTTTATTTTATTTTTTGAGGCAACTGTGAATGGGGTAGTGTTTTTAATTTCTAATTCAATGAATTCATTAGTGACATATAGGAATGTGTTTGATTTATGGGTAATGGTTTTATATCTTGTTACTTTGTTGAATTCATTCATTAGTTCTAGAAGATTTTTGGTGGAATTTTTGGCTCTTCCAAATCACAACATCAGCAAATAATAATTTGAGTTCTTCTTTACCTATTTGTATATCTCTCAAATTTTTTCGTCAACATTTAAAATTTTTCATTATAGAGGCCTTTTATTTCTTGATTAAATTTCACCCTGGGTAATATTATTTTGGGGTACATTGTGAATGAGATTATTTTATGATTTACAACACACCAATCTTGTTACTGGTGTGTTTAAAGGCTGCTGATTTTTCTGTGTTATATTTGTGTCCCACAGATTTTCTTCATTTGTTTATTGCTGAAACCCATACAACATCAAGAAAAGATCTCAAGGAGGAGGGGTGTGACAGGAGATTAAGAAAAACACAGAAACAAAGAAAAACACAGACACATTTTTAAGCAAAGCTGGAACCAGGTGGGACACTGCTTTCTGGAAGGGAAACAGTGACCCAGAACTAGTTTAGTATGTTTATTATATAGGGTCTCAAAATTAGGAAGTTTAACTATAGAGACTTTGTGAATTGTTCAAGGCTTACGAGTTTTCTAGAGGTTTCTTTGTCCATTAAAAACTACAGAAATAGAAACATTTTTGTGGGTCTCCTGCAGTACCCAAAAAATCCATTGTACTGTAACATCTAATAACAACTGATGTCAGAGCTGGTTATAAGCTGTTTACATCCTTGCCTTTTGAAAAGGAATGTTTCCCAGGCTTGGATTTTGCCTACACTACAAGGATAAGCCAAAAATCAGGGTTTATTTACTCTCCTCAGTTTTTCAGTTTCATAGTATTTTGGTGAGGTTTGTAGATTTTTCATATAATAGAATTATTCTTCCTCAAAACAGGATAATTAGACTATCTCCCTTTCTTTCTGTCCCTTTTGATTTTTCTTACCTAACACCTCTGGCTAAAACTGCTAGTGCGGTATGGAATAAATCAACGAGGGTTGGTAGACACCCATATCTTATTCCTGATTAAAAGTTTTCCCCATTCAATATCATTTTTGGCTCTGTATTTGTCACATACACCACTCACTATTTTAAGATAGTTTTTATATAAAAATTATTAAAGTTTTTAACATAAAGGGATTTTGAATTCTGTGCTCTCTCTGGCTTTAGTAGATGTCCTTTAATTTTCTATTTTGTTGATATGACAATATATTTACTGATTGATGTATATTGATCCAGTCTTTTATCAATAGAATAACTCCAAGTTAACCATGGTGAATGAGTTTTTGATGTGCTTTAGAATTTAATTTGCTATTATTTTGTTGACAATTATTTCAGCTATGTTCATATGGACATTGGTCTTCAGGATTCTATTTCTGCTGTGTGATTTTTTTTTGGGTGTGATGTGAAGGTAATGCTGGTTTTGTGAATTATTTTAGAAATGTTTCCTCATTTTTATTCCTTCAGATTAGTTTTGGAAAGAATTGATCCTTGTTCTCTTTTAAAATTGTGGTGAAAATCAGCAGTGAAGTTACCTATGCTAGCTGTTTTTCATAGAATATTTTTTACAGATCTAATGTCATCACAATGTATTGCTGTATTTAGTTTTTATAATGTTTTCATAATGTTAAATTTGGTTAGTATTATTTTCCAGAATTTTATTCATTTATTTTAAAACTATTTACTATCTTCCTATTTACTAGTGTATGGTTTCACAACTATTTATATTGGTCCTTCTTACTTCTATGGTGTTGGTCTTACTATCTCCTTTTTCAGCTCTTATTTCATTTGTTTGGAACATTTATATTTTTAGTTTGTCAATTAATTTGTCAACTTTGTCTTTTCAGATAGTTGTTTCACTGATATTTGACATTTTAGTCTCAATTTAATGATGTCTGCTCTAATTTTTGTAATTTTGTATACTGTACTTTGGTCTGGTATGCTTTTGATTTTCTAGGTCTTAAAGATGTTAAATTTTTTGAAAGTTTTACATTTTCTGTAGGAATGTATAAAATTTCCTCTACATTTGCTGTGTCCCATAAGTTTGGTTTGTTTTCTTTTAATTTTCATCTTGAGAAAGTATTAAATTTTATTTTTGATTTCTTCAATGACCCATTGTGGATTTCTCCCCCAGTCCCCACAACTGTGTTTGTTGGTCTTCTGGTTGTATAATAGTTTAAGAATTCTTTTATGGTTGATTTCTCATTTTATTCTGTCTTGTCCAGAAAAGATAGAGAATATAATTTCAATTCTCTTTGAAATTTTTAATGATTTGGTTTTTGGCCTAGTATGTATTCTGTTCTACAGACAGTCTCAAGTGCTTGCGAAGAGTATGTATTCTGCAGCTGTTGAAGAGCTGTTGGGTAGAACGTTCTGTAAATGTCAAATACATTTGGGCTCTAATATAGTTTAATTCTGATGCTTCTTTTTCTTTTTAATTCTGGATAATCTGTGCATTATTGAAATGGGAAGCTGAAGTCTCCCATGATTATTCTATTGGAATCTCTCTGTATCTTTAGGATCATAACACTTGTTCTGGGAATTCTAATATTAGGTGCACATGTATTTTCAACAGTCACACATTTTTGTGGAATTGAGGCTTGATCATCACAAATTACCATCTTGGTTTCTTCCTAAACAATTTGCCTTAAAGTTTGCTTTGTCACATATAAATATAGCTTCTCCTTGCTCTAGGGTTTCATTTATGTGGGAAATTATTTTGCATCCTTTCCTTTCCTGTGAGTGTGTCTTTATTGATGAAGTGGATTTTATGTAGCCAGAATGCTTTAAATCTACTTAGCCATCCTGTATGTTTTAATTGACAAATGTAGGGGATTTACCATCCAAGTAATTTTGATAGATAAAAACTTTTTCCTGTCATTTTTGTATTTTCCTCTAATTTTTTTGACTTTCCTTTGTTGTCTCCTGATGGCTTATTTTATGGATACCATTTGACTTTCTCTGTTGCTTTTTAGTTGGTTTTATGTTTTCACATGCTTTCATTACAGTAGTTTTCTTTCTTTTTATGGATATCGGACTTCTTTAAACATCACTTGCTGCAAGTGTTGAGGTGGTGGTCATGAATTTTCTTGGGGTTTGCATCTCCTAGAAGTTTCATTTCACTTACATGTCTGGGGAATAACTTAACTGGGTAGAGTATTGTTGATTGGACAGTAATATTTTTCAAGACTTCAAATATGCCATTCATCCACTTGGCCTCTAAAAGATTTTTGATGACAAATCTGTTATTCATTGCTGGGGTGCCTGGGAGCTTTTTGTCTCACAAATTTTAGAATTCTTTCTTTGAATTATGTTTGACAGTTTGACTATAATATAATGTGATGAAGGTTTTTTTCTCCTGCACATCAATTTGCCATCCAGTAAGCCTGCTTTGTGTAAATATTCATATGTTTTCCACTGTCAGTAAAATTTTCTGCTACTGTTATTTTTAATAGATGTTTTATGCCCTTACATTCATCCTTGTCTTTCAGATATTCAAAAAGTGTAAATAGTTAATTTTTCTTTTAATGATGTTCCAGAAGTCTCAATGCTTCTTTCTTCTTCCCTTTCTTTTTCTTTCTTTTTTCCTAACTATAATATTTCAAAAGACTGTGCTATAACTTGAATATGCGAAGTAAAGACTTTGTAATCAGCTTGAGCCCATTGATGGGTGATAGAATCTTTAAGATGTAAAACACAATGGAAGCAAGATATATCATGGGAAACATGACATTTCACTATCTAGTGAATAGCTTTGCTGCACCATAAACTCTATACCATAATATTCTGGCTCACTGAAGTATTCATCATCTGAAACTTCTGAACATCTGAGGCAAAAATAAACCTTTCCCCTTTGTTGATTAGTTCATGTATTTTTTTTTTTACTATGACAGAAATCTGACTAACAAAAATATGTAGTGAGAAATGAACTCGCTTTTGTGACTATACTTGAAATGATATAATAACTGTGAAAATTGTGGGAGAAGTTTGGAGTATTTTGGAGAAACTGATTAGGAAATTTCTAGAATGTTATAAGCAGAGTTTAATAGGCAGTTCTGGTGAGGATCCCCAAGACCAGAATGCTAATAGAAATGTTGCCAGAAGAGTTTAGTTTCATTAGTTTTGAGGATATAAAGACTCCATTGGAAATTGAACTAGTAGCTGCCCATTGACAAAGAATTTGAATGCACTTTACTCATTTCCTGAGATTTTGTGGGATACAGAATGTAAATTGATGGAATGGTGGTTCTGGAAGAGAAAATGTAAATGCACATAGCACTCACAAAGTGGCTTGGGTATTACTGGAATAATGAGATTCAGAAGCAACAGGACCACACAGAGAAGCAGAAAAAGTTGGAAAATAGGTAATAGGGAAAAAAAAGTGCCTTTAAATGTGTTTCCAAGGATACAGCTGATAATAAAATTGTTGATATTAAAAGTGAGCCAAGACACTTGGGCTGGTTCTGTTATTTTGCTTTTTGAATTACTGTGCTGCATACACTGATGTTCTTTAGGATAAATACTAAGGAGTGAGATAATTGAGTCTTATGGTGTTTTCATTCCTAGTTTTTTGAGTAATCTCCATATTGCTATCCAGATTTCTTTTGCAGGTTTTCAGGCCCACCAACAATGTAAGGATGTACCTTTCCCCACTTCCTAATCAGCAATTATTTTTTATGTTCATAATTAATATTAATAAATTTATAATATATAAATATATTATTTGTGTTCATAATTATTAAATAAAATCTAAATTAGTTTGATTAGCATTTTCCAGATTGCTTTATATGGTGAATATCTTTTCACATATTTGTAGGATATTCATATTTCTTCTTTTGAGAGTGTCAGTTTATTTCTTTTGTTCATTTATTGATTGAATTATTATTTTTTTGCATTAAGTTTTTGTGGTTTCTATATGTTCTGGATAATAATTTCCAAATGAAGGAGCAGCTGGCAAAGATTTCTCCCATTCTGTAGACTCTTTACTCATGCTCCTGTTTCCTTTGCTGTGTAGAAGTTTTAGTTTGATGCCATCCCACTCATAGATTCTTGGTTTTATTTCCTGAGAAATAAGGAAGTTATTAAGTTATTAAGGAAGTTAATGCCTGTACCAGTTTGTTAGACTGTTCAGCCTAGGATTTCTTTTTCCATTTACAAACGTGTGTTTGAATTCTATTTTCACTTTTGAACAAATGGATATGCAATTTTCTAAGCACCATTTGTATAACAGTCTGCAACACATGCTTTTGGCTCCTTTGGCAACTATCAGATAACGGTAACTATGCTGGGTTGTCTGTATCTTCTGTTCTATTCCGCTTGTCTTCATGCCTATTTGGCACCAATGCCAGGCTATTGTCCCCATTTCCCTTCCCTTATTCTGCTTTCACTACTTTAATAATCTTTCTTTTGCTATTTTATTTATTTATTTTTCGTGGGTATTTTTCACAAGTACACAAAGATGAAGTTTCCTATATTGATAACATTATTTTGTTCAATTCATTCTGCATTTTCTCCATTTTTTTTCTCCCATTGAACCTCCTCCCTACATCTTTATGATATCCAATCCACCCCGTTTCTTCCCCTATTTTTCTTTCGCTTCCACATATGAGAGAAAATACTTGACTTTTGATTTTCCAAGTGGCTCATTCCACTTAAAATCACATACTACATTTCCATCAATGTACTAGCAAATGCTGTGATTTAATTCTTCTTTATGACCAAGTAAAATGCCAGTGTTTACACACAACATATTTTTATTCATTAATCTATTGAGGCAACAATTGGTTTGACGCAATAATTAGATTATTGTGAATTTTGCTGATATATGCATTGAAGTGAATATTTTAGTACGGCATGTAGATTTTTGTTTGGATAGATACTAAGGTGTGGGATAGCTGGGTCATGTGTTGCTTACATTTTTAGTTATTTGAGAAATTCTTCCAGAGTGGTTGCATTAATGGCCGTCCGCCAAACATGTAGGAGTGTACCTTTTCCCACATATCCTTTCTAGCTTTAATTATTATGTATTTATAGTTTTTAAATTTTTTTTCTTTTCAGATATACATCACAGTAGAGTGTATTTTGATAGATAATACATCCACAGAGTAATTTATTCTAATTAGAATTCCATTCTTACAGTTGGACATGATAAGGAGTTTCACTGCTTGTGTATTACTATATGAACATAGTAAAGTTATGTCTAATTCATTCTGTTGTCATTCCTATTCCCTTCTCACTTCCCTTCTCTTCATTCCCATTTGTCTAATCCAATGAACTTATATTCTTTCCTTCTCATTCTTTTAGTGTGTGTTAGCATTTCATATCAGAGAGAATATTTGGAACTTTTTTGCGGGGATTGACTTATTTCACTCAGTGTAATACTGTCCAGTTCCATGTATTTAGGGCAAATATCATGATTCCATTTATTTTATGGCCGAGTAACATTCCGTTGTATATACTTAACCAGATTTTCTTTATCCATTCATCTGTTGAAGGGCATCTAGTTTGGTTCCATAACAGCTATTGTGAATTGAGCTGCTATAAACTTTGATATAGCTGCATCGCTGTAGTATGCTGATTTTAAGTCCCTTGGATATGTACTGAAGAGTGGTATAGCTGGTGGTTTCATTCCAAGTATTCTGAGGCATCTCCATACTGCTTTCCATAATGGTTGCATCAATTTGCAGTCCCTTTTATGAGTGTACCATTTTCCCCACACAGTCACCAACATATTTAGTTACTTGTATTCTTTTTTATTTTTGGTGGCAGGGATGGGGGACCAGGGATTGAACTCAGGGGCACTCAATCATTAAGCCACAACCTCAGTCCTATTTTCTATTATATTTAGAGACGGGATCTCACTAAGTTGCTTAGTGACAGCCTTGGGTTCAAGGCTGGCTTTGAACCCAAGATCCTTATGTCTTAGCCTCTTAAGACACTGGTATTATAGGCATGTACCACCTTGACTGGTCTGTTAGTTGCATTCTTAATCATTGCCATTCTGACTGGAGTTTGTATTTCTGTACTTGCTAGAGATGTTGATTGTATTTCTTCTTTTTTAAAATGATTTTTTTATTTTTACAGTCTGAATTTTGATTAATTGTATGCAAATGGGGTACATCTTTTCATTTCTATGGTTGTGCACAATGTGGATTCATCCCATTTGTGTAATCATACATGTACATAGGGTGATGATGTCTGTCTTAGTCCACCATTTTTCATACCCTCCCTGTCTTATTTCCCTCTATATAATCTAAAGTTCCTTCTTTTGAGAAGTGCCTGTTCAGTTTCTTAGCCCATTTATTGATTGGGTTATTTTATTTTCTTTTATTTTATTTTTGTTTTGGTGTTGAGTTTTTGAATTCTTTATGTAGCCTGGAGATTAATACTCTGAGTTGCAGGTGGCAAAGATCTTTGTCCATTCTGTAGGTTTTTTCTTCAGGTTTTTGGTTTCCTTTGATGTAAAAAAACATTTGTTTGATACCATCCCATTTATTGATTCTGGTTTTACTTTTTGCACTTTGGGAAACTTGTTGAGAAAGTCAGTTCCTAAACCAACCTGATGGAGAACTGAGCCTGCATTTTCTTCTAGTAAGTGTAGGTCTCTGGTATAATGCCTAGGTCCTTTATTCACTATATTCACATTTTGTTCAGGGTGAGAGATCAGAGTTAAATTTCATTATGCTACAAATGAATTTCCACTATTGACATTCAAAATACAAAAGCACATTATAATAACTTGCAACATGACCAAGAGGAATTCAACTAGGTATCCATAACACAAATCAATAAATTTAAATCACCACAAAAATAAAATTATAGACAAAAATCCTATGATTTCTCAACAGATACAGAAAAAGCATTTGACAAAGTACAACACCCATTCATGATTAAAACATTCAAAAAATATAAGGAGAGAAGGAACATATCTCAACCTTGTAAAGGCTCTGTATGACAAATCCAATGCCATCATAATTCATAATAGAGAAAAACTGAAAGCATTCCCTCTAAAACCAATAACAAAGTAGGATGCCCACTTTTATCAATATGTTTGATGTAGTCCTTGAAACCACAGCCAGAGAAATTAGGCAATTAAAGAAAATTGAAAAAAAAAAGAGGAAAAGGAACTAACATTATCTGTTTGCTAATGACATGATTCTATATTTTAAGAAAAAAACAAAATAATAACAACAACAAACAAACAACCTCCACCAGGAGACTTCTGGAACTCATAAATGAATTCAGAAAAGTAGCAGAATACAATGTCAACAGCCACAAATTAAACTCATTCCTACACTCCATGAAGAACCTGCTAAAAAAAGAAATTAAGAAAAGTATTCCATTCACCATTGCCTCAAAAATAAAAATACTTGGGAATCAATTTAACAAAGAGGTAAAGGACCTCTACCATCAAAATTACAGATCACTAAAGAAAGAAATTGAAGAAGACCCTAAAAGATGAGATAACTTCCCATGTTCTTGGATACACAGAATTAATTTTGTCAAGATGGCTATAAAACCAAAAGAATCATACAAATTCAATGCAATTCCCTTCAAAATTTCAATTATGTACTTCAAAGAAATCGAAAAAGCAGTCATGGCATTCATTTGGAAAAGTAAGAGACCCCCGAATAGCAAAAGCAATCCTTAGAGAGAAGTAAAGCAGGAGGAATCATAATACCAGGTCTCAAATTATACCACAGAGCAATTATAGTAACAAAACAAGCATGGTATTGGCACAACACAGGCTTAAAGGCCAAGGGAAGACACAGACAAACCCACATATCTAAAGTTCTCTCATAATAGACAGGTACCCAAAACATACATTGGAGAAAAGACATTTCATATTTATGTATTATAAATGTAAAAATTATGTATTATAAAATATATTTAATATTTTAAAATTATAACATATTTAATATTTTTACTAGCCAAAGCAATACTTTGCAAGAATAGTAAAGCAGGAAGAATCACCCTACCAGACCTTAAACTATACTATAGAGAAATAATAATAGAAGTGGCATGGTATGCTGATTTTAAGTCCGTTAGGTATAAACCAAGGAGTGAAATCACTGGTTCAAACATTCCAAGTTTTCTGAGGAATCTCCATACTGCTTTTCAGAGTGGCTGCACTAATTTGCAACCCCCCCACACAGCAATGTATGATTGTGTTTTTTTCCCCTCATCCATGCCAACACCTATTGTTGCTTGTATTCTTGATAATAGACATTCTAATTAGAGTGAGATGAAATCTTAGGGTGATTTTAATTTGCATTTCTCTAATTACTAGAGATGATGAGCACTTTTTCATATATTTGTTAATCACCTGTATATCTTCTTCAGTGAAGTGTCTGCCCAATTCCTTAGCCCATTTATTGATTGGGTTATTTGTATTCTTGGTATAAAGTTTTTTAAGTTATTTATAAACTTTGGAGATTAGTGCTCTATCTGAAGTGCATGTGAAAAAGATTTTCTCCCACTCTGTAGGCTCTCTTTTCACATTATTGATTGTTTCCTTTGCTGAGAAAAAGCTTTTAGGTTGAATCCATCCCGTTTATTGATTCTTTCTTTGATTTCTTGCACTCCAGGGGTCTTGTTAAAGAAGTCTGATCTTAAGCCTACATGATGAAGATTTGGGCCCACTTTTTCTTTTATTTGGTGCAGGGTCTCAGGGTCTCAGGTCTAATTCCTAGCCTACAGTTATGTTTTCTGCATTTGAACTAGATCTCAATTTTAGGTTATGCAACCCTGATTTGGGGTCTTACTTTAAATTTAGATAGAGTCATATTAAAAGTCATTTTAAAGAGTGGATTTAAATCTTGGTGGTTAACAATAGCAAGTTATTCCAAACTTCAATTTTTCATTCACACAAAATCATCTCCTGCGTTGCTGGAAGAGTATATAGGATAAGATAAGGAATGTGTTAGGCACTTGGAAGTGCCCAAGAAATTTTAGTTACTATCCTGTCATGTTTTCTAAAAGGTTGACAAAGCACACAAGGATGAATAATTTGACAAAGCACACAAGGATGAATAATTAGTTTAATTAATGTGTAGTTGAGTTGAAAAAGTAACAGACATAGAGGCAGAAAAAAGCAACACAAATTTTTGAGCATATTTCTTCACTAAAATTAGTTTGCACTGTATTTGAACTTAGCATTTGTTTTAGTGACCATCATTCAGAATATTAGGAGAAGTGACATACAGCACAGGAAAGATGATGTTTTAAAAATATTTGTAATTACCACATAAACTACTGCTAACATTGGTATACTGAAATTATCCAATTTCTCACTCTTTTAAAAGTTATTCTTTGGGATAATTTTTGTGAGATGAGAGTTGAAAAGATCTTATTGGCTTAGAATAATGATTTTCTTTTACAAAAATCATTCTTTGATATACTAAATAATGGTACTTGCAATGGTTTCAATTCTGATACAAAGCAATCATTAAACTGAGCATTTCTGGTGCTGGGGATTGAACTCAGAGCCCTGTGCATGCGAGGCAAGCACTCTACCAACTGAACTATATTCCCAGACCTAAACTGAGCATTTCTAAAAAAAAAAAAAAGTTAGAGTCACTCTATTTCTAGGAAGGAAAAGTCTACTTAGTTTGTGTTTGGAATATAAAAATAAATGAATAAATAAATGATTTTAAACAAAGTGATGTGCAGTATGTTCCCTGGATTTAAAATCTGATGTAAGTAATCATCTGACTGAAAAACAACTTTATAGCCTAACTCTAGAAGCAGCTCTTGACTTGGATTTTTTCAAAATTTCAAAACAGTGGCAGTCCAAGATGGCGGACTAGAGGTGACTGCATCTCCAGTCGCTCCAGAACCCAAGATTTGAGAAGGGAAGGCATTGAGAGACTCCGACTAAAATAGAACCACGGGGTGAGTCTCCCCCATCTGGTGAAGCTCAGCTGGGTGGCAGGCCCGGATTCGGGCAGCTTACTAGAGTAGGGCAGGGCTTACTAGAGTAGGGCAGGGCAGATAGAGTCTCACCCAGGCAGCCTTGAGCACTCTGGTGGTGGGCTCCTCCCACAGGGCCATATTCTCCAGCTTTGCGGAGCAGACCCCGCCCCCCTCAGTGAAAGCCTTTCTGCACAGAACCAGCACGCGTGGCCAGCTCCAACTCGCCCGCAGATTGCTTCAGAGACCAGGACAGGGCAGCCAGGGACTTCCCCAAACAGCCCGGCTCCCTCCGGTGGGAAGCGCCTTTCTAGGCTTGCTTCTCAGAGCAGACTGCCCAGTGAGAGCCTTTCTACACAGAGCCAGCCACAAGTCCCCAAGCCAGCGGAGACCTCCGACCCGCAAGCAACCTCTGAGACCAGGGCAGGGCAGCCAGAGACCTCTCCAGGCGACCTTGCCCCCCTCCAGCCGCAGGCTGTTTCCACGGGGCAATCCAAGATGGCGGACTAGAGGGTGACTGCATCTCCAGTCGCTCCAGAACCCAGGATTATAGAAGGAGAGGCATTGAGAGACTTGGACTAAAATAGAACCACCAGGTGAGTCTCCCCTACCCGGTGAAGCTTGGCTGGGCGGCAGGCCTGGATTCAAAAGGCTTATTAGAGTAGGGCAGGGCAGATAGAGTCTCCCCCAGGCACCCCTGAGCACTCCGGCGGTGGGCTCTTCCCACAGGGCCAGATTCTTCAGCTTCTCGGAGCAGGCCCCCCAGTGAGAGCCTTTCTGCACAGAACCAGCTCCAAGTCCCTGATCAGTGCGACGAGTTCCTGCCCGCAGGTTGCTTCAGGGACCAGGACAGGGCAGCCAGGGACTTCCCCAAGCAGCCTGGCTCCCTCCAGCGGGAAGCGCCTTTCTAGGCCTGCTTCTCAGAGCAGACTGCCCAGTGAGAGCCTTTCTACACAGAGCCAGCCACAAGTCCCCAAGCCAGCAGAGACCTCTGACCTGCAAGCAGCCTCTGGGACCAGGGTAGGGCAGCCAGAGACCTCTCCAGATCTCTCTCCCTGGAACCAGTAGTGGGCTAGAGGCAGCATTCTTTGGAAGCACTGCATTATCAAGTTACTCCAAGATTTCAGTCTACTGAAGGCTGGGAGGTGATATACTGGAAATCTACAGGGACACTATAAGCCAATAGAGGAAATCTGCAATATCACAGAGTACCACTGACATCTGACCAATATGAGAAAACAAGGGAAGAAAATGTCCCAAACAAACCTAGATACTATATCAATAAAATCCAATGACAGCATGGCAGAAGAAATGTCAGAAAGGGAGTTCAGAATGTACATAATTAAAACAATCAGGGAAGCAAAGAAGGAGATGAAAGAGCAAAGGCAGGCATTGAAGGAGGAGATGAAAGAGCAAATGCAGGCATTAAATGATCGCACCAATCAACAGTTAAAAGAGCAAATACGGGAAGCAAAAGATCATTTCAATAAAGAGTTAGAGATACTGAAAAAAAAAAAAAAACCAAACAGAAATCCTTGAAATGAAGGATACAATAAACCAAGTTAAAAAACCCATAGAAAGCAATAGGATAGAACACCTGGAAGACAGAACCTCAGATATTGAAGACAAAATATTTAATTTTGAAAACAAAGTTGACCAAACAGAAAAGATGGTAAGAAATCATGAACAGAATCTACAAGAACTATGGGATATCATGAAGGGCCTAATTTAAAAATTATTGGGATTGAGGAAGCTTAGAGAAACAAACTAAAGGAATGAACAATCTATTCAATGAAACAATATCAGAAAATTTCCCAAATCTGAAGAATGAAATGGAAAACCAAGAACAAGAGGTTTATAGGACTCCAAATATACAAAATTACAACAGACCCACACCAAGGCACATTATTATGAAAATAACTAACATACAAAATAAAGACAGAATTTTAAAGGCTGTGAGAGAAAAGAATCAGATTACATTCAGGGGGAAACCAATACGGATATCAGCAGATTTTTTAATCCAGCCCTAAAAGCTAGAAGGGCCTGGAACAACATTTACCAAGCCCTGAAAGAAAGTGGATGCCAACCAAGAATCTTATACCCGGCAAAACTTACTTTCAGATTTGATGATGAGATAAGATCCTTCAATGATAAACAAAAGCTAAAGGAATTTACGAAAAGAAAGCTGGCATTACAGAACATTCTCAGCAAAATATTCCATGAGGAAGAGATGAAAAACAATGATGCAAATCAGCAACGGGAGGAACTAGCCTAAAGGAATAGCCAAATAAAGGAGAAACCAAATCATGTCAAAAAACAAAAATGAGTCAAATGACTGGGAATACAAATCATATCACAATAATAATCCTGAATGTTAATGGCCTAAACTCATCAATCAAAAGACACAGACTGGCAGATTGGAGTAAAAAGAAAAATCAACAATATGCTGCCTGCAAGAGACTCATCTCATAGAAAGAGATACCCATAGACTAAAGGTGAAAGGATGGGAAAAAACATACCATGCTCACGGACACAGCAAAAAAGCTGGAGTATCCACGCTCATTTCAGATAATGTGGACTTCAAGCCAAAACTAGTCAGAAGGGATAAAAAAGGACATTACATACTGCTTAAGGGAAGCATAAATCAGCAAGACATAAAAATCATAAATACCTATGCCCCTAACATTGGCTCATCCATGTATGTCAAATAAATCCTTCTTAATTCCAGAAATCAAATAGACCACAACACAATAATACTAGGCGATTTTAACACACCTCTCTCACCGCTGGATAGATTGTCCAAACAAATATTGAATAAAGAAACCATAGATCTCAATAACACAATCAACAATTTAGACTTAACCGACTTATATAGAATATACCATCCAACAAAGAACGAATACACTTTCTTCTCAGCAGCACATGGATCCTTCTCTAAAATAGACCAGGTCTTATGCCACAAAGCTTCTGTTAGCAAATACAAGAAGATAGAGATAACTACCTTGTACACTATCAGATCATAATGGATTGAAATTAGAAATAAATGACAGAATAAAAAACAGAAACTTCTCCAATATTTGGAGATTAAATAATACACTATTATATGATGAATGGATAACAGAAGACATCAGGAGGGAAATTAAAAAATTCTTAGAAGTAAACAAGAACAAAGACACATCATATCATAATCTCTGGGACACTATGAAATCTGTACTTCAAGGAAGATTTATTTCATGGGGCGCATTCAACAAAAGAAGTAGAAATCAACAAATAAATAACTTAACACTACAGCTTAAAGTCCTAGAAAAAGAACAGCAGACCAACACCAAAAGTAGTAGAAGACAGGAAATAGTTAAAATCAGAGCCAAAATCAACGAAACTGAAACAAAAGAAACAATACAAAAAGTTAACAAAATAAATAGTTGGTTCTTTGAAAAAATAAAACTGATAAACCCTTAGCCACACTAACAAAGAGAAAGAGGGAGAAAACTCAAATTACTAAAATTCAGAATGAACAAGGAAATATCACAACAGACACAAGTGAAATACAAAACATAATTAGAAGCTACTTTGAAAATCTATACTCCAACAAAACAGAAAACCTCAAAGACATCAACAAGTTTCTAGAGACATATGAATTACCTAAACTGAACAAGAAGGACGTACACAACTTAAATAAATCAATTTCAAGCAATGAAATAGAAAAGGTCATCAAAAGCCTACCAACAAAGAAAAGTCCAGGACCAGATGGGTTCTCAGCCGAGTCCTACAAAACCTTTAAAGAAGAGCTCATTCCAATACTTCTCAAAGTATTCCATGAAATAGAAGAGGAGGAAACCCTCCCAAACTCATTCTATGAAGCCAATATTGCCCTGATACATAAACCAGACAGAGACACATCTAGGAAAGAGAATTTCAGACCAATATTCTAAATGAACATCGACGCAACAATTCTCAACAAAATTTTAGCAAATCACATACAAAAATATATTAATAAGATAGTGCACCACGATCAAGTGGGTTTCATCCCAGGGATGCAAGGTTGATTCAACATCTGGAAATCAATGAATGTCATTCATCATATCAACAGACTAAAAGTTAAGAATCACAAGATTATTTCAATCAATGCAGAAAAAGCATTTGATAAAATACAGCATCCCTTCATGCTCAAAACACTAGAAAAAACAGGGATAGTGGGAATATTCCTTAACATTGTGAAGGCCATCTACGCTAAGCCCATGGCCAATATCATTCTAAATGGTGAAAAACTGAAAGCATTCCCCCTAAAAACTGGAACAAGGCAGGGATGCCCTCTTTCACCACTTCTATTCAACATTGTTCTTGAGACTCTAGCCAGATCAATTAGACAAACCAAAGAAATTAAAGGGATACGAATTGGAAAAGAAGAACTCAAACTGTTCCTGTTTGTTGATGACATGAGTATATATTTAGAGAACCCTGGAAATTCCACCAGAAAACTCTTAGAACTCAGAAGTGAATTCAGTACAGTAGCAGGTTACAAGATCAATGCTCATAAATCCAATGCATTTTTATACACAAGTGATGAATCTTCAGAAAGAGAAATTAGGAAAACTACCTCATTCACAATAGCATTGAAAAAATTAAAATACTTGGGAATCAATCTCACAAAAGAGGTGAAAGACCTCTACAATGAGAACTACAGAACACTAAAGAAAGAAACTAAAGAAAACCTCAGAAGATGGAAAGATCTCCCATGTTCTTGGATAGGCAGAATTAATACTGTAAAATGGCCATAGTACCAAAAGTGCTATACAGATTCAATGCAATTCCAATTAAAATCCCAATATGTACCTTACAGAAATAGAGCAAGCAATTATGAAATTCATCTGGAAGACTAAGAAACCCAGAATAGCTAAAGCAATCCTTAGCAGGAAGAGTGAAACAGGGGGTATCACAATACCAGATCTTCAACTCTACTACAAAGCAATAGTAACAAAAATGGCATGGTACTGGCGCCAAAATAGACAGGTAGATCAATGGTACAGAATAGAGGACATGGACACAAACCCAACTGAATAGAATTTTCTCATACAAGACAAAGGGGCCAAAAATATGCAATGGAGAAAAGATAGCCTCTTCAACAAATGGTGCTGGGAAAACTGGAAAACCATATGCAACAGAAGGAAATTAAACCCCTATCTCTCACCCTGCACAAAACTCAACTCAAAATGGATCAAGGACTCAGAATCAGACCAGAGACCCTGCATCTTATAGAAGAAAAAGTAGGCCCAAACCTTCAACTTGTTGGCTTAGGATCAGACTTCCTTAACAGGACTCCCATAGCCCAAGAAATAAAAGCAAGAATCAACAACTTGGATAGATTCAAACTAAACAGGTTTCTCTCAGCAAAGGAAACTATCAGTAATGTGAAGAGAGAGGCTACAGAGTGGGAGAATATCTTTATCACTCATACTTCAGATAGAGTCCTAATTTCCAGAATCTATAAAGAACTCAAAAAACTCTACACCAAGAATACAAATAATCCAATCAACAAGTGGGCTAAGGAAATGAACAGACACTTTACAGAAGAAGATGTACAAGCAATCAACAGATATATGAAAAAATGTTCAACATCTCTAGTAATAAGAGAAATACAAATCAAAACTACCCTAAGATTTCGTCTCACCCCAATTAGAATGGTGATTATCAAGAACACAAGCAACAATAGGTGTTGGCGAGGATGTGGGGAAAAAGGTACACTCATACATTTCTGGTGGGGTTGCAAATTAGTGCAGCCACTCTGGAAAGCAGTGTGGAGATTCCTCAGAAAACTTGGAATGGAACCACCATTTGACCCAGCTATCCCACTCCTTGGCCTATACCCAAATGACTTAAAATCAGCATACTACAGAGATGCAGCCACATCAATGTTCATAGCTGCTCAATTCACCATAGCCAGATTGTGGAACCAACCTAGATGCCCTTCAGTTGATGAATGGATAAAGAAACTGTGGCATATATATACAATTGAATATTACTCCACCATGAAGAATGATAAAATTATGGCATTTGCAGGCAAATGGATGAAATTGGAGGATCATGCTAAGTGAGATAAGCCAATCTAAAAAAAACCAAAGGACGAATGATCTCGCTGATAAGCGGATGAGGACATATAATGGGGGGTAGGAGGGGTTAGTGTTAGGGTTAGGATTAGGTTTAGGGTTAGGGATAAAGAGAGTGGTAAGAATGGAGGAAGGAAGGACTGTATAGAGGAAAAAGAGGGGTGGGAGGGGTGGGGAGAAGGGAAAAAATAACAATGAATGAAAAAACATTGCCCTATGTAAATTTGATTTTTAATTAAAAAAATGGAAAAAAAAAGTTTCAAAACAGTGGTGAAAATATTTTAATCAAGGTATTTATTCTCCCCCTGCCTTCCTCCTGAAATAGGGACACTGTCCTTGAAGGGAAAATGGATTAACAGGGACTGCAGCAATTTACTCTTCCCCTACCATTTTGCTGCTGCCATTATCAACCAAGGAAGAAATCCTTTCCTTTCTAGGGTTAGCAGGATCTTTATGATTCTAGATCCCAAATTTTTCCATCCTGGCTGCCCCTTAGTTTGAGGCTTCAAAGGCACCCCCCAGTGAAAGTCCCTTTCCAGACCCTAAGGAAAGTCCTTTTTCAAGCCCCAGCCCAACACCTCCCTGACATCACCTGACCTTTCTACTTATTTTTCTCTGAGTAAAGTGGGCGTGCTCTGGGGGTCTTAGAATGTTCACTCCCCATCTTGGGTCCTGGCATACCTATCAAAAAGGCTAGATGCCACTGTAAGAGACTGGGAACCTGCTTAGGGTATTTGTCTTAGCGAAAGAGAGAGAGAGAGAGAGAGAGAGAGAGAGAGAGAGAGAGAGAGAGAGAGAGAGAGAGAGAGAGAGAGAGAGAGAGAGAGAGAGAGAGAGAGAGAAAGAAAAAGAAAGAAAGAAAGAAAGAAAGGGACTTTCCTTTGGGGCTTCCACTGAAGTGCTCTCTCATTATCTGTCTGACCTTCTTACTTTATAAGGGTCTGCAAACACTACCGCCCTATTAGGTGTTAACTTTGCAAACTGCTCTTATTCATTGCTCCTCTTCCTTTAAGACATGCACGCCTTTAAATCCAGTCTCCCTCTTACCCCCACCTTCCAACATACATGTTTCCACAACCCATAGCAGCCTTGGAAGAGCACTATAGAAGAGTTACTCCCCTGCCCCTTCAGTGTTCAGAGGGGACCTTACACAATTCTACCTTCATATGTTTCACTGATGGGAGCTCTTTACTCCATGAAGGGATCCAACAGGCTGGGTATGCCATTGTCTCCCTGGAAAACATTTGTAGAGTCAGGACCACTATCTAACAATACCACCAACCTAAAGGCAGAACCAATCACTCTCACCCTGGAATTCACCCTTGCAAAGAGAGAATCCTTCACAATCAACCCTGACTTCAAATATGATTTTCACATTATACTATCCCATGCTGCTATTTGGAAAGACAGGGAACTACAAAAGGGAACTTCATCACCAACTCTAGCTACACCCTAAACCTCCTTGAGACTCTTCACCTCCCAGCATCCATAGCCCTTGTACATTGCCAAGCCCTTCAGACAGACCAATCATTCATCTCTTCAGGAAATAATAAGGCAGATGAGGAGTCTAGAAGAGTGACCCTATAATCCACTCCATACCACATCATAATTCTCCATGGTCCCTTACCTCTACTGCCCCCAAGAGGGAGATACTTTCCTATCTCTACTGTTCATTCCACCTGAACATTTCTTTACTGTCACAATTCACTGACTCATTTGCAGCTATCCTCTTCTGACTCTCATTTCTGAAGAATCTCTCCTGTACATGTGAAGTTTGCTTACGAACCAATCTTACAGCTGTCAGGTCCCCCAATTTTCCAACTCACCAGGCCTGTGGTATCTTTTTTAGACTGGCACCTTGATTTCACTCACATACCCACAATAAGAAAGTCCAAATACCTTTTGGACATGGTAGATATTTTCTGAGGAAGGGTTGAAGCTGTCCCCACCTCCAAAAAAAGGGCACTATCTCTACCTTCATACTTCATAAAATCATGCCTCGCTTTGGAGTGCCTACCTCCTACTCAGATAATGGGCCTGAATTCATCTCCTGAATTTCTCAACAACTTTCCAAGGCTCTTGGAGTTCCTTGGTATTTCCACGTTCCCTTTCACCCAAAGTCATCAGGTAAAATGGAATGAACAAAATGAAGTCTTAAAAACACCTTAACCAAACTTTCTTTAGAACTTTGCCTGACTGGGTTAAACTCTTGCCTCTTGCTTTTCTGCATCTTCACTCACTTCTAAAGAAACCTGCCAATATCTCCTCTTTTGAGCTGATGTGTGGTCATCCCATTCTTCCCCCTGGGATAATGACTCTTCCTTCCCTTCTTCCTTCTCATATATTCACTCCTCTCCTAAATCACATTCAGGAATTCCTATGGGGTTATGCCTACTCCTCCCTGCCTAGATCCTTGTCTGGCACCCTGGCTCAACCTCTTCAGATAGGAGACCAAGTTCTTATCTCTCCTCCTCATTAGATTACAGCCTCTCTATCTTCCAAATGGCAGGAACCCCATATGGTGATCATGGTTATGTCAATGGCTGTCAAAGTGTGAGGTTTAATGTGATTGTTACACATTTCTTGGGTTAAGTTCTACTCTCAATTCACAAACTGCTCTCCAGTTTCTAACCTGCAGGGTTCTTCTAATCAATATTCAGCCACCCTGGTGGGATCTCTCTGCCTCCATCTGAAGGTCATAAAGCCCTCCACCCTTCTTCCCATTCCAGGGACCAGGGACTAGAACACTGAGGCACCAGACAACCACCCCCAGTCATGAGGACTGGACTGTCAGCCATATTCCTGCCTCTCCTGCCATCCACCCCCTTTGCATTTTCCTGTTGGATTTTCCCTAATGGATTTTTTGAGGTGCCAGCCATTTTCTCCCTCCCCATTTGCCCATAGGACTGCTGGAAAACTGACTTCTACTGTCCCCAGGAATGTTTTACCCATTTTATATATGCTCATAGTCAATGATATGGGTCAGATTCTCTTTGCAAGCACAGAAACTGAAGATATTGGATGGGAAAAGCCAAACTCCCCAATGCTGGTGATACCTGTCCTTAGGACTTGCAATAAACATGGGACAAAAACTGGAATCTCTGCACCTACTGCTGGTCCTATCAAACCCACCAGGGCATGTCAGACGGGGGGTGGGTATGCAGGACCAAGCACGCTATAAGGAATTATTCACAGAAAAATCTCAGATCCTATACGATCTGTTTCATCTCACTATTCCCTCAACTTCTCTATTCACTGGAAACCAATCCCAGAGGATCCACTCTTAACACAGATAGTCACCACCACACAACACATACTCAATTTAACCAACCCTCTCATGGCACATGGATGTTGGATGTGCATGAGAGCAGGGTTCTCTCATCTATGGATAGTGCCCTAGACTTTAACAGTTCTTTGAATTTCAACAGCATCCCCTCGGAGCAGGCGACTGTCACCCCATAATTATCAGGAATGCCTCTCTTCCAATTTGCTTCCAGGTGCGTGTCTTCCAATGGAAGCCATCCTGTGGGTTCACTAGAAAAAGGGAAGTGCTTGCAGGTAAAGTACCATGCACTCTCTACAAATGCTCTTTGCCCCCCATCAGTCAAACTCTCTTCTCTGTGGTACAACTGTCTATTTCCCCCAGGTGGACAAGGCATCTGTGCACTTGTTCTCCTATTTCCTGCTATAGATCTAGTCCCCAGAGATAAGGAGGACCCTATACCCCTCAGCATGAACATAAGGCCTAGACCTAAGAGCCATACAATTCATACCCTTGCTAGCTGCCCTCAGGGTGACTTCTGGCATAACAACTGGTACAGAAGGAATAGACACCTTTATAATAGTATCAAAAACTTTCCAATTAGCCCACTAGGGACATCCAAAAGGTTGCAGAATCTATTCTTACCCTCCAAAACCAGCTAGACTCCCTGGCATCAGTAGTTCTCCAAAATTGTCATGGGCTAGACTTCTTAATGACTAAGGAGGTCTCTGTCTTTTCCTACAGAAAGAGGGCTGCTTCTATGTCAATCAACCAGGTTTGTTAAGGACAAGATTAAACAGCTGCAGGAGAACTTGGAGAAGGAACTAACTTATCTGAGGATCCTTGTGGCCCATTTCGGGGCAATTTTGGCAACTTATTCTCCCATGAATGTCCCCACTCCTTATAATTGGCATCATACTGGCCTTTGCCCTCTGTACATTGAGATTTGCACAAAATCAGATTAAAAAAATTTCTAATCAGACTATTAATCAATTGTATTACAGGACTACCAGGACCTCATAAAGGAACAATTGGAGTCTGGCTACAAGTGCAGTCCCCAGGGGAACTATCCAGTCCCCAACCCCCACCTAATGCAATGACATTTCCCTCTCCTGAATCAGCTGTATGCCCATGCCCAGCAGGAAACAGCTACTGAAGAAGGATCTTTGTCTATATACCTAAAAGGGATCTTATAAAATAAAAAATGGGGGAATGAAGGGACAATGGGTTAACAAGTCTGCAGCCATTTACTGCTCCCCTACCATTTTGCTGCTGCCATTATTCTGTGCTCCCCCCCCCACCATTTTATAACCTAGATTGTTAGCTCATGAACTTCCTCATCAGTAATTAGTCAAATTATTATTAGCTTGTGAACTTCCACTACTTAAGAATAGCTCCACTGCCATTGTCTGTTTTTCTCTCTCACCCTTGAGGGCTGATACTATACTCATCTGCTTAATTAAATCTCTTGTGCGAGCTCCTGTATCTGGAGTGGTTTTCTGGGAACTTTTAGTCCTACAAACAACCAGACATATACTAGATTCCATTTAATTCTGAGCCTCCAAATGGATTTTTAAAGAATTAAGTTTGTCTAGGGGCTCAGATGTACTCAAATTTGTAACAAGTGCTGCTTTGTGTTTCAGCATGTCTCAGGTTCCAAACTTTGTAACTAATTAGGGGAGGGGAAATGGGAGAAGGCACATGGACAAAAAATAAAAGTAGCTGCAGGAGAGGGAACCCAATGAAGGGAGAGCAGAAAAATAATACTGCCATAGCAACTCTTTACATTTAATCACTCTGAAGTTTTTGAAGCTTTCAAGATGTTCTTTATTGGGGGAGAAGTGAAATAAATTATATGAGTTAAACTAAAGATTAATTTATAAATGAAATTAAAGGCCTGATGACTCATATATCAACACAGCCCTTACCTCATTTAAAATTTTTGAATTGTTATTTAACTTCAAGATAGATCTGAAGGTTTTTTGTTGTTGTTTAATTCCATTGTTTTATGAATGGCAGGTATAACCAAATATTCTCAAATTTTAGGTGTAACCAAATATTTTCATATTCTAGCTCAAACAGGGCTTTCAAATCTTGAAAGCAGAATAAAAAGGAGTGTTACAAACTGGGAGGGTGGGCATCATGGTTTGGGTTATGGCTCAGTTGGTATAGTACCTGTCTCACATGCACAAGACCCTGGGTTCAATCCCCAGCACCCCCACCCCCCACCCCACACACACAAAAATGAGCCTCAGAGCTATTTTCAAAAGGTGAAGTGGACCAGAGTTACATTTTCCCGTCAATTTCTACATTCCATTTATATGGCAAAACAGACACTAACGTCTCCAAGCTGTTTCCCACTGAGAGAGGATGAAGTTGAGGGAAAGTCACCCAAAGTTCTTATTTTCTGTCAGGTGGCATATGGACAGTTGGGGGTTTTTAGTACATACCAGTCCAGAAGTCCATGGTGGCAGTTGGCAGGACAACAATAAACAGGACAAGTAAAACATTACTTTTTTGGTAAATAATTAACACAAAAAAATATTATTTCAGACAGTTTCTGAAACAGGACAAACTTGTGTCTCTAGATTCCTTTGTGATAATTAGTTATTAGGCATTTCCATATAAGAACCCTTTTCTTAGAGCCTCCAGCTTTACTTACTTTCAGTAGGGCTGTCACAGTGTACATCTTAAGTTATGTTTTAAAAATCCACTGTTTTTCCTTTTCCTTGTCCATGTATGAATGCACAGGCTATCTCTGCTGCCAGGTATTTAAGACCAAGCTTGTCAAAACTGCCTTGTTCCTATCTATTCTTAAGAGTCAGTTGAGACTTCTCAGAGATCACTCTTGGGAACATATGTAAAGCCTCCTGGCTCCTTTACTTTTCCTCCACCAGTGGTGCCATGTGCCAGGCTGGGTCAGGTCAGGGTCTTAATGACCATTCAGGGGGCTTCTCTTGGAAGCACCAGGGACATTTTTTCTCCAAAGGCTCTACTCTTTGCAGAATATACACCACCAGTTGGCTATCTGTTCTCTAGGGTCCTCTGAATCTTCCTGACTGGCAGATCAGTGACTCAGTGGAGTTTCACAGCCATTAGAGGGGTCCCTGAGTATCAACTCACCTTAGAGGGCAAGGGCCAAATATTGGCTGCTTTTTCCATGGCCCTTTAACTTCATTGACTTTAGCATCCAAGTTTTTGATTTTAAACAAAAACCAGCAAGCCAGTTTCACCAGACTTAAGATGGAGTAACTTCAATATCTATAATTTACAGTTATTTACCTTTTTTATTTAATTGGAGTGGGTATTAGTACTGGAAGTCAGTCTTACATCCTGTCTATCCTCTGTAGATGATGGCCTATTTATCTCAAATTAACTGTTTGTTATATTAGAAGTTACACATCCTTAAAGCACTAATAGATAACAGTTAAAAGTTCACAAGGAAAATACAAAATGAAATTAACGATAGCAAAAATATATTTAGTCTGTATAATGGTTATGTCCAAGAACATAAGTTTTTATAATCCCAAACCTTATTTAGTTATATTGTATCTCCTGTTTATTTTGAGATCACAGTAATCTTTACAACAAAAATTAATATTCTGAACTCAAGTTTAAAGGAACTGAAGTCTAGACTATTTTGGAGCCATTCTAACATGGAGTAAAGTGGGCGGCAGTGTCTTATCTCAGGTGAGGCAGGCTTTTACAAATAAAAATACAACATTATATCTGAAATATAAATCAAAGTAAAGCTAAGAGAGCTTTAACCCATTTGGTGGGAAAGTAGCAAAATAGTTTATGTTTTACAATATCCATTTTTTAAACCAATCAAGTTGTCAATATCTTTTAAAAAACATATACATGTCTACCTCAGTGTGAAAGCAACATAAAATTTTACATATTACATATTTACATATTTCTTATTAACTTACATATTTCTTATTAACAGGTCCAGTTACAGAATAGTAAATGATATAAATATGTAATTAAGTTTACTATTTCTATGAGTTTCAAATTACCATTTTAGACAATTTTAGTAAGTCTGTGTTTTAGCATTAGTAAAAATTATAGGGCTTTTTTTTTTCATCTCTCAGTATAATTATTCAAAAATCTCAAAAAATGTCTATATAGTCATCCTGTTACTTTGAAATTTTATTATACCTGTACTAGCATTAGGGAATATTTATTTATATATTTATATATTTACACATATATTACATCTTTTCAATATGTTTTTCTATAAAACCTGTGTGAGTATAAATAAAGCAGAGGTGGGCCTACTCCATCTTGTTGGAGGTCAGATCTGGTATGGCCTGCTTGGCCACACCCTCTTCCAACTAAAAGAGCATTGGCTCTTGGGTTTATTGACTAGATTAGATTATTAGTAATTGATTTATAGCCAGTACCATCCTCCAACAGTGAACCCTTCCTTCATCCCCTCTGCACATGGCTGAAACCCCACCCCTTGCAGTCTGTTAGGAATTTAAAAGATACTTGCCAGTTCGATCCCAAATCAGTTTTAAGAACTATTTTGGATAATTTCTTCTATATTTTTGATTTTAAACTCCATATCACCTGAAGAGGCTGGCATAAGGATTAAATGAAATTATTGACAGGTATATAACATCATCTTCTCAGTTGTAAGATTTTTAAATATCATTTATTTTGTTCTGTTTAGATTCTGAGTAAATCATAAATAGAATTTTGATACAAGTTTTACCCAAAAAGGATCTTTTTTTTTTTTTTGAAGGGTTTTTGTTTGTTTAATACATCTGAAAAGAATGCATATACAAAGAATTGAGAAAGGAAAAAGCATTGGTTCAACACTAATGAATCTACAAGATTTAGGATTTGGGTAAGGTGGAAAGATTACCTAAACATTTTTAAAAACTGGAAACTGCAACCAAATAAGCTGGGGAAAAAAAAAATCCCTATTAACACTTATGAAGAGTCTCCAAGACTCTTACCATGATTTTCATTGGAGAATATGGGGGGCTGGGGGGGCCTGCCTATCATATGTAAAACAGAAATAAGGGGATTTCCAAATGGTCAGTCCCCTTGTTGGTAAATGTTCTCCCACCCCATCCACCCCCAGCTTCTTAGTGAAGCAGGCCTACATCCTCCAATCTGAAAGGATGCCAATCATCCTGCAGGCATCTGCCTTCTAGCACCACCCCTCACAGTCCTTCCTCGTGCCAGGTCTTCAGCTGGGCTCTAGGAACATGGCACACAGAGGTGCAAGTCTATGCTAAGTATATAAGACAATGACTGACAGGGGGAAAAATTGTTTTTTTTAATTACAAACCAAATTCATTTGGTGTGTTTCAAAAGGTGCAATAGTTTTCTTCATTTATCAGTGAAAGAAGTTAGAAATGAACCCTGCCCTCCGCCCCGAAAAAAACAAAAAACATCAGCAAATGGCAAACACATTTCCTTGGAAGTCAGAGTCACATATAGAGTGCATCCTAGAAAAAAAGGACGGACAAGACAGCTGCCACCCATTTTCATTAAATACTGGATCAACTCAAGGGTGGAGAGAAAAGGCAACTTTCAAAAAGGAGTATATTATTAAATGAGGCATTTACTATACTCCTTTCTAAGAGCACCAGGTGGGGAACACATTTTCTAAATGAGATCTAGGAAGTGGAATGTGGAATCAATTTCTCCTCCTCCTCTAAGGGCTGTCCATCAGTTATGAATTAAAAAAAAAAAAAAAACAACCTACTAAAAACCAAACCCCACACACTCTCCTCCCCCCCCTTTTTTTTTGGGACAAAAGTGTCCCAGATTACTCTCCAGGTTGGAACCAGGGAACAGCTTCAACGAATTAGTCTGTTTCAAAGTCATCACAAGCATGCCTTGCTTTTAAACAACAACAACAAAAAAAAGTGTTTTTTGAAACAACAAAACAAAAACTAGTACTGATCACTTTCTGACAATACACAATTACTCAAAATTAACTAGTATGGCGAGGGGCATACCTATGGGCCTTGTCTCACATGAGTGCATGTGGGTAGGTGCAGGGTATTTGTCATTATTGCAGAAACGAACTTTAATTTTTAATCTTTAGTTTGATTTAAACATTGCTCTTAGTAGGATGCCGAAACCAGCTGTGCAGAAAGGAGTCTGGAGAGGTGATCATAGCAGCACACACCTGCGGCTCTTCTTCAGTTCTGGAGGTTCCAGGGCAGCCAATATTGCTTCATCAAACACATTCTTTAGGCCTTTCTGTGTGAGTGCAGAATACTCCACATACTTGACAAGACAAAGAATCTATACATTGGTTTGTCTTCCTATCCTTATAAAAAGAAGAAATTTGGTCACAGTTATACTCATAGAGAGATAAAATTGAAGGAAGAAACTAAGACAATGTTTCTGTAAGTTGAGGAATGTCATATGTTCTTTCTAATCACCAGACATCAGGAACAAGGCCAATGACCGAGTCTCTCTAAGACTGGGAGGACAAATAAATTGTGCTAATGCATTGATCTTTGACTTCTAGCCTCCAAAGTGATTAGACAAAACATCTTATTGTTAAAGCCACAGAATATATGGTAATTTATTATGACAAATTAATACAAATGGTGGTTGAATCATAGTACTGAAGACACCAGTGTTCTTCAACTCTGATGAGTAATCATCTCATGAAAAAACATAAAGACAACTTTTATATCCCCCCCAATATGTTTCCTTCACCAATTCAAATTTTTAAAAAATTGATCATTTGGTTTTCTTCAAACTATTTTTCATTTGTGATACCTTCCCTACTTTCTCCTTTTATAAAGCCTTAAGACTTGATCATATTTAATGAAGTACATATTGTTTCCATCTAAAATTTGGCTTGAATTGAGAGTTTTTTATATACAACAAATCATCCTGTATAGCTCCTAATAGTTAGGAAGTAAATACTTTAGCCCTTTTTTATTCAGTAGTTTCCAAAAATATATAGCCATGACCTATACTAAGTAAAATCATTATAATTACCAATATATGAAAATATATATGCATTATATATTTAAATACAAAAGATATTCGAATATAAGTAATTCAACTTCAGTCATTAAATTTAAATTTGTTAGTATAGTGTGTATAAAAAAGTTAAGTATAGTTTTTTATAGGGCTATTCTCTGGAACTGAATTACATTATAATCACCTGAAATTGTTTTTATGTTCATTAATGTCCCACAGATAAACATTCTGCTCATATGACTGGGATTATGCATCAGGCATTTAGAAAGATCTCCAGATAATTTCAAAGTGCACTATGGTTGAGAACCAGCATAGATCTTGCTTCAAAAATGTGGTCCCAGGACTAGTAGCATCAGGGTCACCTTAGAACTTTTTGGTAATCCAGAGTTTCCAGCTTGGGAGTCAGAAATTTCCTTTCAGTAATGACACCAGGTAAAGTGTTTGCATATTAAAATCTGAGAGGCCTAAGTGTTCTTTTCTATTTTATAAAATCTATTTCATTATTTTTGTTGGGTTATAAAGGAAAACATTTTACTTCTGGAAGTCAGGAAGAGGTCTTCAATGCATAAATTGTTTATAGAGAAAGAGGTACTATTATTCTCAGAATCAGTTGTGATTCATTTGTAGATAATGGACTTCAAAAAGGAAAAAACAATTTTTTAACCTCTATTTTATTAGCAGACTTTAAAACCATAACCATGAAAGACAGAAAAAATAGAGTAGAGGAATATAGGAACCAAATGGATGATGGACTTATTTTTATTCCAGAGAAACAGATGCATTTCCTCTTTCCTTTACTTTCAGATTGAACATAAGGCTATGGTGTGAAAAAAAAAAAATAGAAAAATGGGTGGAAGGAACAGAAGTTAAAAGAAACTGAATACTGACTTTGTTAGAAATCAAGTGATAAATGCAGTTTCTGATTTCATTTACCTGAGTGAAAGTGAAATGTGTGTGTGTTTCTCCATTAACTTTTGACACTTCACGTGAAAAACAGTTATAGATTTGGAGTCTTGTAATCACCAAGGTAATCACTAAAATAGTAACTATTTGAAAATGAACATACATTCCATTCTTCTGGTTTGGGATTATGCATAATAATGCATATTTAGGAAAATAAGAAAAAAATGACACCCTACCAAAAAACTATTTATAAATAAAAAGTTGGAGGAATTGAGGGTAAAAGCAATATAAGACATTTGGAAACATGTAGTAAAGTTTTAAAAGTGTATCATCAGTAATTATTTTATTATAAATTAAATTAACTCTTGAAATAAAAGAAAGATGTTAATCAATAAATTATTTAAAATGACATAAATACATGCTATCTACATTTTAAAGCCAAAGTGTCAAATTGGTGGAGAGTTACATGTGCAAATAAAAAACCAAAGAACTTGAAAGGTAATACTAATATCAGACAGGAATTGTAAGTCAAAGTTTGTTCAAAGAGAGAGAACTGAGTTATCTATTCTCAGAAGAGTAACTGGGAAATTAAATTTGCCAAATTACGCTATTTTCATGTACAAACATAGCACAATGAGTCCCCTGATAATTATGTATATAATTATAATGTGTTGGTCAAAATAATTGTAGTAAGAATGGAAAGGAGATCAGGAAGTATAGAACAAGCAGATCAGGGACAGGAAAGAGCAAAGTGCTAGAGAATGAGATTTATACAATTATGTGTGTGCATATAAAAATATGTCATACTGAATCCCACTATTATGTTTAATTACAACATATCAACAAAAAAGCCCCAAACCCAAATTCAACCCTGTTGCAACCCTGTGAACTCAGATTTCCAGAATATCAGATTCTAAAACTATGAGAAAATAAATTTTTGTTTTTTAAGTCCCATGATATAAATAAATACATTATCAATAGATATAACAATTAGAAACACATACATACCTGGGAAGCACAAGTGACAGAATTGAAGAAATGAAAAATAAAATGGTTGAAAACTTCAATGCCTGACTTTCAATAATGAATAATACAGCCAAATCATGATTAATAAGGAAATAGACTACTTGGGCAACTCTACAAAACTATTAGTCCAAATAGGCTAATAGAGACCATCTTACCCAGCTACAATATTATAATTCTTCTCAAGTATATATGGAACATTTTCCAGTATATACTAAATATTAGGGCACAAAACAAGTATTAATGTATTTGCAAAAATGTAAACTACAGAAGTTATCTTTTACCCTATGGAATAAAGCGAGAAATCAACATGGAAAGAACAACTGGACAATTCACAAGATATGGAAACTGAACACACTATACCACTACACAATTTAACTTTGAATTTATCCTTAAATCATATAGTGGTATAGTGGTATCACTTAACAAAGGATAAATCATATGAAAATAGTGAGAGAAATGAAAAGAGCAAATGAATACTTAGAAGATGAAGCAAAGCGATACTTGCCCATTTTGAATTGCGGTGCTCTAAGCTTTTGTGTACATGTATCATTATACTGTGTTGACTTGAATTCTTTTTAATAAATATGAATGAAGGAAGACCTGGTTGGATGAGAAAAAAATATATGACCCTTGACTTGTTGAGTTTAACTTACTTCAATTAATAAGTTCCTATGGTCTCAGGTTCCATTCATCTTCCTACAAATGACACTTCATTTTGGTTTATGGCAAAATAAAACTTCATAGTGTATATGTACCACAACTTTTATTCATTATTCGTTGATGGATAGCTAGGCTACTTGCATAGTTTGACTATTGTGAATTATGCCACTATAAACATAGGTGTGCATATAATGCCATAGTTGATTGATTTAAATCTTTAAGATTAATACCAAGGAGTGGTTAAGTATAACTGGGTTGTATAGTGTTACATGCCTTGTCTTTTGAGGAACCTCCGTATTGTTCCCTGTAGTGGTCATTACAATTTATAATTACATCAAAAGTGTTCATGTTTCTTTTACTCTGCCTCCTCACCCACATTTATTATTATTTATATTATTGATGATTATCATGCTAACTGGAGTAGGATGAAATCTCAATGTAGTTTTGATTTGAATTTCTCTGATCATTTGAACTTTTTTTTCATAAATTGTTGAACGGTTTAATTTCTCCTTTTGAGAGGTGTATGTTTAGTTCCTTTTCTCATACGTTGATGGTGTTGTTATTAATGTTGGTGTTGATTTCTTAATGTATTTGGGATATTAATCTGCTATCAGAAAAATAACTGACAAACACTTCCTTCCATTCCATAGACTCTCTCTTCATGCTCTTAATTGAAAGAATCTAGTTTTATACTTCATCTGAATATTCAGTTTTTCTCGAACCATTTGTTGAAAAGACTGTTTTTTCTCCAGTGTATGTTTTTGGCAACTTTTTCAAGTATCACTAGAGTGTGTCTGTGGGTTTGTCTTTGGGGCTTCTATTCTATTCCATTTGTCTACACGTTTTTGTTAATGTCAATACCAAGCTGATTTTATTTCTATGGGAAACTTAGCGGTCTGGCAGTGCCCCTGTTCAAGGACAGAGAAGCTCTCTGTCCGAGAGCATAAAAACAAACAAACAAACAAACAAACAAAAAACAAAAACAAAACTAAGACATCTGGTTTCTGCTCTCAAGGTCTGGCTCCTGGCCAGATCCAGGTCTGGAGACCAAATGTACTGATGGCACTGAGCCTAGTGGCTCCAGACAATAACTTTGTATGTTTACTCCAGTGTATTTAAGAGAGATGAGAAGAACTCAAAAGTGACAAGACTGTTTTCTTTGGTTACGTATGCTGCAAAATGCCCATGATGTCTCTCCAGTGCTGAGTTGGCATGTTACCTGGGATGGTTTTCCTTTTGTAAATACTTTATGTGTCTTAATAAATACTATCTTTTCCTATATGGCGGATCGATCCATATAAATTATAAGTCTGTGCACAGCAATGGGAAATATGTTCCCAGACAAGTTTGAATCTATTCAATTCATTGATTCTTGCTTTGATTTCTTGTGCTGTAGGAGTCTTGTTAAGGAAGTTTGGTCCTAAACTGACATGATGAAGATTTTGGCTTACTTTTTTTTCTCTTTGGTGCAGGGTCTTTGGTCTAATCCCTAGATCCTTGATCCATTTTGAGTTGAATTTTTCACAGGTTGAGAGATAGGAGTTTAATTTCATTTTATTGCAGATGGACTTCCAGTTTTGCCAGCACTATTGCTGAAGAGGATCTCCTTTCTCCTTTGGATGTTTTGGCTCCTTTGTCTAGTATGAAATAACTGTATTTGTGTGGGTTTGTCTCTGTGTCTTCTATTCTGTACCATTGGTCTATCTGTCTATTTTGGTGCCAATACCATGCAGTTTTTGTTACTATTGCTCTGCAGTATAATTTAAGTCTGGTATTGTGATGCCTCCAAATTCACTCTTCCTGCTCAGGATTACTTGGACTATTCTGTGTCTCTTATTCTTCCAAATGAATTTCATGATTGCTTTCTCTATTGCTATGAGGTATGTCATTGGGATTTTAATTAGAATATCAGTGAATCTGCATAGTGCTTTTGGTAGTATAGCTATTTTTATAATATTAATTCTGCCTATCCAAGACCATGGGAGATCTTTCCATATTTTAAGGTTTTCTTAAATTCTTAAATTTCTCAATTTCTTTCTTTAGTGTTTTGTAGTTTTCACTGTAGAGGTCTTTCACCTCTTTTATTAGATTGATTCCCAAGTATTTTATTTATTTATTTTTTTGAGACTTAATTTTTCTAATTTCTCTTTCAGAGAATTCATCACTTATGATAAAAAAATGGATTTATGAGTGTTGATGTTATATCCTGCTACTTTACTGAATTAATTTATTAGTTCTAGAAGTTTTCTGCTAGACTTTTTTTGATTTTCTAAATATAGAATCATGTCATTAACAAATAGAGATAGTTTGAATTCTTCTTTTCCTATCTGTATCCCTTTAATTTCTTTGTTCTAATTGCTCTGGCTAGAGTTTCAAGGATAATGTTGAATAGAAGTGGTGAAAGAGGCTATCCCTGTCTTGTGCTAGTTTTTAGAGGAAATGCTTTCAATTTTTGTCCATTTAGAATGATGTCAGCCATGGGCTTGGCATAGATAGACTTTACAATGTCAAGGTATATTACTACTCTCCCTATTTTTCTAGAGTTTTGAGCATGAAGCAATGTTGTATTTTATCAAAAACTTTTTCTGCATCTATTGAAATAATCATATGATTCTTCACTTTAAGACTATTGATGTGGCAAATTACATTTTTTGATTTCCAGATGTTGAACCAACCTTGTGTCCCTGGGATGAACCCCATTTGATCATGATGTACCATCTTTTGAATATGTTTGTGTATGTGACTTACCAGAATTGTGCTAAGGATTTATGCATCTATGTTCATCAGGGATATTGGTCTAAAGTTTTCTTTCCTTGATGTATTTCATCTGGTTTTGGTATCGGGATAATACTAGCTTCATAGAATGAGTTTGGAAGTGTTCCCTCCTTTTCTATTTCAGGGAATACTTTGAGAAGTGTTGGTATAAGTTCTTCTTTGAAGTTGTTGTAGAACTCAGCTGGGAATCTGTCTGGTCCCAGGCTTTTATTGTTTGGTAGATTTTTCTTTGTTGGTAGGCTTTTGTTGGCTTCTTCTATTTCATTGCTTGAAATTGATGTGTTTAAATTGTGTATGTCCTCATGGATGGATCATGTGTCTCTAGAAATTTTTCGATGTCTTCAAGATGTTTTATTTTGTTGGAGTATGGATTTTCAAAATACCTTCTAATTATGTTTTGAATTTCAACAGTGTCTTGTGATATTTCCTTTTTTGTCAAAATTTTAGTCATTTGAGTTTTCTCTCTCTTTCACTTTGTGGCTAAGGGTTTATCAATTTTGTTTATGTCACACTTTACTGATCATTTTATTTATGTAGATTCTGAACTCCTTCTCTGACATTTCTTCTACTGTGTTGTCCATGGATTCTATTAATATAGAATCTTGGTTTGTTTGGGATGCTTTCTTCCCTTGTTTTTTCATGTTGTTCATGTATGTTCCCATTTAGCAGTGCAGATCTGAGGTATTAGATCTCTCCTATTCGTTTATAGTGTCTCTGCAGGTTTCCAATACCTCACCTTTAAGGAGGAGATCAGTATTAGCAGGACACAATACAAACAATACACAGCCTTAAACCAAATAGTTCCTATTAAGAAATTAATAGTATTATAGTAATAAACAGAGATGATGAGTTTGATTATTATCTACAGCATAAATAATAGGTTTGCAATAAAGTCTACAATTTTTCATTGCGGAGGGCTGTAGGTTGTAATATTAATAAGAAGTGAGAACATAGAGATTCTAGATCATAGGAAGAGTGAAACTGGAATCAAAAGAAGATGGTTGTTAGCATGAGAAAAGGGAGAAAGAGACTCCAAGGGAACATAAATAAGAGGAAAATAGAGCAATTAAAGAAAACATTAAAAAATTTTAAAAAAGAATCTGCAACAAACCTCCCATTCTTCAGGAGCCTGATGCATGAAAGATACTTGAATTGAAAGATGATAATGTGAAGAGTGGGAAGCCAAAAAAGAACAAATGCATATGGGAAAAACAAGTCTTGAAGGAAAATTGAATAGTTGTTTCTGTTGGAGTTCAATATCTCATCTCCCTCCCTTCTCTTCTCATAAGTGGGGTTGTCTGGAGTTTGCTGGTAACTCTGCCTTCAGGATGATGACAGTTACTAAGTGGGAGGATTAGACTTGGAGGTTGAACTCCTGGAGGCAGGATATAGCAATTGCAATTCCCTCTGGAAGAATGCACCCCAGGACTGTCCTTTAGTGTCCACTCCTGTGACACAGAAGCCTGGTCTTGACCTCTTGCCTACTTGTGGATCCCACAATTTCTGGTCTATAATTTAGTTTCTAAATTGTATCACTCCTGCTCCTTCCTTTTGACTTCTTAATTTTTACCCTGATATCTTTTATTACCCATTCATCATTTAAAACTATTTTTCCACATCAATGTGTTTATATAGTTTCTTGGTTTTTCTTGCTATTGATTCCATTATGATATTAGAAAATAAAAGGAATAACATTAATTTGTATGTTTTCTAGTACTTATTTTGTGACCTAAAATATATTTTGTAGAAGTATCCACAAGCAGATGATAAGAAAGGAAATTTGACTATTGTTAAATTATTCTACTGATGTAAGTTATTTCAATTTTATTGATAACATTTTTTAGATTTAAGACATTTTACTGAATTTAAGTCTGAATGACCTATTGGTGAAAGAAGTGTGTTGAAATTATTGAGTAATACTGCATAGTGATTTATCTGCGTTTTTAATGTAAAATATTGTTAGTTATATGATTAGGTTCACTTCACTAGTTTGGTAATACATATTTATTATCATTATATCTTATCATTGACTGTTTCCATTTCTTATAGGAAGTAGTTTTCTTTGTCTTTTCTGAGTAATTTTACCTAGAAGTCAAAATTTTCTGATATGAGAATAGCTACTTCTGCTTGTTTGGGGCTCCATTTGCATGGAATATAATTTTCAATCTGCCAGTGTCTTTGCATACAAGAGTTGGATCTTGCTTTTTAATTCAGTCTTCTAGTTTATGTCCTTCAACTGCAGAATTCAGATCATTTACATTTTGTATTATTGCACAAAGATTTTTAGTAGTTCCTGGCATTTTTAATGTTTTATTTAGACCTATTTCTCATGTGATTAACTACTCTTTAATTTAGATCTATCCATTCTTGACCTCTGGAGTTTAGTCTTAATTTCTTCTCTGTGTTTTATTGCTTTAATAATAATAATTTTCATAATGTTAGCTTAGTAGTTATGAATTCATTTAATTCCTGCATATCTTGGAAGGCTTTTCTTTACATTTCAAATGCATAGTTTCTCCAGATATAGCAATCTTGGTTGACAATTATTTTCTTCTGCTCCAAGTTCTCTTGTATTTTATTGTTTATGCTATCAATTTGAAATAATTCTGATTGGTTGAACTCCAAATGTGACATGACATTTTTCTCAGTGTTTTAAGTATACTGTTCTCATTCTGTAGGTGAGACATCAATTACTATGTGTAATTCAGAGGATTTTTTTTTTATATTATCTATTTGGTATTCTTGATTCCTGTTCCTGTTGTCCATCTCATAAAATTTGTGAAATTTTTGTTATTATTTCTCTGAAAAAGTTATTCATATCCTTTGTTTGCTTTCAGACCCCCTCTTCAATTCCAATGATTCTTAATTTTGTTATCTTAATGGTGTATCAGAGTTCTTGTATGACCCAATCATTGCTATTGATTTTATTATATTTAATAATGTGTGAATATTCAAAGCTAGACATTACATCTGCTAGCTCTTAGATTCTGGCTTCCATATGGCTTACTCCATCAACTAAAATTTTATTTATTATGTCTTTAATTTTCAAAATTTGTTTATTTTTTGTCTTTATCTCTTTATTGAATTTTTCATCACTATTTTGTTCTTACTTCCATACTCAATTGTTTTTCTGTGTTTGTTCAGAACTGACTGATTTTTTGTGTAATCCTCCTTTATCTGTTATTTCATACACTTTGCTAACTTTGGAGTCAGTTTCTTGTAAAGTATGACCCTTAAATGTGACATTTTATCTTTAATATGTATTTCTTATACTCTTGTGTTGATATTTGTGCTTCTGTTTGGATGGACTTCTCTTCCACTTTTATGTGAAGGTTTTTTTAAGGCATAGTTTTTTTCTAGGAAAATATTTCAGAATATCAAATTGTTTTGAATTTTTGACTATATTTTTAAGAGGATTCTGTAGTATAGTTTCCTTGTTCGTTCTTTAGTAATAAATAGTGTACTTTGATATAGTGTATATAGTCAAAATTTGAGAATTCCACTTTCTCTATAGGCCTTGCAAGAGTGGGATCATTTGTTATAGGAGAAATCATCATTGTGCTATATACATCAGGATATAATGGGTATAATCATTGTGACTATTCCTAGACTTCAAAGCTTTGTATATTCAATGAATGTTATGGAGTCTAAGTTTGGTGGCCACAGTCTTTGTTTGATTACTCTGTGATTTTGGTAGGAAAGTGAATGCCCTTCTAGCTATAATCACTAGTTGGGGATATTCTCCCTACTATTTGCATTGTTACTGCTATAGTTTGAGCAGGGGTTAGATTAGTGTGAATCAAATTGTGCTGTCTGTTAGTAGATTTCACGAATAGTTTAGCAGTATCATATCTACCCTATTAACTCATAGTATAACACTAGATTGCCAACACCTCACAGATAAGGGATAACAACAATAGCAGTGAAAATACATGGCATTAAATATCATGTGCCCATTATGATATTGATGACACTAATACCCACAAGGACAGAATTATAGTGGAAGAAATTAACAGAAACTACAACAAACAGCTGTGAACTAGATATAGAATTAAAGCAAATACCAGGTGTCAACACTAATATCCACAGTACTAATTGTCATTAATTGATTTTAGGTCAGTAAGTATAAAAACTAGATATTTCTAAAATATGGTAAACAAGCAATTCATTAAGAGCAAAGAAAATGATGTAGGAAGGAAAGAGAAATTTCACATAACTTAAAAGATGAAAATAAACAAAGAATAAAAGTAGAAAATGAAGCCCATAAAGAAGGATGAGAAAAAGTAAACAGAATAAAATTAAAATGAGAAAGATAGAAAGGAGTTGGGAGAGAGAGGGAAAGAGGAAGGGGGGGGAGAGAGAGAGAGAGAGAGAGAGAGAGAGAGAGAGAGAGAAGAAAGGAGAGAAGACAAAAAAACCTAAAACAAAAACAATAAGAGCTTCCTAAACCCTCAAAAGAGACAAAATATCAAAAGCATAATAAAAAATAAACAAATAAATACGTATATTTACAAAAAATCCAATCAGCCAATACAGGAAGAACAAGAAAAAGTTTTTTTTTGTTTTTTGTTTTTTTTTAATGAAGAACAATATACTCTTTCCACTGAAGTGTTCAAGACTGGAAAAGGACTAATGTTCTCCTCCCCTTTTCCCATTTCTTCTTGGCCTATGCACTCTTTATAGAGAGCAAATGCAGGGAGTTGTTAAAACTTTCCTCCTTTTTGTGTTGCTCTTTAGAATTTGTTTAGCTAGTGGTCTCAATCCCTGGCTCTCACACCTCTTGAGAAACATTATAAAAATCCCTATACACATTCCTCATCACAGATCAATTGAGGAATAATCTGGTGGTGGGATGCAAGTGGCAGTATTTTCTAAATCTTCCAGGTGATTCCAATCAGTGTGCAAAGGTTGGATCTTAAAACTCTTTGGTTTGATATTACTTGCATGCTTAGTATTTTGACTTAAAAAATTATGCCTTAAAGAATCCTTGAAGTTATTTAGGGTTTTAATAGAATAACATTAACTAGCTGTCTGGCATTTTGATATGGTGGAAAGAAAGCAGCATCCTTTGGACCAGGATTTGAATGCTGGTTCTTTCACTAATTTATATCCTTGGATGAGTAATTTAATTCCTTGAGCCTGTGTTTGCATCTGTGCAAAACAAGGATATTAACTTGTACAACATAGGGTTTGGATAATTTCCAAAATGTTACAAAATGTTACAAAAACAAAAGAAAACTCTTTTGCCTGAAAATCATGGTCATTACTGTGGGCTGGCAGGGAGCCAAAGAGCGTGCTTAGTATACCTGGAGAAAAACAGGAAGCTGTTACAATTGGCTACATGTATGCTTAAGCTTGTGATTGCTTGACCTTTAACAGGATTGGGTGGGCATATCTGATTGAAATTGCTTATGCATGAGACGGCTTATATATAGAGGGTGTTATCTGAATAAAAAAAGAAGCTCCTTCATGACAATCTGAGGTGTACGTGTCTTTATGTCCTGCTGGACAGTGAGATTTGGTGGCCCGTACGGGGAACGGTGAGCACTCAGGTAAGTAATAAAGGAGAAAAATTTTCACTAGCACAGTCAACTAGCAGTCAACTAGCAGGTTTCCCTATTCGAGGAAACAGTGGCCTTAAGGTACTAGTGGAAGGCTCCCCTAGTGAGGGAACTTAACAGAAGGCTGTCCCAAGAGACAGCAAAGAATGTAATGAATATGTGTAAATGAATGTGTGTAAGGTGTTAGTTGTGTTAATATTTTTGTTTCTTTTTCTTGTTTGGTTTCTGTTTGTTGTTGTTGTGGTGATCAGAGAGGCCAAATTATAGCCATGGGTTAGGAAATTTCACAGATTCGCATGGAAGACTCTCTAAAGGCATTGTTAAGAGAAAATGGAACTCCGTTAAAGTCTAAAACTGCACAGACGTTCCTTAAAACTATAGAAGAAACCTGTCCTTGTTTCTTAGAAGAAGGGCTCCTTACTATCCCACAGTGGGAGCATTTGGGAAAGGACCTCCGTAAACAAAATGAAAAATCACCTCTCCCTCTTGGTACTTTGCTTATATGGACATTAGTTCATTTCTGTCTGACTTCCAAAAAACCAAAATTTCAAGAACAGCTAAGAGAAGGTGAAGAGATATTAGAAACTGTAAAAGAAGAACAATCCAGTCGAGTTTCTGAAAGAGAAAGTAGATGTTCAGACTCAGAACAGGGATGTGACTCTGAAGAACAGGAACTATCTGAGACAGAGCTAGAAAAGAAGTTCTCTCAGTGGTATTTAGTCCCTACCACACCATCCCCTCTGGCGTCTAATCCAGGTCACCACTCTTTTCCAAGTTGTAGGGGCACATGTACTTGCTGCACAGGGGTGGCCTCCAGACAGTGGGATGATGTAGAATCTCAATCAGTGTTCCCAATATTCCAGGTATTTGAAGATCAAAACAATCAGAGATATCATCAAATATTAGATATAAAATTAGTGAAACAGTTAAAAGAGGCAGTACGTCCTATGGAGTACAAGCTGAATTTACCATTTCTTTATTAGATAATGTTGCAAGTCAAAATCTTACTCCTACTGATTGGGGTAATTTAACAAAGGCATGTTTATCTGGGGGACAATATCTTATGTGGAAGGTGGCCACCAGGAGTTATGTTCTGATACTGCCCGGCGTAATGCAGTTGCAGGTAATCCTCAATGGAATCTAGACATGCTGACAGGCCAAGGACCACATGAAGGGCAAGGTAATAAGATTAATTTCCACCCCGGTGTGTATCAACAAGTTAGTGCTGCTGCCACTAAAGCTTGGAAAATGCTTTCAGGTGCTGGCAATCTTCAAGGACAGTTTTCTAAGGTTATTCAAGGCAACAATGAACCCTATGCTGGTTGATTCAAACAGCAGGACGTATATTTGGAGATGTAGACCAGGCTATGCCTTTAGTCAAACAGCTTGTATATGAGCAAGCAAATAAATGGTGTAAAGAAGCAATAAGACCTTGGAAAAACAAAGACCTTGGAGCCTATTTAAAGGCTTGTAGGGATATTAATGAGGCTTTTATTCAAGGTCAGGTGATGGCAGCAGAGCTTGCACAGGGTCTTAGAGGAAATGCCAACTCCCGCCCAGGCCAACAGTGTTATCAGTGTAAACAATATGGACACATAAAAATGGACTACCCCCAGGGTCCTGTGCCAAAATTATGTCCCCTATATAAAAAAGGGAAACACTGGGAAAGTGACTGTAAATCAACTAGAGACAAAGATGACAAAGATGGTAACCCTTTACCTCCAGAAAATGGGGCCCCTGACCTTAGGGCCCACAAATATACGGGGCTATCCAGTCCGTACCTTGGACCCATTACCCCTTGACTCCCCAACTAGACAAACAAGAGGAAGCACAGGATTGGACCTCTGTGCCTCCGCCAGAGCAGTATTGACAAAAGTATTATCAAAATTACAGAATGGCCCAAAGCCTGGCTGCTTTAACAGGCAGGTCAGACTTTAAGGGGATTGGATATAGCTTCCAATCCTAACAAAAGTGCAGCCATATTAAAATGGAAGAATGAAGAAGGTCATAGTCGTACCGTCCAACCATACATCCTAAAACGTCTCCAGGTAAACTTGTGGGGGAGAGATATCATGGAACAGATATATTTACATCTCACATCTGAGATACCATACGGTAATCTAAAAGCTAATCAAATGATGTTAGCCCAAGGACACATATGGGAAAACGGTCTGGGAAAAATAGTCAGGGACCTACTTCACCCATTTTAGTTACTCCAGAACAAGACAAAAAGGGATTGGATTTTCATTAGGAGCCACTGAAGCAATTAAAATAACATGGAGATCTGATAAACCTGTCTGAGTCCCTCAGTGGGCCCTCTCAAAAGACAAATTAGAAGCGGCCCAACAATTTGTTAAAGAACAACTAGAGGCTGGACACATCAAATCATCCACCTCTCCTTTCAACACACCAATATTCATAATAAAAAAGAAATCAGGGAAATGGAGGCTATTACATGACCTAAGAGCAGTAAATTCTATAATGGAGCCCATGGGACCTATTCAATTAGGATTACCTACTTTATCGAATAATGCAGTTAATTGGCCCTCCATTGTAATTGACATAAAAGATTGCTTCTTTTCCATTCCGTTACATTCCTCAGACACCAGAAGTTTCACATTTACTGTGCCCTCACTTAATAACAGTTCTCCTAATAAAAGATATGAATGGATAATCCTCCCACAAGGCACGGCCAATAGCCCCACTATGTGTCAAATATATGTAAACAAGGCCATTGAACCCATAAACACACCTAGCAAACCCTCAACTTTTAATCTATCATTATATGGATGATATTTTGTTAGCTAATAAAGAAAAAACTGTCTTGGAAAATTGTTATAGTTCCTTAATAAAGTCACTAAAAAGGTGGGGCTTACATATTGCCATTGATGAGGCACAAATGACAGACACCAAAAACTTCCTGGGATCTATCATAAATGCAACTATGGTTAAACCCACAAAAACTAGTATTTGAGTAAACCAACTTAAGACTTTGAATGACTTTCAAAAGCTATTAGGTGACATTAACTGGATTAGAACTTACCTTCACTTACCCACCTCAATTTTGAGCCCCCTGTTTGACACTCTTAAAGGTGATTCTGATCCCCTCTCTAAGCGGGTGCTTACGCCTAAGGCTCGAACATCTCTCAAGCTTGTTGAAACAGCTATGGAAAAGGTTCATCTTGATCGTATTGACCTAACTAAGCCTTTATCATTCATTGTCTTGGCCACAAATAAGTTACCTACAGGAGTGTTTTGGAAAAAGGGTCCTATTCTATGGGCTCACATGAATTATGCCCCTAACAAGGTCTTATTCTTATTTACTGAATCTGTGGCAGAATTAATCCTTAGGGCGTTAAAAGTATCCCTTTCCACCTTTGGGTCACATCCCTCGACAATAACTACTCCTTACACTACTGGTCAGATACAATATCTTATTAATAATTCAAATTCATGGGCTATAGTCTTTACTAGTACTTCTGCTGTGTTTGACAATCATTTGCCATCTGATCCTCTTCTCCAATTTTGGAGTCAACATTTTATAATTTTCCCCAAAGTCACCTGAAAAGAACCTATCATAGGAGCTACCCTTATATTTACTGATGGATCAAAAAATGGTATGGGTGCTATTACTGTAAATAATGTTACAGAAACATTGCTGTTTAATACTCATCTGCACAACAAACAGAACTATTAGTAGCTATAGAAGTATTCAGAACTCACCATGAGCCCTTAGCCTATTCTCTGATAGCAAATACGTTGTTAATGTTATTCAAAATTTAGAATTAACTGGTCTGCTCTCCCTCACTTCCACCATCACTAAGTATTTACAATCTTTACAAAAACTTATTTGGAATAGAAAAAGCCCTTTTTTTATTGGGCATGTTTGGGCTCATACTGGCCTTCCAGGTCCTCTAAGTTTACACAATGATTTAACAGACATGGCCACCAGAGACCCACATATCTTTGATGCACTTGAAAATGCAAAAAATTTTCATTCCAAATTTCACGTAAATGCTTCTACTCTACGTTTACACTATCAGATTAGTAATCTGATAATGTAAGGCAACGGCTCGGGACATAGTCAAGTCTTGTGCTAAATGTGCTACACTTATTCCTAACCCCTCATTAGGAGTAAATCCAAAAGGGCTTCAGCCCAATCATATTTGGCAAATGGATGTAACTCATTATTTAGAATTTGGAAAACTACAATTCATCCATGTGTCAATAGATACCTTTTTAGGATTTATTATGGCCTCTGCTCATGCTGGACAAAAAACCAAAGATGTAATAACACACTGTTTACATTCTTTCTCCATCCTAGGGGTCCCCAAACAAATTAAAACAGATAATGGTCGTGGATATACATCCCAGGCCTTTAAACAATTTTGTTCCACCTTTGGTATTCAACATGTCACAGGAATTCCCTGTAGTCCTACTGGACAAAGCATTGTTGAGCATGCCCATTTAACACTTAAAAACATGCTTCATAAACAAAAAGGGGGGATAGGGGCATCATACAGATCCCCAAAAGACAAATTATCTGTTGCCTTGTTCATTTTAAATTTTTAAAATCTCGATTCTGAGGGCCGATCGGCTGCTGACCATCATTCAGAGCCTAATAAAAAACATCTACCTCAAGTGTTCTGGAAGGACATTCTATGGGGACAATGGAAAGGCCTGGATCCGGTATTAATCTGGACCCAAGGGTCTGTTTGTGTTTACCCACAGGACCCACAATTGATAATCTGGGTGCGTGAAAGATTGGTCAAGTCTTCCTCAATAGAAAACCAAGAACAACAAGAAGATGTGGAAGTTCCTCCAACTGCTGTTGTTGATGATCCGTCACCATGTTAATGGAGGAGCTGTGCGTTACCTATGGGGGACAGTAAATGTGTGGCCTTGCCCTTTGCCCCTTACTAACTCTTTCAATCTATATCCTCCTATTCTTACCACTAATTCCACATTAGGGTTACCTACTGTACCCTTTTCTCCTGACTTAGCACCCTTCCCAAATGGCTCCTACGACTTAGCAGCTTATGTGGGAACTTCCCCCCAAGTTTGGCTATGCTAGACCGGTAGTCAGAGACGGGTAAGATTCGTGAAGAGCTCATACCAACCTCCTAACACAGGGAATGAAGATATAAACTTCATTTTCTGATGACGGGTAAGGATGTTGCTCTGTCATGGATGACCTAAGACAGGCATGGTCTTTTTATAAACAAACAGGGACAAACGGGGAGATGTGGGCTGGCAGGGAGCCAAAGGGCGTGCTTGGTTTGCCTGGAGAAAAACAGGAAGCTGTTACAATTGGCCACATGTATGCTTGAGCTCTTGATTGCTTGACATTTAACAGGATTGGGTGGACATATCTGAACGAAATTGCTTATGCATAAGATGGCTTATATATAGAGGGTTTTATCTGAATTAAAAAAAAAGAAGCTCCTTCATGACAATCTGAGGTGTGTGTGTCTTTATGTCCCGCTGGACGGTGACAATTACAAATTCAGTCTTGGGAAGGAAAGTCAGTGTTGGATGTATGCCAAGATATACATGAGCCTCCTCAGAAATATCATCTCATGGCCCTTTTCCAGATCTAGAAACAAGATCTCCACTACTTGGTGTGATGGGCTGATAGATTTGGCACCATGGAAATGTTACAGGTCAGGTTATGTGGGCAATGACTAAGCAGAATCCATTTTGATCTGAGACTCCATTTTGATCTGAGACTGTTATATAGGAAATGAGTTTCTTCCTTGGGAATACCCTGCCTCTGTACCCACCAACAATTGCTTAGCTTCTCCCATGGAAACACCCTGCCTCTGTACTTATCATCAGTTACTTAACTTAGCATATGTTTAGCAATACAAAATGACTATTCTTATTGATGAAAAATTGTTCTCTTTTGATTCCTATTTCTCCTAAATAATGTACTATGTTAAAGGTGATGTCAACAGTGATTGCTAGATGTTAGTAACCACTCTTTAGTTTATACCTGAGGTCATTTTGACCCACTTCCCCATCTGCTAATGATTTCAGATTTTATGATGTTAGTTTGTAATTTTGAGTCACAGCAACAGACACTTATGATTAATGGACTGATTTATGGTATAAAAAACCCGCAACCCTATTGTCAGGTCTGTTCTCCCAACAGCCATTTTTGGGGTGTCAAGTGAGACAGTCAGTCAGTCCACTAATAAAGACTCTCAAATTTGGATTTCTCAGTGGTGATAGATCTTTTCTTAAGTTGTGTCTTACAACAAACAGTTGGAGAATTGATCTTTTCATAGGATACAATTGATATAGTACACCATCTATGGAATCACATCTTTTTGTTGCATGGCATCACTCTGTTGGCAGAAGGCTTTTATACCAAAAATGCAGTAAAATAATTGCATAGGGAGTTTAAAATCACTGCCTGTTGCCAATGCATCAGTATAATGGTGAGTTTGAATGTTTACCTGAAATACAAACTATATTTGTTTGTATCTTTATTTGAAAAACTGAGCTATTTAACACTTGAAAAATGGTCTATGATCTTCAAAATTTAGAGGTAGGAATATGAACATCATGTTATTGATAATAACATAAAATCTTCAATTGTGAGTTTTATTATTATTGTTATTGTTGTTGTTATTTGTACTGGGAAATCTAACATAAGGTCTCATGCATGTCCCTGCCTAAAGGGCAAATAATTTTTTAAAAAATTTTCTTTATTGATGTATAAGAATTAAGTGTGCTGAAGATTTTTCAAATGTGAAGTTTCAATTATGAAAGATGATTTTCATATTATTTTTAAGTGCTTCATTTTATTTGCCTTTGCCTATGCAATAAAGACATGTAAGTACTCTGATCAATTACCACTTGTTTTATAAGTATTTATCAAATGTCTACTGTACCATGCACTTTATAGGTGACTTTCATAGTCACCAGAGGTACAAAGATGAAAAAAGAAGCTGCTGTCATTGGTTTAAAATAGGAGTTAAATTACAACCTATGGGTTATATCTGGTCTTTTCATTTTTGTATGACTTGTAAGTTAAAAATGGCTCTTGTGATTTAAAATGTTTGTGTAACACACGCACACACAAAGATAATACTTTTGTGACACATAAAAATGATACAAAATTCCAATTTCAGTTTTGGTGGAACACAGCAATACTCATTCATTTTGTATTTCCTATGACTTTTTTGTATTCTAAGGGCAGAGATACATAGTAGCATCAGAGACCATACATGTTTCACAAAGCTAAAAATATACGATTCTGTACATTGAAGAAAGGTATTCCTAACCAGTTAGTTTCTTAGAACAAATCTTAAATATAGCTCCTTAAACGATGGAGTTAAAAATATAACTTGCATCCAAATACCCACGTATGTGTAGTCATACAGGCACACCAAAAACTCTTAAGGACAAATAATGTTCGGCAACAACATTAAGGATTAAGGGGGAAAAGGAGAATTGGGGAAAAATGAAGAGAGGGAAGAAAATGTCAAAAAGTAAAACAAGACACTGAAACTAAAACAATAAAAAAAATAACAAAAAACTGGCTTCTGGGCAAGATACAAGTTCTGACAGAGCACTGCATTACGTCTGCAACAGTCTAATACTCTATATCTTCAGTAGTTTACAAATGTTTGTGCTTTGGGTGTCAATAGACAGTATGTGATACAGAAGACAAGTAGTTTGTACTTTGAGATAGCAGAATGTCACCCAGAATAGTAGGGAGACCATATGGTTCATGTTTTGAGTGTTCCCTTGAAAGTCAGCTTGTGGATTTCTTTAGGAAATTGACACTCTTGGCCACGTACTGCCCAATCAGTCAGGCCCACATTTGGTTTTTGTATGTATTTTGTTGAGAAAATACTTGTAAAAAGTCAGAAAGTCATATTAAGGTGGAAAATACCTAGTTCATTTCATTGTTGATTTTTTCCTACCATCTGTATCCCCAATCACTTGTGCCTCATATGCACTAGTCTCATCTGTATACTTAAGAGGATCAAGATACTGTCCTGCCTTGGAGAGTGCTAGGAAGATAAAAGGCAGGAGCAAAAAAAACCTATGGATAGAAAGTTGTGTGAGGTATGGACAAATGAACTTTGCCCATATTCAAGAAGTACTTGCTCTCCTCAGTCTTTATGGGTTCTTGTCCCAGAAGTTCCCTGAGAAATCAGCTCATATGGAATCAGTTCTGACAGAAATTGCCACCATCAGGGCATTCCCTGATCATGTCACTGCAGAATTTTTCCTCTATATTTATCTGTGTGAATGATGGTTCTTTCTCCTTCCTCTTGTTTTGCCCCAGTTCATTTTTTTCATTTGCATGCTTGGAGTGGCCTGACTGGGTGTGTTTGGTTTCTTGGCAGTGCCTGTGTTTATGTTCTATAATATTTGGTCAACTTGTGAAGGCATCAAGTCACAGATCAATGGCACTGTGGGTGCGGAGCAAATCTACATGGACGTCCTGTAATATGGTGCTTTCTTTAATCCTCTGGCTTTAAAATTTCATCTTTCGTTGCCTACCTTCTGGATCCTTATATTTACATAGGTATTTTTTTAATCACCATGACCTGTTTCATATATTTTTATTTAGTAATTTAGTTAATTAGTTGTAGGTGGACACAATACCTTTATTTTATTTTTATGTGGTGCTGAGGATCCAACCCAGAGCCTCACACATTCTAGGTGAGCAATCTACCACTGAGCCACAACCCCAACCCCTCCTATATTCTTTTATTGATTTTTTAATAGCATTTGACTTAATATATTCAGTTTCTAGATGAAAGCATCATTGACACTCTTTTACCTGCTGGTATCTTTCAAGATTTGATATATTTTCAAGTTAAATGTGTAGAAAAGATTTTTATAAGGTGCAAATATTTTAAAATCTGAATTCTGAAATTACTCAAAAATTAATTTCTGGAGGTCTGAGATTCTCCATTCTTTAAAAATATTGATGAACAATTTTGACCACTAATTTTGAACAGCAGTAATAATCTTTTAAAATCTTCTACAATTTGTCTATATTTTTAAAATCAGCACTGTGAGAATAAAAGAATGTTCTATTCTTCTGAAGCATTTTTATTTTGGGGTATAGTAAAGATCAAAGAAAACTTGATTATTTTTAATACTTCCTCACCAACTGGGAAAAATTTAATTTGAGCTATATCTATGTGTTAATTACGTGCACTTATTTTTATATTGAAAGAGGAAAAAAGTAGTAGCTCATGGACAATTGTCATCATGCTTATTCCCTACCCCAGGTGAAGGAATGATGGACAGTGTTTTGTTTGTTTTTTTAATCTCTACGGTCTGGGCATGTAGTTCAGAGGAAGAGTGTTTACCTGCCATGTTTGAAGTCTTGGGTCCAATGGATAGCACAGAAAAAAAGGAGGAGTAGGAGGAAGAAAGAAGAAGAAGGAGAAGAGGAGGAGGAAGAGGAAGAAGAAGGAAGAAAAGGGGCAGAGGAGAAAGAAAAAGAAAAAAAGCAATTGAATTTTTAATTCAAAAGTTAGTTCCAACACAGTAAACACAATTAAATGCAGTAAAACAAATATGCAAAAAAATTCAAATTTGTACTGAATTCTAACAGATTAAATTTCCATGAAAGTTTCTGAATGTAAACTTTCAATTTTATTACTTATCTAATATAATGGATCAACAAAAACAGCCTGTAGTACATGCTGCATATCTTTGGGATAGCAAGACTGCATACCACAACACAAAATTTTTGTGGAAATGTATTGCATCTCTGCATAATGTACTTTGAAAAGGTGTTCTATAAGGAGCTTGTCTTGCAGTTGCTTATGATTTGTAACTATACTTAATAAATTTGATGTATCAAAAATCTACCTTTGAAAATCATTTTTTTACAAATATTAGTTTCCATTAACAAAGCACATTTTGTGTTAGTGGACATGTCAGGTTGCTTACATTTCTAACACACTAGTGAACTGTTATACAAATGGGGCTCACACTTTCTTCCAAAATGTCTGTTCTACAGATATTAGATACCTCAATTGTTAATGAAAAACATAGTCTATAATTACATTGAAATTACATTATAATTACTTTGGCATACAAAACAATGATGTCTGTTAAGAACATGAAATGCTATAGTTTGAGCTTATTCTATTTTGGATTTACTTTGCAGGTATCATTGCTTGGGATGTTTTACCAGGAAAACTATGTGGTTTTGCCCTAGAGAAAATCTGAAAAACAAAGGTTAACTGTAACAGTTCAGAAGTTTCATATATCATCATCTTGAAAACTATGCTGAGCAGGGTTCTAAGTAGAAAGAGCAAGAGAGCTAACATGATATTAAGAAAAGCATGAGGATTTTTTGTTGTGTTTTAAGTTTTTTGATTTTAGACTGAACTATCCATAATCAACACTATTTAGGTATTTTGACCTAGAAAGTTGACCAATTCAAATGTGATAGCTCATTCATTAAGGATCCATAGGAATTGGAAAGTTTTCCCTTTAAACAATAATTTAACAGCAACCCTATCTAAAATCTGAAAATACATCTGGATTCTTTCCCCCTCCAATATTTTAAAAGGTAGAATGTAGTAATTGTTAATACTTATTTCCAGAATGATTCATTCTTCCTCCTTCCTTTCCTTCCCTTCTTCCCTTCCCTTTCCTTTCCCTCCCTCATTCCTTCTTTCCTTCCCTCTTTCTTTTCCTTCCTTCCTTCCTCCTTCCCTCCCTCCCTCCCCCTCCTCTCTCTCTCTCTCTCTCTTTCTTTCTTTCTTTCTTTTTCTTTCTTTCTCTTCTTTTTCTATCTTCCTCCCTCCTTCCCTCCCTTCCTTCCTATTCTTTCTAGTAAACCTTAAAACTTTAACATATTAGCAGTAGCGTTTTCTTAGCTAAAATTAGTCATTGGTCTATATCTATTTATAAATAAAAAAAATTAAGTATAGTGATGAGAGCTTGCATATTCAGGAAGTCCTAACATAAGTTTGGAAAGTAATGAGTTGAAGAAATATTTGGTTTGGGCATTTGTATGTTCATAACATGGATTGACTCAAAGCAGTGTCTTAAACTTGGCTGCACACTGTAGTCATGAGGGGGTATTACAATATACATTACAGAGGCTCAGCCCCTAGGTGTTCACATTTAGTGTGGGGTGCAGCCTGGGCAACAGAAAGCTTTTAAAGCTTCTCAAGTGATTCCATTGTGTAGCTAGAACTCAGAAGGAATACCAGCTTGCCTCCAGCCTTGAACACAATAGTTACAAAGGAGAAGGATGAGGCAGCACCCCAGAATGGGCATAGACAGTGTAGTCCACAGAAATGCTTATGCCCATGCCTGTTCCTTCCTAGTTTAACATTTCCTATCACCTGTTCGCTGTGGCCTGTGCTGGAGCTGGTGCCACTGTCATTTGCCCTGATGCGTAAGTACTTCAGGACCACCCTAGTCTAGTTCCCCAGTCTCTAAATGACAGATTTCCCTTCCAGCTTTTGCATCTACTCAAGCAAAGGATGCTGGCACTCAACCTTGGGTAACTGTTTCTTGTATAAACTTACTTATCACATGTCTAGTTAACAGGATGTAGTAGTGGCTGTCTTGGCATCAATTGTAGGTGATGTAATTTGGACTCTAGAAAGAAGAGAGGTTACCAATATCTGTTGACTAGGTCTTGGATATTATCTCATTGCCTTTGGCACTTTTGTTTCATGATTTTATAAATAAATGTTCACATGAAGCACTTTCTAATGGAAATTAACTTTCAAATGGAAGTCTGCATATAAACATATATATGTATACTTATGTATATACATGAAGTCATGTCTCATTTTTCATAGTAATTATTTTCTCTAAAAGTTTCTGGAAGCAATGAATTAGCAAATAATGACCCATTGTCCGAGGAGAAATGCAGGGTGAGTTTCTTGTGAGTTTCTCAGAAATTTTCATGATCAGGTCAACCTACAATCTTGTCTTACTATGTGCTTCTATTTAAAGAGGATATATATGTGTATACATATATATGCATATATATATACACACATGTGTATATATATATATATATATATGTATTCGATTCATTGACACTGAACTGCCTAACAACACTATACAACCTATGCCTGAATAAACTTATCTAACAGAGACATTACCTTGTAAGGCGCATCACAACTTTTTCCATTTCAGCCTACTTCATGAAAACCATGGTGTAAAGATGCCCAGGTATTAGATTGCTTGTTATATTATTGTTTAAAACTTATATAAATAACTATATAAATAATATAGCTCATGAGAAAAAAAAAACCACTGGAAAAAAAGAGAAAAAAAACCCTCTGTAGGTCAAATAAGAAACTTAATTGAAAGTTTCATCAATAGACTGGTTCATGCAATTGACAGAATTGAAGATAAGGTGAATGAAAAAGCACACTTAGATATAAAGAAAAAATACAAGCCATGAACAGAATATACCAAATCTCTGGGACAACTTAAAGAACTGAATTTAAGACTCTACTGGTATTGAGGAAGGAATATAATAACAGGTCAATGTCATGAAAAATCTATTTGATTAAATAAAAGGAGAACATTTTTCAATCTTTTTTTTTTTCTTTCTTAGAAGGACCAACTTATTTATTAGAAAGCAAAACAAATAAAATCAAATACATATGGATGAAATTATTTTGAGCTTTGCATACAAGTAGTATACATCTGGTGTGGGAGTAATGAAAGAGGAAAGAGAAATTTGAGGAAAGAGGAGTAGAGTCAGGAAACAAACAAAAAAATGCACACTATTTACATTAAGTAAATGAGGTAGTTTTTTAAAGCCTTAAGCTTTAGTTATGCACAACCTGAAATACATGACAATTAATATTGTTTTATGAATGTTAGGTAGGAAAGTGATGTTTGTGGAGCATGGAAATTGAAGAGTGGAGTCTCCAGTGGTGCCCTGGAGGGTGTGCCAGCATGGTCCAGTTATTTCTAAAGAGTGAACAGGTATCTTTTGGGGATAGCTTTTGCGGGTGTGGTATGCAGTTGTTGTGGGGGAATTGAGATATTGGAGAGTATGACTGCTGTGATTGGGAACTGGTTTAATATGGCACATATAAAGAAATTCCTTTTATATAGGGAGTCACTGACAACCTGGTGAAGAGATTAAGAGAGTACTCAATGAGTTGTGTCAAGAATAATGTGGTTGCGGGAGACTGTTGGGAAACGTGGGACGATGTGTCTTTGAGTACATTAATGATTTTATCTAAGAAAGTTTCCTGATTGTAGGTTTTTATAATTAGAATAGAACCATGTGGAATGTCCATCTTATAGTCAATGTTAATGACCCTTCGACTCCTTGTTCCCATCTTGGGTGTTTTGAAGGAGATGTATAGTTGGGTTTGTTGTACCAACCATTGATAAATTTGTGTAAGTTTAGATAATTGACATCCTGGTTTTCCATATCTGTGGTTAGGATATTGATAATTACATGACTAGGATGAGCATTCTTTCTAATATTTATCTATGCATGAGCCTTTGTTTTCAGATTTTAGGCAGAAGTAAAACTGGTCATAGTTATATGCTCTTACATTGTATCTTTTCCAGTCTGGGCAATATTGCTACATGCTTTGGATAAGTCAAAGGTAAGGATGATGGGTTGTGTGCAGCATGAGGTTGGGCAAGAGATGGATGTGAGTAGATGTGGAGGATCAAAGTCTGTGGCATAGATTTTAAATTGCCAGGTATTTTGGACTCCTGTTAAGTGGGATGTTTCAAGAGGGAATCAGTCTAATAGGTGAGAAGAGGGATGATGGGGATTGTCTTCATATTGTAAGGAATGAGTGGGAGATAAGTAGGAAGTATGGGTATAAGTATTTTTCATGTGGGGTGAAATCAGAAAGGGATCCTTGGAAGTGGAGATCCGGTACTAGATGAAAGGAGTGGAGTTGGGAAAAATCACCTATTTCCCATAAGATTGGAGAAACCTACAATACTTAGGGAGGGTGATAAGTTCACTCATTGGGTGAGATGGTTCTCTCCTGGGGGGTGGTCACTGGACTCAGAATCCTCAGGAATTAAGGGAGGTCTGGAGTGGTCATCCTCAAGAATCACAGCTTGAGGGGCCCTGTGGATGTGACCAACTATAAAGGGGGATGGAATAATTGCAGGTGAGAATTGTGTATCCAGTAGGGGATGACTTCAAGACAAGCTGCTCAGGGGGTGGTATTACTCTATGAGGCCCAATCCATTCTGGAGTAAGGTAAGAAGAGGAGGGGGAGGTTTTGTTAGGAGGGTTAAGAAGTGCTAGATCCCCAGGTGAGAGAGTTAAAGGAGAATGGGGGGGGGGAGGGTCAGTGTTAGGTTAGCTAAATAGTTATCTGCATGTTTCCAGAGAAGGTTCCTACTATAAGTGAGCAGAGAAGAAAGAAGGGGAGGGGTCAATGGTGACTCTGAAGTTGGGAGATTAAGGAGGTAGATAGGTGACACATACAAGAGCTCAACTGGGGAGATGTTGAGAGGTTTCTTTGGGAGAGCACATAGTCTGAAGAGGGCAGGAAGAATGATTGTTATCCAGTATAGGTGTAATTCAAGGAATAATTTGGTGAGGATGTCCTTTAGCGTATGATTGGTATGTGCTACCTTTCCAGATGATTGTGGATGGTAGGGAATGTGGAACTGCCAGGACATGTTTAGGGTTTTGATCAATTGTGAAACATGAGAGGTAAAATCAAGACCATTGTCAGACTGAAGAGATGTAGGGAGGCCAAAAAGGGGAATTATGAATGTAATAAGGTTAGTGGCCACTGTGGAAGCACATTTGTTGGTGGTGGGGAAGGCTTCGACCCATTCCATGAAGGTATCAACCAGGACTAGGGGATTTCTATTTCACTTTACAGGAGGTATGTGAGTAAAGTCTGAGTGCCAATCAGAGCCTGAAAGATGTTCCCTCACCTGATGTGATAGGAAAGCAGGGGTCAAAGGTTGGAGGCAAGATTGTTTTTTTGACAGATGTCACAGGAGGAGGAGAGGTTAGAAAGAAATTGAGAGTCCTCAGGAGAAAGTCTGAGTTGGAAGAAATGAACTGTCGTATCAAAGAGGCAGTGTTTGGATGAAAGACCTTATGGAGGCAAGTATCTGTTGAGTTGTTGGCTGTGTTAAGTGAAGGATGTTGTGATGAGAGAGTTGTAGGAGGGGAGGGGAGGGGAGGGGAAGGAGATGGGGGTGTTTGGGAGCCTGCTGGAGTCTAACTTGTTATCTGTTGAGAGGAGGAGTCAATTTGATAAAACCTGCAGTGAGAGATGCCAATGGCAGTGGGAAGGTGAGAGGCTTAGAGCAAATCTGTGTTGTAACTGGCATTGACAATAGAGGTGCCTTTGGTGGTAAGGAATTCACATTCCTTCCAGAAGGCTGAATGAGAGAGAAGTGTGTGGAAGGTATATTTAGAGTTGCTATAAATGTTGAGGGAGGACCCTTTGGCTAAAGTAAAAGCTGTGGTGAGGGCAATAAGTTCACCTATTGTTTGGATGTGTTGTTGTGACATGAGGAGGCTTCTGTAACTAATGTTAAAGAAACTATGGCATATCCTGCAAGACATGTTCCTTCATGTAAGCAGGTAAACTCACAGTTGGTAAACCAACTATAAGTTGCTTCGGGTAGGGGTCCTTCATGTATGTGAGTACTCTTCCAGGGTTTTGATACAAGAATGAATTGGAAGAGGAGCCTGAGGGAGAGGAAGAAATGTAGCAGGGTTCAGTGGAGGGCAGATGAGACAGGTGAGGCTGGTGACCTCCATTTGAGACACCTGCAGGGACAGGATGCAGCAAGGGGTAGGGAATATAGAATATAGACCCTTGTAAGGGAGCAGCTCTTTAAGGTGATGTGGGGTTAGGATTGTTAATGGGGCCTGAGGTAAATTTTTTAGATTCACCAATTATAATAAAGAGGAAGCAATGAGCTTTCACAGGAAGGGGGCCCAGCTCCTTGTGATGGGATCAATGAATTTTGACAGATAAGCCACAGAGACAAAAGTTGGTCCTAACATGTGCCCTACAATTCCAAGTGCAAATCCCTGTTTTTCACTTACATAAAGTAGGAAGAGGTGTAAGAGATCAGGCAAGTGGAGGGCAGTTGTGAAGGAAGGACTGTTGGAGCTTAGTAAAGTATGTGGTGATGGGGTTGCAGTAGGGGTCAGAGAGTGAGTCCCGGGCTGTGTCATATAGGGGCTTAGCTAATATGGAAGTAGTTGGGGAATCCAGGCATGAAGGAATCCTGCTAGTTCCAAGAAAGAGATAATTTTTTCCACAGTGGAGGGAACTGATTGATTAGCAATTAGGCCCTTTCTATCAACAGTAATGGCCTTATTACTGTTAATGATTGATTAGCAATTAGGCCCTTTCTATCAACAGTAATGGCCTTAATGGTGTTAAGAGGAGGCCTAAATAAGTGACTATTGTTGAAGATAACTGAATTTTGGAGGTTGACTCTCAATATCCACAGAAGGATAGGAAATTAAGAAGCTTGCAAGTGTCCTCATAACTGTCCCCATACGAGGGACTGCAGAGGATGAGAGATCATCAACACCCTGTAAAACTATAGACCTGTCAAAATGCAATGAAGCTAAATCCTTTACTAATGTCTGTCTGAAAAGGTGGGGACTATCTTGAAATCCTTGTGGGAGAACAGTCCAGGTCAGCTGGGAAGAGGTATGAGAGTGACAATCTGTCCATGTTAAAGCAGAGATGTCTTGAGAGTCATGGTGTAAAGGAATGGAGAAGAATGGATCCTTTAAGTCAAGTAGAGTGAAGGGAGTGTCTGAGAGGGTGGTGGATAAGAGGGTGTAGGGATTGGTGACTAGAGGGTAAATGGGTATAATGGCTGAATTAATGATGAAGGTCTTCAACCAAGCATCCAGAGCCATTTAGTTTCATTACTGCTAAAATTGGGATGTTATATGGAGAATTGGTGGGTCTAAGAAAGCCCTTTTGTAAGAGATCTTGGATGATGGGCAGTAAACCTAGGAGTTTTTGTTGGGAGAGTGGATATTGGGATTGTGTTGGGAAATGGCAGGGGTCCTTAAGGTGGATTTGTACAGGGTTGGGGTGTTGGGCAAGGGAATGACTTGAGATATCCCATATAAGGGGATTAACCTCTGAGGGTGTAAAGGGAAAGAGCAAGTGGGGGTTGGTGCAGAGGGACTGGCAGTGAGAGTCAGGATTAGAGGTGCCACAGGTGAGTCTGGACGAGAGCCTATGCTGGAGGAAATTGTAGCCCCCAATTTGGAAAGGATATCCCTCCCCACAATGGGGCAGGGCATTTTGAAATCACCAGGAAGGAGTGGGTAAAATTAAGGACCCAAAGGGCAAGTGTCTGTAAAGGTGTGAAGGTGTGCCTTCTACCCCAACAGAGGACACTGAACAAAAGATAGGCCTCCTGCTACTCTGTGGGGACTGAGTATGTGGCTCCTGCATCTAAAAGGAAAGAGATAGGTCTGTCTGCAACTTGGAGCATTACCCAAGGTAACGGGGTGGCAGTGGTCAGGAGTGGAGATCCTGGGCCTCATCAAGATTGACGATCTAGAGGGGCCAGATGGCCTAGAGCTGCTATGTGCTCGAGAACAATCAATAGCCCAGTGTGCCTCCTGTTGGCATCTAGGACATGGTCCTGGAGGTAGGTGAGGCTTGCGACACGTCCAGGCACAGTGACCCATCTGACCACATTTGAAACAAGGTCTCAGTGGTCCAGATGGACCCTCTTTAGACCAGAGGAACTTGGGGTCAGTGCAGGAACTGTGTGGATGGCTTCAGCAAGCATTTGACATTTCTGCCTTTTCCTCTCTCCCATTACACACCTTGAAGGCCACAGCTAGAACCTCAGCTTGAAGAATTATGGCTTCCCTCTCCACATGTTTAAGTTTTGTCTTAATATTGGAAAAGCTCTGGGACCAAAATTTGGAGGTGTCTCCCATTTAGGGTCTCAGGGACTATATTGGCATATTTTAGTAAGACCTTAGGTGATCAAGGAATGCTGATGGGTTCTCTTTTGTCTTGGACAATCTCTTGGAGTCTCTCATAATTAATGGCTTTATGGGCCACTTTCCTTAATCCCACTATAAGGCAGGTAACAAAGTGGTCTCTATTGTTGAGCCCCCAGATAAATTGACTGCAACTGGGATCATGGTCAGGAATTGCTTCAGCACTGACTGGGTGTGCTGGGGAGGTTTGGTGTACTTCATTGGCATAGACTCTAGCCTGCTTCCAAACTTGCCTGTGTTCCTCAGGTAAAAGGGTGTTAGATAAGACCATGTGGATATTGTGGAAGATTAGGTTATATAATTGGGTTAAGTATTAGAACTCTTTGATGTAAGTAGTGAGGTAGGAGGTATAGGACCCAAGTCACTTCTCTATTTGAGAGAGACTGGACAAGGAAAAAGGCATATGAACCCTGACAACACTATTCACTCTGGCCACCTCATGCAGAGGGAACAAGGAGGCAGGCTGGCTGGTGGCAGCTGTGGACTCGAGAGTTTCCAGGCTATTCGTGGCAGCCCAAAATGGGGTTGTAGGGGGAGAAAAAGAAGGAGGAGCTGTATGAGGTGGAGGAGATAGAGCATGAGGGGCAGAGGATGTAGCAGAACCACTAGAGATGGTATTTGATAAGGTGGAGTTTCGTCAGCAGAATCAAAGGAGGAAGAGTCTGAAGTAGAGGCTTCAGCAGGTTTAGTAAAAGCCAAGAGGATTTGAAAAGGGCAGGAGTTGCAAAGAGAAGGTTTAGAATGTAGGAAAGAAAAAGCCTGAAAGTATGGGATCTCTTGCCCCTTTCCTGAGTGCTCATAGAAGTTCAAAAGATCCCTAGGAATATTGGGATCTAAGGTGCCCTTAACAGAACATTTGGAGTCATTATCTAGAGTACAGGATGGCCAAATTTCATCACATGAATGGACAAACTTTTTTGGTTTGAGGTTTGGGGTGAGACTCAGGAACTCTAAATTAGCCAAGAGGTAGCCCAGAGGGCTATGGGTAGGAATTGAGAGTGAACTGCCCATTGTGAAAGAAGATCTAGTGAATGTAGAGGAGAGGTATCCCTCTGTCTCTAGGGAATCACCTGAGAGGAGGACAGGTTACCTAGGGACTCATCAACACCACTAGGTAAGCATTGGGCTTAGCTGGCTAAGTCTGTAAGGTGCCCGGGGGGGGGGGGGGGGGCAGGCCCTGGGGGCATTCAAAGAGACAAGGTCCAGAACCAAGAGTAGCTCTCCCAAGGGGAAGTCCTCTAAAGAAAAAAATTCCCCTTTAGTTTGGAGTATCCCTGCCTCTTAGAAAGGAGTTCCCCATCAACCCCGAATTCTTCCCACGGCAATCAGTATAGGGATTCAGCCACTGAGGCCCACAGAGAACCTCAGGAGTGCCAGACGCTCAAGGGTCACTTCCCAGGTCTTTTGGTCCTTTAACCACAAGCTGTGGGGAAGGAGCTAGTTTTTTTTTTTTTTTATTGTAAACAAATGGGATACATGTTGTTTCTCTGTACATGGAGTAAAGGCATACCATTTGTGTAGTCATAAATTTACATAGGGTAATGTTGTTTGATTCGTTCTGTTATTTTTTTCCCTTCCCCCCGCCCTCCCACCCCTCTTTTCCCTCTATACAGTCCTTCCTTCCTCCATTCTTGCCCACCTCCCTAACCCTAACTCTAACCTTAACACTAACCCCTCCCTCCCCCCATTATGTGTCCTCATCCACTTATTAGTGATATCATTCGTCCTTTGGTTTTTTGAGATTGGCTTATCTCACTTAGCATGATATTTTCCAATTTCATCCATTTGCCTGCAAATGCCATAATTTTGTCATTCTTTATGGCTGAGTAATATTCCATTGTATATATATACCACAGTTTCTTTATCCATTCATCAATTGAAAGACATCTAGAGTGGTTCCACAATCTGGCTATGGTGAATTGAGCAGCTATGAACATTGATGTGGCTGCATCTCTGTAGTATGCTGATTTTAAGTCCTTTGGGTATAGGCCAAGGAGTGGGATAGCTGGGTCAAATGGTGGTTCCATTCCAAGTTTTCTAAGGAATCTCCACACTGCTTTCCAGAGTGGCTGCACTAATTTGCAGCCCCACCAGCAATGTATGAGTGTACCTTTTTCCCCACATCCTCGCCAACAACTATCGTTGCTCGTATTCTTGATAATCGCCATACTAATTGGGGTGAGATGGATTCTTAGGGTGGTTTTGATTTGCATTTCTCTTATTACTAGAGATGTTGAACATTTTTCCATATGTTTGTTGATTGCTTGTAGATCTTCTTCTATGAAGTGTCTATTCATTTCCTTAGCCCATTTGTCGATTGGATTATTTGCATTCTTGGTGTAGAGTTTTTTGAGTTCTTTATAGATTTTGGAGATTAGTGCTCTATCTGAAGTATGATTGGCAAAGATTTTCTCCCACTCTGTAGGATCTTTCTTCGTGTTGATGATAGTTTCCTTTGCTGAGAAAAAGCTTTTTAGTTTGAATCTAACCCAGTTATTTCTTTTATTTCTTGTGCTATGGGAGTCTGTTGAGGAAGTTTGGTCCTAAGCCGACATGTTGAAGATCTGGACCTACTTTTTCTTCTATAATTTGCAGGGTCTCTGGTCTGATTCCAAGGTCCTTAATCCATTTTGAGTTTAGTTTCGTACATGGTGAGAGATAGGGGTTGTTTCATTCTATTGCATATGGATTTCCAATTCTCCCAGCACCATTTGTGGAAGAGGCCATCTTTTCTCCATTGCATATTTTTGGCCCCTTTGTCTAGTATGAGAAAATTGTATTTATTTGGGTTTGTGTCCGTGTCCCCTATTCTGTACCATTGATCTACCTTTCTATTTTGGTACCAATACCATGCCATTTTTTGTTACTATTGCTTTGTAGTAAGAGTTGAAGATCTGGTATCGCAATATCCCCTGTTTCACTCTTCCTGCTAAGGATTGCTTTAGCTATTCTGGGTTTCTTATTCTTCCAGATGAATTTCATAATTGCTTGCTCTATTTCTGTAAGGTACGTCATTGAGATTTTAATTGGAATTGCATTGAATCTGTATAGCACTTTAGGTAGTATGGCCATTTTGACAATATTAATTCTTCCTACCCAAGAACATGGGAGATCTTTCCATCTTCTAAGGTTTTCTTTAATTTCTTTCTTTAGTGTACTGTAGTTCTCATTGTAGAGGTCTTTCACCTCTTTTGTGAGATTGATTCCCAAGTATTTTATTTTTTTTGAGGCTATTGTGAATGGGGTACTTTTCCTGATTATTCTTTCCAAAGATTCATCACTTATGTATAAAAATGCATTAGATTTATGTGCATTGATCTTATATTCCGCTACTTTACTGAATTCACTTATGAGTTCTAAAAGTTTTCTGGTGGAATTTCCTGGTTCCTCTAAGTATATAATTATATCATCAGCAAATAGGGATAGTTTGAGTTCTTCTTTTCCTATTCATATCCCTTTAATTTCTTTGGTCTGTCTAATTGCTCTGGCTAGCATTTCAAGGATGATATTGAATAGAAGTGGTGAAAGAGGGCATCCCTGTCTTGTTCGTTTTTAGGGGAAATGCTTTCAGTTTTTCACCATTTAGAATGATATTAGCCATGGGCTTAGCATAGATGGCCTTTACAATGTTGAGGAATGATCCCACTATCCCTATTTTTTCTAGTGTTTTGAGCATGAAGGGATACTGTATTTTATCAAATGCTTTTTCTGCATCTATTGAAATAATCATGTGATTCTTGACTTTAAGTCTATTGATATGGTGAATGACATTTATTGATTTCCTGATGTTGAACCAACCTTGCATCCCTGGGATGAAACCCACTTGATCATGGTGCACTATCTTTTTAATATGTTTTTGTATGCGATTTGCTAAAATTTTGTTGAGAATTTTTGTGTCGATGTTCATTAAGGATATTGGTCTGAAATTTTCTTTCCTCGATGTGTCTCTGTCTGGTTTAGGTATCAGCATGATATTGGCTTCATAGAATGAGTTTGGGAGGGTTCCCTCCTCTTCTATTTTATGGAATACTTTGAGAAGTATTGGAATGAGCTCTTCTTTAAAGGTTTTGTAGGACTCGGCTGAGAACCCATCTGGTCTCGGACTTTTCTTTGTTGGTAGGCTTTTGATGACCTCTTCTATTCATTACTTGAAATTGGTCTATTTAAATTGTGTATGTCCTCCTCATTCAGTTTAGGGAATTCATATGTCTCTAGAAACCTGTTGATGTCTTCGAAATTTTCTATTTTGTTGGAGTATAGATTTTCAAAATAGCTTCTAATTATGTTTTGTATTTCAATCCTGTCTGTTGTGATATTTCCTGTTCATTTCGAATTTTAGTGATTTGGGTTTTCTCTCGTCTTCTCTTTGTTAGTGTGGCTAAAGGTTTATCAATTTTGTTTAGTTTTTCAAAGAACCAACTATTTATTTTGTCAATTTTTTGTATTGTTTCTTTTGTTTCAATTTCATTGATTTCAGCTCTGAGTTTAACTATTTCCTGTCTTCTACTACTTTTGGTGCTGGTCTGTTCTTCTTTTTCTAGGGCTTTGAGCTGTAGTGTTAGGTTGTTTATTTGTTGAGTTTCACTTCTTTTATTAAATGCGCTCCATGAAATAAATTTCTCTGTAAGTACTGCTTTCATAGTGTCCAGAGATTTTGATATGATGTTTCTTTATTCTCATTTACCTCTAAGAATTTTTTAATTTCCTTCCTAATATCTTCTGTTATCCATTCATCATATAATAGCATATTGTTTAATCTCCAGTTGTTGGAATAGTTTCTGTTTTTTACTCTTTCATTTGTTTCTAACTTCAATCCATTATGATCTAATAGAATACAAGGTAGTGTCTCCATCCTCTTGTATTTGCCAACATTAGCTTTGTGGCATAATATATGGTCTATTTTAGAGAAGGATCCATGTGCTGCTGAGAAGAAAGTGTATTCACTCTTGGTTGGATGGTATATTCTATAAATGTCTGTTAAGTCTAAATTATTGAATGTGTTATTGAGATCTATGGTTTCTTTGTTCAATTTTTGTCTGGAAGCTCTGTCCAGTGGTGAGAGAGGTGTGTTAAAATCACCTAGTATTATTGTGTTATGGTCTATTTGGTTTCTGAAATTGAGAAGGATTTGTTTGACATACATGGATGAGCCAATGTTTGGGGCATAGATGTTTATGATTGTTATATCTTGCTGATTTATGCTTCCCTTAAGCAGTATGAAATGACCTTCTTTATCCCTTCTGACTAACTTTGGCTTGAAGTCCACACTATCTGAAATGAGGATGGATATTCCAGCTTTTTTGCTGAGTCCATGTGCATGGTATGTTTTTCCCCATCCTTTCACCTTTAGTCTAGGGGTATCTTTTTCTATGAGGTGAGTCTCTTGTAGGCAACATATTGTTGGATCTTTCTTTTTAATCCAATCTGCCAGTCTATGTCTTTTGATTGATGAATTCAGGCCATTAACATTCAGGGTTATTATTGAGATATGATTTGATTTCCCGGTCATTTGGTTCATTTTTTAAATTTTATTCATTTATTTATTTATTTGACATGACTTGGTTCCTCCTTTATTCGACAATTCCTTTAGGATAATTCCTCCCTTTGCTGATTTGCTTCTTTGTTTTTCGTCTCTTCCTCATGGAATATTTTGCTGAGAATGTTCTGTAATGCTGGCTTTCTTTTTGTACATTCTTTTAGCTTTTGTTTATCATGGAAGGATTTTATTTCATCGTCAAATTTGAAGGTAAGTTTTGCTGGGTATAAGATTCTTGGTTGGCATCCATTTTCTTTCATAGCTTGAAAAATGTTGTTCCAGGCCCTTCTTGCTTTTAGGGTCTGGATTGAAAAATCTGCTGATATCCATATTGGTTTCTCCCTGAATGTAATTTGATTCTTTTCTCTCACAGCCTTTAAAATTCTGTCTTTATTTTTTATGTAGGCATTTTCATTATAATGTGCCTTGGTGTGGGTCTGTTGTAATTTTGTGTAATTGAAGTCCTATAAGCCTCTTGAACTTGATTTTCCATTTCATTCTTCAGATTTGGGAAATTTTCTGATATTATTTCATTGAATAGATTGTTCATTCCTTTGGTTTGTTTCTCTAGGCCTTCCTCAATCCCGATAATTCTTAAATTTGGCCTTTACATGATATCCCATAGTTCTTGTAGATTCTGTTCATGATTTCTTACCATCTTCTCTGTTTGTTCAACTTTGTTTTCAAGGTTAAATATTTTGTCTTCAATGTCTGAGGTTCTGTCTTCCAGGTGTTCTATCCTATTGGATATGCTTTCTATGGAGTTCTTAATTTGGTTTATTGTTTCCTTCATTTCAAGGATTTATGTTTGGTTTTTTTTTCAATATCTCTAACTCTTTATTGAAATGATCTTTTGCTTCCCGTATTTGCTATTTTAACTGTCGATTGGTGCGATCATTCAATGCCTGCATTTGCTCCTTCATCTCATCCTTCAATGCCTGCATTTGCTCTTTCATCTCATCATTCAGTGCCTGTATTTGTTCTTTCATCTCCTCGTTCATTTTAATTATGTACATTCTGAACTCCTTTTCTGTCATTTCTTCTGCCATGCTGTCATTGGGTTTTATTGATGTAACATCTAGATTTGTTTGAGGCATATTCTTCCCTTGTTTTCTCATGTTGTTCAGGTATCAGTGGACCGCTGAGATAATGCAGATTTCCTCTATTGACTTATAATGTCCCTGAAGATTTCTAGTATATCCCCCCTTAGCCTTCAGTAGGCTGAAGTCTTGGAGGAAGTTGAAATTGCGGTGCTCCACAGGAAGCTGCCTCTCTAGGTGGGGTATAATCCCTGCTAGTGGGCAGAAGTCCCTCCACTTGTTGACCAATGGTCATCCAAAGGGGACCTAGGCTGTGGGCTGAGGCAAGGCCTGTTTGGGCCTGTGTCTCTGGTTTTACCGTCTTTGTGGGAAAACCTCACCAGGCAGGGAAGACTCACCTGGTGGGGAGGTCTCACTGGTTGGTTCCCCTCCTAGAGGTTCCCCTCAATCTACAACTACTGCCTGAGCTGGACTGCCTTCCTCTGCAATGTTCCCAGGGGCCTGGCCCTACCTTCTGGGCTTGAGAGCCTCACCCTTCGCAGCTGAGTCTCCTTAGGCTGCCTCTCCTCAGAGAATCTGCCCGAAGTCCTGGAACCTTTGCTCCACCCCTAAGCGAGTCTTTGTGTGGCTCTTCCACCAAGAAGACTCCTAGATCCTGGGACCCTGCTCTCCACCTAATCGAATGGCTATGCAGCCCCTCCTCTGAGCAGCCACCTGGAGCCCCGTACAATCGCTCTGAGTCCCAGAGACCCGCCACACGCCTCTTCCTCCAGACAGCCGCCTGGTGTTCCGGTGTGGTCACTAGGAGTCCAAGCATCTCCCTGGGAGCTTCCTCCTCACGCCAACCGCCTGTAGCTCTGGGCAGTCACTCCAAGTCCAAGTGACCTGCCCTGTTCCTCCTCCTCCTCCAGGCAGCTCCCCGGCTGTTCAGGAGCAGTCACTGTGAGTCACTCTGAGTTGCTCTGAGTCCACGTGACCCGCTGCATGCCTCCTCCGGGAAGCCACCCGGAGCTCTGGTGCGGCCACTGGAGACCAATCGACCCACCGCGCTCCTCCTCCAGGCAGCCCCCCTGTGTTCAGGAGCGGTCCCTTTAAGTCCAAACAACTCACCACTCGCCTCCTCCTCTGAGCAGCTGCCTGGAGCTCCAACGCAGTCACTGTGAGTCCAAGTGACCCGCCATGCTCCTCCTCCTCCTCCTCCTCCTACTCCTCCGCCTCCTCTGGGAAGGCCCTGTTGTTCAGGAAATGTCGCTTTGAGTCCAAACAGCTCGCTGTGCAGCTCCTCCTCCAGCAACTGCCTGTAGCTCTGGTATAGTCACTCCGAATGCAAGCAGCTACACTTCTCCTCCTCCTCCTCAGGGCAGGCCCTGGTGTTCAGGAATGGTTGCTCTGAGTCCAAACAGCTCGCCGAACAGCTCCTCCTCTGGCAACCGCCTGTAGCTCTGGTGCAGTTGCTCCAAGTCCAAGAGCCTCGCTGCACTGCTCTTCCTCCTCCACGCAGGCCCCGGTGTTCAGAAGTGGTCACTCTGAGTCCAAACAGCTCTCCTCGCAACCCCTCCTCTGGGCCTCCGCCCAGAGCCCCAGTGGTTGCTCCGAGTCCCAGCGCTGTGCTGAGCGGCCTCCTCTCCGATGCTCCCAGTTGTCTGAGTTCACTGCTCCAGTGGGAGGAGGGGCGTCTCGCCGGCAGCTCTACTTCACAAAGTTCCCTGCTTTCCAGGACTACTGCCCCATCTGGGATGCCTCCCCAGCGGGACTCACCCGGCTGCTTTGAGTTGGTCCCAAGTCTCTCAATTTCTCCTCTTTTGAATCCTGAGTCCTGGAGCAACATGAAATGCAGCCACCCTCTAGTCCGCCATCTTGAAACCACAAACAGATATTCTTAAAAAGATAACCAGAGGAGGAGCTAGTTATTGAATGACGGGATGTGGAGGAGAGCACTCAGTGAGATGAAGCCTAGTCTCCAAAGAGGATCAGATTTGTTCAACAGGGCAGCTCAGACCGTTAAGACAAAGAGATTAACAGGCTCTGCTAGGGAACCCAGATGCCAGGGTAGCTCAAATCCTTAGAGTAAAGGATGCAGGCATGCTGGGGAACCTGATCTGGGTCACGGCACCAAGTGAAAGGAAATGAAATGCACGAAACAACTCAGAAATCAGGCAAAGAGATTCACACACAGAAAGTTTGTCAGTTAAGGTCTGACAAAGGCCATCACTCAGAAAAGGTGAGGGAAGGAAGGGAAAAATCTAACTTTGGGGTATTTTATAGGGCTATTTATATAGGCTTGCATGAGCTGTCTATGTAAAGCTTGGGGGTGGGCTTTTCCTAGTAAAGCCACTTTGGATGAGCTATTCCTATGAATTGCCTATGTGAAGCCTTGTGGTTTAGCTATTCCTAGTAACTGCTTGTGTAAAACCTTCCAGTGGACTTTTAGAAGAACAAAAATATATTTTAATTATGTTAGTTAACAGGTGGTGAGAGGGACAGGGAGCTATCTTCTAACTTTTTTTTTTTTAAGTACCTCTCTCTGGGGCAGGAAAGTGAAACTTATTTTAAGCTTTGGACCTAATATATGTTCCTTATGGTCTAACACAAATGGGTAAATAATGCTGAATATGTTGAAATTGTCTATGTATTTCTTGTGAGACAGTTGGAATAGCTCACTTTAAAAATCAGAGCAGCACAGAATTGAAAGTTCAAATAATTTGAAAACTACATAATCCTACAAGCCTATTTCACAGAAGGTGGAAGTCAAGAATGATATTTTTTTTATCTACACCAAATCACCCTTCTAATGTCTGTATCCTAGGAAGGGGAATTAAGGTCTCTGGAATCTTTTTGGTGTCAGAATTTTTTAAAAAATTATTTAATTAATCTTTGAATTTTTCAGTCATTTGTATTATAATATCTTAAATCATGCTGCCTTTCTTATTCTATTTTTTTGTGTACTAGCAAATATATAAAAGATTTCCTCACTTATGTGTGACCACATTAATTTCATTGGCATATACTTTTTTGGGGATTTGATATGACAATATTTATAAATATTGGTGTTTATAAGTACCCATATATATGCAAATAAATGTCACTTTCAGTTGCATGGAACAGGTGAGATATAAATAGAGTTGAGTTAATAGAGTTAATTAGGAACTCTCCTATTAAAATCTATACTTGGTGAAATAAATACAATGCTAGAGATCTGCTGAGGGGTTTGCCGGCTACTGAGAAGCAACAGAAGTTGGAGTTCCAATGTGTTTCCTGAAATTGAAATACTTTCCTATCATCCAAAGCAAATTGAAGTAATTGTTAGGAATGCAGCAGACATTTAAAAGTTTTTGTGTATTGAATGCCCAAGAAATGGTGAGATCTGGGAGGAATGTTTTACACTGAAGTGCTTGGTGAGGGCTGCCAGGACATGTGACTTTCTGTAGGTGCTTTTGCTTTATTGTGGGTGGCATAGATGCAAAGAGACTCTTAACAGGGGATTCCAAAAGAGAAGATGAAAAGCATAAAGAAATACTTCTCAATCTCCAATTACTTCACACAGATACTTGTGAATTAGAGACTATGAAGGATAGGAATACAGAAATCCAGAAACAAGACAACTACAAAGACCCCAGAGGGGTAGAAGAATACAAAATTAGTGAAAGAAGAGAAAGATGTCAAGATGTCCTCATTATCACATTTATATATTAGATCTATATCACTTTTCTTTGAGGAAGAAACCACAAAGTTACATATAAGGAACACCTAAGAGAAATTGCTTAGTTGCTTAAGAACACCTGTTTCCAAACAAAATTAGATACTCTGAAGTTCCATGGGGAAAGTTGTTATTAATATGATTCCTTATGATTATTTCATTGCAAAGAACACTTAACATATATCCCCTTAATAAATTTTATGTGTATTATATACTACTGTTACTTATGGATACAGTACAATGTTATATAATAAATCTCTGAAGCATATTCATCTTGCTTTACTACAATTGTTCCTTTATTGATTATTAACTATTTCCTCCTCTCTTCTCTCAATCTTTAGAACTTTAAAATGACCAGAAACAACCTCTTTATGACATACATAATCAAAGAAGAAAAAAGATATTAAAAGCTTTGGAAGAAAAGTACCAATTGCTTATAAAGGCAAATCCATCAGAATTGCAGTCATTTTTTTTTTTTTTTGCAGAAACTCTAAAGACTTGAAGAACATGGAATGATATTCATTTTAATCCCCAAAACAAAAAACTTTGGACCAGTTTTATAAATCCAAGAAAAATTTTCCTTTGAAGTTGAATAAGAATATAAAATATTCTTCCAATATAAAAATAAAACAAAATGCAGGACAACCAATCCACATTACAGACAGTATATAATGGAATGCTTCCCTATGAAGTCAAGAAAAACACAATCACAAAACCACAGGAAAGATAAATCTCACTAGAAAAATAGCGAGCAATCAAATAACAGAAAAGAATCAAACATGATTTTAGAAGATCATCAGATCCCTAAGATCAATGAGGGAGAGAGAACTACAGAAATTTTCAAAACAATTAGAAGAAAAATTAAAAAATGACAGAAACGTATACTTTTTTCACTAATAAACTTGAATGTAATTGGGTCAAATTCTCCAATTAAAAGATGCATAGTAATTGAATTTTTTAAAAAAAGATCCATCTACATGTATTTACCAAGGGGAAAAAAAACCCCTTCATTTCAATAACAAAGACACATACTGATCACAAGTATAAGAATGGAAATAACATCCCCACCAAATGAATCCAAAAGTAAGCAGGAGTTCTTTATCCTCCAGTCCCTCCTCCCTTCCCATCAATCCCCTTTATCTAATCCACTGATCTATTTTGATGGAATACTCCACCACTACCTTGTTTTCTTTTCTCTCTCTTTACCCCTTATTTTGGACTAGCTTCCACATATCAGAGAAAATATTTGACTTTGACTTTGGGGGTGGAGGTCTGTTTTTTTTCACTCAGCATAATAGTCTCCAGTTTTATCCATCTACCAACAAATGTCAAAATTTCATTCTTTATTTAGGACTGAGTAATACCTCATTGTGTATATAAACCACATTTTCTTTATCTATTCATCTGGTGAAGGCCACTTAAGTCCATTTCATTACTTGGCTGCTGTAAATATTAGTGTAACTTTATACCTATAGTGAGCTGATTTGAAATCTTTTGGATTTATACTCAGGAATGGAATAGGTTGTCAAATAGCAGTTTCATTTCTAATTATTGAGAAGAATTCTTCCTGCTTTCCAAAGTGGTTGCACTAATTTGGAGTCCTATCAATAATGTATGAGTGTACCTTTTCCTCCACTTCCTTACCAACACTTAAAATTATTTTAATTACTGATATTGTCATTCCAACTGGAGTGAGGTAAAATATCAACATAGTTTTGATTGGCATTTACCTAATTCCTAAAGATAGTGAACATTTTTTCATAAATTTGTTTGCCTTATGTATTTCTTCTTTTGAGAAAGATCTATTTTTCTGCTCATTTATTAATTGGGTTATTCTTCTCTGTGTTAAATTTTTAAGTTATTTATATAGTCAGGATATTGCTGCTATGAGGAATGGGTGGCAAAGATCTCCAACTTTGTAGACTCTATCTTTACACTCCTTATTTTTTTCTTTGCTGTGAAAAACTTTAATTTTGTGCTATTCTGTTTATTGATTCTTGGTTTTATTTCTCAGGAATCTTGGGAAGGACATTAGATTCTGTTCTGACATTTTGAATTGCTTGGCCTACATTTCATTTCATTTTCTTTTAGTAGTTGAAGAACTTCTGGTCTAATTCATAGGTTTTGAAACACTTTGAGGTGATTTTTGTGCAGTGTGAGAGACAGGAGTCAAATTTTACTTTTCTACCAATGGATTTCCAGTTTTCCCAGCACCATTTGTTTAAAAGACTTTCTTTTCTTTGGTGGATGTTTTTGGCACATTTGTCTAGTGTCAGATAACTGTATTTATGTGTTTGTCTCTGAGTCTTCTAGTCTAATGATCTTCGTGTCTGTTTTGGTGCTAATACGTGCTGTGTTTGTTACTATAATTGTATTTTAATCTGAAGTACAGAATTGTGATGCCTCCAACATGACTCTTTGCTCAGAATTACTTTGGCTATTTTGGGCCTCTTTTTTCCCCAAAATAATTAGAACTGCTTTTACTAATTTTGTGAAAAATGCTATTGGAGAATCACAGCTTCTGGGACATGTTTCCTCTGTGTTTTTCCTTTGCTAGCAAAGCAATAAACCTCCTTTTTCCTTTTTCTCAAAAAAAAAAAAAAAAAAAGAAAAAGAAAAGAAAAATGTTATTGGTATTATAGTATGGCCATTTTGACAATATTAATTTTGCTTATCCAAGAACGTAAGGGATTTATCCATCCTCTAAGGCCTTCTTCAATTTCTTCTTCAGTGTTCTAAGATTTTATTGTAGAGGCTCTTCTCCTGTTTTGTTAGATTAATTCAAAAGTTTTTTTTGTTTTCTGGTTTTAGTAAATGGGATATCTTCTTAAATTTCCTTTCAGCAGATTTATTATTGGAATATGGGAGTTTGATTGATTTATGTTAATTAATCTTGTAGCCTGTAATTTACTAAATTTTAAAATCAACTTTAAAAGAATTCTGGTAGCATTTTGGGGGTCTTCTAAATATAGGCTCATGTAATTAGCAAACAGAGTTACTTTGAATCTTTTTTTCTCTGCTTGTATCATTACTACCTTCTTTTTCCTGATTGCTCTGTCTAGAGTTTTAAGAACTATATTGAATAGAAGTGGTGAGAGGGCATTTATGTATTGTTTACTTTTTAAATGAAATTATATTTGGTTTTCTTTATTTAGTATGATGTTGGCCTTGAGTTTGTTATATATGACCTTATAATGTTGAGGTAAGTTTCTTCTATCCCTAGTTTCTTTATGATTTGTGTTGTCTAAGGAGATAATAGAAAGGATCCATGAGAGTTTTTTTTTTTTTTTTTTTTTTTTTTAAAGTAAGTAAAATTGAAAAAAACCCTTATTCAAACTAAGTAAAATATAGAAAACCTATATTTTAATTTTAAATAAAATTAAAAATGAAAAGAGGGATATTAGAATGGATACCTCTAAAATCCAGAGAATCATTAGGGAATATTTCGACAAATTTTGTCTGTATGTTGGAAAACTTAGGAGAGATGGGCAAATTTCTAAGCATATCTGACCTAAAAAATTAAACCAAGAGTATATAAAAAAGTAAAAAGATAAAATATATTGTATGAGATTAAAGTAGCAATAAAATACCCCCAGTTAAGAAAAGTTTAGTATTAAAAGTTTCACAGCTGAATTTTACCAGACTTCAAAGGAAGATATGACATCAGTGCTTCTCAAATTATTCCATAACATAGAGGGAAAAAGAATTCTTACAAACTCATTATATAAAGTCAGTATCATCCTGCTGCTCAAACCTGATAAAAATTTTCACATAAATATGAATTTAAAAATTACAAGTATTGTTAAATGCAGAAATATTCAATAAAATACATGAAAGATGAAGTAAACATCATATTTAAAAGATTATACCATGATTAAATTTGTTTTATTTCAAGAATGTTAATTTGTTTCAATCTATGCAAATCAATGAATGTAATACATAAAACAAATAGGTATAGAAATCAACATCATCAACTCAGTAAATGGAGAAAAAATCTTTCACAAAATGCATCTCTTCAAGAAGAAAAATGGAAAACAATATAAAAATATCACACCTCAAAAAATGAAGACTATATATGACAGACCATCACTAATATACTGTGTGTGGAAACCTGAAATTATTTCCTCTGAAATCAGGAATGAATTAAGAATCTCCACTTTAACCCCTCCTATTCCAACAGTACTGAACACTTTACTGAAGAATCATGCAGGACAAATGAACAGAGCACAAACTGATTCTGCGAACCTTGTATCAGCCTGATACCTAAACCAGAAAAAGACATATTGAGGAAAAAAAACTTCAGACCTGTATTCCTCTTGAACATAGTTGCAAAAATTCTTTTAAAATATCTACAAATTGCATTAAACAATATTAAAAGAAGAGTGTATGATGATCAAGTGGAGTATATTTCAGGGATACAAGAATGATTCAACATATTGGGATTGACAAGGCACAGAGATACAAACCAAAGGAATGAACAACCTATTCAATGAAATAATATCAGAAAATTTCCCGAGCCTGAATAATGAAATGGAAAATCAAATACAAGAGGCTTACAGAACACCAAATGCACAGAATCACAACAGATCCACACCAAGGCACATTATAATGAAAATGCCTAACATTCAAAATAAAGATAGGATTTTGAAGGTCGCGAGAGAAAAGCATCAGATTACATATAGGGGGAGACCAATACAGATAGCAGCAGACTTCTCAACCCAGACTCTAAAAGCTAGAAAGGCCTGGAACAACATATTTCAAGCTCTGAAAGAACATGGTTGCCAACCAAGAATCCTATACCCAGAAAAGCTAAACTTCAGACTTGAAGATGAAATAATATCCTTCCATGATTAACAAAAGTTAAAAGAATTTACAAGTAGAAAGCCTGCATACAGCATGTTCTCAACAAAATATTCCATGAGGAGGAAATGAAAAACAACAATGGAGGTCAGCAAAGGGAGGAACTACCTTAGAGAAAAACCACTCAAAGGAGAAACCGAGCCAACTTAAAAACCAAAAATAAGCCAAATGACTGGGAATACAAATCATATCTCAATAATAACCCTGAACGTTAATGGCCTAAACTCATCAATCAAAGGACATAGACTGGCAGTATGGATTAAAAAGAAAGACCTAACAATATGCTGCCTACAAGAGACTCATCTCATAGAAAAAGACATCCACAGACTAAAGGTGAAAGGATGGGAAAAAACCTACCACACACATGGACTCACTAAAAAAGCGGGGGTTTCCATCCTTATATCAGATAAAGTGGACATCAAGCCAAAGTTAGTCAGAAGGGATAAAGAAGGACATTTCATACTGCTTAAGAGAACCATAAATTAGGAAGACATAATGATAGTAAATATTTATGCCCCAAATAATGGTGCATCTCTGTACATCAAACAAATCCTTCTCAACTTTAGGAATCAAATAGACCACAACACAATAATTCTGAGTGACTTTAATGCACCGCTGTCACCACTAGATAGATCTTCAAACAAAAACCAACAAAAGAAACCATAGAATTCAATGACACAATCAATACCTAGACTTAATAGAAATATATGGAATATTCCATCCATCAAGGAGTGGATTCACCTTCTTCTCAGCAGCACATGGAACCTTCTCCAAAGTAGACCATATGTTATGCTACAAAGCAGCCCTTAGGAAATGCAAAAAAATAGAGATACTGCCTTGTGTTCTATCAAATCATAATGCAATGAAATTAGAAATCAATGACAAAATAAAAAACAGAAATTACTCCAACACCTGGAGACTAAATAATATGCTATTGAATGAAACATGGATAACAAAAACATCAGGGAGGAGATAAAAAATTCTTAGAGGTCAATGAGAATGACAATACAGCATATCAAAATCTCTGGGACACTATGAAAGCTGTACTAAGAGGAAAATTCATTGCATGGAGTGCATCCCAGAAAAGAACGAAAAGTCAACAACTAAATGACCTAACATTACAGCTGAAAGCCCTAGAAAAAGAAGAACAGAATAACAGCAAAGTAGTAGAAGACAGGAAATAATTAAAATCAGAGCTGAAATCAATGAAATTGAAAAAAAGAAACAATTCCAAAAATTGACAAAACAAAAAGTTTGTTCTTTGAGAAAGTAAACAAAATAGACAAATGCTTAGCCACACTAATAAAAAGGAGAGAGAAGACTCAAATTACTAAAATTTGTGATGTAAAAGAAAATATCACAACGGACACCACTGAGATACAGAACATAATGAGAAGCTACTTTGAAAATCTCTATTCCAACAAAATAGAAACTACAGAAGACATTGACAAATTTCTAGAGACATATGCTCCTCCCAAACTGAACCAGGAGGACACAATTTCAACAGATCAATATCAAGCAATGAAATATAAGAAGCCATTAAAAATCTATCATCCAAGGAAAGCCCAGGACCAGACGGATTCTCAGCTGACTTCTACAAGATCTTCAAAGAAGAACTCATTCCAATACTTCTCAAAGTATTCCAGGAAATAGAAAAGGAGGATACCCTACCAAACTCATTCTATGAATCACCCTCATACCCAAACCAGGCAAAGACACATCAAGGAAAGAAAATTTTAGACCAATATCCTTGATGAATATGGATGCAAAGATCCTTAACAAAATACTGGCAAACTGTATCCAAAAACATATTAAGAAAATTGTGCACCATGATCAAGTGGGGTTCATCGTTGGAATGCAAGGATGGTTTAACATCCGTAAATCAATAAACATAATCCATCATGTCAATAGACTTAAGGATAAGAATCATACGGTTATTTCAATTGATGCAGAAAAAGCGTTCGATAAAATACAACACCTCTTCATGCTCAAAACACTAGAAAAAATAGGGATAGTAGGAACATATCTGAACATTGTAAAGGCTATTTATGCTAAGCTCATGGCCAACATCATTTATAATGTTGTTAAACTAAAACCATTCCTTTTAAAAATGGGAACAAGACAGGGATGTCCTCTTTCACCACTTCTATTCAACATTGTCCTCAAAACTGTAGCCAGAGCAATTAGGCAGACTAAAGAAATTAAAGGGATACGAATAGGAAAAGAGGAACTTAAACTGTCACTATTTGCTGATGACATGATTCTATATTTAGAGGATCCAAAAAACTCCTCCAGAAAACTTCTAGACCTCATCAATGAATTCAGCAAAATAGCAGGCTATAAAATCAACACGCATTCATCTAAAGCATTTTTATATGCAAGCGACAAAACAGCTGAAAGGAAAATGAGAAAAACAACTCCATTTGCAATAGCCTCAATAAATAAATAAATAAATAAAATACTTGGGAATCAATCTAACCAAAGAGGTAAAAGATCTCTACAAAACATTGAAGAAAGAAATTGAGGAAGACCTTAGAAGATGGAAAGGTCTCCCATGTGCTTGGATAGGCAGAATTAATATGGTCAAAATGGCTATACTACCAAAAGTGCTATACAGATTCAATGCAATTTCCAATTAAAATCCCAATGACAGACCTCACAGAAATAGAGCAAGTAATCATGAAATTCATTTGGAAGAATAAGAAACCCAGAACAGCTAAAGCAATCCTTAGCAGGAAGAATGAAACAGGGGGTATCACAATACCAGAACTTCAACTGTACTACAAAGCAATAGTAATAAAAAGGGCATAGAATTGGCACCAAAATAGACAGGTAGATCAATGGTATAGAATAGAGGACACAAACACAAACCCAAATAAATACAATTTTCTCATACTAGACAAAGGGGCCAAAAATATGCAATGGAGAAAAGATAACCTCTTCAAAAAATGGTGCTGGGAAAACTGGAAATCCATATGCAACAGAATGAAACTAAACCCCTATCTCTCACCCTGCACAAAAATCAACTCACAATGGATCAAGGACCTTGAAATCAGACCAGAGACCCTGCATCTTTATAGAAGAAAAAGTAGGTCCAAATCTTCAAATTGTTGGCTATCCCACTCCTTGGCCTATACCCAAAGGACTTAAAATCAGCATACTTCAGGGATATGGGCACATCAATGTTCATAGCTGCTCAATTCACAATAGCCAGACTGTGGAACCAACCCAGATGTCCTTCAATTGATGAATGGATAAAGAAACTGTGATATATATATACAATGGAATATTACTCAGCTATAAAGAATAATAAAATTATGGTATTTGCAGACAAATGGATGAAATTGGAGAATATCATGCTAAGTGAGATAAGCCAATCTCAAAAATCCAAAGATGAATGATCTCACTGATAAGCGGATGATGACACATAATGAGGGGTGAGAGGAGGGCAAGAATGGAGGAAGGAGGGACTGTATAGAGGGAAAATGGGGGTGGGAGGGGTGGAGGGAAGGAAAAAATAACAGAATGAATCAAACCTCATTACCCTATGTGAATGTATGATTACGCAAATGGTATACTTTTACTCCATGTACAAACAGAAACAACATGTATCCCATTTGTTTACAATAAAATATATTAAAAAAAAAACAGGAACAAGGTAAGGATACCTACTTTTACCATTCCTATCTAACATATACTTTAAATACTAGCCAGAGTAATCAGGTAAGAAAAGGAAATGAAAGGGATATGCACAGGAAAAGAAGATGTCAACTTGCTTGTGGCCAATAACATGATTCTATATATAGAAAACCTATCAACTCCACAAGAAGATTCTAGAGCTCACAAATGACTTCAACAAAGTAGCAGGAGACAAATGTTTACCCACAAATCAATCATGTTCCTATACGCCAAAGATGACTCTGCTAAAAAAAAAAATCAAACTATCCCATCCACAATAACTTTAAAAGTATAAAAACAAAATAAAATAAAAATAAACTTTGAAATTACCAAAAGAGGCAAAGGATCTTTACAATAAAAACTATAGTACAAAAGAAAGAAATTGAAGACCTCAGAAAATATTGGCTAGCCAGAATTAATATTGTTAAAATGCCGTACTAGCAAAAGGACTATACAAATTCAATGCAAATGCTATCAAAATTTGAATTTTTTTTACAGAACTGAAAAAGCAGATAAAAAATTCATTGGAAAAAATAAGAGACCCACAATAGTCAAAGTCATCCTTATTGAAGAAAGCAAAGCAGGAAGTATGACAATAATGAACTTCAAATTATCCTGAAAAGCTATATAACCAAAAAAAAGCATGGTATTGACACAAAACAGGCACAAAGTCCACCAGAATAGAGTAGAAGACTCATAAACAACCTATATAAAACAATTTTCTCATACTCTACAAAGATGCCAAAAACATAGGTTGAAGAAAAGATAGTCTTTTAAACGAACATTCTGAAATAATTGGAAATAAATGCTTAGCAGGATAAAATTTGATTTCTCCCTCTCACTGTGCACAAAACAACTCAAAGTCAATCAGAGACTCAGGAATTTGTCAGAAACCCTCCCCTTGCTACAGGAAAATGTAATTCCTACACTTAAACATGTCTGACTTCCTTAATACAACTCAGAAAGTGAAAGAAGTAAAATCAAATACCAACAAGTGGGATAGCATCAAATTAAAAAGCTTCACAGAAAAAGAAAAATGAAAGAAAAGGGAAAAAAAGTGCACAAAGAGAGAACTAAAGAATGGGGGAAATCTTTGCCACCTGATCCTTGGGTAGTGTATTTATATCTAGGATATGCTAAAAACTCAAAAAAATTAACACACACACACACACACACACACACACACAAATAATCCAATTAATAAATTAACAAATGAACTAAACAAACACTTCTCAAAGAAGAAACACAGATGGTCAAGAAATATATGAAAACATGTTCAACATCTCCAGATGGGTAAATAAATACATATGCACCTTCTGAGATTCACCAGTTTGGTTTTAGAGTTGTTTGATCTCTGACACCTGCTTCATATGAAGGAGTAGGGCACCTACTAGAGCTAATGAGATCTAGTGTGGAGGGGCCTCTAAGACAGAGAGGATCACTTCCAAGAGTAAAATTAGGAGCCATTTCCTATTAGTTCCTGGGTACTATACACTGCAAAGTGACAACTTCAGCCTGGGAAAGATCAGGCAACAAGTCTGGATATTCAGGAGGTTCCATCAGCCATATTAAGAGATTTGTGTGTTTGGGAATGCCATAAAATCTCTGAATTCACATAGACTCACACCAGAGGCAGGCAAATAGAGGGTGTCAAGGACAGCACTTGAATGTAGGACAGCTGCCACATACATAGACACACAGACATTGCACTGTGGAGATGCAAATATCTTTAAACCTCTCAATATCAGACATAATTCTAAGGAAGATTCAACAAAGATTCCATTCATCTCAGAAACATTCACAAGCTCTAATAAAAAGTGCTTCTTGCTGGAAACCACAGTGCCCTATTTTTCTCTGTGAGAATCACACTAAATTTCTTGAGGGATCATCTGAAATTTGGAGGCAGTGATTATACCTCATTTGTTTTGTGGTGCAGGGGAGGTGACCTCACCTGGCACCAGTGGACCAATTGAAGATTTGTCTTCCTGGCATGTCATCGCAAGGACTCTGGGAAGCAGAAAGGAACTTAAGGGGGCCCAGGAACCAGCCCAGGGAGGGAGTACTGTCCATTAGGTAAGAACCCAGGTTCTAAAAGTTGACCTGCCCCTAAATGGCAGAAAAGGAAACTGATCAGAGGTCCCAAGTGGTCTCTATTGAGTGAGACAAAACCACAATTCCAAGGTATTGGGCAGTAGGTCTGTAAATACTGGTTGAATGCAAATAAATGGTACTCCAGGGTTAACCCTATATACATCAGAGGAAATCTAGAAACACCAGCAATATGAGCTGCATAAGCTTGTGCTCAAACCAATTTGAAACCTGAGGAAAAAAGAGTGCCACTTTTAATTTTTTTTTTTTTTTTTGGTGGCCCTTCCATCTTTTTTTATTCTTCCTTTTTATCATATATTTAGTTTTGAGTTTAATTTTATATTCAAATTTTCTGCAGATACAAAATTGTCACTAATATGCCTAAATACATTTTAACTTTATTTTTTAAATTTTTATTTCCTCTTTTTAGTTATACAGGACAGTAACATATATTTTGACATATTCATAAAATAAGAACATCTTATTCTAATTATTATCCCAGTGTTGAGGTTGTACATAATGTGGAGATTTATTGTAGTATATTCTTATATGTACATGGGAAGGGTAAGTCAGATTTATTCCACTATCTTTCCTATTCCTGTTCCACCTCCCAAAACTTCATGGAGTATAAATTATTCGAATGTACAATCCCATTCTTGTGGTTGCACATGATGTGGAATTTCATTGGTGTTGTATTCCTACATGAACATAGAAAAGTGTCCAGTTCTACTGTCTTTCCTATTCCCATCACCCTCCCTTCTCTTTGTCTTATCCAATGAACTTCTATTCTCTGTCTCACGCCTTATCATCTGTTAGCATTCACATATCACAGAGAACATTAGACCTAGGGTTTTCTTGGGATTGACTGGCTTCCCTTAGCATGATAGTTTCCATTTCCATGCCATAATTTCATTCTCTTTTATGGCTGAGTAATATTCCCCTGTGTATAGATAGCACATTTTCTTTATTCATTCACCTGTTGAAGGGCACCTAGGTTGATTCCATATTTAGCTATTGTGAATTGAGCTGCTATAAACACTGATGTGGCTGTGTTACTGCAGTGTGCTGATTTTAAGTCCTTTGGGTATAAACCAGGGAGTGGGATAACTGGTTCAAATGGTGAGTCCATTCCAAGTTTTCTAAGGAATTTCCATATTGCTTTCCAAAGTGATTGTACCAATTTGATGTCTGGGCAGCAATGTATGATTATACTTTTCCACCATATCCTCACCAACATTTATTGTTGTTTGTATTCTTAATAATTGCCATTTTGACTGGAATGAGATGAAATCTCAGTGTAATTTTAACTTCCAATTCTCTAATTGTTAGAGATGTTGAACATTTTTTCATATATTTATTGATGAATTGTGTTTCTTCTGTGCAGTGCCTGTTCAATTCCTTTAACCATTTATTTTTGGCTTATTTTAAAATTGATATTAAGTTTTTTGAGCTTTTATATATTCTGAAGATTAATGCTCTATATGAGGTGCAGGTGGTAAGGAATTTATCCCTTTCTGTGGGCTCTCTCCTCGTGTTCTCGATTGCTTCCTTTGCTGTAAAAGAAACTTTTTAGTTTGATACCATCCAGTTTGTTGATTCTTGATTTTTCTTCTTGCACTTTAGGAGTACTTTTGAGAAGTCAGTTCATAAGGTGAAAAAATGGAGTGTTGGAACACAATTTCTTCTAGTAGGCAGAGGGTCTCCTGTCTAATGCCTAGGTCCTTCCAATTTGAGTTGAACTTTGAGCAGGATAAGAGATGGGGTTAAATTTTATTCTATTGCATATGGATTTCCAATTTTCCTAGCACCTTTTTTTGAAGAAGCTATCTTTTCTTCAATGTATGTTTATGGATCTTCATCTAATATGAGATAACTGTATCTATGTGGGTATGTCTCTGTATCTTCTATTCCATATTGTTCTTAATATTGTTCTTAATGTCTGTTTTTGTGTCAATACCATGAGGTTTTTGTTACTATGGTTCTGTAGTTTTATTTAAGATCTCGTATTGTGATGCCTCCTGTTTTACTTTTCTTGCTAAGGATTGCTTTGGCTTTTCTGGACCTCTCATTTATCCAAAGGAATTTCATGATGCTCTTTTTATTTCTATGAAGAAAGTCATTGGAATTTTAATAGGAATTGCATTAATCTCTTAAATAATTTCAGTAGTATGTCTATTTAGATAACATTTATTCTACTTTTCCAAGAGCATGGGAGATCTTTCCATTATTTTAGCTAATTTTTTATTTTATTTTATCTTTTCTTTTTTGGGATGCAACTTTTCATTTCTCTGGTTGTACATGATGTAGAGTCACACCATTTGTGTAATCATACATGTACATAGGGTAATGATGTTTGCCTCATTCCATTATCTGTCTTTCTCCTGCCCCCTCCCCACCCTTCAGTGTCCTCCACACAAACCAACACTCCTCCATTTTTCTCTTGCCTTCCCCCATTATGTATCATCATCTACTTATCAGAGAAATCATTTGACCTTTGGTTTTTTGGGGATTGACTTATTTCACTTAGCCTGATATTCTCCAACTCCATCCATTTACCTGAAAATGCCATAATTTTATTCTTCTTTTATGGTTGAATAATATTCTTTTGTATATATATATCACATTTTCTTTATCCATTAATCTATTGAAGGGCATCTAGGTTGGTTCCACAATCTAGCTATTGTGAATTGAGCTCCTATTAAACATTGATATTGCTGCATCACTGTAGTATGCTGATTTTAAGTCCTTTGGGTAAAAACCAAGGAGTGGGATAGCTGGGTCAAATGGAGGATCCATTCCAGATTTTCTAAGGAATCTCCATATTTCTTTCCAGAGTGCTGTACCAATTTTCAACTCCATCAGCATTGTATGAGTGTGCCTTTTTCCCCACATCCTCACCAACACATTTTATTTGTATTCGTGATAATAGTCAATCTAATTAAAGTGAGATGAAATCTTAGGGTATGTTTGATTTGCATTTCTCTAATTACTAGAGATGTTCAACACTTTTTCATATATTTGTTGATCAATTGTATATCTTCTGTGAAGTGTCTACCCAGTTCCTTAGCCCATTTATTGACTGGATTCTTTGTATTTTGGGTGTAAAATTTTTTAAGTTCTTTATATATTCTGGGGATTAGTGATCTATCTAAAAATAGTAGAAGACAGGAAATAATTAAAATTGAAGCTGAAATCAATGAAATTTAAACAAAAGAAACAATTTAAAAAATTGACAAAACAAAAAATTGATTCCTTGAAAAAGAAAAAGTTGGTAAACCCTTAGCTACATGAATGAAGTGAAGGAGAGAGAAATCTCAATACTAAAATTCATGATGAGAAAGGAAATATCACAACAGATATCATTGAAATACAAAACATAATAAGAAGCTATTTTGAAAATCTATACGACAACAAAATAGAAACGCCTTGAAGATATCTACAGGCTTCTAAAGACATGTGGTCCACTCCAACTGATTCTGGAGGACATACACAATTTAAAAAGATTAATTTCAAGCAATGACGTAGAAGAAGCCATCAAAAGCCTACCAACCAAGAAAAGCTCAGGACCAGATGGATTCTCAGCCAAGTTCCACAATATGTTCAAAGAAGAACCAATACTAATACTTTTCAAAATATTCCATCTTGTAAGTTCTTATTCAAGTTCTTTCTTTTAGTGTTTTCATTATAAAAGTTTTTCGCCTCCTTTGTTAGATTGTTCCAAATAATTTTTTTTAAGTCTATTGTGAATGGGATAGTTTTTCTAATTTCTCTTTCAACTGATTTTTTATTGGTGTAGAGGAAGACAAGTTAGTAACGGCTCTTAATTTTATATCCTGCTACTTTTCTGAAATTTTTTATGAGTTCTAGAAGACTACTTACTGGTAGACACTTTTTGGGTCTTCTAAATACAGAATCACGTAATAGGAAAATACGGATATTTTGAGTTCTTTTTCTATCTATTTTTTTTGTCTAATTGCTCTGGCTAGTGTTTCTAAGACTATTTGAAAGAGGGCATCCTTGCCTTTTCCAGTTTTTAAAGGGAATGATTTCAATTTTTCTCTATTTAGAATGATGTTGGCCTTGGGTTTAATATAGATAGCTTTTACAATATTGAGGTATATTCCTACAATTCCTAGTTTTTTTCTAGTGTTTTGAAATGGATGAATGGATGTTCAGTTTTTGTCAAATGCTTTTTCTGTATCCATTGACATAATCATGTAATTATTTTAAAAATTGTTCTTTTTACTTATACATGAAAGTAGAATGTATTTTTGCAAATTATCCATATGTACAGCATAACTTATTCTAATTAGGTTACTGTTCTTATAATTGTACATGATGCAGAGTTATCCTGATCATGTATTCAAGGGTAGGAAAGTTATGTTTGATTAATTCAACTGACCTTCTTGTTCCCTCCCATGCTCCTTCCTTTGTTAATCCAATGTACTTCTATTCTTTCTTGCCACTCCCTCCCTTATCATGGGTTAGCATCCACATGTAAAAGAGAATATAGACCTTTGGTTTTTTAGTATTAGTTTGTTTTACTTAGCATGATATTCTCCAGCTTGATCCATTTGTCTATAAATGCCATACTTCATTCTTCCTGTGACTGAGTGATATTCTATTGTGTATGTATATCACATTTTCCTTATCCATTCATCTGTTGAAGGCAGTTATTTGCTTCCAAAGTTTAGCTATAATGAGTTGAGCTGCTATAAACATTGCTGTAACTGTATCACTGTAGTTTCTGATTTTAAGTTCTTTGGACATAAATCAGGGAGTGGGGTTACTGGGTCAAATGGTGGTTCCTTTCATTCCAAGTTTTCTAAGGAATCACCACACTGCTTTCCATAGTGGTTGTACCAATTTGCAGTCCCACCAGCAATGTGTGACTGAACATGTTTCCCCACCATCATTCCTCATCATCATTTATTGTTGCTTGTATTATTGGAGTGAGATTGATCTCAGTGCAGTTTTAATTGTCATTTCTCTAACAGCATATATATATATATATATATATATATATGTTTACTGATCATATTTCTTTTATTAAGTGTCTGTTCATTCCTTCATCCACTTATTGATTGCGTTATTTGTAGTTTTGTGTTGTTTATTAAGTTCTTTGTATATTCTGGAATTTAATACTCTATAAGAGATGCATGTGGTAAAGATTTTCTTCCATTCTGTAAGATCTCTTTCAAGTTCTTGATTATTTCCTTTGTTATAAAGTTTTAAGTTTGGTAACATTTCCTTTATTGATTCTTAATTTTACTTTTTGCACATGTCTTTTTGAGGAAGTCAGTTCTTAAGCCAACATTATGGAGAGTTGGGCCTAAGTTTTGTTGTAGTAAGCTCAGGTTCTCTGGTCTATTGCCTAGGTCCTTGATCCAACCTCCTACATCACTCTTTAAGGATTGCTTTGGCTATTGTGGGCCTCTCATTTATCCAAAGGAATTTCATGACTGCTTTTTCTATTTCTATAAGGAAACTCATTGGACTTTTATTAGCAACTGCATTAATTCTATATAGCTCATTTAGTAGTGTGGCCATTTAAAACATATTAATTCTGCCTGCCCAAGAACCTGGGAGATCTTCCCATTTTCTGAGGTCTTCAATTTATTTTTTAGTGTTCTGCAATTTTAATTATAGTGGTATTTCACCTCTTTGTTAGATTCATTCCCACATATATTTTTCAAGGCTATTATAAGCAGCCTACTTTTCCTGATTTCTCTCTCAGTTGATACATCATCAATATATAGGAATGTAATTTATTTATGGGTGGTTATTTTATATCCTGCTACTTTGCTGAATTTATTTATGAGTTCAAAAATCTTTCTAGTAGTTTTTTGGATATTCTAAATGTAGAATCATATCATCAGCAAATTGGGATAGTTTGAGATCTTTTCATGTTTGTATCCCTTTAATTTCTCTTTTCTTCTTCTTCTGGCAAGGATTTTAGGGACTATGTTGAATTAGAGTGGTGAAAGAGGGCATTCCCGTGTTTCCAGTTTTTACAGGGAATGAAAAACCTTTTTTTCCATTTAGATTTATGTTGGCTTTGGGTCTAGCCTCTATGACTTTTACAATGTTGATGTAAGTTCCTACTATCCATAGATTTTCTAGTGTTTTGGGCATAAGTGGATGCTAAATCTTGTGAAATGCTTTTTCTACCTCTATTGAAATAATAAGGTGATTCTTTTAGTCTATTGATGTGATGAATTATACTTATTGACTTCCATTTGTTGAACCAAACTTTCATTCCTGGAATGAACCCCACTTGATCACAGTGCACTATCTTTTAAATATATTTTTGTATGCATTTTGCCCATTTTTTTGAATTTTTTCATCAGTGTTCATCAGGGGTATTGGTTTGAAGTTTTCTTTCAATGATGTGTCTTTGTCAGGTTTTGTTAGGGTAATGCTAGCTTCATAGAGTAAGTTTGGAAGGGGTCCCTCCTTTTCTATAATTCGAGATAATTTGGGATATTTTGAGAAGTATTGTTGTAAATTCTTCTTAGAAGGTCTGGTAGAACTTGGCTGAGAATCCATCTGGTCCTGGGCTTTTCTTTGTTGATAGACTTCTAAGTGATTCTTCAATTTTATTTCTTGAAATTGATCTGTTTAAGTCATCTCTATTCTCTTGATTTGATTTGAATGGTAATGTCTATAAAATTGTCAATATCTTCAAAATTTTCCACTTTATTGGAGTATAGATTTCCAAAGTAGCAACTGATTACCTATTTTTCAATTGTGTTCATAGTGACATTTCCTTTTTTTAATCACAAATTATAGTGATTTGAGTTTTCTGTTTTTTCTTCATTAGTTTGGGTAAGGGTTTATCAATTTTATTCAATTGTGAATCTTTTAACTTTTGCTTATCATGGAGTATTTTTATTTCATTATCAAATCTGAAACTTAGTTTTGTTGGGTATTGCAGATTTTCTTTCAGAGCTTGGTATGCATTATTACATGACCTCCTAACCTTAAGGATCTGAGTTGAGAAATCAGTTTACATTCAAATTTGTTTCCCTCTAAATGTTACTTGACTTTATTTTCTGTATCATTATTCTGGATGTTAGGCATCTTTACAATAATGTAACTTAGTGTGGATCTATTTTAATTTTGCAGATTTGGGGTCCTGTAAACTTCCTGTATTCAATTCTCCATTTCATTCTTAAGGTTTGGGAAATTTTCAGGTATTAATACCTTTGGTTTGTATCTCCAAGCCTTTGTCTATTCTGATAAATCTTAAGTTTTTCTTGTCATATTATCTCATATTTTTGGAAGTTCTGTTCATTTTCTGATAATATCTTTTTTCCATGCTCAATTGTATTTTCAAGATTATATATTTTATTTTCAGTGCCTAAGACTCCGTCTTTGAAGTTGTCTGAACTTCTGGTCATTCTTTCCAATAAGATTTTTGTTTGATATACTGATTCCTTAACTTCCAGGATTTCTACTTGTTTTTTTTTTTTTTTTTCCCCCCTGGAATTTCTCTTTCTTTATTGAAGTAATCTTTTGTTTCCTGCATTTTCTCCTTTACATTGTCCTTTACTTCACAGGTCAATTTAACTATGAGCCTAACATTTCTTCCATTGTTGTGTGAATGGACTCTGTTTTGAGGTATTTTGTTTTGTTTGAGGCTATTTGTTCCCTTGTTATTTCATGATGTTTATATGTTTACCCACCTAACAATCGATTTGGATGCATTAGGGTTTCTACCTTGTGAAATTATACTGTTCTTGAAGACTTTTGGTTCCTCACAGTTTAGGGAGAGATGGATAGTAACAACAACTGATGCAAAAAATTTTCAGCTTTAACCAAACAACTCTTCCAATGAAATCTACAATGTTGATTTTTACAATACTCAGAAATGTCATGATCAGTTATTTGCCCATGGTAAAACAGTAAGTTTACATATGTAAGGGTTTATAATTTCATGTATGATCATGTTTAGAACAGAAGTGATGTATGATGTGGTGATTTTGAGGAAGGAGGAGCAAAAATAGAGGTAAAAAATTAAATAAAGATTGGATGAGAGAACAATAGAGAAAGTGGGGAGGGACAAGGGAGAGAAAAAATGTAAAAAAAAAATAAAAAATTTGAAAATTAAAAGAAATATAAAAATAAAAAGCAAAAATTACAGAAAAGAAAAGTCAACAAGAACAAAAATGATACATACTAATCAAACATTGTAGTCTTCATAATATTGATCTATGAAAAACAACTGCCTTCAAATAAGATGGCAGAAATTAGAAAAAATAAGGATATATGAATAAGTATTCAGTTAGAGTTCTTTAAACTGAAAACCGTAGCATGAAAACCAGAAGAACAAGAACAACAACAAACCAAATAACTCAATTAATAAATGGGCCAAGGAACTCAACAGATACTGCACTGAAGAAATACAATTGATCCACAAATATATGAAAAATGGTCAACATTTCTAGCAGATAGAGAAATGCAAATCAAAACTACTTGAGATTCCATCTCACTCCAGTCAGAATGGCAATCACCAAGAATAGAAGCAACAATAAATGTTAGCGAGCATGTGGGGAAAAAAGTATACTTATACATTGTTAGTGGGATTGCAGATTGGGGCAACCACTCTGGAAAGCAGCATGTAGATTCCTCAGAAAACTTGGAATAAAACCATCATTTGACCCCAGGTATCCCACTCCTTGGTTTATACCCAAAGAACTACAGCAATGTTTATAGCAGTTCAACTCACAATAGTTAAACTATGCACTAACCTAGTGTCCTTCAACAGATGAAAGGATAAACTTATAGAAATATTACTCAGCCTTAAAGAAGAATGAAATTAATGCTTTTGCTGGTAAATGGGTGGACCTGGAGAATATTATGCTAATCAGAATAAGCCAATCCCTGTAAGAACCAAAGGCTGAATGTTTTCTCTGATACGTGGATGCTAATTCACAATGCAGGGACAGGGGTGGTGGTGGTGGTGGTGGTGGTAGTGGTGTTTTGTAAACAGAGGAGTGAAGAGAGGGGAGAGGATCTAAGTACAGAAATTAGAGTAGAATGTGCATATATTATTACACAACCTGTGCAACATTAAAATGGTATATCATGTACAACCAGAAGAATGAGAAGTTATACTCCATTTATGTATGATGTGTCAAAGTACATTCTACTCATATTACTAAGTAGAACAAATTAAAAAATAAGACATGGAGTTCTTTAAGAGGAAAAGGAGAACAAATGGGGTGGTAGGAAATGTTTTGTAGATTCAAGAGATGTGTTGGGTATATGCAGAACTGATGTAGGCTATGTTTTTAAGAGGGGAGAGGTTGAAAATTTAAAAAATTATAAAAAATAGAAGTAAAAGAGTTGAAGGGTTGGCCATGGGCAGGCTTCCCCTCATATCCCTTATATCCAGGGGTTTCCCACGCCAAGATATTTCATTACTTATAAATCTCTTTAGACCTTATTGCCCCAACCCTGCTCTTGCACAGAACTCAGCTCTAATCCTATTCCTTAATCTTGTGTTGCTCTACACCAACTTTGCCAGCCCTCAAGTCTTTCAGTCCACTACTGAGCATCAGTGGAGTGTTTTTTCTTTCACTCATCTCTCAGAAAAGTAGTTTTCTCACTATTTGAGTCTCAAGTCACAGAATTGTGAGAAAAGACACTTTCTGCCAAACTACCATACTGTCTTTGAATTTTCTTTTTAAAATTTTTTTTAAATTTTCTTTCTTCTAATTAGCTATACATGACAATAGAATGAATTAGTACATTTTGATAGATCATACATAAATGGAGTGCAATTTCTTATTTTTCTGATTAAACATATTGCAGGATCACATGGGTCAGGCAGTCATATGTATAGGCAGTCATATGTTCAAAAATATATTGTATTAAAATAAATACCCAGTTCCTAGTGACATCTACAACAGTAATTAGCACAAAAACAGACATGATGAGGTCCACTCTTGTCAACAATAAGAACAATAACAATAAACTAGTCTGATTATAAATAAAAAATCAGGTGTCAACTATGTCACTCAGCAGTAATACTTGCATCAGAATTAATGGTGGGGTTAGGAGTTAGATAAACCAATTAATTCCAAAAGATGGTAAAAAATACAGTTAATTAAGAGGAAAAATGTGCTAGGAAAATATAGAAAAGAGTTTGAAATTTCAAAATGTGAACAGGAAAATGCAGAAGAGATGTAATAGGTGAGAGTTATAAAGAGGGAGAGAAAAAAAGTAAAGTGAGAGACAAAGAAAGAACAATAGAATTGGACTGTTAGCTGGTGAAGAAAAGGGAGAAAGAGAAATAAGAGATATAAACAAATGAAACAATGCAAAACAAACCAAAAGATGCAAACCAAAAATTTCTATCCCTCAAAAAAAAAAAAAGGCAAAGAAAAATAACTACAATGAAAAATGTTGATAATGAGAGAAGAATAGAAGAACTTGAGATTATGTGAGGGAAATGAGAGGGAGGGGGCATGAAAGATGGTGGACTGAGACAGGCATCATTACCCTATGTACATGTATGATTACATGAATGGTATGAATCTACATTGTGCACAACCATAGAAATGAAATGATGGACCCCATTTGTGTACAATGAATCAAAATGCAGTCTGTAAAAAATAAGAATTAAAAAAAAATGGTAAAAGAGATCATTATATGGGCTGGGACTGGGACTCAGTGGCAGAGTACTTGCCTAGCATGTGTGAGGCATGGGGTTCAATCCTTAGCACCACATAAAAATAAACAAAATTTAAAAAGAAAATGAGTAAAAAGAAACATGTATATGCACATACATGTGTGTGTGTCTCTAGTTAGCACAGCAAGAACTCACACACAAGTACAAATACACACACAAACTTAAGAAAAAAGGAAAATATTCTTAATAAAAAATTTGTGGGATCATCTCCGTGGAGGTGGTCAGAATAGTTGTCGAGAATTCCTGTCTATACTTAACTCTCTTTCTATTTTTTCATGAGCTATGTAACCCCTTCCTCATTTTGTAGTTATTTTACTGTCTATTTATTAAAAGTATTAATGGAAAAAATTGGTGGTAAACAAAAAATTCAAAAATTTAAAATTTTTTACTTACCATAGGTTACTTCAACCACAGTATTTTCTTTCTTCATGTGACTTTGAATTACTTTCTAGTATTCTTCATTTTAACCACAGGGACTCCATTTGCATTTCTTGTAGGGTAAATAAAATAGTGACAAACTCTGCTTTTGTTTCTCTGGAAAGTACTAATTATATTTAAATGTTTCCCTAGATTTTTGCCAGATATGGATTTTGTGATTTATTTATTTTTGTCTTCAATGCCTTTTTGCTTATATAATTTTAATTAGAAATCAGCAGTAAATCATATTTAGGAACATGAAATGAGTTGTTTTTCTCTTGAGGCTTTCAAGATTCTTTATTTGGTTTTGCATAATTTGATCACAATATGAAAAATTGGCACAGATTTTTAAGGATTTTTCTTTATTGTAGTTCCTTAAGCTTCTTGTATATTTTTTTTCTTCAAATTAAAACTATTAGATCTTTAAAACTACAATTTTAGTCCTTTCTAGTCTCTCACACTCTTGTCTCCTTTTAGAAATACTAGGAATATATTGGTATGCCTGATTCTACCTCAGAGGTTGCTAGACGTTGTTGATATTTTAATTATTATTTTCCTTCCTTCTTCTCACACTAAATTATTTAAATTAACCAACATTCAACTTTTACTCACACCTGCAACTGGAAACCCTTCATAATATTTTTCATTTAAGTTTTTGGTAGATGTCTGAGCACTGTTATCTAAGATCTCTGACTCTTAAAAAGTTTTGGTCTCTTTCTTTCTGGTTTCTCATGTTTTCCCATGATCCATGATTCCAGCTATTGCAAGGTATACTAGGATGGGTATGGTGTATAGATCTACTTGAGTTAAGACTCAGCTCAGTGGTGGTGCTGCCTGACACAAAATTAATGTTACTTCTACATAATCTTTATGCTTCCAAACTTGCTATCAAGGTAGGCAGTTTTAGAATATAGCCAAAATTAGCTTGTTAGATTATATTTTTTTGCCCTTTTTAATAAATAGTGAGTGGGCTGGGGCTGTGACTCAGCAGTAGAGTTCTTGCCTATCATGTGTGAGGCACTGGGTTTGATTCTCAGCACCTCATATAAATAAATGAATAAAATAAAGGTACATCAACAACTAAAAAATATTTAAAAAATAAAGGAATAAACAATGAGTATCTTTGGTTAATTTATGTTTTTACTGAGTCACTCTAAAAGGTAACTCTTAAAAGTGACTTAGATACTAGATAATTAAATGTTGAAGGAAAAAAATCACACTATATGCCATCAAAGGTGTCAAAGTAATTGAAGAGCTTTAAGTTACCAAAAAATCAGGCATTTAATTGTCAAAAAATTGAAAACATGAAAATTTCTGAAAATCCCCTAACATCTAACCTACATATTAGTATTTTACTTGTGATCTGAACTGTACCTTGAATTTAGCTAAATTTGTCAAATTCTACTTATTGGGTTTTTGTTCATTTTTTCTATTTTGGAGGGTTGTTTCTAATTTTCTTCATGTTACAACTCCCTTTTTCTTTGAGATAATGGAATATTATTCAGTCATAAAAAAGAATAATATTATGGCATTTGCAGATAAATGGATGGAATTGGAGAATATCATGCTAAGTGAAATTAACCAGTCCCTAAAAACCAAAGGCCAAATGTTTTCCCTGACAAGTGGATGATAAATTGAACTTTAAATTTTTTTTTTCCTGCTGATATCTATTGCTCTTTAACCTTAACTCATTTGGTCAAATTTTTTTCTATACAATGAAGCACACAGTAACATATTTCTCATTGGAATTTACCTGAAGTGGGCATATCAAGATTCAAAGCCAACATCAAAAGGAAGTGATGAAAACAAACTAAGAAACTTGTAAACATTAATTATTTGTGGTTATAGAAGTACTTAATTATTATTGTAAAAACAATGGATTTTTAAGCTTTTCTTTGGTTTTATTTTCCTATGTGAATTTGTGTATTTATGTACATATACTTCATTTTTATGCTATGGATCATGTATGTATTAGTCTTAAATTTAGCCTTACATCATAGATTTGATAGTTATTACATTTTTCCAGTAATTTTCTTGTAAGCAATATTTTATCAGGATAAAAAGGATAAGTCTACCAAATGGATAAATAAAAACGAAAGAGTAATTTTCATGTTTATATAAGGGAAAATATCTTTATGCATATTATATTCCTGTTCTTTTAAAATTTCTCCTAGGTTATTTTGAAACATTACATGGATTGAAATTCTTATTAACAATGAGTGAATGAAAACAAAGCAAATATAAAGTTGTTGATTTACAGGTGAGACATTATGGATAAGATGAGTATTTTTGTGGTTGATTATTTAATGGTCTCATTACCTTAATTTCAAATGTACTGGTCTGTAAACAATATAATAATGTTTCATATTTTTCTTATGTGAAATTATATTATTTAGATTTATAAATATGTTTATGATAAGCACATAAACATTTTATTTGTTTGAACTTTGCAATTTGGTTATCATAGTAATTTTTTATTTGTTTAAAATGCAAATAGGCAGTTATCAGACCACCATACTCTAACTTGAAAATTATGTTATCTTAAGTAATGTGAAATTTAAAGCCTTATTAAACAAACATACTTGAATACTTTTTAAATCATTTTATTTGTATTATAGTGGAGTTTAGTTTTAGTTACAGAATTTGCTACTAAACTGACTAGACACAAATAATTTTGTTCTTGTATCATTTATGAAAGCACTTGAAGTATCTATTTCTTTCATTTTCTGACCTTTTAATCCTGGAAAAAAGAAAAGAATAATTTACAAGTATTTCTGCAAAATGTTGCCAAAATTTAGTGCAATTAGTTGAAATCTATTATCTCCAAAGTTTCTTGTATAATCTCATTGTCATTAGATATAAAATGACCAAGGATATAGGTTTGCTTCAGGACATTTAAAATTTATTACTTAATAGTACAACAACTATTAGCTATCTTTAACCAAATACATAGCTCATACCACTTTAGGAGATAATTATTTTAATAACCCTAGAAAGTTATTTATTTATATTCTAATTTTACACATGTAGAAACACTTTTAAAGTCTTTAAACTACTTATTCAATTCACTCTTACAAAAATAGAATTTTCACAAAATGTAAAACTAAAATAAAGTTGATGTTCTTAATTATTAGCAAATAAATAAATGCTTTTTCTATGTAAAGAGTGAAAGTATATCTATAACTAGAACAATTAACTATAAGAATCACAATATCTGGAATACAAAAATTTTTTTCAAAATCTGTTTTAAATTCCTTATATATAATCACAAATGAAAATTCCCACATCAGCATAATTTTTGAAAGAGAAACTATGATTTATGTACTTGAACAGAGTCTTTAAATGATCTGTTGCAATTACCTTTCCCCATTTTGAAATATAAAACCATATACCCATAAATTTGAAATAAACTATATAATATCATTCTCTTTTGGGAAGGCAAAGTCAAAACTAGAATCCTGATTTTTTGATGCTTCATGAAAGTCATTTTTATCTTAACTCTCTCTACTTCCCTAATATAATTTCTAAGTTGTGAAATTATGTGTACACACACACACACACACACACACGCACATACATACACACACACACACACACACTCACAAATCCGAGGATTTCTAAGTAAGGACAAGGAATACCTATTGATTGTTTCCTACTAATTTAGAAAAAAAAAAATTCTTCTAATACAAGTAGTTTTTGATCTGAATTGTGAAAAATTATTCTCAAAAGACTAAGTGGATAATTTTCAGCAAGGAAAATGAATTTTAAAGTTTGTCTGGTTTAGCTACCTTCTTGCTAAAAAAAGTTAGACAGTTAATGGTACTTTAAAGTGATTCCCATCTACCATTTTTAGACTTTCTAAACATAACCATCTCCTTATTCTCAAAATTACAATTTTTGTATTTTTTAGTGTGATTTTGTCTTGTTCTTTCCAAATCATTGAAATTTAAAGAAAATTAACCTATCTCTATATTTTTATTTTTAAAGTGAACAAATTTCTTTATTTTATAGATGGAAATCAAAGTAGTCACAGGTTTTAAACCTAATATAAATATGTGACATAGAAAAATAAGTTATTTTATTTAATAAAATTTTAATGCATGGACTAATGGAATCACAAACTCTATAAGAACCGAACAAATCCAGTTTTCATGATTTGTCTTTTAGTGTCTCCAGTGTATACTCACCACTTCTTCCCGCTTGGTCTTGTCTGTTGCTGGCCAAGCTTCCAGAGGCAGATCAGGAAGAAGGGGGGGCAGCTGCATGGGGAACATCGGAGGCAGATGTGGCTGTGGTGGCAGGGGATGCAGGGAGTGCAGAGGTGGCTGGGGCTGGATGGGCTGGATGGGCTGGATGGGCTGGATGGGCTGGTGAGGCTGTGGCTGAATGGATTGGGGCTGGAAGGGCTGCTGGAAGGGCTGCTGGGCAGGTGGAGGGAGGTTTGGCTGGTGGTGTTGGGTTGGAGTCATGGAGTGGTGGCCAGGAACTGGCATCATTGGTTGCTGGGGGGCCACAGGCTGTTGAGCTGGCACCACTGGGATGTGGTGATGAGGCGGAAGGGTGTGACTCGGGGTATGCTGTTGAGACAGCACGGGGATGATTTGGTGGTGCAGCCATCCACCCATGGGTTCGTAACCATAGGAAGGATACTGGTGAGAAACAGAGAGTCAGGTTTACCATTGGCTCAGTTGACTTCCAACTGGAGAAGTAGCAATGTTTTCTTTGTCATTCTGACCATATGAATATTTTAGTCAGTTTTTCTTTTGCAAGAATTTTCAACTGTGTACACAGATATGACCTTTTTACAAACTAAAATTTTCATTAGTGTCTGTATGTCGAGTAGACATGATACTTTGCTTAATAATGGAATTTAAATGCATACCTAAATATTTTAAGGGAATAAAGAATAAAATATTTACATACAGGCTGCCTTATCATGCTCTGGTACCACTTCAAAGGGGTAAGCACCTTAAAAGAAAGAGACATTAGAATGGTTTTATATAATTGTCTTATTCAAAATGTAAACTCACTAATAAAGATGAAATATAGACTTACTAATGAAATTCTGCAAACATTAGACTGATAATATAATTTCAACAAAAGAAAGAAGATAAACCAGGTGCTTCCTGTTTAGTGGGTACTGTGTTATACACATCACATACCATTTTCATGTTTTCTTACTTGATCTGAGGCAAATATCATCGCCCTCACTTATACAAATAACGTAATTAAAAGACTTCATTAACCTCACTGGGATTATAAAAATAGTAATTCTATTTAGTCTAAAGGGCATGCTCATTACTCTGTGAATAATCACAAGAAATTATTTAATCCAATTTTCACTTTAACATTTTGACATTCTTCGATTTCACAAAAAGAGAAGGCAGAATTACTTTAGAAATGAGGAAAGTTTAACATACTTATCAGTCCTTTAAGTTTATTAGAAAATCTTGCCTCAAATTCTAACAAACATTTTTTTCAACTTGTGTAAGTAAATAGACTCAGAGATTATGACCTGAACCTGTGAAGAATTAAAAGTTTCAAGTCTTTGTGAGCAATATATACTTGTTTAGACTCAAAATTAAGAGTTCTGGGATATAATAGTACATAATATTTAACACAATCCAAAATTATTAACCGTACTCAAGTTATTTGTGACACAGTACTTATTACATCCATTAACTATTTTACTCTCCAAATGATATTTTGGTTATCATTATTTAACTTCTTCAGATAAGGGAATCAAAGTGTCAGGGAGAGAAAATGATTTCCTCAAATCTGACTGCTTAATTCTGCGGTCAGTTTGGAATTAAGCAGAACCTCAAACCTGACTTTCATAACCCATAACCTTCCATCTCTCTGCAGTCTTTCAGATACCATCAAATCGCTAATCTTTCAGGAAAACCAATGAGAAATATACACGTGGAGTAAACATCTTATACATTTTGGAAAACAACTTTAAATAAAATTTTAACCTAATCCCCACATTTTATGACCTGGAATGAAATTACACTGTTCCAGCTGAGTTCACCTTTTGCCCTACCACAGAGCATCCCTGAATGAGACAGTTCATGATGGGTACATTGATAGCCATATTTAAGAAGACAGAAGGAGTCAGACTGGGCACATAATAAGGTGCTAGGACCAAGCAAGCGCAAGACCTTCTTTCAGGGTTTAAACTGGAAAATTTGGTGAGAACTGAAAAGTAGGACCATTTGAGAGACACATTAAATTAAAATCAATACACTATTCTTTGCAGAGGTCAGGGCATTGTTAAATGAAACAATGGTATGGTAAATGGAAAAATTACCTCATAGCTGAAGTTGATATAACCAGGGTGCCCAGGATGAGGTGGTAGCTTTTATGTAAGGGGGAAAAAATAGAATGGAAAGAGAGGGAGATAAAAGGAGAGAGAGAGAGAGAAAGAGAAAGGAACAGATTAAGTCAATAAGCAATTGTTCACATTAGGGGACTGAAGCTAATTAAAAAAAAAATACCTATACAGCAAAGAATAAATTTAAGGCCTCTCTCAATTTATTTATAGATATATAAAATATATTATATATAGATATATATTAGTTTGAATGTGTGTGCAGTGTAGGAGTAGACTTAAAGAGGTTCAAAATAGATTAATGATTTTCTCTGGGATAATAGTCTTACGGAAGGAGACATAGAGGTAGAAACCAGCATAAATTTATTTTCCAATGATATTCAGACAAGCACATCTACCATATGATGTCAAGGAATCCTACCTAATACTACTCATCATTTACTCTTCAAAACTTACACCATTATGGGAAGAGAGGTATATTTCTGTTACACAATTTAAAAATACCAAAAAGAAAAGAATGTAAAAGATACCTTGCAGACAAGGTGCTTAAATGCTTAAATATCAGAAGGATTCCTCATATTTGAAATGCAAAATAAATAACACATCAACAGAAACAAGAAGAACAACTAGGTGAAAGTTACTGATTAAGCTGAAAATAAGATGAGTGCAGTAAATGGAAATATTCTAAATTCCTCCCATGTAAAATGGTAAGTTTTATGTGTGAAGTTTAGGCCATTTTTAAAAATTATTCTGTCAGTATATTTAAGGAATATAGTTGAAAGTTCAAAATAAAAAGCAATCTGAATAATTATCTATGCCTTTCCAGAGTTGTGGACAAGTGACTGATACCTGCCTTGAATTCTGGATAGCCCTGAGGTGCAGGTGAGAGAAGAAAGCCTCATGCAGAAAATCCCCCTCAGATAGGGCACTAATTAAGGATCTGCTCTATTCTATTCTTTCAAAAAGCTTATATTTTATGAAGTTTTATTCACTTTCATCTTCAGTGTGAATTTTCTTTTTTACTAACTAACTGTCTTTCCTATACTATCTTCATATTAAGCCTTTTGAGTAGTGAATTGTGGAGTGGAAAAATGGAATCCCACAGGGAACTAGGAGTTGCCACAGTGCAGGATTAGGAAGGTAGGGCATAGCATCTTGGTCTTGTGCATGAAAGAGGAAAAGAGGAGGCAGGTATACAAGTTTACTGGCTTCTGGTTGTATCAACTGCTCTTCATGCCATCAAAAAGAAAGTAGATTATGCTTTGTCTGCATGTGACCTAAGATCTCTTCCTATATGTGCTTGAGTTTCAAAAGAGTTGTGTTTGGTGTATTTGAATATACCACACACTTACATACACAAACAGGACACCAAAAATGATACCAAAACCAAACCACTATGATTAACTAATATACTCAAAGGGATTATGAAAACAGATATGTCCCAGAAGTAAATTCCTAAAATAGAAATATCCCACATATTTGTAAACTAATTGTCTCAACAGAAGGATTTGGTTGTTTGTTAAATGTACATCCCTACATTCATATATCCCAGCTTTACTGACTCAATCATTGTTGGGAGCATATAATAATCTATTTCATTTTGAATTGATAATAGTACTTGCATAGATTTATGGAGTACAAGGTGATGTTTTGATGTTTAGTATGCAGAATACTGAAAGAGCACTATAAATATAAAATTCTGTCACTTGTGACAATGTAGATAAACATTATGTCAACTGAAATAAGATGGGGATAGAGAATCTATTATTTTGATTATCTCATCAAGGTTTCTTACACAGAAATACATTTATCTTAAACTGATCTTAAACTCCTTTAAAACATAACATTAACCATTTATGGAGCAGATTTTTATTCCCAAATTTATGACATTGGATAGGTATATGAAAATAGTATTTACTCACAGGCATAGTGAAGGCTGTTCCAAAGAGGCAAGCAAACAAAATCCAGGTCTCCATTTCTTGATGGTTCTGAAATGTAAGTCAAAACCCACTTCTTACCTCTTCTCAAAATGAATATAATGCTGCATAAATCACACATAAATTCTTTCTAAGTGTGTGTGGTTCAGGGAATTGAACACAGGGACAACTCTGTAACTAGCTACATCCTTAAACCTTTTTTATTTTGAGACAGGTTCTAAGTTGCCTAAGCTGATTTTTGACTTGCAGTTGTCCTGCCTCAGCCTCCTGAGTCTCTGGCATTACAGGTATGTCCCAGCATGCATGGCCAAAGTATACATAATCAGTATTAGCCTGTTGCTAGTAAAAAAGACTGGGATCATTATTTATGAGGAGACTCCTTCAATATATTTATCCATTGTTGCATAGCACTTTGTGATTTTTAGATTAAACAACTAAGGAATATTTTCTTATTGTTAATATTGAAAACAAAGATGATTACTTGAGAAGAAATCATTAATTTTTCAAAATGAATCAAGAAGTAAACTGTGTTAGAGGTTTAGTTTTATATGATCCAAAGTTGTTTGACTTCAGGTATTACCTTTGAATTATAATCTGAGCTCAAACAGAGTACATTGAAAAACATGAAATTTAATAGAAGGGAAAGAACAATGCTAATATTCTAATACTAATTTTTTCAATAAATTTAAAATAATTTCTCTTTGTATCTTCCTTTTGTTAAATTTATTTAGTTACTCCAAAATTATATAAATGGTATAAAAAGCAAAATGTGGCCATGTTATATTCACAACACTTTGTGACAAATATTTCTATAAATTTTTAACTAAAAGGAGCTTAAAGATTTTATTTATCATGAAAGATATGTACAGTAAGTTAATATGACTATTATACTCATGTTTTCTGTACTCTAACTTTCCTTATGGTTGAATTTTTTAAAAGAACAGAAAATATTTAGTTGATGTTTCTAAAACATCAATACATTATAAAATACATTAGTATTTTCTATAGTTAACAAAATGCATTTTGTTGTTTTTAAAATTTTTTTGAATTAAAAAATAGTTTTATTTGTTATAATTAGTAGTACATGACAGTAGGATGAATTTATAAATTTTGATAGACCATACAAAAATGGAAAGTAATTCTCATTTTCTGATTATCATATTGTGGGAGCACATCAGTCATGCTAAAGCAGCAAACTATAGCCTAAAGTTTTTGTTTTATATCAATTGATGAATAAGGAAGATAATATTTGTTGTGAGCATAAATTCCAGGAAGCCCTTTTGAATTCTAGATCTGTTTGTTTAAAAAACACAAATTCATTAAACACTAATATTTTTAAGAAATGAAAGTCAAATTTAATTATGGTCAAGCTGTAAATAATTTTTGGCAGTATACATTGTTCAAAATGTGGAGTAAATTTGCATCTGTTAAAAATAAAGAAATCATTAAACACAAAGAAACAAGTACAATGAAGAGGATACCAAATTATGAAAAAAATACACATACCTTAGAATGTATTTAGAATAACTGACACCCACAGATATTGAGTCCTTTAAATTTCTTACAAGTTTGTGCTCAATTTATATGATTCACTATCTCTACAATAACCAATCACAACTTCTGAAAAAAAAATTGTTGGGTATGACTAAAATATCCTGTATCATGAATTTTTAGCAAGCATGGTCATATTTCAGATTGCATATTGTGATTATTGCATATAGTCTTTCATTATAGATAATAATATGTTCAACAAGTAAAAGTACCCTCATTGCACTACATGTAAGTCAGCAAATTAGTTGATTACACATGCAGATACATTCAGTCATACTTTTAAAAAGTTGTTACATCAATATCTCTGTGGGTTAAAATGTTTGAATATCTGGGACTTTATTTTTGCTTTCCTTGAAGATATGTTCTTTGTTTCTTATGGATACTTCTCTACCACCACTTTGTTGTCTAAAGCAGAAAAAAAAGTATAAATGACAATTCTTGGCCCCATCTGCACTCTACTGTTCAAGTCACCTTGAGCTCAAGATTATCATGGTAGAAAAATTTTTACTGGTGATTTCAACATAAAGGCAAGGGACTTTATCAACACTTACTATTCTAAACATGTATTTTTTTTTTAAGTCAAGATACTTTAATTCTTAGGGTTTGGGCTAGACTAAAATTATTTTTGGAGAATATTCCACATTATCACACATAGATCATCTAATTTAAAGATCTTTCTCTCTCTCTCTTACAATTATAACAAAGCAACCAAGCTCTAAAATTAAATGCAGAAGAATTTGGATGTTATTACTAGAACTGAATGCTTAAAAATGTTATAAAGTCTTTACTGATTTTACTTTGCAAAGTCATTAATGGACCAGGCCTTGGCCATATATGGGGAATTCCTGTACAGTTATTCATGTAGACTTCCTTCAGTCTCTGACTTTTGTCCTGAAATCTCAACTAGAAAACTGGTAAAGAATGTTGTGGTAGGTCTGTTTTTTGTTTGTAAAAGCTAAAAATGTATTTTACTATTTACAAACACCTTTCACAGAGAATATTTCCTTGACCACTAACCCTACATCATAACTTCAAACTTTTCATGGTATTAGCATACTATGAAATATTCTTCAAACTCTTCATCCATGCACTTTTAACTCAATGTTACTTTCTTTCTTCCATGAACCTGAATTACTCATTTCTTTCCTTTTTAGACTCTCGTCTATAGTTCCATTGTCTTCATATTATAAACACTGTTTACTTAAGCAACAGTCACAAAAGTTTATGTCTAAGAGAATCATAAATCATCCTTTTAAAAATTATTCCATCTTAGTAAAGTCTATGAAGTTACTTATTTTTTATGTATCTTATTAATTAAAATATTAACTTATGAGTTATCTATTAATAGTCAGTAAATGAAATACTATACATATGCCCAGATAAAATTAGTATTATTAGGATTTCTGAATTCTTAACTAATAAAGTGTTTAAATGTATTTGTAATTATATAAATGGCCCATGTTTGATGATTTAAGAAAAAATACTTATGAAAACCAATGTATTAAGAATAAAGAGACCTAGACTTATGTGTTTCCTGATTTCATCCTGATATTTAAGAGATGATGACATGTGAAACCCCTAATGTTAAAAATCAGAACTTCTATAATAATGTAAGGATCATTCCATTGATCTTCTTAGGAAAAAAAAAAGATTTCTAATTTCGTTAATAAGAACATGAAGTAGGTTAAGAAATTTCCAAAACATTTGAATGCTTACATAAATAGAACAGTTGAACAAGTTATTAAAAGCCCATAGTATGTAAGGTTATCTATCATAGAAAGAAAGTTCAGCATCTCTTTCCAAATCCTTGTTAGAGAAAAAAAGTCTCCTATATGTTGGGACAGTTACATGACAAATTAAGAAAATAAACTGGTTTGGGCAGGGCATCTGCCAGAAAATTTATGCCATGAAGTCAAACATATTTTATTGACTCAAGTGACTCTGGTTCTCCAAAGACAGTCATCATTTAAATACAGTGGGCTTTTTTTCCTGAGGGTTCCCAGAATTATGAAACAATGGTACAAGTTTTGTTCAGCAGAAATTTGAGATTAAATATTGCTTTAACTTTCTGGAGAAAGAGAGGTTTAAGTGAATTTATAACTTATTTGATGAGGATAGAAGATAAACATGCAGGCTGGAAAAGCCTTAGAATTTTGTAAGTAGAGGTTGATTAGTCTTGTGGGTGCTCCTAAGTCTAGAATACTGATAGGAATGAAGACTCTGCTCTGAAGGTATGGAGGGTAAGGAGGACTATAATGGAAATTAGACTAGAGGCCATTCAGGTTACACTTTGGAAAGGAAATTGTCAATATTTTACGCATATCCTGAAATTTTTCTGTAAGGTTGAATTTAAAACTGATGGGATATTTCAAAATAGCATAATATTCAATCAGTGGCACAGTTATTACTGACAGCTTTTAACCAAATGTGCTGTAATAATCAGGAGCAGATTACATAGTAGATCTGGAAAACTTGCAAGTTGGCTTAAAAATATGCATATAAAACTGGAGCCAGGGAAGTTGTAGTTATAGAAGGGCTTGTAGTCATAAAGAAGTGATAAGTAAGAGGAAAGATGACTTCAGGGCATATCAGGAATTGGAAGACTACAACTTCAAAAGCTTTACATTAACTAGAGAGAAAGAGGAGAGAGAGAGAGAGAGAGAGAGAGAGAGAGAGAGAGAGAGAGAGAGAGAGAGAGAGAGAGAGAGAGACCCAATCTTTAAAATTAAAGGTAAAATTGTAGTATCACAGACACTTCAAAATCCAGATGATTATTAGGAGATATTTTGAAAACTTTCATTCCAACAAATTTGAAAATCTAGAAATCTAGTAAATATTGACAAATTTCTAGGTACATATAACCTCCCTAACTGAGCCAAAATTGCAAAAAAAACCAGACCCAAGCTTCCAGCTGTTGTAAAAAAAGTCTTGCAAAAAAGAAAATCTTAGAACTAGATGGATTATCAGCTGAGTTCTAACAGACGTTTAATGAAGAACTGATTCCAATCCTCCTAGAATTATTCCATAAAATAGAAATAAAACACTCCCAAATTTATTCTATGAAGCCAGTATCATCCTGCTAACAAACCAAAATAAGGACTGATAAAGGAAAGACAAACCCCAAACTAATATCTCAGATGAACATAGATTCAAGAATTCTTAATAAAATATTAGGAATTTGTTGAATTAAAAAATTAAGAAGATGGTACTCTATGATAATATTTGCTTCATTCTAGGGCTGAAATGTTTGAATTTATGCAAATCAATATATACAACTAAAAGATGAAACTTATTTACCACATAAGTAGAATTAGAGACAAAATCATATGATCATTTCAATAGATGCAGAAAATGTCTTTTACAAAGTCTAGCACTCATTTATGTTCAAAAAAAAAAAACAACCAACTGAAGAAAATAGGACTAGAAGACACTTCAGCATCACATAAGCTACATATAACAAACCAAAAGTAAACAACGTGGAGAAACACTGAAAGCATTTCCTTTAAGAACAGGCAGAAGATAAGGATGGCCAAACTCAACACTTCTCTTCAAACTATCTCTTAACATTTTAGTCACAGCAATTAGACAAGTCATGAAAATTAAAGAGATACTTATAGGAAAATGAATAGTTACTTATATTTTCAGATGATATGATTCTATACATTCAAGACCCAAGAAATTATACCAAAAGACTTCTGGAGTTGACAATAAATTGTTCAAGAAAGAGAATACAAGATCAACACAAAAATACAAATCTCTTTTCTATATACTAATATTTGACCCAATGAAAAACAAGTAAGAAAAAAAAAGTCTATTTATACAAGCTTTAGCAAAAATAACTGGGGATAAATTTAATCACAAAGGTATAATACATTGATAATCAGATAGGGACAAGAAGATGGATTAAAGTGAGCATTTCTCCTAAGTCAGTCACTCAACCAATGGGAATACTGCCATTTTTAGGGTATAAAATCCTGAGATTGGATGGGCTGTCCTAGCTGAACCAGAGTCTGTTCAACTAATTATATAGATCTGAGCCTCGCAGGGACTTTGCTGGAAAAGTCTGTGGAAAGTCAGACACAGGGAGCATTTTACCCAGGGGAACATAGGTTGTAGAGGCTGAAGAACGTTTGCTTCTCCCCATCCCTGTGAGTCCTGTGGCTTACTGGAGTTGACAGGGCCAGCTACAGCAGTCAGAAGATTGGGAGGATGGGTCTGAGAATATTTGACTCTTTGTATGCCCAGTCAGGTGGTCCAGCCCCTATGATGTACCTAGGGTCCAACCAGGCTGGTTCTCACCAAGTCCTAGCACCAGTGAGGTTCCCTTCCAACTCTAGACTTATCAATTCCAGGGCTTCCAGCACCTGCTGAATCCAGCACCACTCTGGCACCTGCTCAGTCCCCCCAATCCCAAGACCAAGTTCCCCAAACTCTTAACCCCCAACCTGGCCTCCACTTCACCTGGCCCATAACCCATAGCCCAGGCTGCCAGACCATTACTTCTGTTTTAGTCAGCTGTTTTGCTACTGCAACTAAAAGGATCGGAGAAGCACAATTATAGAGGAGAAAAAATTTATTTGAGGGCTTATGGTTTCAGAGACTTCAGTCCGCAGAAGGCCAGCTCCATTCCTCAGGGCTAAGGGTGAGCCTGAATATCATGGTGGGAAAGTGTGGCAGAGGGAAGCAGATCACATCATGGTAATCAGAAAGCGCAGAGAGAGAGAGAGAGAGAGAGAGAGAGAGAGACTCTACTCTCTAGATACAAAATAATAATCCATAGACATACCCCTAAAGAACTGCTCCTCCAGCCACCCACCTGCTTTCAGTTACCACTCCCACTAGATATTAATTCACTGATTAGGTTAACATTCTCACAACCCAATCATTTCTTTTGTGAACCTTCTTGCACTCTCTCACACATGAGCTTTTTGGGGACATCTCACATTCAAGCCATAATGACTTCACTGCCAAACCTGCATGACCCAGCACACAACTTGACTGCAAGCCTGAAGAACCCATTGCCTGACTTGATACACCTGGCCCAGGCCAGCTGGGTCTACTGGACATGACTAGCCACTTTGCCACTTGGACACAACCAGCTTGCCTCTTTGCCAACTGGCTCACCCAGTCTAGGACATCTGGGCTTTCTGACAAGTATCCCAGTTAGTACACCACCTGGCCCAGTTAGCTACTTTGCTACCTAGGATGCTTACCCTCCTGGCCTGATCAACCTGCACCACTTGGCCCATCTAGTTGCTTTATCACCCAGCCACAGTCTAGCCTGAACACCATGCATGCTGACAGGTCTACCTGCCTCAGACATTGGCTTTGCCATCTGGCCTGTAGCATGGCTAACACTAACCTCCCAAGAAGGGAAATTGGAAGTCTTAAACTTCAACCTCAACTTGGTAAGCAACACGATAAAAGAAGGTTCAACAGCCCACAGGCCATACTCCCATACGTAGTTCACAACTCAAGAAGAAAGAAAAAGAAAATCCATTGGGAACAAACAGCAAATATGCTCATTGATTTTATCTACCATAGTGGAAATGACTTCTTAATTTCTTAATGTTTCCCCAAGATTTTCCTTTTTTTTTTTTTTTTAAGGTGTTATTTTTCCCATGGTGTTATTTTGAGGGTTAGGGTTTTTAATTAGCATATTTGATTTTGTTTTATATAGTCTTTGCCACTACTTTATCTGTAGTCTTCCTATCTTTTCACTATTGCCAACAGCCAAATTCCATTCTGTCTCATCCTTTGTATGCTACTATTTTTCTTCCCCTTTTTCATTAACAACATATCCTCAATTACAACTACATCTTCCCCCTTCCCCCTTTGAAACTGCAGTTTTCTACCCTCCGTTCTCTTCTTTATTCCTCATATTCAACTGGATTCTTATACCTCTTAATACTAATTTATGTATAAAACATCTGCCTCTACCATCAATACCTCAGCAACAATATGGCAGACACCTATTATTTGATTTTAAGTCACACATAATTACCTAGGCTACTGCTATATATTGTTTGCATAGATTGTTGCTATCACTGGACTCCCCTTTTCAATGTATATGTTACTAGTAACAGAGGGACACTATATACCCGTAAGGTAGAAACACTACAACTTCAGATCCATGCAGACAGATGGATAGACACACAAATAATATGAAAAAACAAGAGAACAAACCATCCCAAGCAAAACAGAAAGCCTCAACAATCGATTCCACTGAACTTCAGTGAAGGAAATGTTAGATATTAAATTCAGAAAGTTCATGTTTAAACTGATCTATGAGGTAAAAGATGATATAATACATGAAATCAGAGAGAAAATACAAGAAGTGAAAGATCACTTTGATAAGGAGTTAGAGATCCAGAAGGAGGATCAGTCAGAAATCCTTGAAACGAAAGAATCAGTAAACCAAATTAATAATTTCACTGGAAAGCATCACCAGCAGAGTAGATCACTTGGAACAGAATTTTGAGCAATGAGACAAAACATGTATTCTTAAAAATAAAGCTGACTGTGGAGAAAAGACATTAAGAGATCATGAACCAGAACTTCTTAAACCTCAGCCTTCAATAGGATAGCATAAAAAGACAAAACTTAAGATTTGCTGGAATAGGTGTAGACCCAGATACAAAACAAAGGAATAAACAGATTTTCAATAAAATACATTTGAAAATTTCCAAAACTTAAGAATAAAAGTAATTTCAAAAACAAGAAATGAAAAATAAAATTGAAAACCAGAAAGTGGGAGGAATTACAAAAGAAAAATAATCAAAGGAGAAATCAATTCAAATTAAAAAACCAGAAATAACTCAAAATGAGAGAGAATAAAAATTATATCTAAATAACATTGAATGTAAATGGCATAGACTAATCAATCAAAAGACAAAGACAGGTAGATTGGATTAAAAAACAAGACCCAACAATATACTGTCACCAAGAAACTCATCTCATAGGCAAAGACATTCACAGACTGAAATTTAGACATGGCCAAAAATATATCATTCACATAAATTTTATAAACAAGCAGAGGTTTCTAGCCTCAAAAAAGACAAAGGAGACTTCAAGCCAAACTTAAAAGGGACAAAGAAAGCTATTTCTTATAGTTTAAGGGAAATATTTATCAATAAGTCTTCAAAATCTTGAATATTTATGCCCCCTAAAAGGATTATCTACATACATCAAACAAACCTTCACAATTTCAAGAATCAAATAGCTTTTAATATACTTCTTTCATTAATGGGTAGATTCTCCAAATAAAAACTTAATAAAGAAGGTGTAGAACTAAATTAATAATTTAGAATTATCAGACATATTGATATTTTATCCACAAATATTTTATCCTACAATGAGAACTACAGAACACTAAAGAAAGAAATTAAAGAAAACCTTAGAAGATGGAAAGATCTCCCATGCTCTTGGATAGGCAGAATTAATACTGTCAAAATGGCCATATTACCAGAAGTGCTGTATAAATTCAATGCAATTTCAATTAAAACACCAATGACGTACCTCATAGAAATAGAGCAAGCAATAATGAAATTCACTTGGAACAATAAGAGACCCAGAAGAACCAAAGCCAACCCTTAGCAGGAGGAGGCATCACAGTACCAGAACTTATACTATACTACAGAGAAATAGTAACAAAAATGGCATGGTATTGGCACCAAAATAGGATAACCAATGGTACAGAATAGAGGACACAGAAACAAACCCACATAAATACAGTATTCTCATACTAGACAAAGATGCCAAAAACGTACAATTGAGAAAGATAGTCTGTTCAACAAATGGTGCTGGGAAAACTGGAAATCCATATGCAGTAAAATGAAACTAAACCCCTATCTCTCACCCTGTAGAAAGCTCTACCCAAAGTGGATCAAGGACCTAGGAATTAGACCAGAGACCCTGCACCTAATAGAAGAAAAAGTGAGTCCAAATCTTCATCTTGTTGGCTTAGGACCAGATTTCCTTAATATGATTCCCAAAGCACAAGAAATAAAAGCAGGAATCAATAATTGTGATAGATTCAAGCTAAAAAAACTTCTTCTCAGCAAAGGAAAAATCAACAATGTGAAGAGAGAGCCTGCAGAGGGAGCCACACACACACTTTGGATAGAGCACTAATCTCCAGAATCCATAAAGAACTCAAAAAACTCTACACCAAGAATACAAATAATCCAATTAATAAATGGGCTAAGGAAATGAACAGACACTTCACAGAAGAAGATCTACAAGCAATCAACAGATACATGAAAAAATGTTCAACATCTCTAGTAATAAGAGAAATGCAAATCAAAACCACCCTAAGATTCCATCTCATCCCAATTAGAATGGCGATTATCAAGAATACAAGCAACAACAGGTGTTGGCGAGGATGTGGGGAAAAAGGTACACTCATACATTGCTAGTGGGGCTGCAAATTAGTGCCGGCACTCTGAAAAGCAGTGTGGAGATTCCTCAGAAAGCTTGGAATGGAACCACCATTTGACCCAGCTATCCCACTCCTTGGCCTATACCCAAAGGACTTAAAATCAGCATACTACAGAGATACAGCCACATCAATGTTCATCTAATATTTCATTCACTCTAATATTTTAGGGTCATTTGATAATGAACTATGACCTTTATGAAGTTTTGTGTTAGATTGCTTTTTCATATTTCTTGCATTCATGTGTGGGGTTCTTTGCACCTATTATAAGAGATTTCTCTTCAACTCTCATATATAAGCCTTTTTACAGCAAAATATTCAGTTGCTATAGTGACCTAGAATGATCTGAATTGAGACACACCTCATGGGTGTGACTATAGACTTTGATTATTTCTCTGTTTCTTCCATGGCAATGAATGTCTCCAGAGAAACTTGGGGAACCAAATCTAGCCATTTCTACTTGGTGCCTACTCATTAGTTTGGGGTTATTGTCTCTTGTATTCTTTATATTAAGGTTTAGCTTAAGACTGAGTTTCATTAATTTGTTTGTGCAGCAAGGTGTGCTGTTTATTGGTTGAGTTTAGTTCAGCATCAGAATTTCTACCCTGTGAACCTGCAGTGTTTGGGTAGTTTCCCTATCCCTCATAGAATAGAGGGAAACAAACAATAGCAAAAATCAAGGCAGACAATATGCAGCATTAAACTAAATACTTGGTTTCTATTATGACATGTTCAATGTTAATGGCCAGGGGAAAAAAAGAAACAGAAATGGTAAGGCCAGCAATTGCCAACAGCAAAAATACGTAACCAAGAATTATATCTGGTATAAAAAAGAAACAGGTGTCAACTATGACATGCACAACAAAAATAATTGCAACGCATTGTTGGTGGGGGCAGGAGTTATAAAACCTAATAAGTGCTAAAAGATGGTAAAAATAATCAAGAAATAAGAAGATATAATGGGAAGGTAGAAGAAATTTTATAATTTTAAAAAGTGAGCAGGGAGAATACAGAAAAGATGTATGATGTGATTGTTAAAATTAACAATATAAAGGAAGAGTGTTACAGAGAATAGAATTTGGCTGTTATAAAAAATGAGAGAAAGAGAAACAGATAAATGAAAACAATACAAAACAACACCAAAATATAGTAATCAAAAACCCTAACCCGTAAAAGGCAAGGCAAGGAAAAATAGCTACATAAAAAAATACTGAAAATGAGATTTTATATATATATATAATGTTAATTATTTTATATATGTTATACTTAATAATAGTAATTATATAAGAATTATATAAGCATTAAACAGATTATATAATCTATAAGTGTGTATACATGTGTATGTGTGCATGTGTGCATATGTCCATGAACAAATCAATACAGCAAAAGCACACACAAAAACAAAAAAGGAGAAGAAAAAAAGATTCTTAATGAAAAATTACAGAATTATTTTCACTGAGGTTGTCAAAATAGTCAATAAGAATAGATAGTCATTGTCTATGTTCACATCTTTCTTTTCATTTCTTCTTGAGCTATGACCTAAGTGTAAACTCTTCCTCTTTTTGTGTTGCTCACCAAATTAGCAACACAAAAATTCTGAGTTGCTCTTCTCACCGATATGAGACAGGATGGGATAAGAAGTACTTCAGCTTGGAGTTTTTCTACATAGACCAAATTGATGCTTTCCCAGGATGGAACCTCTGCATAATTCTGTTAAGTGGAGTTCCAGCAGGTGGGTCTTATGTCTAATCAAACCTCAGAGGCATTGTTGAGTGATGACTGCTCTGGTGATACTGGATTAGAGCAACATATCCTGAGTGCCTGGCTTATGTCATTCTCTGCTGGGAGTTTGGATCTCAGAAGTCTCCCCAGTATTCTACTCACTAACAGAGGATCCAGTCCTTCAATCTCTATGCTGCCTAGGGGCACAGCCTTTTCAGGCTTCTGGTCTTATTCCCTGAATATATTCAAAGTAGCCTGTTCAGATTACCAACACATCTATTTGGTCTTGCAGCAGCAACTTCCTCCTCATATATTTCTTTTATCTTTGTTAATACTTACAACCTGCTAGTTTCTACTTGTGTAATCATAATTTGCTCAGCAGCTATGCCAAGAACCAGAGGTACTTGGACAAGAGGGAGGAAGTTGAAAGTGTTAAAACACAGAAGCCTGATTAAAAGATACTGAGAAAAAAGGGTTGTGCTCAGTCTTTGGGAAAGACTCTATGAAATTCAAAACATGCTGAATAAACTTTACTCTTCTGCATCTCCAACTTTTGTTTGTCTCTTTTCATTACCATAATTTCCCAAATTTTTTCATATTATCCACAACATATTTTAGTGCATTGGTTGTGAGATAAATAAGCCCAGTTACCCTTTGGACCACTATTGTCAGTGAACAAGAAAGGCTCAGTCACTGACCTCTTAACCGACGGGTATGTTCCTTGTGATCCTTGCTGCCAACTGTCACTCAGGCTGTGCTGGTCCTAAATCCAAAAGCTCTCCAGACTCAGGAAAACAAAAGCACTTTTGGGGTCAGGACATCAAACTGGTAAGTCCCCAAGTGTTATCTGCATGAGTCAAGTCCTGCCCTGTGATAAAAAGGGAAACTGAACACTTCCCAGTGACTGGAATATCACTCAGTATAGTGTTGGCTTATTCAGGAGGTTTATCAATCTGTTGTATGAGTAAATTCTAACCTGAAGTCCTGTGTGATTTCATAATGCTCAAGGTAACAATAACCCCTGGGGCATCAAAAGTACCTCTCTGCAGGCCAGGGACTTATACTGACCTACCATTGATGCCAAGAGGGCACCTAAATCTCTACAAAGGGAGTGTCTAGATGGACAAATTTTGTATTTCCCTCTACTTGTGTGACATCATCTAAGGGTGGGAACTTTCATAAAATGGGCAACCCACCTTCAATACCAAAACCCACTGCCTTAGAGTACATGATTAAGAACTTTAGGAAAAGAGTCTCTGGAGATTATGATGTAAAATTGAGCTCTGAGAAAATGCACACTATTTTTACTCTACCATGTCCCTTTTTTGGGGTCTGATGGCCCGCAGATGGTACCTTAGATGTGATCATTTTTTAAAGCAGTGTGTAAAGTAAAAACAAACGAAACGGGGCTGAGGATATAGCTCAAGTGGGAGAATGCTTGCCTTGCATGTACAAGTCCTTGGGTTCGATCCCCAGCACCACCAAAAGAGAAAAAAAAAAAAAAAAAAAAAAAAGAAGAAGAAGAAGAAGAAGAAACTAATGGAGGAGATCTGGAAAAGAAAACGAGGCCAGGTACTGGACACTTATAAGGACACTTGTGACAACTAAATTCTGTGTTAGGACAATACAGGCATTGCCCCAAGTTGCACCGATTAACTCTGCAATTTTATACAACTGCCTGATAACAGATTGTAATGACCTGGAAATATCAGGGTATGTCTTATTTCCTGTGACTTTCTCCTCTTCATTTCAATTGGTCATAAGGGGGTTGAGCTCCAAAACAAAACAAAAGAATAAACAAACAAACCAACAAAATTCTGTAAGTCCACAGAAAGAATGCTGGCAGGGGAAAAGACACTGAGATTACCCCACAGAGCACAGAACTTATGTTAACATATTAAAAAGAGTCCTAAGATAAAAGGAAAAAATAACCAGCATGGAAGATCTGAGCCAGCTACAGTGGCTCCTTAACCCTCCACCTGCCCTGTATCCTTCATTATACAAGATAAGGAAGGCATTAAAACAATAGAAAAAGCACATTCCTATTTTATTTTTCAGAGGAGAACAAGGAATCAAGTCAGAGAACAATAGTGGCTACTCGGGAGTAATTATGGTCATGCCAATTTTTCCTCCTGTAGAGAAAAGTATGGAGCTGAGAAGCTTCTCACTAGTTGCTAAGAGAACCCCCCCTGAGGAATTGCAGCTAATTCTTAACAGTAGAGAGGAACAAGGTCGATTCTGATGACTTGGTCTTAAACACCTGGCAGGAGAGTTATAACCAAAGCGTAGACATATATGATCTGGCATTTATGCTAAGTTGGTAAAATTGATGAAAAAAGGATTGAAGATTGCCTGGAACAACTAAATATATTGTATCAGGAAACCCACCTCTACTCAGTCAAGTTTTGCCAATTGCTTTATTCACGATTAGGTCTAGACAGGCACAAATAGTCCTCCAAAGACAACATCCTCTCTTTAATCACTCCAGAAGCTGACTAATCTATGCACAGCTAAAGCTAGAGGAATCAACCACTGACTTAGATAAATGGATTATGCTTATTTTCTACATTGTTCTAATTACTGTGATGCTTTGGAACTGCCAACATTTACCCTTCTCAGTTGCCGTAGTCTTAACTACAGTTTTTACTGTAGGATCAATAGCAACTGCTCCAGCAGGTTCGTGTAGGATTGAAAAGCTTCAATTAGCAATCTTTCACCTTCTTTCCATAGGATGTTGGTTACTATTGGTTGTGTTTAATTTAGCTTCTGTTTATGGACTTGCTTCTCTCATCTTGTGACTCATATCTTCATATTACTCAATCATGTCAAGGTATCAACCCAATCCTATTTTATCATACCCATTTTTCCTGCCAGGGAACTATTTCAACATAAGGAGGTGGAATTTGGCAGGATTTGGGGGGGGTAGATAAAAAACTGCAAGAAAAACCAGGTATGGTGTCACATGCTTGTAATACCTGTGATTTAGGAGGCTAAGGCAGGAGGATCTTGAGTTCAAAGCAACCTCAGCCAAGGTAAGGTGCTAAGCAACTCAGTGAGACCCTGTCTCTAAATAAAATACAAAATAGGGCTGGGGAGGTGGCTCAGAAGTCGAGTGCCCCTGAGTTCAAACCCCGGTATATCCCTCCCCCCGAAAATAAAACAGCAAATAATAAGCATACATACTAAGAAAAGGAAGACAGTATGTTACTGTAAGGAAATACTTGCAGTTTATTTTCACCAGGCAGACAATTCCTCAGGCTTCAGTCACATGTTGACGTAGGCTTCTGGTGTGGCCAGAGGGAACTTTCTTCTTTATAGCATCAGGTGTGGGGGTCTCTTTGGATTAAGAACTTTCCTACATTTCCCCTGAATTTACCAGATTCCACTTCCTCATGTGACCCATGTATATGTGTAACTTGGTTAGATCAGGGAGTTCTATGGACTTTGCTCTATTCTACTCATTTCCTGCCCAGGAAAAGTTCAGGAGGGTTGTATTCACAACCAAACTATGTATCACAATATGAAAAACATACAGATTGGGTGATTGGAAAGATAATGAGTGTCCCCAGAGAATGTATTATTTAGTAATGGAGAAATGGGTGTTGGGGATATAGTATACCTAACTATATGCTGAATCACATTTTCAGGTTACAGGCAGTTTGGGAGATTATAACAAATTAAGCTGCAGAGGCTCTTGATATACTGGCTTAACAACATACCAAGGTGTGATATGCCATTTACTAGAAGCACTTGACTTTGAATAATTTACTTGCCTCTAAAGGAGGGATCTATGAAAAAATTGACCTTGAGTAATGGTTATTTATAAATAGATGACACAGGAAAAGGTATAGAAAAGATCACAGATGGCCCATAGGCCTGTATAGACTTTGAAAGAATGGGACACAACTTCTTTGTAGGATGGTTTTCTTGAATAGGAGAAATTGAGAAAATAATTGGGATAACTATGGCTATCATTGCTGGGTTCCTTCTTATTTTTTTCCCTTCTAATCATAAGATCTTTTATAAAATAATTATTAAAAAGAGAGAGAGTCTCATCTAATATTCATGATAGTATACCAACAAGTGGTAAAAATTATGCACTCTGAAGGCTGAAGATGCATCTTAAACATTAAGATGGGGGAAATGAAGCAGAAATTTCTTCCTAAGATGTTCCTTTGTTAACACCTACAACCTGCTAATTTCTGCTTCTGTAATCATGCTTGCTCAGTAGTTATGGTAGGAACCAAGACTACCTAAAGACAGACGGGGAGATCAATGCTACTTGCCTGAGAAAGTCTTGAAATCTGAAAGTCTGTCCTGTATAAAAGGTAGTGAGAACAAATGGCTGTTTAGCCTTTTGAAAAAACTCCACTGAGCCTGAACCACTGCCAAATAAACCTTGCTCCTCTGCATGTTCAAGTGCCCTTTGTCTCTTTCCATTGCCATAATGTTCTGCAATATTGTGAGCCACCAGACTCAAGGGGAGCTGGACTTTTCTTAGTCTTTGAGACTTAAATACCCCTAGGTAAAATGATCTCTGTGCTTTCTTTTGCCTTGTTATCCTAGGTACACCCTAGGTTGTGGCAGGTAATTCCCAAGACTGTGCAGCCATATGTTCTCATATCTCCTAACTCCTAAAGGAGCAGCTGCAGTATGGCCACCTCAAGATGGCTCCCACCTCAGCACTTTTGTTAAGGTGGGTTCCTCTTCTTTTTGTGTGGGCTCTTTGGAGAGGAGTTATCTTTATAGCATGTCCTGTGCTAGGGATATGTCTTAGATTTGGCATATTTGAACAGAGTGTTCAATATAATTTGAGCACCAATTCTTCACTAAAAGGAGATGGTTTCTACAAGTAATCATGGTAATTAAAATGCACACTGTATATTAACATATAATACATTGGTAATCATTACAGAGCTGAACAGACCTTGTAACTAAGGAAAAATGTAGGCAAGACGTAATGTAGAATAGGCTAAAATACTGTTCTATGGAGAAACCAATGAGATGGGACACCTTATTACCATAAATAAGCAAGTAATTTTTATTTCAACATTTAATATAACTATTATAATTGTGAGATCTTGTGTTCTTTCTCTCATACAAGTAAAAGAGAATAACTTTCCCTCAAATGATTTAATCCAAGATATGTCATTTCCGTATTGCAAAATGATACTCTGAAGCTGTAATTCTTGATTTTAGGTTGAACTGATGACTTTTTAAATGAAGAAACACTGGACATTTCTACACTATATTTTGTTCACAAGCACACACAAGACTGTAGTGCCATTATATAAGAACACAGGCACTTATAAAAAACTTCATGAGTTAGCTATTTATTTTCATTTCAGAATTGAGAATATTAAGCTACTTTCTATGATTTTTTTACATTGTAAAATTTAGTGATTACATTTAAAATATTACTTTAAAATGTTAATTTTTCAGAAGTCTACAACAAAAGTCAAAACCAAAATGTCTTACTACTAAAGTATTATTAAAATCCTCATTCATGAAGATTCTCTAACTTTCTGATTCAGCTGTTTTGTATCCACCCAACTTATTTGCCCTATCAGATGTTTTCTTCTCAGCCTAGTCCTACTTTGTGTCATCAATTTAATAAACAACCTTCATAAGTTAAGGGCTCCTTTCAATTAATCCCCAGTGATACCTCTGGCATTGATAGAACAAAGATAAGACAGTACACAAATGTTTTCATTCCTGTCTGTTTGGTATGAGTACCTCATTTTATAATCATGAAAGTAATTTAGTACCTTAGATGAAAATGTAATGACTAAGATCTAGGAATGACTATTATAGAAGCTAAATAGAATCCATAGTTGTTTGAGATGTCAGTTTTTTTATTAAAATGAACATCTTAGGTACCCAAACCAAGTTTATGTGTAAATATTGAAAAATGCTCCCTTTACTATGTGTTCCATTTGTTGCCTTCTGGGTTGAGAAAACAAAATTGAATAAAGTGAATGTTAGTTGTAAAAAATAAAATAATAAGAAAATAATTAATAATTAATGACTGTGGGCATTGAATGAACGCCCAATCACCAGCTGATACTGCAGTGAAGTCAAAAAAATCAAACCTGGCAAACATTCTCTATTAAAGGCCACAATGCTATTAGCTTTTTCTCTACTCTGTGTTAACATTATCAGATGTCCCAGGATATTGGGTGTCCTAGGTACAGCAGGATAATTACAGAATACTCTTATCACTGCAACAGTAGAATATCTGCAAAAAATGTTTCTAGCTCTGCAACTTTTTAGCAAACAAAGAAGCCTCTGACAACTCACAAACCTTGAACAATTTACAATGCCCCAATAGTTAACTTGAGATCCTGCATAATAAATTTGCAGAGCTAGTTCTGAGTCACTGTTCTTCCCTCAGAGTGTAGTATCCCACCCAGCCCCACATTTGTATGAAAACATCTCTGTGTCATCTTTGTCTTCATGTTTTTCTTCATCTCTGATTGACCCTGCTCAAGAATGCTTTGTTGATGCTACACAGGTTGAGAGAAATGACGCACACTAAACCGAATTATAAGATATAATAAAATAAGAAAACAGGAAGAAATAAAAATAAAATAAGGAATGAATGGGGGAGGTGAGTGACTGAAGTTATTTTGGGGAGACTAAAAAAGATGCAAGAAAGGAAATAGGAATGTGGATGGAAAACAAGAAAAGTCTGAGAGAGCCAGGCATGGTGGTACATGCCTGTAATCTCCGCAGCTGAAGAGGCTGGGGCAGGGTTAGAATTTACTCAATAGAAAAAAATACAAAGGATTACAAAGAACTCTGACAAAACACAAATTATGGGGTGACATTAAGAATAAATTTAGCTAAAACAAATAAAAATTTATTAAGTAAAAAAAAAAAAATCCCAAAGGGGGAAAAAATTTATTTCAATCAGTTAATGTTATAATTATATTACAGAGGTTTGTTTGCTTCTTGGTAAAGTTTTTTTTTTTTTTTTTTTTTTTTTTTTTTAATAGAGAACTTCCTTTCTGGGTTTTGTTTTAAAAATTTTGCAGTTTCTCAACTGTGACATGTTTTTATGATTCAAATATCATGCTCTTGGGTTCTTCAGCTCTGATTCAATCTGGAGAATCATTTTTTCTCTGTCTCTCTCTTTTTTTTGTTTTTTTTTGGTGCTGGGGATTGAACCCAGGGCCTTGTGTTTGTGAGGCAAGTACCCTACCAACTGAGCTATATCCCCAGTCCATCAATCTGGCAAATCTTGCTAAGTAAGTCTGTTTGTTGAGTTTAACTCCCTCTTTGCTTTTATACTTCTGCTGGACAATTGGGAAGAGAATGGACTGTACTTTAAAAATGGTTTTGTTATTTTGTCCAGAGGAGAAAGTAAAAATCTGGCAGGAATGTTGGTCAGCTCCTTCAACTCTTGTCTTCACATTGATTATATCCCTGTTCTGAGAGTTCCTTGACCGTATGCCAGAAAAATCTATATGGAACTCATCACTATATCCCACAGAACCTTTGGGGGCTTGGTAACTGGCACTGGAAATCTATTCCTCTCACATTTTACTAATATATCCCAGTTATATTCCTTATTCAGTCACATTCCTTATTCAAGAGATACAATCACCAAATTCAAATGAAAGTTTTTTTGTTTTTTTTTTTTAATTCTTCTCTGATCTGAACAATGATCAACAGAGCACTCTAAATTTCTCCATAGACTAAATCCTTTTCTCTCTGATTTTCCCGGATTGACAAACAATAAGCGTATCAACTAATCTAGTGAAAAATGAGTCTGTGTTGCTGTTTGGTATTAAAAAAACCAAGTATACCGAGAACAGGAGAAAAATAAAACTAAAATAATAGTAAACTTCATGGATTCCTAGCAAACCCAGAAAGTCCAAATAGTCCCATAAAACTGTCAGTGCTTTCCTGCTCCAACTAACTGCTGGGCATGCCCTAACTACTTCTATTAGGGAGTTCTGGCTTTCTTTCAGATTGCATAATTACAGAATTTTCTTATAGGTTGCCTCAAATCAGCATTTTTCTAATTTTAAAAGTATATTAAAAGTATATTTAAAAGTATATTAACTGCTTAGATTGTGGATGTGTTGGCCAGTGTCTGTTTCACTTCAACCGTTAAGGGAATGTCTCTGGGCTCATTGAAAGAGACCTCAACCCCCCTGAGTTGAAGCATGCCAGACATTATAATCTGCTGTCTTTACTAATACTCTTTCTATTCTAGAAACCATTTTTTAAAATTAAGTTCTTAGCTCACTGAGTTGTCTACCAACTTTCCCTGAACTTCTCTCCGCTGTTTGCCTCTGAATGATTGCTGTCTCAATTTACTTGTGGAAAGTTACTATGACAATACTGTTTATCCATAGTGTTACAAGTAAATGATGAAAATCTGAAAAAGAATCAGAATTTGAGAATCTTAATTGAATTTATTTTTCATAGTTGTGATCAAAATACCTGACAAGAAACAGGAGGAAAGATTTATTTTGAGTCTTGGTTTTTAGAAATTTCAGTCAACAGTTGACTAAATCTAATTCTTTGGGCCTGATGTAAAGCAGAACACCATAGCAGGAAGAAATGATGGATCAATGCATCTCACCTCATAGAAACCAGAAACAGAGGTAAAAAGAGAGAGAAGAGGACTGCAGAGAACAATATCTCTTTCAGGGAGTGCCCCAGTGACCTTCCTTTAACTAAGTTCATTCTCTTAGTAGTCCATTCAGTCATCAGTTGATTAATCCACTGACATCAGAACAATAATGCTACAATTGCTTCCTAAAATCTCCATTTCTGAATATAAAACTTTTGAGGACATTACAGATCTAAACCATAACACTAATATTGAGGAAAAAAATTGTGAGACAATCTAATCAACAGACTATATAAATATCAGTAGAATTGCTTTTAAAAAATGTTGAAGTTATTTAGCCATCATTCTCTTTCTGACAAACACACTATGCCATAGTGACAGACATAATGGCTTTTTGGCAAATGAAGTGCCTTGATGTATTTCAGATCATAGAAGTTGTATAGAAAATCATCTCAATGTTTTCTACTGTTTTGGAAACTCTGAAATATGAGTTGACCTCTCTCATTTTTATAAAATTGAGATTCAAATGTTATGTGTTTCAAAAATAGATTAGCAAACAAATTTTCACATTATCACCATGAATAATAAGAGAAAAGAGAATATTTGTATTCTCCTTTCTAAAATGTCCTTGAAATGACTTTGTTTTGACACTTTTTGAAGGCCACTAAAAGGTCCTTTATTAACTATGTCATATTACGTAGTGTGAAATAGTACATAGCCATTTTTAATTTAGAACAAAAGGCAAAAATTCTTTTAATTTGTAAGAATAGCTGGTCTATATTACAGTCTTTTCATTATTCCATTTTATATAACAAAATTCAATTCTTATTTGTAAAACATTCTTTACTCCTTTTTTAAAAAAAAAATAGACAAGGGATGCTACTCTCACATTAAAACTCAAAAAAAAATTTTTTTTCTTTCCTCTTTCCTTTTGTGAGCTTAAAAATCAAGCCCATCTTTTGTTTGTAAATAAAACAATAGAAAAAAACTCTACGTTTATACAGCATAGTTCTGCTATGAGGTCAAAATGTGTCTTTAAATACAATAGGAAAACAGTGGCCTCCAAAAAGTCCAAAAAGGGGAAAAAAATCACATGCTCTTTTGTTAGGGACAAGTCATTTGTATTTGGAGAAAAACTTTCTGAGCTCAGTGAAGAATGAATTACTCAGATAAACATTTTATATGGTCTCAAGCTTTCTAAACATCCTTCAAATCCCTATGAGTAATAAGTTCTTTGATGGACTTCAGAAATTTAAAATATCAGAAGACAGAATTCCTGACTTACAAATGTTAAGTATTGTATTAAATTTTATGAAAAGGTTTTTCTAATACAATTTCCAGAAATATGAACAAAAATTCTGTAAGAACATTAAGAACTGAGCAAAAAATACTCCCACTACACAACTTCTGTTTGGTTATCGAAGAGTTAACCATGAATGCTTGTACCAGAGAAGGAAATTCTCAAAACTTTGAGATTCAGAACCCATTTATACTCTTAAATATCATGGGTAAATTTAACGAACATTTGTTTAGTTACTAGCATTGACTAGGAACTAAAAATGAAAATATAAAAATCATAAAAATAAATGAAAACACAACATTCCTATCCAATAGAATAATGATATAATCATATATCACTTTGCTTTTGGAAAACTCCAGTATATATTTTGTATGTTCAAGAGAAAAAAAAAGAATGAGAGTAGATAAATTTGAAGATAAATAAAATTGGACATTATTATGAAAATTCAATTTTCATTATCTATTTGGTTAGTATGGATACTGGACCAATAATTCCAGAAGAAATAAGTACACATATAAACTTTCATATAAATTAAAATCCTAAGTCATTTATAAAAACTCATTCAGATAATTTATTCTGATAGATTCTATTTTAATACAAATGAGACAAATGTTTAGATGTGTTAAAAAATAATAATTAGATCAGAAAACAATAAATTTAGAAAATATAAGAATAGGATATAAAATCAACATAAAATATGGATAATTTCTATACCCTAGCAATAAAGTATCCAAAAAATCAACAAAGCAATCCAATTGATAATAGCTACAGGAAAATAATTAGGAATCAATTTGGACAAGTAAGGAGAAGACATGAACACTGAACACTATTACTCAGCTTTAAAGGGGAATGAAGTTCTGGCATTTGGTAGTAAATGATGGAGTTAGAGAATATCATGCTAAGTGAAACAAGACAAACCCCAAACACTAAAGCCTGACTATTTTCTCTGATATGCAGATGCTAATTCCCAATAAAGGTGGGGATAGGGAGGAGAAGAAGTATATTATATTAGGTAGAGGAGAGTGAAGAGAGGGAAGGAGTATGGGTGAGGAAGGTTGGTGGAGTGATACAGACATTATGACCTCATACCCATATATGACTGGTAGAGTCATATATGGTTGGTAGAGTGCTTGCCTGGTAAGCACAAAGCCCTGGGTTTAATCCCCAGTACGGGGAAAAAAAAAAAAAAAAAAAAAAAAAGAAAGAATACACAATGAAGAAAGATGTCTTTTATGACATTTCATGATAGAAATATGTATTTGCATGCTTAAGAATGAAATTCAACACTTTATTTCATGCCACATACAGAATTAATACAACACAATTTAAAGATTTAGACAAAAGATGAGAACTTTCAAACTACTAAATGAAAACAAAAAAACATTTCTTAATGTTAGTATAATTAATGATGTTTTGCCTATGACCCCAAAAGAAGAGGTTAAAAAAAGAAGAAAAGAAAAAAACCTTAATGATACCTCAATCTAAAATAATATTTCTGCAAAAAGAAAGAAAAAAAAAAGAGAAAGAAAGTAAAAGAGACATCACATGTAGTGAAACAAAATATTTCCCTGTGCCTGAAATGGGTAAAAATGTATAGTTGCAATATACCTGGACCTCAAATATTCAATAGTAAGAAAATACAGTTTTTGTAAAGGCAAAAAATATTGAGACTTAAAAAAAAAAAGACCTGGGATATAACTCAGTGATAGAATGCTTGAGAATGCATGAGGCTCTGGAAAAAAATATGCAAATGATGAACAAATATGTGAATAAATGTTCAATTTCAACAATCATCAGAAATGTAAAATTAAACCACAATGATATCACTTCACATCCATAAAAATAGATGTTACAAAAAAGAAAGGCTTTCGTATGTTGATCTTGTATCATATTCTTTTGCTGAATTTATCAGTTCTAAATTTGTTCTAAAAAAGATTTTGCCTTCAGGTCATTTATATTTAATATTATTATTGAGAAGTGGTTTATTCCCTGATATTTTGTTTGTTTCTGGTTTTTAATTTAAATTTTTTTATCCTTTGATTGACTATTGCTTTAGCATAGTTCCTTCCTTTGCTGATTTTTCTTTTTTATTTATCATTTCTTTCTCATGAAATATTTTGCTGAAAATGTTCTGTAGTTCAGGTTTTCTAACTGTGATTTTTTAAACTTTTATTTTTCATAGAAGGTTTTTATTTCATTGTCAAATGTGAAGCCTAATTTTGCAAGGTATAGTGTTCTTGGTTGGCTTCTATTTTCTCAAGTACTTCGTGTATGTTATTCCATGACTTCTTAGTTTTTAAGGTCTGAGTTGTGAAATCAGCTGATACTCTAATTTTTTTTCCTCTAAAAGTAATCTTAAATTTTTCTCTGGCAGTTTTTTATATTCTGTCTTTATTCTGTATATTGGGCATTTTCATAATAATGTGCTTTGGTGTGAGTTTGTTTTAATTTTGTAGACTTTTGTTCTTGTAAAATTCCTATATTTTATATTGTATTTCATTCTGAAGATTTGTAAAATTTTCAGATATTATATCATTGAAAAGATCATGCATTTCTTTGGTTTCTATCTCTGAGCCTTTGTTTACCCCATAAATCTTAAGTTTGGTCTTTCCATGCTATCTTATATTTCTCGGAAGTTTTGTCCATGGGCTCTTAACATCTTTTCCTCTTGATCAACTTTATTTTCTAGAGTACATATTTTACCTTCATTGCCTGAAACTCTGTTTTCCATTTGGTCTAGTCTGCTGTTGATGCTGCAAATTTTTAATTTTGTTTATTGATCCCTCACTTTTAAGATTTTCTGCTTTTTTTCAGAATCTCTTTTTGTTGAATTAATCTTTTGCTTCCTATATTTTCTTCCTTACATCATCTTTTATCTTACATCATCTTTTACCTCACAGATCAATTTAACTAGGGACATTCTAAACTTCTTCTGTCATTTATTCCACTACAGTGTCAATGGATTCTCTTATTGCATTATATTTGTTTGTATGAGGTAATTTGCTCCCTGACTTTTTAATGTTGTTTGTGTGTCTGCCCACTTGGCAGTGTGGTTTTGAGGCATCAGAGATTCTATCATGTGAACTTATAGGAATTTAGAAGGTTTCCAGTACCTCATAGTTTAGACGGAGAGAGATATTAACAAGAACCGGTGCCAACAGTTTACAGCATCAAGTCAACTAGTTCCTTCTTTGGCATCTACTATGCTAATTGTTGCAACAGTTGATATGATCAGTTATTCCCCATGATCAAAATATTTCCCAATGGATTTATAATTTTAAGTTGCCAACAGAGAAAAGAAGTAGGGTAGGATGGATGTTTGGTAGGAAGAGGAGAGAAAACAGAAATATAAAACAGAGGATGAATGAAAGAGATTTATAAAGTTTGTCAGTTAGCAGAGGAAAAGAGAAAGAATCTAAGGAGACAGATAAGTGAGAGAAAAAGTGAATAGAATAAAAAATTTCAAAAATTAACGGTGAAAATCAAAATTTAAATAAAAGAGTACAAGTACAAACTGATATATTCTAATAAAACATGTTAGTCCTCAAAATATTGAACAATGAGAAATAACTGCCTTAAAAATGCTAGGAATGATAAAGAAAAAATAAAACAAAACAAAAAAACAAGCATATGAATGTAAAAAAAAGTCTTCAGTCTTAAAACTTCATCAAGTAGAAACCTAATCATCTTGTGAACGCTATGGCATTAACATCTTGCATACTTATTCCAAGTGTCTGTTCACACACTACTATTTATTAGGATTTCATCCAGTTTTGCATATTGTCCCATTAATTGCATCCTCTTGTAGTACCTCTTTTCTTCTCTATCATCTTCATTTCTTTTCCCTCTCATTCAGCCTGTTTCTGTGCTCATTCTACTGCCTCTTCTTCTCTCTCACATGCTTTTTACTTTTACTTTCTCTCTTTTTTCTTTTTTTTTTTTTTTTGTTTCAGAACTTCTAATTCAGGTCAGTGTGTTATCAATGATGCTTATTTTTCAGCCTATCTGTATTATTTCTCACTTTTCTCTTTTATTAACAGGGCCATATGATCATTAGTCAAATTTATTTATTTGTTTGTTTGTTGTTTGTTTGTTTTTAGTGCTGGTCTTAAACTCAGGATGCTTCATCACTGAACTATGTTCCCAGTCTTTTTTTCTTGTTTTATTTTGAATGAGGGTTTCACTAACCTGCTGAAGGTCTCCCAAAGTTGCTAAGGCCAGTCTTGTAATTCTAACTCAGAATCATGAGTCATTGGGATTATGGGCAAGCACCAGAAGGCCTGACTTAGTAAAAATTTTTTTGAGTACATGTTGATAATATGGTTTGCTTGTAAATTGCCAAAGCCTCTAGTAGTTACTTTCCCCTCTTAAAGTAGTAAGGATGGATAAAATTAACACTTTGACTATACTAAATAAGTGTGTTGAAGCCAAGATAAACTCCCTGTTATAGCATATGTTGATATATGGTTATTCTTAAATCACTACTATCATCAGCAGTAACTGTATCCTTAAAGTAGTAGTGGTGACTGAATTTAGCACTTTAATTACACTAAGATATATTGAACCTTATATACTCTTAGCTCAGAGTTTACTGTTAAAAGATAAAAGTGCTCTAAAGTGCCTTAAAACCAAAAAGGAAGAAAACATCAAGTAAACAAATAGGCAAATATAGAAATTCAGACTACATGGGGAAATAGTTAAACAGGAAAATTCCAAACATTTATAACCCTTCAATAACTGAAACCATATATATTGGATGACGTCCAGCATAAAAAATTCAAAAAGTTAACTGTTAAAATTACCAAAGTTCTAAGGATCTAAGATCTTAGAATACACTAAGACAGAAAAATAAAAATGTGAAAAAGCATTTCAATTTAGAAATAGATATTCTTAAAAAACAAAATAAATATGGAAAAGGACAGCAAAAATTAAAAAGAAATTCAGTTGAAAATCTTTCTAAAAGATGAGATCAAGAGAAGGCAGAATTTCAAGCCTCAAGGACAAGTTATATGAACTTGAACAGTCAGTCAGTAGTGAAGAAAAAGCAATCAGACTCAAGTGTACAATATTTTGACATTAATGTATCAAATAAGAATTAATGAAATTAGGAAAAAAAAACAAATACAGGATAATGGTGTCGATAATCAATATTCAGTGAAAAAAAAAGAAAAAATTTGAAAGCTATTTAGAACCCCACATAGAAAAAGATTTTTAAAAACCCTCTTTATAACATATTTTAATCAAAATATAAACAACAAAAAATGATAAAACTTGTAAAACTCAGGAGAAGAAATTAGTTCACATGTACTAGAAAACTAATCAAATGATATCTATGTTTATAGCAGAAAACTTAAATTAGGAGGGATGTGATAAATTTTTTCAAGCCCTGAAAAATAACAAATGCAAACAAGTTTGCTATAAACAGAAAAGGTGTACTTTAGAATCATCTTTAATACTAAGGAATCCTTGCAGAAGATACATAAACCCTACACAGAAAATAAGTTAAAACCACAGAACTAAAAAAATTATTAATCTGAGTAGTTAAGCAAATAAAGATCAGAGGTGACCAATAGACATGAAGACCAATGGAAAAAAATAGAAGACATGGAGACAGACTACATAAATACTGTTACATATAAATTCTAGACAAAGATTCCAAAAACATACACTGGAGAAAATATAACCTTTTAAATATATGGTGCTGGGAAAACTAGAAATCTGTAGAAGAATACAATTTAACTCTTATGTATCACTCTGCACAAAAGTCAACTCAAAGATGATCAATTATCAGCATGAAAATAGAGCCTACAAAATGAAGAAAATCTTCACTAACTGCTCCTCCAGACATTAATTCCAAAATACATAAAGAACTAAAAAAAACTTAACAAAAACCAACCTAATTAATAAATGAGTAAAAGAACTAAACAAACTATTGGTGTTACATCTATTCATAAGATGCTAGTTAAAAAAATAAGCAAATAACATAAAAAACAATAAAAAGAAGTAAACAGGGAGGGGAGGATGGATAAGAAAGGAAAAGTATCAAGGAATGAATTAGAGTAAATAATATTCTATGCTATATTTATGTCAAAATCAATCATAACTTTCTGAATAAATAACAAAGTCAATAAAAATTTTACCTGAATTAAACCTTTGAAATTAAAAATGGCAGGAAATTATAGACATAAATTTATAATAGCACTGAATGTAAATATTCCAGACCCTCCAGTTAAATCATATAGACTGGTAGACTAAATTAAAAAAAAACAAGACCCAACTACATCTTCTCTGGAAGACATATACATCTGGAGGAGACATATCTCTCAGGTAAATATATCCAAAGATGAATGTGAAAGGATGGAAAATGGTATTTAACACTAATTGAGTCCTAAAGCAAATAGCATATTAGTATCCTATCCAGGAAAGTACACTTCAAACCTAAATGAGCCAGAAGAGACAAAAAAGGTTACTTCATAACTGTCAAATGGAACAACCAACAAGAAATTTTAATGTTAAATACTCATGCCCTATATTGTTTGATATAAAGTTCCAGATTCCAATATCATAATATCAAATGATATTAAGACATTTTACACACCAATAGAAAGTTTATCCATACCTATATAAATCAGGGAAAACACTTCAGGCCATAAATACTGTAAATTAAATAGACCTAGATGACATTTATAGAATATTTCCAACTACTACATTCAATGACATCTTACCTTCTAATGAACTTTTTCCACATTAGAATTTTGATGAGAAGCAAATCTTAGACAACACAAAAATCTCAACAATTTCTTGCATATTATCAGGATATTAAAAAATGAAATTAGAAATAAACACCAAAAAATTTTCAAAAATTCCAAAAAAATGGAGATTAAATAATACATTTTGAATGAGAAGAGTAACAAAAAAATTAGAAGAAAAAATTTAAAATTATTATAATCAAATGAGAATAGTCATAAAACACACCAGAACTTTGGACACTATGGAAATTATTCCAGGAGGAAAGTTTATAGGGTTTGCCTACACAAATTAAAACAATTCCTAATAAACAATCATATAAAAAATAACAAACCAGGGTCAAACTAATAGAAAAAATGAAATAAGATTTGATTCTGAATATATGGAATAAAAAATAAGAAAACAATACCAAGTATCAATATAAAAATTTTGACTTTCATGGGGAAAAAACAAGTTAGATTCTTAGCCAAACTAACCAAAGAGAGTAAAAAGATTCAATGTTATAAAATTAAACATCAAAGTACACAAAAATAAAATCAATAAATTGGAAGATCCAGAAAAAACTACCAAATTTCGTGATACATGTGACCTATCAAAATTGAACTAAAAGATAAATAAAACATAAATAGATTAATAACAAACAATACAATTGAACTAGTTATTAAAAGACATTCAACAAGGAAAGTTTTGGAACAGATATATTCTTGAGTAAATTCTACCAGACCTTTAAAGAAAAACTAATGCCAATATTCCCAAAATGCTGCGTGCATGAAAAAAAAAAAAAAAAAGAAAGAAAAGAAATATGTTAAAGTCATTGTTTAAACCCAGATATCACATTGGTACAAGTTGGTTTCCATCCACTGCTTCACCACTGCACCATTCCATTGTCTCATCTTGCCAGGGAACAGAAACCTAACTGCACAGTTTGGCAATTGGGAGGCCATGTCAATGATACCAAAAACAACATACAAAGTCATTGCAATCCTTCTCAAAATACCCATGACATTCTTCACAGAATTAGAAAAAGCAGTGCTGAAATTACTTGGAAGAATATGATACTCATAATAGCAAAAATAATCTTGAGCAACACATGTCACTCTGGAGGCATCACAATACCTGATCTGAAATTATATTACTGAGCTATACAAACAAGACACAAAATTGATGGAGTAGAATACAAGACACATAATGTATGACACATACTTTTTCATCTGATTCTGGACAAACTCATGTTGGAGAAATATTTTTTATGAAAAATGGTACTGAGGAAACTGGATGTACAGATATGGAATAATGGAACTATATTACCACATTTTACACCATAAAAACAGCAATGCAAAGTAGATAAAATGTGTTAAGGGCCGTCTTGGACAAGATGTCGCCTAGCAGTGAGCCAAAGGGCACTGGCTACCAAAATAAGGAAGTACCCAAAAAGGTTGCTTGCCTACTAGTTCCTTGGAGACTTATGAGATTGGCTTATCTCACTTAGCATGATATTCTCCAATTTCATCCATTTGCCTGCAAATGCCATAATTTTATCATTCTTTATGGCTGAGTAATATTCCATTGTATATATATACCACAGTTTCTTTATCCACTCATCAATTGAAGGGCATCTAGGTTGGTTCCACAATCTGGCTATGGTGAATTGAGCAGCTATGAACATTGATGTGGCTGTATCTCTGTAGTGTGCTGATTTTAAGTCCTTTGGGTATAGGCCAAGGAGTGGGATAGCTGGGTCAAATGGAGGGTCCATTCCAAGTTTTCTAAGGAATCTCCACACTGCTTTCCAGAGTGGCTGCACTAATTTGCAGCCCCACCAGCAATGTATGAGTGTACCTTTTCCCCCACATCCTCTCCAACACCTATTGTTGCTCGTATTCTTGATTATCACCATTCTAATTGGGGTGAGATGGATTCTTAGGGTGGTTTTGATTTGCATTCCTCTTATTACTAGAGAAGTTGGATATTTTTTCATATATCTGTTGATTGCTCGTAGATCTTCTTCTGTGAAGTGTGTGTTCATTTCCTTAGCCCATTTATTGATTGGATTACTTGTATTCTTGGTATAGAGATTTTTGAGTTCTTTATATATTCTGAAAATTAGTGCTCTATCTGAAGTATGAGTGGCAAAGATTTTCTCCCACTCTGTAGGCTCTCTCTTCACATTGCTGATAATTTCCTTTGCTGAGAGAAAGTTTAGTTTGAATCTATCCCAGTTATTGATTCTTGCTCTTATTTCTTGCCCTATGGGAGTCCTAATAAGGAAGTCTGATCCTACGCCAACAAGTTGAAGACTTGGACTTACTTTTACTTCTATAAGATGCAGGGTCTCAGGTCTGATTTCAAGGTCCTTGATCCATTGTGAATTGATTTTTATGCAGGGTGAGAGATAGGGATTTGGTTTCATTCTGTTGCTTATGGATTTCCAGTTTTCCCAGCACATTTGTTGAAGAGGCTATCTTTCTCCATTGCTTATTTTTGGCACCTTTGTCTAGTAAGAGAAAATTGTATTTATTGGATTTGTGTCTGTGTCCTCTATTCTGTACCATTGATCTACTTGTCTATTTTGGTGCCAATACCATGCCATTTTTTGTTACTATTGCTTTGTAGTAGAGTTGAAGTTCTGGTATTGTGATACCCCCTGTTTCATTCTTCCTGCTAAGGATTACTTTAGCTATTCTGGGTTAGAAGATGGAAAGATCTCCCATGAGCTTTGCTCTATTTCTGTAAGGTACATCATTGGGATTTTAATTGGAATTGCATTGAATCTGTATAGCACTTTTGGTAGTAAGGCCATTTTGACCATATTAATTCTGCCTATCCAAGCTCATGGGAGATCTTTCCATCTTCTAAGACCTTCCTCAATTTCTTTCTTCAATGTTTTGTAGATTTCATTGTAGAGATCTTTTACCTCTTTGGTTAGATTGATTCCCAAGTATTTTATTTCTTTTGAGGCTATTGCAAATGGAGTTATTTTTCTCATTTCCCTTTCAAATGTTTCATCGCTTGTGTATAAAAATGTTTTAGATTTATGCATGTTGATTTTATAGCCTGCTATTTTGCTGAATTCATTGATGAGGTCTAGTAAGTTTTCTGGAGGAGTCTTTTGGATTCTCTAAATATAGAATTAAGTCATCCGCAAATAGTGACAGTTTAAGTTCCTCTTTTCCTATTTGTATCCCTTTAATTTCTTTAGTCTGCCTAATTGCTCTGGTTAGAGTTTCGAGGACAATGTTGAATAGAACTGGAGAAAGAGGACATCCCTGTTTTGGAATGGTTTCAGTTTTTCTCCATTAAGAATGATGTTGGCCATGGGCTTAGCATAAATAGCCTTTACAATGTTCAGATATGTTCCTATTATCCCTATTTTTTCTAGTGTTTTCAGCATGAAGGGGTGTTGTATTTTGTTGAATGCTTTTTCTGCATCAATTGAAATAACCATATGATTCCTATCCTTATGTCTGTTGACATGATGGATTATGTTTATTGATTTACGGATGTTAAACCATCCTTGCATTCCAGGGATGAACCCCACTTGATCGTGGTGCACAATTTTCTTAGTATGTTTTTGGATACAGTTTGCCAATATTTTGTTAAGGATCTTAGCATCTATATTCATCAAGGATATTGGTCTAAAATTTTCTTTCCTTGATTTGTCTTTACCTGGTTTGGGTATGAGGGTGATATTAGCTTCATAGAATGAGTTTGGTAGGGTACCCTCCTTTTCTATTTCCTAGAATACTTTGAGAAGTATTGGAATGAGTTCTTCTTTGAAGATCTCGTAGAAGTCAGCTGAGAATCTGTCTGGTCCTGGGCTTTTCTTGGATGGTAGATTTTTAATGGCTTCTTGTATTTCATTGCTTGATATTGATCTGTTTAAATTGTGTATGTCCTCCTGGTTCAGTGTGGGAGGAGCATATGTCTCTAGAAATTTGTCAATGTCTTGGGTAGTTTCTATTTTGTTGGAACACAGATTTTCAAAGTGGCTTCTCATTATGTTCTGTATCTCAGTGGTGTCTGTTGTGATATTTCCTTTTACATCACAAATTTTAGTAATTTGAATCTTCTCTCAAAGAACCAACTTTTTGTTTTGTCAATTTTTGGAATTGTTTCTTTTTTTCAATTTCATTGATTTCAGCTCTGATTTTAATTATTTCCTGTCTTCTACTACTTTTGCTGTTATTCTATTCTTCTTTTTCCAGGGCTTTCAGCTGTAATGTTAGGTCATTTAGTTGTTGACTTTTCATTCTTTTCTGGGATGCACTCCATGCAATGAATTTTCCTCTTAGTACTGCTTTCATAATGTCCCAGAGATTTTGATATGTTGTATTGTCATTTTCATTGACCTCTAAGAATTTTTTAATCTCCCTGATGTTTTTTGTTATCCATGTTTCATTCAATAGCACATTATTTAGTCTCCAGGTGTTGGAGTAATTTCTCTTTTTTATTTTGTCATTGATTTCTACTCTCAGTCCATTATGATCTGATAGAACACAAGGCAGTATCTCTATTTTGTGCATTTCCTAAGGGCTGCTTTGTGGCATAACATATGGTCTATTTTGGAGAAGGTTCCATGTGCTGCTGAGAAGAAAGTGAATCCGCTCATCGATGGATGGAATATTCTATATATTTCTATTAAGTCTAGGTTATTGATTGTGTTATTGAGTTCCATTTTTCTTTTGTTGGTTTTTGTTTGAAGATCTATCTAGTGGTGACAGTGGTGCATTAATGTCACCCAGAATTATTGTGTTGTGGTCTATTTGATTCCTAAAGTTGAGAAGGATTTGTTTGATGTACAGAGATGCACCATTGTTTGGGGCATAAATATTTATTATCATTATGTCTTCCTGATTTATGGTCCTCTTAAGCAGTATGAAATGTCCTTCTTTATCCCTTCTGACTAACTTTGGCTTGATGTCCACTTTATCTGATATAAGGATGGAAACCCCCACTTTTTTACTGAGTCCATGTGTGTGGTAGGTTTTTTCCCATCCTTTCACCTTTAGTCTGTGGGTGTCTTTTTCTATCAGATGAGTCTCTTGTAGGCAGCATATTGTTGGGTCTTTCTTTTTAATCCATACTGCCAGTCTATGTCCTTTGATGAGTTTAGGCCATTAACGTTCAGGGTTATTGTTGAGATATGATTTGTATTCCCAGTCATTTGGCTTATTTTGGTTTTTAAGTTGGTTTGGTTTCTCCTTTGAGTGTTTTTTCTCTAAGGTAGTTCCTCCCTTTTGCTGACCTCCATTGTTGGTTTTCATTTTCTCCTCATGGAATATTTTGTTGAGAACATTCTGTATGCAGGCTTTCTACTTGTAAATTCTTTTAACTTTCATTTATCATGGAAGGATTTTATTTCATCTTCAAGTCTGAAGTTTAGCTTTTCTGGGTATAAGATTCTTGGTTGGCAACCATGTTCTTTCAGAGCTTGAAATATGTTGTTCCAGGTCCTTTTAGCTTTTAGAGTCTGGGTTGAGAAGTCTGCTGCTATCTGTTTTGGTCTCCCAGTAATGTAATCTGATGCTTTCTCTTGCAGCCTTCAAAATCCTATCTTTATTTTGAATGTTAGGCATTTTCATTATAATTTGCCTTGGTGTGGATCTGTTGTGATTCTGTGCATTTGGTGTTCTGTAAGCCTCTTGTATTTGATTTTCCATTTCATTCTTCAGGTTTGGGACATTTTCTGATATTATTTCTTTGAATAGGTTGTTCATTCCTTTGGTTTATATCTCTATGCCTTCCTCAATCCCAATAATTCTTAAATTTGGTCTTTTCATGATGTCCCATAGTTCTTGGAGATTCTGTTCTTGATTTCTTACCATCTTCTCTGTTTGGAAAACTTTATTTTCAATATTAAATATTTTGTCTTCATTGTCTGAGGTTCTGTCTTCCAAGTGGTCTAGTCTGTTGGTGATGCTTTCCATTGAGTTTTTTTTTTTTTTTTTTTTTTTTTTTCTTATTGCTTCCTTCATTTCAAGGATTTCCTTTTTTTTTTTTTTTTTTTTTATTTTGAGAATCTCTATCTCTTTGTTGAAATGATCTTTTGCTTCCTGCAGGTGCTGTTTCAGCTTACTGGCATTATCATTCATTGCCTGCATTTGCTCTCTTATCTCATCCTTTGCTTCGCGCATCATCTTAATCATGTATAATCTGAAGTCCTTTTCTGACATTTCTTCTAACAGACTGTCATTGGATTCTATTAATATAGAATCTAGATTTGTTTGGATCATTTTCTTCCCTTGTTTTTTCATGTTGTTCATGTATCTTCCCCTCTAGCAATGCAGATCTGGGGTATTGCAGATTTCCTTCTATAGGCTTATAGTGGGCCTATAGGATTCAAAACCCTTTCTTTAAGGGGAGATCAATATTAGCAGTGCCCAATTCAGACACTATCCTATCCTAGACCAAATAGCCCCTATGAGGACAATAGCAATATTGTCTTAATAAAGAGAATGAGTTCAAATATTATCTTCAGTAAAACAAACAGATTTGCAATGATGTCTGCAGTTTCAAATGGAGGTCAAAGAGGATGCAGAGGAGTGTAGAATGTAACTGTTAATGGGATAAGAAAAGAATATACAGAAGTTCTAGATAATAGAAAGGGTGAGAGTGGAATCAAAAGAACTTGGATGTTAGTATGAAAAGAGGGAGAAAGAGAATGAGGGAACAGGTAAACAAAAAGAAAAGAGAACAAGAAAAGTATAGAAATAAAAACTTAAAAATTTTCAATAAGGAGTAAAAAGAAAATCTACAGTATAACAGTCATATACTAATGAAACCTCCCAGAGTTCAGTAGCCTGATGTATGAGAGGTACCTGACAATGAGCTGCAAGCCTCCAGCAGGTGTCTCAGGATGGAATTTGCCCCACCTAAAGATCGGAGCTAAGATTTCCAGAATTATCCAAGATGGCCACTCTGGCTTCCAAATGTGTTGGCAAATGGGGAGCTGCAGCTCAGGATATGGACATGGTCAGCTGGATATCCTGGAGGCAGGGTGCGGTTGGCCAAGCAGCGGTCCTGGAGGTCGGGTGTGTTTGGTTTGGTTGTGGGGTCCTGGAGGCCATGTACAATCAGTTGGTCTGGGGTCTCGGTGATAGGGTGCATTCAGTTGGTCTGGGAGTCCTGGCAGCAGGGAGCAGTCAGTTGATGTGAGGGGCCCAGAGGTAGGGAGTGATTGGTTGGGCTGAGGGATCTTGGAAACAGGGCTCAGTCAGTCTTGCCAGGGGTCCTATGGGGCCTGGCTGTTGTCTCAAAATGGTGGCAGCCACGTGTAATCAAACCTGCAGGTACTGTAACAGTGAACTTCCAGGCAACAGCAGGCAGCTGGTGCTCCACTGGCTGTAGGCAATCAGTTTGCTGACTGTTGTAGGACGATTGGGAGGTGAACCTCGTGCGTTGAGTGATGGATAGATGCAAGGCAAACCTTGCTTTTGTTTTTTGACACGACTTGGTTTCTCCTTTATTTGGCTATTCCTTTAGGGTAGTTCCTCCCTTTGCTGATTTACATTGTTGTTTTCATCTCTTCCTCATGGAATATTTTGCTGATAGTGTTCTGTAGTGCTGGCTTTCTTTTTGTAAATTCTTTTAGCTTTTGTTTATAATGGAAGGATTTTATATAGTCATCAAATCTGAAGGTAAGTTTTGCTATGTATAAGATTCTTGGTTGGCATCCATTTTCTAAAGAGCTTGACAAATGTTCCAGCCCCTTCTAGCTTTTAGGGTCTGGGTTGAAAAATTTGCTGATATCTGTATAGGTTTCCCCCTGAATGTAATTTGATTTCTTTTCCTCTCACAGCCTTTAAAATTCTGTCTTTATTTTGTATGTTAGGTATTTTCATTATAATGTGCCTTGGTGTGGGTCTGTTGTAATTTTGTGTATTTGGAGTCCTATAAGCCTCTCGTACTTGGTTTTCCACTTCTTCAGATTTGGGAAATTTTCTGATATTATTTCATTGAATAGGTTGTTCATTCCTTTGGTTTGTTTCTCTAAGCCTTCCTCAATCCCAATAATTCTTAAATTTGGCCTTTTCATGATATCCCATAATTCTTGTAGATTCTGTTCATGATTTCTTACCATCTTCTTTGTTTGGTCAACTTTGTTTTCAAGGTTAAATATTTTGTCTTCAACATCTAAGGTTCTGTCTTCCAGGTGTTCTATCCTATTGGTTATGCTTTCTATGGAGTTTTTAATTTGGTTTATTGTTTCCTTCATTTCAGGAATTTCTGTTTTTTTTTTCCTTCAGTATCTCTAATTCTACTTCCTGCATTCACTCTTTTAACTGTTGATTGGTGTGATCATTCAAAGCCTGCATTTGCTCTTTCATCTCCTTCTTTGCTTTTCTAATCATTTTAATTATGTACACTCTGAACTCCCTTTCTGACATTTCTTCTGCCATGCTGTCATTGGGTTTTATTGATGTAGCATCTAGGTTTGTTTGGGATGTTTTCTTCCCTTGTTTTCTCATATTGGTCATGTATCTACCCTTCTAGTAGCGAACCTCTGAGATATTGCAGATTTCCTCTATTGACTTATAGTGTCCCTGTTGATTTCCAAAAACTCAACTCTTAGCCTTCAGTAGCCTGAAGTCTTGGAGGAACTTGATAATGCAGTGCTCCACAAGGAAGCTGACCCTGTAGGGGTGGTGGCCTTCAGGTGGGGTATATTCCCTGCTAGTGGGCAGAGGCACCTCCACTTGTTGACAGATGGTCAGTCAAAAGGGGGACTAGACTGTGGGCTGGGGCATGGCTGGTCTGGGCCTGAATCTCTGGTTCTACCCCTGGTGGGAATGCCTCACCTGGCTGGCAAGACCCACCCAGTGGGAGTCTTGCTGGGCAGCTCTCCTCCAAGACATTCCCTTCAGTCCATATCTACTGCCTGAGCTGGGTAGCCCTTCTCTGCAATATTCCCAGGGGCATGGAACTACCACCTGGGCTGGGGTGCCTGGACCTGTGAGGGACTCTGTCTCTGAGCAGGCCTCCTCTACAATGCTCCCGGTTGTCCAGGTTCACCACTCCAGTGGGGGAGTCTTGCTGGGCAACTCTACTCCACAAAGTTCCCTGTGTTCTGGGACTACTGCCTCATCTGGGGAGACTTTCCCAGTGGGAGAGACTCACCTAGTGGCTCTGAGTTGGTCCTGAGTCTCTCAATACCTCCTCTTCTTGAATCCTGAGTCCTGGAGCAACATGAAATGCAATCACCCTCTAGACTGCCATCTTTAAACTCATAAAATGAAATTTAAGGTCAATGAGAAAATAAAAAATAGAAGCTACTCTAACAGGTGCTGACTAAATAATATGATGAATGATGAATGGATAGTGAAAGAAATCAAGAATGAAATAAAATTACTTAAACATAAATGAAAATATCAATACAAAAATCAAAGTCTCTGAGACACTATGAAGACAGTGCTAAGGAGAAAGTTCATTGCATTGGGCTCATTTGTTAAAGGAATAAAGAGTCAATGAATAAATGACCTAACATTACATATCAAAGTTCTAGGAAAGGAGACAATCAACACCAAAAGAAGAAGGAAACAGGAGATACTTAAAACCAGGGCTGAAATCAATGAATTGAAATGAAAGACACAATTCAAAACATTGACAATAGTTGTTTCTTTGAAAAAATAAATAAAATCGATAAACTCTTAGCTACACTAATGAAGAGAGACAGAAAACTCAAATTACTAAAATATGTGATGAAAAAGGAAATATCATGACAGACACTATTGAAATATGGAAGATAATTAGAAGATATTTTGAAAATTTATACTCAAATAAAATATAAAATCTTAGACATTGACAAATTTCTAGAGACTTAAACTACCCAAACTGAATCAAGAGGACATACACAATTTAAACAGATCAGAAAGAGAAGTATAGTTACTTAGAAAGGCAAGCCCATCAAAATAACTTCTCTATAGAAACTATAATCCAAGACAAAGTAGAATGAGACCTAAAATAGAATAGACCTAAAAGAAAGCACTGCCAACATATATTACTGTATAAACCAGTTATCCTTGGTAAGCAAGGTAGAAAAAAATTTTCAAGATAAATATGAACAAAATGATAAAGGATCACTGAATCACTCCTGGAAAATATATTTAAGTTCTACATAGAGAATAGAGCATAATGTATTACATTTAAAAATGATTGAAACATTAGAAATAAAAAAAACAAAAATGAAAATATCACATGTATCTTTAAAATCACACTAAAAGTAAATGATCTCAAATTTCCAATTAAAAGGCTATCCTGGAAGATTGGATAACAAACAAAACATAGTTTTATATTCTCTCCAAGAAACATACTTCAAAGCAGATTCTTTCACAGACTGAAAATAAAACAATTGCAAAATGTATTTTATGCAAAATGGAATCTGAAAATAAGCAGTAAAATCCATATTTATTATATAAGACAAAGAGGCTATTAAGCCAAAATTTGTCAGAAGACACAAAAGTCATTACACATTGGCAAAGGGAAAAATACAAAAAGAAGACTGAATTTTGTAAATATGTATGCTCTAAACTTGATGCACCCAATTTTATAATATAAACATTATTTAAGCTAAAAGGAACTTTATTCCAGCATAGTAATAGCACAGGTCCTCAATGGACAACTCACCAACACATAGTTCATCTGGAAAGAAAATTTTAAAAAGTTAAACCATATTAAATATTACCATAAGTCAAAACTATAATCTACAAAATATTTATTCAACAAAAATTGAAGTAATTAATAACTGGATACCTTATTAATAGGTACCTACTCCTGAAATATTTTTGAAACTTTATCCTACTTTAAGCAAGTTTATCAAATGCAAAAATAACAGATAATTTCTTGACTCATAATATAATGGAATGAAACTAAAAACCAATAAAAAAACAGAAATTATAAAATCACTTGGAAATTGAGCAATTCACTTTTGTACAATGAGTTTTTCACTGAAGAAAACAAGGAAGATTTTAAAATTTTGGAATGAAACATATATGAAAGAACATTACACTATGATCCATGGGACACAGTAAAGGAATTTCCAAGAGGTAATTTTGTAGTTGAAGGTGCTTACATTAAAAACACAGTTTTTAATCAACTAGTTCATGGTACATCTTGACCTTGAAAAAATAAGAATGAATAAATACTAAAACTAAGAAAGAGGAAAAAAGTTAATAAAGACTAGAACTGAAATTAATGAAATGGAAAAAATTTAAAAACAGAAAAAACCAGTGAAACAGCATGTTAAAAGAAAATCAATGTGTGGTGGGTGGAAGGCAAAATGGTAGCCTACAGCAAAGCAGCATTTTTCTTAGCTTGGCTACCCAGAACTCAAACAGTGGGAATACTACATCTTTCTGAGGTTTAGAGTAAAAAATTGTGAGACTGAAGGGGTAGTTTGCCCTAGCCAAACTAGAGACTGACTCATTAATTGGATCTAAAACAATGATAACAAAACAAACCTCTCCCCTGCAGTTTATCAATCTTCTGGAGAGTTAATCCAAGAGAAATCTTGAGACTACAGCATGGCAGAGCTTGCAAAAACTGGAAACCCAGACCTATGTGTTTGTAGCTAGATCTGTGTGGGCTTCTCTGAGCCTAGTAAACCTGTGGAAAGTCAGAAATTGGGAATATTTTGCCCAGGGTTGTAGGGATTTCAAGTCAGTAAATGTACAGGGGAGTGAAGTCCTTGAGTTGAGAAAACACTTCAGGACAAAACAGGTGCCCTATTTGAATGGCTTAGAGATACTCTTCAACTCCTCTGTCTTTGAGGTCTAGAGACAATATCATATTATAAAAAACACTTGATACTAGGGAACTCTGAGAAGCAAGCAAATTATGTGATCTTGTTAGGTCAGAATTTGGGTGACTTCCAGGGGTTAGAGTGGAGCAACTGAGACAAAGGGCAGCACGCCAAACGGTGACTGATCAAGTGGCCTGGAAAATTCTACTGACCCTTAACATCCACCTGTTACTCAGCAGGACCCCCTCCCATTCTGGCCTATAAAACCCTGGGCAGCCAGCGTCATGTGTGATTTTCTCTGGGACCCTACATGATCTATACCCCGGCGGTCTGGGAATTTCGCCCAAGAGCTTGCCACTTTCTGTCTGATTTTATTTGGCTGCTAACCATGCCCCTGAGCTTACAATCTGCACGTGCACAAAGCTAACTGTATTATGTAAACTACTGTAACTTGATATGGAATAGATAAATTGATAAACAGTTTAGATAAACTGAACTGGCTTTCCCATGGAAGCTACTCCTTGCTCTTCTACATCCTGTGTGCTTGCCTCTTTATTAACTCTCTCCTTATTAGCTGGACCTAATTAACTATTATAGCTGGCTCCCTGAGCAGGTACTCTTCTGGATGTATTGATGGGAGAAGGAAATAGCTTACTGCATGAAACAGGGTTTGATGAACATCACTCACTGGCTGGTTCCAATCCCACTGGTAAGCTATGGGGAACTCCCTGTCTAACAATATCACAGTTGAACTTTCTTATTTGCTTCATAAGGCTAAACATATTGTAAATAATGCTTTGCTGTCTGAAATAAATTCTTGCTGTCCATGGAATTTGGAGAATAGGTCCTTAAGACCCAAAGATTAGGAAGACATAGGTAAAAAATTGCATGAGGAGCCAAGGGCTCCTATACCTATGTTACATGCTTGGTATTATGTCTAGATGCTATCTCAAAAATAGCCCTGACAAAGCCACAAACTTCTCTGGTAGTCTCTCAGACTGAAGTTTTTCTCAACAATCTCCTTGCATTTCTATTCCTTCCCCTCCTGTTTTCCTCCCTGAATCCAGTCTCCTTTTTCTGAATGTCTTAGGTAGGCAGATGCTGAAGGAGAAACCCAGACCTTGGCTGTCTGCCCCACTTGATTAAACAATACTAATCAGCCAGAATATGAACAATTGCCTTTTGCTGTGTTTAAAGAATTACAAAAGACAGTATGGGAGAGTAGAATTAATACTGATTTCACTCTTAGTATGATAGAGGGGCTGGGAATGAGTTATGCCTTGGTTCCTAATCATTGGAAAGCATTGATGAAAATGGTTACTTCTCCTGCCCCAAATATAGTGTTTTTACAAGAATACTCTGGTTTAGCCATGTTCAAGCTGAGGATAATCTCAAGGAAATGTTAATATTAATTATGATGACTTATATGGCATGGGGCAAAGAGGGATGTTACAACAAAAAGCTCATTTGTCCACTAGTGCCCAGATTAATTTGTAAAGCATGGAGGAGGATCTCAGACACTCAGGGTCCTTCTAAATCCTTTGCTGTAATTAGACAAGGCTTGGGGTCCTTTTATTAATTTTGTTAACTGATTGACTAAAACTATTGAAAGACAAGCAGACAATTTGGAGACTGCCAATATTCTGACCAAAACCTGGCTTATGAAAATGCCAACCGAGATTGTAAGGAAGTAATGAAATCTGTTTACCATAAGACAGATACTATGCTTTCTGATTTAATAAAGGCATGGCAGAATGTTGGTACTGAAACTCATAAAGTGGCTTTTCTGGCTGCTGCTCTAAATACCACTGATAAACTGTGTTACAATTCTAAAAATCCTGGTCATCTTCAAAAGGATTATAGGATAAAAGAAGGGCCATAAAAATGGCCCAATCAAAAATGTCCAATTTGATACAAAGGATTTCATTGGGTTAATCAATGCAGATCTAAAACAGACATGTCACATGTCAAAAAATCCAATTACAGGTCACCTCTGACTCAGGGCCCAAGGAAGAGGAACCCCTTTTACCTGTAGATGCAGATGTCTCCTTCACAAATGTTTATAAATCAAACAGAAGCTCCTTCCACAAATTCATTCATGCCACTAGAGAGAGTGTGGGAATAGATTCGATTACTACTGAGGATGCTCAAATACATCTCCCTGGGGAAGTTTGTAGAATTGTTACCCAAATTCAAGGACCTCTACCTAAAGTTACCTTTAGTTGAATTTTGCACCAACCCATTCCTTGTATTACTGCCCAAACGAAAGAGGGAATGCAGGATTTGTTTCCACTAGCATAGAAGCATTTTTACCTATTATTGAAAATAGACCAAAATTAACCCTTTGTTTAAATAAGCAGTCAATCACAGGGTTATTGGATACCAGTGTTGATGTTACAGTTATACATGTCTCAATGGGGCCTCATGCATGACCCTTACAAAGGGTCACCCCAGTTTGGGGTATCAAAGAAAATAATAAACAGGTGTGTAAAAGCTCTCTATGACTGTGATGCTCCACCTCTTCTAGCCCTCAGAATGTTATTAATTATGTTCAACTATACATTATGGCAGTTCCCTTTCCTTTATGGGGCAAAGACATCTTACATAAATTACAAATGTCTATGGAATCACCACTTTTATAGGGAATTCTGTGGATTTGACCACCTTACCATTAAGATGGAAGTTCACTAATCCTGTCTGGTTAGATAATGGCCATTGTCTAAG